>NC_138771.1:630305447-630905447 GCF_965119305.1 Pelophylax lessonae
CCCCATGAAAGAGGAGAGAGAAGAGAGAGAAGAGAAGAGAGGGAGAGAGAGAGAGAGAGAGAGAGAGAGAGAGGGAGAGAGAAGAGAGAGGATAGAGAGAAGAGAGAGAGAGAGAGAGAAGAGAGAGAGAGAGAGAGAGAGAGAGAGAGAGAGAGAGAGAGAGGAGAGAGAGAGAGAGAGAGAGAGAGAAGAGAGAGAGAGAGAGAGAGAGAGAGAGAGAGAGAGATCAATGTATGGTCTATACTGAACTAACTGATAGTGAATTGCCTGATATAAACAAACTGGAATGCCTATATACTGTATATAGTACTTTGTGGCATATACTGCACTGCTGAATACATTTCACTATCTGATCTCCTAAATTGTAAAAATCACAAATCTCTCTCCCTGCCTAACTAACTGCTAGCAATGTCTTAACTAAACTACTCTGCTGACTACACTGCATTGTCTGAAATAATGCAAATCACTTTCCTCTCCCTGCCTCAACCACTTCCTATCTTGCCCGCACAGTCACACACTACACGCCGCTGCTGTGTGAGCAGCTTAATATAGTGTGGGGCATGTACTTGGCCCCTGAGCCATGATTGGCTAAAGGCAGCCTACCTTTGTCCAATCATGGCAGAGATGATTTGCTTGGCCAAAGCATGGATGTCAGGGTGCATGCTTTGGCCAATCACATAATGCAGTGCAAGCGCGCAGTGCATTATGGATGCGGGTGCTCGAATTTCTCGCAAAGAAGCACATTTGTTCGTCATTTGACGAACGGTCGAACAGCCAATGACTGGCGTTCGACTCGAACTCGAAGCTCATTCCTACCTTCTTGTTTGGATTACCTGTTTGCTTAATTTTTATACTTTTCAGTATTACCTTGGTATATGTATTGAACAGTTGATGAGTATTGAACAGTTGATTACTACAGCCGACACATGAATGACTGTAGTTATCCTAGATGTCAGAACCCGAGCTCCCAATGCAAGGCATGGATTCTCACTCTTCTTTTCTATCTCCACTTTCCTACTTTTTTTTTTTTCTCTCTTCTCACTCTCTTCATTGCTTTCCTATACTCCAAACCCCTATTCCCACCAATTCTCCCCCAAAGAAAACAAAATAACCTGAGATGTTGTATGTCTCTTACTGAGATTTGTATACTGATGGATAAGATATCAAATCCTATTTTCTTATGTGCACAGTTACTAAATAAAGCTTTTTGTAAAAAAGATATCAACCTGTTTAAAATGCTCTTTTTTTTAGTATGTAAGACATGTTTACTCAATAAAAAAAGTTATTAAAAAGAAAAAAAAAAGAAATCAAAGTCTGTGGGTGTTATTAGAGTACCATTTCAGAATCATGCTGTTTTTGTTTAGCCAAAGGTAATTTAATGAGTCATTGTAATCATTTCATAAAAAAAAATTTCCTGACAGACTCCATGGCAGCACACGTATGGGTAGGCTCCGCCTCCTCTCCTACCCTATAGGACCCCACTCCCATAAATCTTTGCTCCATACCAGGAGCCGTGTTCCTTTTTCGTCCTCCTCCTGCGAGAAGGAAGTCTTACCTTATAGGACGTCTATCGGTTTCAGGCGAGCTGGTGGCGTGTGGACCTTGTTGATGTCGGATGCCTCCTGTTTTATGTCCAGCAATCTCGATATTTATCGGGTGGACCCGGGCAATATTATTTTAAAATGCTGAAGATGCCGTAAATCCTGAATGAGAGGTGGGCTGCATTGATGGCCAATACGTCCTTGCTATTGAGCGGATAGGCCCTGGTGCCCTGTCACACACGCATGAATTCATCCAGGCCTGAGACTGTTCGTTTATCGTCATGGTGGTAAAGTATAAAACTTTCTTTTGGTTTCATTGCATTTCCTGTTTGTGCGGTGGAGCGCTCCTGCGTTCCAGATCGTCGCTTAGGCTCCTCCCCCTGCCTCGCTGGACCTTCAATTGGTTGTCCAGGATGAGGCTTGGCCCTGGTATCGTCTGCGCATGCGCGCGCATCGCTCCCGATCTCCTATGACGATATTGCGTCGTTTGGGGCGTGGCTTTGCGGCGCCCGGGAGATTTAAGCAGCTGTCATTCCTGTTTACAATGGGATGTCTGCGGGCGTTGCGGTGGCTTCCCCGTGCTGTTTCTCTGCTCTTCAGCGGTGAGTCATGCTTTGATCCAGGTGCCATTTGGGGTAAAAGGGTTGGTGTGGAGACGAAAGTCAGTACATGTATGCTTACTTTCTTCCTGTGCAGGCTTTTGCTTCTATCTGCAAATGGATGCTTCACCACCCCCCGGTGGCCAGTCCCTGCGCAACAGGTGAGCTAGTTTTTCTTAACCCTTACCTGCTTGCGTTGGCTGGTGGAATGGAGCCTAAGTGTGTTTTTCTTTCCCTATTTAGCCCTTTTAGGTCTGACCAACGCCCTATTTCTGGATCAAAGGATCGTTCTCCTTCAGCCCATCGGCATTCTTCATCAAAGTCTGGTCATAGGTCTAGCTCCAGGTCTAAACGACATGAGCACACTTCCAGTTCAGTCGCTCCGCGGCAATCCCGCCATTCTGACCGCAGTTCAGGGAAATCATGCTGGGGCTGTCGAGCCCATATCCCTGAGGATAGATCCCTATGTGATACCTGTTATTCCAGGGTTTTGAGGGAAAAGCAAGACACTGCACAACCAGTGGAGGCTATGGTCAGGCGGATTGTAAAAGAATCCCTTAGAGATTGGGATTCGAGCAGGCTTTCGGGTCACTCTTCAGAGGCTCCTGGTTTCCTCCCAAGGGATGAAGTGGAGCCAGGTACTTCCCAACCAAGTCGTCTGTCAGAAGATTCTACAGACAGTGAAGATGATTTGGTAGACCAGAATGTAGGTTTTGAACTTGCTATGGTCCCACCGCTAGTTAAGGCGGTTAAGGAGGCATTAAAATGGGAAGATCCAGCTGAGTCCCCAGCTAAACAGAAGAAATACTTCAAACATCTCAAAAAAGAGCGTTCCCATTTTCCCCTCCTAGGGGAATTGGGAGAAATTATTACAGACGAGTGGCAGGGAGTTGAAAAGAGAAACTCTTTGTCATCTAAGGTCTCCAGAATGTATCCCTTTAAGGATGATAAGGTGAAACATCTAGACTCCGCTCCCACGGTGGATGCGGCCTTGATGAGGTTGGTGAAACACGTAACCTTACCATTGGAAGACTCAGTCTCATTCAAAGACGCTCTTGACAGGCGGATTAACACAGATCTTAAGAAGATTTATCTCTCCGCAGGTATGGCGTGTAAGCCGGCTCTGGCTTTGGCAGCCACATCCAAGGCAATGGAAGCCTGGGTAGACAGTGTGGAGGCTACACTTCAGAGTGTCTCCGAAGAGGTGGCCAGGAGTTCAGCCATTCAGGAGTTGAGACTGGCAACGGCTTTCTTGGGTGAGGCATCCATTGATATAATCCGCTTGGCGGCGCGGTCATGCTGTCCTCTGTCACGGCCAAACGCGCCTTGTGGTTGCGCCCCTGGTTGGCCGACCCTGCCTCTAAGCAGGCCTGGTGCAAAATTCCCTTTGAGGGTTCCTCCCTCTTTGGTAATAAACTGGACAGTGCTATTACCCGTGCCACTGGTGGTAAATCTGGTTTCTTTCCCCAGGATCGCCGGTTGATAGATCAGAGAAGACCTCAAAACAGACAAAATCCTGATCGTGCCAGAGAGGCCCGTTTTTACAGGCCCGGTCGTGAGTTCAGGAAGAACTGAAGCGCCCTCAGTCTACAGGGCAGAAGTTCTCCAAAGGAAAATCTTCAGCAAGCCGAGAGGCGACGAAGTCTTTTTGACATCGAACCTGTCCAGACGGTGCGGGTAGGCGCACGCTTGCTTCAGTTTGCGCACGTCTGGGCAGCCTCGATCGAAGATCAATGGGCCGTCAGAACCGTATCACACGGACATGTGTGGATTTTCGACAGAAGCCCCATTCTTCGCTTCATTCCTACGGCCTTACCCCGTTCAGAAGAGAAGAAGTCAACTCTTCTTACATATGTAGAATCCCTGGTTGCCCAGGGTGGGGCAGTGCCTGTCCCAACCGAGGAACGGTTCCAAGGCATCTACTCTCCGCTCTTCATGGTCTTGAAGAAAAGCGGCTCTTGGAGGCCGGTTATAGACCTAACACACCTAAACACCTTCATCAAGAAAGAGAGGTTCAGGATGGAAACACTTTTTACAATTCGGCAAGTGGTACAGCCAGAGGATTGGATGATATCCATAGACTTGAAAGATGCCTACTTTCACGTCCCAGTCGCAGCAGAAATGCAAAAATTTCTCCGATTCGCAGTGGGTCAGGTGCATCTTCAATTTACCTGTCTCCCTTTCGGGCTTACCACATCACCTCGAATCTTTTCCAAAATCTTACTGGCTGTAGTAGCCCTGATCAGAGCAAAAGGGATTCGTCTTTACCATTACTTGGACGACTTGCTCCTTCTGTCAGAACATCAGGATCAAATTCTGCTTCACAGATCTCAAGTAATTTCCACCCTTCAAGAGTTCGGGTGGCTCCTGAATTTGGAAAAAAGTCATCTGGAACCCACGAAGTCGTTGGTCTTCCTAGGGGCCCTCTTCAACACTTCCAGAGGCACTATCTCCCTTCCATTAGAGAAGATTCCGACAATTCGCAACAGGATTCGTCCGGCATTATCAGCCTCTCATCTCCGGGCGTCCCAGTGCATGAAGATAATTGGGATCATGGTTTCCACGGCTCCCATGGTGAAGTGGGCACAGTGGAAGATGAGGCCCTTTCAGATGGGATTCCTCCAACAATGGAATTTCGAGAATCCAGAAGTCCTCATTCGGATAACTACGTCCATGAAGGACAGCTTAACCTGGTGGCTTCAGCGAAAGAATCTTTTAAACTGCCATTCAATCGTTCCAGCGTCCTGGTTGGTCATGACCTCGGACGCCAGCAGGACGGGATGGGGAGCGCATTGCCTGTCGGAGGTGGCCCAGGGCAGATGGGACTTCCCTACATACGGGGTGGTCTCGAATGTGCTGGAGCTTCGGGCAGCGTTCTGTGCTCTCCAGGCCTTTCAGCATCTGGCGACCGATGCCTCGGTCCTCCTAAGACTGGACAATACGACAGCCGTCGCCTACATCAAGAGACAAGGGGGCACCCGCAGTCCTTCTCTTCTGAAAGAAGTGAAACCTATTATGAATTGGGCTCAAAGACATCTGTCCAACTTGTCAGCCGCCTATCTTCCGGGTGCCCAGAACGTCCAGGCAGACTTCCTCTCGAGGTCTGCTCTGGACAACAACGAGTGGTCACTCCATCCAGAGACCTTCATATGGATCATGTCTCTAGGTTACCATCCAGAGGTAGATCTGTTCGCATCTCCAAGCAATGCCAAACTGGAGAGATTCTACACGAGGTGGCGTTATCCCCAGGCCTACGGGGTAGACGCCCTGACGGATCATTGGAATTTTCAAACGGCCTATGCGTTTCCTCCAGTGCCAGTCATCTTCAAGTTTCTTCACAGACTCAGGACAGAGAGAGTGCAGATCATAGCGATTCTTCCCTTCTGGCCAAAGAGACCGTGGTTTCCTCTGTTGCTCCAGCTGAGCTGTCGGGACCCGATACCTCTGCCAGTCAGGCCGGACCTTCTGTCCCAAGGGCCTATTCTTCACCCCTGCCCAGCACAGCTTCATCTCATGGCATGGCTGTTGAGAGGGAAAGATTGAAAGCGCTCGGTTGTCCAAACGAGGCAATCGCTACAATGATGAGTGCCAGAAGACCCGGCACGAACAAGGTCTATGAAAAAATCTGGTCCAAGTTTAAGGATTATGTGGATAGCAGATCTAGCTCTGTCTCTGACCCAGGAATCCAGGATATTTTGGGCTTCCTCCAGTCCGGTCTGGACCTGTCATTGGCAGTAAGCTCCCTTCGGGTCCAAATTTCAGCCATTTCGGCCTTCACTGGGACTGCATGGGCGAAACACTCCCTGGTTCGCCAGTTCTTCAGAGGCGCTACTAGGTTAAGACCTCCTAGAAAGCCCAGGTTCCCTAAGTGGGATCTTCCTACGGTCTTGGAGTTTCTTTCCTCACTTACCTTGAATCAGAAGGATCCATTCTTCCTTAAAAACATCTCCATGAAAACAGCCTTTCTGGTGGCTATTACTTCGGCCAAACGGGTTTCTGAACTCGGTGCCTTGGGTTACAAGGAACCATTCCTTACGTTTTTCCCTGATCGGGTAGTATTGGTTCCGATGCTTGGCTCCAATCCGAAAGTAATGTCGGTATTCCATGTCAACCAGGAAATTGTCCTACCCACGTTCAAATCTCAAGATGAAAATTCTGTCCATCCTTTGGACGTGGGGGAAACTCTTCGGCTATATCTGGAGACTACAGCTCCTTTCCGCCAGTCAGACCATCTTTTTGTCCTCATCTGTGGAAAAAACAAGGGCAAACAAGCTTCCTCAAGATCTATAGCAAGTTGGATAGTTCAGACCATCCAGTGGGCATATAAAGCCAAGGGACTGGCTCCTCCAGAGGTGGTGACAGCTCATTCCACTAGAGGGATCTCTACGTCGTGGGCAGCTTCTCTTCATGTAGCTCCTGACGTGATTTGCAGAGCGGCTTCTTGGTCATCAATTCATACCTTTATGTCGCATTACTGTGTTGAACCGGCTTCTTTATCTTCGGTCAACTTTGGTTTAAAAGTCTTGTCTGTTGACGGTGCAAATTAAACCTTTTTCTGTTAAACCAGCAGTTACCCGCCCGGGTGTGTATGGCTAGTTATTTCCCATACGTGTGCTGCCATGGAGTCTGTCAGGAAAACGGAAAATTTATATCAATACTTACCGTAATTTTCCTTTCCTGATGGACTCCATGGCAGCAGGAGTCCCCTCCCATCTGCTGGAGTAGTTCTAGTTATGGAACACGGCTCCTGGTATGGAGCAAAGATTTATGGGAGTGGGGTCCTATAGGGTAGGAGAGGAGGCGGAGCCTACCCATACGTGTGCTGCCATGGAGTCCATCAGGAAAGGAAAATTACGGTAAGTATTGATATAAATTTTCCGTTATTTTGTTCTTTAGTTTTGCAAGTGTAAAATTGATTAAAAAAAGAAACCAGTAAAATATAACTATTTAAAGCATTTGTACTTGACATTATTTTTTCTCAGCTGGCTAAAACTTCTGCACAGTATTGTACATAGTAAAATGTTGAAAGTAACATACTACTTTTATTAATTAGAACACTTCCCATATTTTGGAAAAAAAAAAAAAAACAACGTATTATTAATACAAACAAGATCAATGTGTATAAAGAACAATCTAACAGGGGGGCGTGGCAGGAAGATGGTGCCGTGAGGAGGCTCGCTGAGGAGCTCCGTGCTCTCCGCAACGGCGTCCGCCCGTAATCAGCGGTAGCCCGGCATATCCCTCCCCGGAAACCTCGCGAGACTTGCGGCTCACCTCGGAGCTCACACACCGCCTCTGAGCGTGGGGACAGCCGAAGCCGGACGGCGTGCAGCTCCGCAAGCAGGGGTACGAGTGGCGGCGGAGGCACGCTATTGAAGTCACGAGGGCAACCCCGCGCTAGTTCGGATCCTGACTCTGTGTCTGGAGTGGCGAGCGGAGGCGGTGGGGGCCTTACAGAGGATTGAGAGTCGCTTAACCTCCAGCATGCCGAAGGAGTATCTAGCTGTGGAGGAGTGAATGGTGGTGGATTTCCCTCAGAGGCGCAAGCAGAGGAGGACAATTGAATAGTGCTCATGATCAGCTCATGCAAGCTGGAGAAGTGCCCGGTGTGAGGAGCCAAGGCCTGTCGGTCCGGAGCGTGGATATTTCCACATATTTTCTCCGCGGGTCTCGGAGTGGAGGGGTGGAAGAACGCGCTAGTATGGCGCCAAAGCGGCCGGCTGCAAACACCGAGATGGCGGCAAAAAAAGACGCTAAATACTCAGGTAATAGCAAGGAAATCCAAGAACAACTTATAGGCGGAAAAAGGGATGAGATATCCATAGTCCGTGATGAATGGCCAACAGCACAGTCTCCATCACCTCAAGCCCTGCAAACGCAGCCAGAGAGCTGGAAGGAGATCCTAGCCATGATGCCTACTAAGAAGGACTTGATGGAAATAGCTGCAAACATAGTAAGTTCTTTAACTACTGAAATAACCTCCTTAAAGGGACAGATTAATAATTTGGATGGCAGGATTGTGGTGGTAGAGAATGGTCAAAGTCAGTTAACGCAGAGAGTGGAACATATTGAGGCTGTGCAGAAATCAATGGCTAATAAATTTATCACGCTACAATTACAACAGGATGACGGGGAGAACAGACAACGTCGGAACAATATACGTCTCAGGGGTCTCTCTGAAGATATCTCAAGTACGGAATTAAGGGGTAAGCTTGATGAAATATTCAATGGCCTACTGGAACGACCCCTTACAGAGGCCATTGAAATAGACAGAGTTCATAGAGTGAGAGCTCCCCGTAGTGTGGGGGCGGATTTCCCCCGGGACGTATTAGCAAGGATTCATTTTTTTGCTCAAAAAGAACAAATTATGTTGAAAGCCTGGGATAGGGGCCCCTTTGATTACGAAGGGTCAAAGATCAGGATCCTGCCAGACCTTTCAATAAAGACACTAAGAATGCGTGCAGCGGTCAAGCCTTTGCTTGAAGAAATTCGGAAAGCAGGGGCAACGTACCATTGGGGACACCCATTCCACATAAGGATAAAGAAGGAGGACTCTATGTTTATTTTGAGATGGCCTGACCAGTTGCAAGGACTTTTTTCTTTCTTAAAAATACAGCCAATTGAGGTAGCAGACTGGTTAGATGTATTAATACCGTAGAACTAGCTCGCGAGGAATTAAGTAGCAGGAGGGAGAGGGTGGATAGACAGATGGGCCGAAGACGGGATGTGTTGAACAATTAGCGGGCCAAGTTAATTTAAGTAGATGGGTAGACAGGCATCAGCTATTTGTTAAAGGTAATGGCCGTAATTACGGGGAGGGGGGCTTGCTGGACCATACATACAAGGGGTTGGGGTTAAGGGGTGGAGGGGGGTTGCCATAAGATGGGTCTGGAATTGACAAATCAATGGGTGTTGTGATATATGATAATGTGGTGAGTTGTGATATAATGTACTATTAATGCGCTGCATGATACCCATTTAGAACCCCCCAAATCCAAACCCACCCGATACAGTGGTGTGAGAAGGGCGGACGCCCGGGGATGCACGGACCCTCGGAGGTCTGTTGTCTTGATTTTTGTCCCTTGTTTTTTTTTTTTTTGTGTGGATGTAGTGTTATTCGTAAAGGTAGTAAGAAGTCCTCCTCACGGCGCGCATCTTGATTGCCCGCCCAAATAGGACGCGTTGTGGTACGCAAGGTCAAGAGTAGACCAAAGTTAGTCAAACACACTGACACACCGGTAGTGGGGGGAGCGGAAGGCGGAGGGGAACGGGGAAAAGGTTGGGGGGGGGGTCACTCCCCCCTAATATTTTTTTTTTTTTTTTTTTCCTTTTTCTCTTTCTCTTTCTCTTTCTCTTTCTCTTCCTTTTGCTTTCTCCTGATTTTTTATTCTCCTGTCCCTTCCCTCTCTCTCTCCTTCCCCCCTCTCCCGCCCTAGTCCCCGCTGTACTATATAAGTGAAGTTTTAGTGGGAAGGGTGTCGTGAGATCTCTGTCGGTTTAAGTAAGATAGGAATAAAAATAAGACAGGGAAGGACCAGGTAAGAAGGTGGTAGAATGCAAGGTACTAAAATTATGTCCTTAAATGTCAGGGGGCTTTCAACCCCCGAAAAAAGATCACGTTTGCTGCTGGACATGAGACGCAGCCGAACACAGATTGCATTTATTCAGGAAACATACTTTAAACATGAAAAAATTCCGAGGCTATATAATAAGAACTTCCCGTGGGCATATCATGCTCCATCTCCAATAGCAAAGTCAAAGGGAGTTAGCATTATTATAGCAAAAGAGGTTGCTTGGACCCACATTGACACGCGCTCAGATCCACAGGGAAGATATTTAATGTTAAAAGGCAAGATTGGGAATAAAATGATCACTCTGGTAAATACATACTTCCCCAACAGTAGCCAGCTGGCTTTTCTATTACTTTTGACACCAATAATCCTTGAATTCCAAGAGGGTTCACTAATTATGGGTGGGGATTTCAATTACGCGGCCGAGCCTATGTTGGATACGTCAGTGGGAACGTCACATTTACCATATGCTCAGTTGAAAAAACTCAGCAGGGAGTTGTCCCTGCTTAGTTTAATTGACCCCTGGAGAATTATGCATCCAGAGGAGAAAGACTATACGTATTTCTCCCCAATACATAATAGATATTCCAGGATTGATCGGATTCTGATTTCACAGACAGAGCTTTCCAGAGTAGTGTAGTCCCAGATTGGATCTTTTTCCATGTCGGATCACTCACCTATCCATATCACAATAAATTTTGAAGCAGGCCAAAAAGGCCACCGACATGGAGATTGAACGAAATCTTAGTGCAATCAATAGAAACAAAAACAGAGATTCAGACAGAATTAGAAAGGTATTTCCAGGAAAACACGAGCGAGCAAGCGACGCCATCGAGCATTTGGGAGGCACACAAGTGTGTCATCAGAGGAGTGATGATACGGTTGGGTGCCAAACGCAAACGTGAAAAAGAGAGAGAGATTGCTGAGTTGTTGGCTCAGATAGAGACTTTGAGTTTAGTGCATAAAAAAACAGTAGCGAAGATACAACTGTCGCCCTTAACGAAGGCCAGGGAAAAACTAAATGAATTGCTATATGAGAGAGTTATGAGATCCTTAGTGGCACAAAAAAGACATTTCTATGAATACTCAGACAAACCGGGGGCGATGCTGGCCCGAGCTTTAAGGGGACCGCAGAAACGAACGGTAATAAACCATATACGTGCAAAAGGGGGACAAAAAATATCTGGAATAGAAGAAATTGCAGAGGAATTTAGTAGATTTTATCAAGGATTATATGACATCGCCTCCTCGGAGCCAGCCAGAGTGGGGGGGGCTGGCTTCGACGAGGCGATCAAATATATCAAAAATTCGGACATGCGGACATTGGAACCGGACCAGGCGAGTGTGATGGAGGAGAGGATTTCAGAGGAAGAGCTTAAGTTGGCCTTGGCGCAGACAAAACCACACAAAGCCCCCGGTCCAGACGGTTTCTCCTTTGTATATTATAAGCAATTTTTTGAGATCCTGAAAGCTCCTCTACTAGCGCATTTGAATTATATTGGGGAGGGAGGAAGTATGCCAATAGATTCCCTACGGGCGTACATCACCCTGATCCACAAAGATGGGAAGGATGCAACGATATGTGGAAGTTACCGTCCAATCTCCTTGCTGAATTTGGATACCAAGTTATTCGCAAGGATGATTGCGAACCGGATTCTGCCATACATACCGAGCCTAATCCATTATGATCAGGTGGGGTTTGTCCCTACAAGAGAGGCGAGGGACAACACCACCCGAGCAGTGGACCTAGTGTACAATGCGCAACGACGGAAAGTGCCAATGATGCTGTTGGCCGTAGACGCCGAGAAGGCTTTTGACAGGGTGGCCTGGAACTTTATCAGGGCCACCCTGACGCACATTGGCCTAGGAGAAAGAATGTTGACTTATATTATGGCATTGTATTCTAGGCCCTCGGCGGCGGTCAGGGTAAATGGGTGGAATTCTGACTTCTTTCAGATTAAAAATGGCACTCGCCAGGGATGTCCTCTGTCCCCACTGATTTTTATTCTTGCGCTAGAGCCCCTTTTGTGGAATATACGTCAAAATGCGGAAATAGCGGGACTTAATGTGGCAAAGGGACAACACAAGGTGGCAGCGTATGCAGATGATCTATTATTTTTCGTGACAGAGCCCGAAAAAACACTCCCACAAATACTAGACGCAATTAGTAAATATGGAGAGGTATCCTTTTTCAAAATAAACATATCTAAATCATCGGCATTAAACGTCTCTATGCCTGCAGGAAAATATAAGAACTTGCGGCAATGTTTTCCTTTTCAGTGGAACAATCAATCAATAGAATACCTAGGAATACATATCACTTCAAAACCTTCGGATTTGTTTGAGGTAAATTTCTCCCCACTTCTGAAGATATTGAGGACTGATGTACAGAAATGGCAGACATTGGTATTGTCATGGTTTGGCCGATGTAGTGCTTTAAAAATGAATGTGCTGCCCCGACTTTTGTACGTTATACAAGCTGTGCCAATTACAATACCAATGGCTTTCTTTGTTCAGGTTAAAAGTTTATTTCGAAGTTTTATTTGGGCGAAAAAATCTCCCCGTATAGGGATGCAGATCTTAACCCTCCCGAAGGCAAAGGGAGGGGTGGGATTGCCTGACCTGTTACGGTACTATAGGGCGGCCCACCTTATGAGGGTGTATGACTGGCACTGCAACCAATCACACAAACAGTGGGCACATATGGAAAGAGAGATTATGAATTCTCCCACACCAGTTGCCCCATGGACTCCCATTCTGAAAACAGACAAAATACTCTCCCATCCGACAATAGGGGCAACGCTACATATAGCAACAAAACTACAAAACCATCAAGCAGTAGCACCCTCGGTCTCACCCTTGACGCCGTTGGTAGGAAACGCCTCTTTTATCCCTGGGAATACCAATGGGAAAATTATAGAGCTAGCCAAGGCGGGTAGAGCACGTCTGAGGGACGTATGGACCCAAGGTGATCCACCAACTACTGAAGAGATAATGACATGGCCCGAAGGGAAGTTGGACATTTTTAGTGCATTCCAAATCAGACACTATTGTAAACAGCTACAAAAGAGTGGGTATATCCCAAGGTCATTAACACCATTTGAGTCTTTATGTGAGGGTGGGGAGCGAATTCCGCATGTACTATCTTACATGTATTCGCTCCTATGGGGTATACAGGACTTACACCGTCCGAGGTTTGTGCAGAAATGGGAGAAAGATCTTGCTGTCTCTTTCAATCAACAACAAGTAAATAAAATCCTGAGACTTGCTCATAAAGCATCAATTGCCAGCAGATATCAGGAGATTAGTTATAAAGTATTAACCAGATGGTATAGGGTGCCGAGGATCCTGCACAAAATGGATCGAAAACACTCGGACAAATGTTGGCGATGCGGAGAAGAGGGGGGGACTATGATACATATATTTTGGTCATGCCCAGCAATTGGGGAGTTTTGGAACGGGGTGGCCCGAATAATTGAGGAATTAACAACAATTAAGGTAAGAGAAGATCCGGCATTGTGCCTACTACATTGTACGAGTAATTCTATTAAAAGATATAGAAATTCTATTTTGATACATCTATTGAACGCAGCGAAGGCCTGTATACCAGCTATGTGGGGACAGATTCAGAGCCCAACAGTACGTTTGTGGCTCTCCAAAATAAGGGAGATTCAGAGGATGGAATCATTAACTGCAGCACGGTTAAGTATGGAAGAGCGGCATAGGGTACGATGGCAACCCTGGACGTTGTTCACATGCTCAGAGGAATACTTACAGACAGTAGGATAGGGGGGCGGGTGCGGGGGGGAGGGGGGGAGGTGGGTTGGAGAGGGCGGGAGAGAGGCTATTTTTATTCTTTTTTTTTTTAATTTTACTGCTTTCAAATTATATTCTTTTTTTTTTTTTTTTTTTTTTTTTGTTTTTTCCTTGCTTCTGTGATCTTCTGTCTTGCTCTCTCTATACCGGGTGTGACAGTGGAGGAGATAGATATGTGAGGTTTGACAATTAGGCGGGTTATCCGGAATATATGTTGTGTATGTCCTGTCTGGGAAGGGGATTTTTCTCCCCCCATCCCCCCCTTTTTTTTTTTTTTTTTCTTCTTCTTCCCTCCCGCCTGTCAATGACAGGGGGAGAGGAAAGGGGAGGACTTTCTTCCTTATGCCGAAGAGAAATGATCTCTGCGTCGGCGCTTGTGGGGTTTTTTTTTTTTTTTTTTTCACGGATGAGTTTGGATTTGCGTGGGCTGGCGAAATGGGGGGTTAATTAACGTGTTTTGGTGTGTGGTCTCACGAATTGAGTGAAATGCTCACGGTATACGACATGGGGGGGAGTAGGGAAGGGTTCCACCTCCCCTCCTCTTATGTTTTTGTTGTTTATGTTTGTGTGTTATATTATGTTCCTATCCACGGGTGGGAGAGTACAAACTTCCTTCTCCCTGTCGGGTCGAAGGTCAAAGTGCACTAATGGATATTAAAGAAGGTATAATAGAAGTGTTTTTTTTTTTTTTTTTTGTTTTTTTTTTTGTTTGTTGTGCAGAAGGCATAAGGGAATCACATGGTGTGTATCCTCCAAGGAAGGGGTTTTTTTTTTTTTTTTTGTTTTTTTTTGTTTTTTTTGTGTATTTTTATCGTGGGTTTTGATTATTTTTTTGCCGGGATGGGGGGAGGCTGGGTGAAGTGGCGATGTACATGTTATCGATATATTGTAGATAAGTATGTAATGTATTTGAAAACAATAAAATGCTGAGTTAAAAAAAAAAAAAAAGAACAATCTAACATTTTCAGTTTGACAGATTCTAAATTTATTGTTTCGAATCGAGAAAAAAAAAATCGGTAAATTCGAAGAAAATTTGAAAAATACATAAAACTAATTCTGAATAGGAATTCTGAATAATAATTGAACGAATCAACCAAATTTAATTAAACTAAATAACTAGATTTATGAATCTAAATAAAACAAAACAAAACAAATTTTTTCGTCCTGCACATGTCTAATATTTTCCTTTAACTTTGTCTGCTGTTGGTAAGACATTCAGCCATCAACAGAACTGCTTATGTACATTCGGGGAACTGGCCTGTTCCTAAGAAATGTGGTGAAATGGTGTAAAATCTCAACTTGTTTATTAATAAGACTTATTTCTAATTTAACATTTGACTATTGCACTACACCTTTCTACTGGGAAGCTATTTTTATAGGTGCCTCTGCTACATCACGCGCTTTAGGAGATTTTATCCTGCTCCCACTATGGCAAAGCTCTATACTACAAAATTAATATTAATAGTAAGAAGAGTAGTAATAATAGTAATAATAATAGTAATGATAATAATAATAATAATAATAATAATAATAATAATAATAATAATAGTAATAATAATGATAATAATAATAATAATAATAATAATAATAATAATAATAATAATAGTATTAATTATAATAATAATAATAATAATATATATATATATAACTTGTTCACTTACATTGAAAGTTAAATAACAGCAGGATTAAAAGTCCCATGTGTACTGCTGAAGAAAACTGTAGTGAGTGTGTAGTCACTAGTATTCTATCTGTGGGATATATGTTAATGTATAGGAAGAGGAAGAGGAAACGAGCTGTAAAGGGATGGTGAAGAAATTACAGAAATAATTCCTAAGAAAAAGATGTTTTTACATGAAAAGGGTGATAAGATAAAAGCATGAACAGAGAGAAGTGTTTTATCCACAGTGAGGTAAAAAAAGACACCTATATCTAACCGGTCTTTGATGAGGAGGCAGCATTTGTTCTGTTTTTTTCCAAGGCTATTTTAACTTCTTGATCCTGCCAGTAGGGATATGGGTCAAGTTTACCACTAGCATGATGATGCTATAATGCATATTCGCTATAGTATCCATAATAGACTGTCTAACCTTTTACATCTGGGCAGTGGCGTACCAATAGGGGGGGCGGGGGGCGGTCCGCCCCGGGTGCCACACATTAGGGGGGTGTCAGGGAAGATCAGGGTGACACCCGGGGCCGGCCGCCAGACTGCTTCCGCCACGGAGGAGGAGGAACTGTTTAAAGCAGAGAGGATGTGAGAGAGACTCACTGTCACTCCCGAGCCCTGAATACACAGCGATCAGCGGGCGCTGCCGGAGTTAATTGTGCTGGTTAATGAGAATGCGATTGGTTGCTAGGACCGCCTATCAACCAATCACCTGCTCATTAACTAGCACAGTAACTTCTGCAGTTCCCGCCGAG
This sequence comes from Pelophylax lessonae, assembly GCF_965119305.1. NCBI lineage: Eukaryota > Metazoa > Chordata > Amphibia > Anura > Ranidae > Pelophylax > Pelophylax lessonae. Next base: position 630,321,393 of record NC_138771.1, read on the forward strand.
GCGCCGACCACTGTGTATTCAGGGCTCGGGAGTGACAGTGAGTCTCTCTCACATCCTCTGCTGTAAACAGTTCCTCCTCCTCCGCTCTCCTCCTAAAAAGGTAGGGAGGGAGGGGGGGTTGTATTGTAAAGGGGTTCTTTTGAGGGGGGGCTTTGTATTGTAAAGGGGTTATATTGGGGGGCTGTGTAATGTAAAGGGTTGTATGGGGGATGGGGCTGTGTAATGTAATGGGTTCTATTAGGGGGCTGTGTAATGTAAAGGGTTCCATGGGGGGGGGGGGGTGGGAGCTGTGTAATGTAAAGGGTTCCAATGGGGGGCTGTGTAATGTAAAGGGTTCCAATGGGGGGCTGTGTAATGTAAAGGGGTCCAATGGGGGGCTGTGTAATGTAAAGGGGTCCAGGGGTTCGGGGGCTGTGTAATGTAAAGGGGTCCAATGGGGGGCTGTGTAATGTAAAAGGGTCCAGGGGTACGGGGGCTGTGTAATGTAAAGGGGTCCAGGGGTAAGGGGGCTGTGTAATGTAAAGGGGTCCAATGGGGGGCTGTGTAATGTAAAGGGGTCCAATGGGGGGCTGTGTAATGTAAAGGGGTCCAGGGGTACGGGGGCTGTGTAATGTAAAGGGGTCCAGGGGTAAGGGGGCTGTGTAATGTAAATGTGTCCAGGGGTACGGGGGCTGTGTAATGTAAATGTGTCCAGGGGTACGGGGGCTGTGTAATGTAAAGGGGTCCAGGGGTATGGGGGCTGTGTAATGTAAAGGGGTCCAGGGGTAAGGGGGCTGTGTAATGTAAAGGGGTCCAGGGGAACGGGGGCTGTTTAAAGTAAAGGGGTCCAGGGGTAAGGGGGCTGTGTAAAGTAAAGGGGTCCAGGGGTAAGGGGGCTGTGTAATGTAAAAGGGGGTCTCCATACATTTTACACGTGACACGTCAATGGGCAGTTCGTCGCCTGGGGGGGGGGGGGTGCCAGATATAGGATCCGCCCCGGGTGCCAAACGCTCTAGACACGCCCCTGCATCTAGGTCCCCATCAGAGTACTCCTTTACATCAGGGTCCCCATTAGATGTATTATTACATCAGCACCCCCCCCCTTACATCAGGGTTCTCAGTGGAGTCCCCCTTACATCAGGTCAAAGCAGAAGCCATAAACATCCTTTGCTGACCTGAATCCTCAATCTGTGTGCATCCTAGCATAGGGCCAGAATAAATAGTGGCAAGGAGTAGGGCTGCTGGTAGAAATGATGGGGCCCCGTATAAGGGTCCCTTTCATGTTTCATGAGGACTAAAGTTCTAAAGTTTGTTAAAAATAGAAACCATATATTTTGACGGGGAGTGTCAAGTTTCACATGCCTTGTCATGGGCATGGGAAAATGCCCCCCCCCCCCCCCCCCGGAATCTCAACTTCCCCTTTCATGTGGCTGTTAAGCCTCTTTATACCATCCTGTCTGGTCTGTTTAATAATCCTGTGTGTCTGTGTTTTAAAAACAAAAAGCCGTTCTTTACCAGTTTTCAGAGGGCCGAGCGCCGCTCACGTGACCCGTTCGGCTCTTTCCTCTCCCGTCTGACAGCTCCCTGCAGCGAGCGGGGCCAAGGATTCCTCACTGATGTCATTCTGGAGGGGAGGAGGAGAGGAGGTGGAGGGGGGGAGGAGGAGAGAGGTGGCGGGTCACATGAGTGACGAGTGGCTCACTGAAAACCTATAAAGACCGGCTTATTTTTATAAAACACAGACACAGGGGGGCACACAGGATTATTAAACAGACTGTAGACAGGATATGAAACTTTAAATGAAACTACAGCAGCAGGAGGGGAGTGGGGGTGAGCACTGACACAGGAGCAGACAGGCAGGGAGGGAGGGGGGAGAGAGGACAGAGGAGGACAGGAGGGCTGCGGATGACGGAGGCACGTAAACTGACCACAGAGTCAGGGCTCAGCAGCCATGATATACCGTGGTCAGTTTACAGAGGGGAGGACATAGCCAGGCAGGATCAGCCAGGTATTATAGGTGATAGAAGGGGCCAAATTACACAGCAAAGCATTGTGCTGTATAAAATGCTTTAAGGGAACAGGATCACATTTTTTTTTTTTTAGGTTAACAAATGCTTTAAAAATAAATGCTACTGTTTGCTCTTTAAAAATAAACACTCAAAGTAAGTAGGACTAAGCCCCTCCCCTTCATGACAATGTTGAAAAGGGGCAGAGCATGGGTGATCTTAAAATGTTGCCCCCCTCCCCCCCTGAAAAAAGTTCTGCATTTCTGTATAGATAGCTCCCCCCCTTTGTTCATTTTTCCCAGTGATGCATCTCAGTCTCATGTCTCATGGAGTGGATCACATTAAGATCTTTTGACCTATCTGATGTTCATTGTTGTAAGATCCTCACAGTTTATGGATTAAACTTCACAAGATCTCCAAGGTGTCGTCTGGATCGAGTCAATGTCTGTCTATTCAGCTAAGATTGGGTTATGACTAGCTCATCATAACTATAAGTTACAGAGATCACATTTTCAATGCTTAGACTGGAGAGGCAGAACAGTCCCCATCAGATGTATCATTACATTAGCGTCCCCCCCCCCCCCCTTACATCAGGATCCTCATTGCAGTCCCCCTTACATCGGAACGCCTGTGTGAAAGGGGCCTTAAGCACAATAGGAGAAGAGGACAAGAAAAAGAGAATCGGATACCAAACGAAAATAAAAATAAATCATAAGCCAGAGTGGGATCAACTATTATCAATCAAACAGTTGATATCTAGTGATGTCGCGAACATAAAATTCACCGTTCGCGAACGGCGAACGCGAACATCGGCGAATGTTCGCGAACCGGCAAACATTACGAACCGCCATAGACTTTAATAGGCAGGCGAATTTTAAAACCCACAGGGACTCTTTCTGGCCACAATAGTAATGGAAAAGTTGTTTCAAGGGGACAAACACCTGGACTGTGGCATGCCAGAGAGGGATCACACAAAAAAAAGTTCTTAAAAATTGTAATTTTTTTGATAGAGAGCCAATTATTGGAAAAATTAAAAAAAAAATAAAAATAAAAATCCCCCCCAAATCCCTAACATGGCTGCATTTTAAGGGAAACTACAGATGTGGTACCAATGGGTGCCCTTGTTGTATCCATGTGCTGATTGGTAATCAATTCTGCTCCACCAATACGGGCAAGAAGTATGACATAGCTCATTTTTTCAACTGTAATACTAGCTATGTCATATACTTATTGACATGCGGCATTTGTCACATTCAATATGTAGGCAGAACAACTAGGCACCTATGGGGCCGCTTTAATGAACACCTATACAGTGTAACCAAGAACTTCAATACCAACATAGCTAGACACTTTAATTCATGTCATGATGGTAACACTTCAGCCATGGCAATACAGATAATTGAGAAAATTAAGCCATTAATACGGGGGGGGGGGGGGGAGTCTTTTGGATTTTTTATTTACAGGCTCGCTCTCCACACGAGTTAAATTTTGAGTGGGATGTGACTCATTTTTATGATTAGTTATTCTTAATAGATATTTTTTATTTATTTTTGTTAATTTGTTTTTTGATAACAATTTTCCTATTTGGGATAGTGTCCATCCTGCTCATTTATCTAACAGAGGCTCTCCAATGCATCCTGTGGATAATGGGTTATCACTTATATGGTTGATAATATCAATGAATGATTGCAATATTTGCTCAGTTCAGGGGGTCCTTTAGGGACGTTAGAGGCAACATAATTTATATTTTATACTTTATACTTTAAATTATATGTGCCACTTATTGCCCATATGAGCCCATATATGCAATCGATGTATATTGTCCATAATTGATTACGATACTGGGTGTTTTTCCCTCCTCTTTTGCCTTACTCCAGATACATAATGTTACCTATATAGGTAATACATTAAGTGAAGAGGTATTGTTATACCAGACGGACCGTTACAGATCGTTTTTGGGTGTTTCGATTTATGATATTTGAACACTCATATATTTATTTGGTCTCGTTCCATATCCCTATCCTTTTTGTGCACATCTTAAATTATCCCATTTATTTTTTATTTTGTTTTTATGGGGATGGTTGGCTTTGTGCACATATAGGGTTATGTTATGAGAGTAATATGGAATACCTCCTATTATGTATGTCTATGCGCTCTTTTTGTTTTGAAGATATATACAATTTATTATGTTTTTATTCAACATTTATTCTCTTAATGTCTTTCCTGGTCTCTCACTTTTTCATATATTGTTTATATTATTTATATATATTTTTTCATATTCTTTCATCATAATTTTTCTTCATCATTTTTTATACACATTTTCTTCTGCTTTAGGACACATATGCAATCATTTTCACAAGTTTTATATTTTTATTGATGTACCATTTGCAGCTTTGGCTATAAGGATCATTTGAACTTGTTTAAATGCATATGTTTGTATCCTTGTTTCTTGTTCACTAATGCTGAATGTTTAATGTTTTATGTGAATCACCTGTAATCAGGAGACAAGCCTGCCTCCTTATCCGTATCACCTGTTGTCAATTTAGATACATGCATATATAAGGTTTGTGATGTTGACTCGTCTTTGTAATGAATAAGCACACCTGTTAGTGTGTGAAATGCATCTACCTGTCATTGTTTGCCACACTGGGATGTTCGTCCAATAAACCAGATTTTTGATGCTACTTGGAGTGCGGCCATTTCTTCTATATTGTATAATCAGCTTGCAGGATATCCCATCTTTTCTTAAAAATGCGCTTAACTTGATAAGCTTGCGTGGAAAAAGAGGTAATAAATGGGCACACCATTGTCTTTTTACTGTTCTCTGATTTGTTTTCATTAAGTAAAGCTGCTCGATCCATCTTACCCACCTCATCTATCACCTTATCAATCACCTGCTCCTTATATCCCTTCTCAAAGAACATCTTTCTGAGAATCAGACTCTGTTCAGCATATACTTCATCAGAGGTACAGTTCCTCCAGACTCTCATAAGTTGTCCCTTTTGGATTTTTTGAAGCCACGTTGAATAGTGACAGCTGTTGGTAGGGAGATCATATAGCTATTTCTGTCTATTATTTTTAAAAAGGTTTTCAACTCCAACCTACCATGCTTTACCTCAATAGACAGATCTAAAAAATCATCTATAAACCTTCTGTAAAAAGCCAGGCCATCCCATCCATAGTTATAGACAGCATCTTTCTCCCAGTAGGACATAAATACATTTTCCAGGCTTGGGGCGAATTTAGCCCCCATAGCTGCCCCCTTCTGTTGGAGATAGAACTTATCCTGGAGCTAACAGAAGTTGTGGGATATGGCGAATGTTAATAACTCCAAAATGAACTTTCTCTGCCTTACAGAGATATTGGTGCTCTGTCTCAAGTAATATTTCACAGCCCTAAGACCGTGTTCATGTTTGATATTTGTATATAGCGACGTGACATCCGCTGTAACCAATATCATCCCTTCCCTGTACTCAAAGTTTGCAAGTTCATTTGGGACATGTTTGGTGTCATGCAGGTATGCTGGGGTAGCTGTTACTAGAGATTGCAGAAAGGTATCTACATATTCTGCAATTCTACACGTTAATGACCCTATTCCACTAATAGTTGGTCTGCCTGGAGGATTTTGAAAAAATCCTTGTGGATCTTAGGTAGGCAGTACATAGCCAGAATTCTAGGGCAAGCTGGAATAAAAAAAAATATCTCTGCAGAACTGTGACTAATTTTGCCCTCTCTAGCCTTAATAAAAAACCCCACTGTGGCTAGTGCAATGTAATGTTACCATAGTTAAATTGTACTACTCTGGGGAAGTAATCAGGATTTTTTTTTTCACACTTTATGATTGATTATAGCAGTAATTTACATTGCTATAAGCAAACATTTTTTGAGTGAAACTGATTCATTCAGATGGATTTGTTGTGATTGGCTGCGATTGGTCAAAGCTATTCACATAGTACAGATGGGCTGTGATTGGCCTTGTCTGTACCATGTGATCCCATTGACCAATAACAGCCAGCAAAACCACTGTTCCCAAAGAAAGGCATGTGTCAGGTCACCTGTGGCCAGGTGACGACTGCACCCTGATGGAGGCAGGGGTGCAGCGCAAGATAGTGAACCCGATAGCAGACTGCTGCAGATGGACCGGAACCTGAGCCCAAGATTCCCCAGGGCGCGGAGTCTAAGACCCAGCATGTGTTCACCAGAGCCTCTAGTGGTGAGGATGGTCTTGGCCGCAGCTGGGCCCAGGTCGCGGCCCCTGGGGTCCCCCGGGTCATGCTCCATAGGGAGAGAAGGGAAGCAGCCACTCAGGACACACAGAATGGTGATGGGTAAGCCGAGGTCTGGGGAACAGGCAGACGAGGGTAACCAAGGGACAGGCAAACAGGAATAGTCAGAGACAAGCCAAAGTCGGTACACAGAAAAGTAGATCAAGCACACGGCAAACAGGAAACAGGAAACACACACTGTTGAACAGCAAAGCAGACCTGCAGTGCACTGGTTAATATAGACTTCCTGTGATGACCTGGGCAGGGCAGGAACAGGAAGTAGAGGTGATAAAAAGGAACCAGAAATGCAGTCGAACCTCTAATACAGACATGAAGGGACAGGTAAGCTTGCCAACACTATTGTAAGTCCATGACAGTACCCCCCCTCTTACGAGGCCTCCCCCTACCCCGTCTGGGCCCAGGTTTAGAGGGACACCTCAGATGAAACCTTCTTAACAGACAAGGTGCAAAGACCTCTGATGCAGGAACCCAAGACCTCTCCTCAGGACCAAAGCCTTTCCAATGAACAAGGTACTGAAGAACGCCTCTACAGAGTTGGGAATCCAGAACTTGACTGACCTCGTATTCCTGATTATCCTCAGAGACCAGTGCCGTGGTAGGGAAAGGACGAGAGAACTTATTGAGGACTAAAGGCTTCAGAAGGGAAACATGGAAGGAGTTAGCAATTCTGAGGCTTTTGGGGATCTGAAGTTTGAAACAAACCGGATTCAGTTTAGAAATGATAGTATATGGACCAATGAATCTAGGAGCAAACTTCAGGCTAGGCACTCGAAGCTTGATGTTCCTAGTGGAGAGCCAAACTTTGTCCCCTGGCTGAAGAGAAGGCAGTTTATGCCTGCGGCGGTCAGCAAAGCCTTTGAATTTGTCGGCAGCTGCCCGGAGGGAATCATGAACCTCACTCCAGATAGAATTGAAGGACTCCTGAGCTGAAGCCAACGCTGGGATATCTGGAGAACAAGCCATGGGAAGCGGAAGTTGAGGATGTCTTCCATAAACTGTGAAACAGGGTGTTCTCTGCGAACTGGTATTTACATGATTGTTATGGGAAAATTCCGCCCACGGAAGTAGAGAGGACCAATCGTCATGATGAGCGAAGACTAAGGTGCGAAGAAAAACCTCTAACTCCTGATTAACCCTCTCCGTTTGCCCATTGGATTGAGGATGGTAAGAAGAGGAAAAATCCAAGGCAATATTGAGGGATTTGCAAAAGGCTCTCCAAAAACGAGACGTAAATTGAACGCCCCTGTTGGAAACAATGTGAGAAGGAACCCCATGGAGGCGGAAAATTTCTTGAATAAAAATGGGAACCAAGGCAGGAGCAGAAGGAAGACCAGGAAGGGGAACAAAATGAGCGATCTTGGAAAACCAATCGACTATCACCCAAATTACCGCATTACTGTCCGACAGTGGGAGATCGGTGATAAAATCCATGGCAATATGAGCCTAGGATTCCTTAGGTATGGGCAAAGGCATGAGGAGACGAGCAGGAGCTTGTGTGGAGGATTTAGACTGAGCACAGACATGACAAGCCTTGACATAGTCTTTGACCTCCGAGTGGAGATTAGGCCACCAGTAGTGACGGCTGATGAGCAAGAAGAAGCAGAGAAACCCTGCGTGGCCCGCCACCTTGGAATCATGCCCCCAATGAAGAATCTTAGTTCTTAGGTCAGTGGGGACAAAGGTCTTACCAGGAGGAATATTCAAGTCCAGGGTGGTAGAATGGGCAATAAAAGTGGGGATGATCGGCTCACGTTCAGGAGTGGACTCCTCATCCTCGTCCAAAGGGGTAGTGGGGGTGAGAACAGGAATGTAAACAGGTACTGTGGGACAGGAATGTAAAGTGGTACTGGGGATGAGGACAGGGATGTAAAGGGGTACTGGGGGGTGAGGACATAAATGTAAAGGGGGGCTGAGGACAGGAATGTAAAGGGGTACTGGGGGTGAGGACAGGAATGTAAAGGGGGGCTGAGAACAGGATTGTAAGGGGGTGGGGGGGGGGTGAGGACAGGAATGTGAAGGTAGAAGGGAGGTGATATTAAGGGGGCTGAGGACTGGGATGCAAAGAGAACAGAAATGTGAAGGAGGAGGGGCATGATATAAAGGGGCATAAGGATAGGAATGTAAAGGGGCGGGTTGATGACAGGGATGGGGAGTGATATGAAGGGGGGGCTGGGGACAGTAATGTGAAGGGGGGTTGTGATGTGCAGGGGGGACTAAGAACCCCGGTTTAATGACAGGATTGTGATGTGAAGGATCTGAGGCTAGGTTTATAACATTGCTACCTGTGTTCTGCATGTAGGCAGCACATTCAGTTCAAAGGGCTGTCTTACATGCAGAAACACACAAAAAGTAGTCCCTGACCCTTTTAAATTGCGCTGCACCAAGCTGGTTTGGCGCTCGCGAAAACGTGCAGCGTTTGCCAAGGATTTAAGGTGCCATTATGAATCAAAAATACCATTAGGACCTCTGCTGGAAGAAAACTTTAGGGACTGGACCTCCGTGAATTTTGAATCATTACCCCTGGCATGAAGGGACATGCAACATCGTAAACTCTCAACACCTGTTCTAGTCATGTAGAAACCTCTGGCAGAAGGGCCGAATGGTTCATAGTCTCTCATATCAAGGCAAAGAAGGGCATACCCTTGCCAACATTAGTTAAGTGTGACCAAAATACCAGCCAACAGGGAAGAGATTACTACTCCAAAAGCTGCGTATCACCATCCCCACTTAAGGTACCTGGTCTCTGAGATTCCTCCAATGGACATGGATGCTGAAATCTTAGTCTTGCTGGGAAGAGACATTCACACAGTACATAAAGTATGCCAGCAGTGCAATGGATCTGGCCACGCCCCATATGCACAAAGACTTGATCTAAGTTGGGGGTAATAGTGGGCAATGTATGCTTGAACAGGATGCACACGCCATGTGAGATCAACTTCTTTAAGACTCATGTGCTAAAAAATGGGCATGCATCTCACTTCAGACAATGCCCTCATCATTATGAAGTAATGGAGAAGCCTCTTGACATCATCCAGGTATCTGATGTTATTCCCATTCCCTGTGATGACAACTTAGGTAGCACAGTGTTTTGTACTACACGCAATGACAAACAGAATAGCCTTGGCAGTTGAAGATAGAGAGTAGTGATGTTGCGAACCTAAAATTTGCCGTTCGCGAACGGCGAACGCGAACATCAGCGAATGTTCGCGAACCGGGCGAACCGCCATAGACTTCAATAGGCAGGCGAATTTTAAAACCCACAGGGACTCTTTCTGGCCACAATAGTGATGGAAAAGTTGTTTTAAGGGGACTAACACCTGGACTGTGGCATGCCGGAGGGGGATCCATGGCAAAACTCCCATGGAAAATTACGTAGTTGACGCAGAGTCGGGTTTTATTCCATAAAGGGCATAAATCACCTAACATTCCTAAATTGTTTGGAATAACGTGCTTTAAAACATCCAGTGTGTGTATACGATCAGGTATGATGTTGTATCGATCAGGTAGTGTAAGGGTTACGCCCGCTTCACAGTGACAGACCAAACTCCCCGTTTAACGCACCACAAACAACCGCAAACAACCGCAAACAGACCAGAACCGACCAAAATGGGACAGGAACTGGGCTTTAAGGGTTAGGTTTAGTGTTAGGGGCTAGGGTTAGGGTTACGGTGAGATACTTAGGGTTAGAGTTAGTAACCCTACCCCTACGCCTCTAACCCTAACCGTCTAACCCTAAGCACTAAAAATAACCCTAACCCTAGCCCTAACCCTAACCCTAGCCCTAACCCTAATTCTAATTTTTTTTTCTGGTTCTGGACATGCTACAGAGCTGAAACTTCACAGGTATTTAGCGTCTGGGGGGTCTAAAAAGTGTACCTGTGAAGTTTCAGCTCTGTAGCATGTCCGGAACCAGAAAAAATTACCAATTAGGGTTAGGGATAGGGTTAGGGTCAGGGCTAGGGTTAGGGTTAGGGCTAGGGTTAGGGTTATTTTTATGGCTAGGCTTAGAGGGTTAGGGTTAAGGTTAGAGGGTTAGGGTTATGGTTAGAGGGTTAGGGTTAGGCTTAGTGTTAGGGGATAGGGTTAGATATTTAGGGTTAGAGTTAGTAGCCCTACCCCTACCCCTCTAACCCTAACCCTCTAACCCTAAGCACTAAAAATAACCCTAACCTTAGCCCTGACCCTAACCCTAGCCCTAACCCTAAAACTAGCCCTAACCCTAATTCTATTTTTTTTTCTGGTTCTGGACATGCTACAGAGCTGAAACTTCACAGGTACACTTTTTAGACCCCCCAGACAATAAATCACACAAAAAAAAGTTCTTAAAAATTGTCCTTTTTGATAGAGAGCCAATTATTGGAAAAATTAAAATAAAAATAAAACATTTCTTTGGATTAAGCGTCTGGGGGGTCTAAAAAGTGTACCTGTGAAGTTTCAGCTCTGTAGCATGTCCGGAACCAGAAACAAATTATGAATTAGGGTTAGGGCTAGGGTTAGGGTTAGGGCTAGGGTTAGGGTTAGGGTTAGGGCTAGGGTTAGGGTTAGGATTACAGTTAGGGCTAGGGTTAGGTTTAAGGTTATTTTTATGGCTAGGCTTAGAGGGTTAGGGTTATGGTTAGAGGGTTAGGGTTAGGTTTAGTGTTAGGTCGATAGGGTTAGGGTTACGGTGAGATACTTAGGGTTAGAGTTAGTAACCCTACCCCTCTAACCCTAACCCTCTAACCCTAAGTACTAAAAATTACCCTAACCTTAGCCCTGACCCTAACCCTAGCCCTAACCCTAACCCTAGTCCTAACCCTAATTCCAATTTTTTTTCTGGTTCTGGACATGCTACAGAGCTGAAACTTCACAGGTACACTTTTTAGACCCCCCCCCCCCCCCCAGACAATAAATCACACAAAAAAGTTCTTAAAAATTGTCCTTTTTGATAGAGAGACAATTATTGGAAAAATTAAAAAAAAAATAAAAATAAAGAATTTCTTTGGATTTAGCGTCTGGGGGGTATAAAAAGTGTATCACGGGGGGGCGTGGCCGGAAGCGGAAGGAGCAGGACGCAAGGACACAGAGCTCCGCATACCACGGGATTAAATATCACCATCTAGCCTCTCAAAAAGAGTTGATCACCCCAAAAAACGTCTCCCCTGCCTCAGCGGAAGACAAGGTATCGGCCGATACCCCTAGTTTATACCCGGAGCTCCGCGGACCGGAGCGGCGGGATCGCGGCCTACTACAGGCCCCGGCTCCATTGCGGCCTAGTATCCATCCAGGACAATCTGACTGCTGGAAAACATCCTGAGCCCTGACACTCGACTCAGGTATTCTATAGGACTATAGGAGCTTAGGCATCGGCGGATGCCTATATTTTGTGGGACTAAAGAAAAAAAAAAAATCTTTTACAGAGTACAGAGCTCCGCCGGCTTCCTGTAAGAATCCGCTGCAATCCTCGTTCTATCTACCCCATAGAGAGGAATATTTCACCCCCATCTGCCTCCTGACGTTCAGAGGTCCCAGCAGGCACAAAATTTCCAAGAAAAAAGCACCCATTCGCAGGCATCTGGCCGCGGCCTAGTCGCGAGTGAAGCCGCGGCCTTTCCTGAAGCGGCATCCGGCCGCATCTGCCTCGGATCCCTACACCAGAAAAAGAAACACCAGTGACTTTCACCATCCCATCATCGGGGAAGTCGAATCAGCCAGGATTTTAAGGAAAAAAGGCACCAATCAGACAATAATAGCAGCGGCCTACACACGTGTGAAGCCGCGGCCTTTCCTAGAGCGGTACCCAGCCGCTTCCGGATTCCTGGATTGATTCACCCTTGCACTGGTATAAAGGACCAGATGACTACCTAGAGACCGTGCACTGCTGCCCTGCTCTCCCAACAGCACACTCCAGGCAACAATGACCACATCATTCAAGGGGAAATCGGACCGAGCATCATCCACCAGCCGATCTAGATCACCCAGAGACCCAGACGCACACAAAGAGAAACAGTTTGCGGAGATCTTCAGAGTTCACCAGAAGGAGACTCCATCTTCATCACAAACCTCAGGTAACAAAATGTCTGCATCCACATGCATCCCGAGCCAACATGACTCTCCCCATACCTCATCCATCGCCAGCAACCCATCTGCTGCCACCCTTCCTCCTAATATCACCCATCCATCTGCTTCCATCCATACATCTACTGCCATTACCACACCCACAGTCACCCATCTGTCCGCCATCGTCCATCCAACTAATGACACTCAGCCACCCGCTGCCATCTACCCTCCCAATGCCACCAATACAACCAGGGCTCTATGTTTAGATGACCTGAGAATACTTGCGGATGACATTAAATCCAACTTTAACTCTGCCATAGCGGAACTCCGCAGAGACATGCAGAACATTACCAGCAGACTGGATGAGGTGGAAGACCTCACGGACCGACACGAATCTGAAATAGATGATGCACAAAAAGCCCTTACTTCCCACTCAGTTCAGCTAAGAGAAATGAATAGACACTTGGAAGATTTGGAAAACAGGGGCAGAAGGCATAACATTAGAATAAGGGGCCTTCCAGAATCCATTGAGACCCCTAATCTCACAAGATCTGTCTTATTCATTTTTAACGATCTGTTAGAAAGACCACATGATTCAGAAATTGAGATGGAAAGACTGCACAGGGCCCTCAGACCCAGAGGTAGAGAAGGAGAACCACCTAGAGACATAATAGGCTGTGTGGTGAATTTTCAATTAAAAGAAGAAATCCTGAACAAAGCCAGGCTTCGGGGCAGGATCACCTTTCAGGGAGCCGAGATTAAATTGTTTCAAGATCTGTCGCAGATCACTTTACAAAAGCGAAAATCCCTACGCCCCCTCCTTGATATTCTGAGAGACAAAGACATACCCTATAAATGGAAATTCCCATTCTGCCTTTCGGCAGGTACCAGGGGGGGGGCGCACAGCACAACTTCGTTTCCCTGAAGATATACCAGCCTTTTGTGATTCGCTACGCATTCCTCTAGTTCACATCCCGGATTGGAACTTCCCTTCCCCTCCGCAGAGGCCCCGTCATGAAGAAGCCATGGATATACTCCCTCAAGATTTGGCCAGAACCTCCAGACGCAGGAGAAATTCACCGCATAGATCATCCTCCCTGGTGAATCGCAGTTCCCCAGGGAGAAGTGGCGTCCCTTCTTCACCAGTCCATAGGAAGCCAAGAACAGAATGATCATCACTGCAATACACCTTTCTTTAACCTGATCTTACTGAAATCTGGTAGAGCGGGTGTCTGTTTTCGACTCTAGTGGCTTCTCAGTAATCCAAATCTCCTTTAACGCCTTAATTATTAGAAATACCCAACACAGATCTCTGTTGTCCAGTTCAAATGTGATACACTTTACTGTTGGGCTTCTACCCACGATTCTTATAAATCTGCCTACCAGAAGTATCACTCTATGCGTTTAGACAAAATTACCTAACTCGCAGCTTATGCTGATAGAAAAAAAAAAAAAAAATATATATATATATATATATCAGTAAATAAGGAGCGAATTTCTCATGTTTAGACAGTTTGGGTTTCCAGCGGACACCTGGCTCTCTTCAATACAAGTTTTTGTTCCTGTAAGGTTTATAGTTACCTGGTCATTGTATTGTCTGTTTTATTCATGCTCTTTCTAACCATAATATGTAAGGTTGGACTAACAATATTTTCTAGGAACTGCTCTGGAATTTATCCACTAGATGGCGATGTTGAATTACGAATAATCCACTTTCATATATGCTTGACTGTTACACTTTGTCCAGTTTATTCTACTTGAAGGTATGTTTCTACTTTTCATGTTACACATGCCTGTTCTGCAGGCCGTGATCCTAACACTACGGCTTGGGGAACAGATGTTGACATATACTTTATTGTTCTCCTTCCAGTTTGCATTTAAAGTTATACTAACACTAGTCCTACCACTCTACACTTACAAATAAACATCCTCACGTTCATGCAATGTAGTTGTATACCACTCCTACGCATTCCACTCGGTGATCCTTTGTATTCGGTCCAGTTATCCTCACTCTAACTCATGCACAATTGATTTATTCAACCCTGGCAGTCAAACTGCATAATAATATTGGCTATAATTACGGGAGTTGCAGGGCGGGCACTGCCTTAAACTCTCTTAGGCCTTATTGACATCATAACTACAGTGTCACCTTCCTAATCTTTCCATGCACCTAACCAGTTCAAGACATTCTTGGACTACACTAACTGACCTTTATTAGTGCTGTAGCTGGTCTACAATCACTGTCAGACTACTTCTCCTAACTCCTATATTTCCCGCCTCCCTCCCCCCTCTCTGATCCTCCTATCCTTATCCGTACGTCTAAATCTCTTGTCCACCAAATAATTAAAGAGTAGTGACTCATAAATTTCCCAACAAATAGATATAAATTAATCTAATCAGATGGCTCCTACACGTAAATCTAACCCACAAGTTGACACAATATCCAGACCCGCCACCCTGAAATGTGTCTCACTCAATACCAAGGGTCTCAACATTCCTGAGAAAAGATCCCAACTCTTGCTGTCCATGAAAAAACTTAAAGCAGATGTGATCCTACTACAGGAAACGCACTTCCGATCTGACAAGATCCCCAAAATCCATTCATCAGATTTTCCTACCATGATACATGCAACAAATCCCCTGGCCAAAACCAAGGGGGTGTCTATCCTCGTGTCCAAATCATTGCCCCTTAAAATTTCCGACACGTTAATTGACCCAGAGGGCAGATACCTTTTTATTAAAGGACATGTCTGGCAAACTCCAATAACAATCGCTAACATTTACAGTCCAAATAAAGCGCAAGTTTCCTTTTTTAGGGATGCGTCTGCTTCCCTTGCAGCCTTCCAAGAGGGAGTGGTGATCTTGGGAGGTGACTTCAATGTGGCCCTTAACCCGCTTGAGGACACCTCCACGGGAACAGCTTCTTTGCCATTTGCGGCTTTGCGTAGAATAAAGCTGCAGTTGCAGGAACTCACTCTACATGACACTTGGCGAATCACACACCCCAACACCAAAGATTTTACATTTTTTTCAGCCCCTCACAATAGATACTCCAGAATAGATTACTTCTTCATTTCCCAAAAAGATATCCCTTTTATTGACAGCACCTCCATCGAACCCATGTTTATATCAGACCATCACCCAATCACACTGAAAATAACTCTTCCAAAAACTAACCAATTCACCAAAACTTGGAGACTAGATCCCACATTACTAGCTGATTCCAAAAATACAGATAAAATTTCTACCCAGATCTTAGATTTCTTCCATCTCAATGATACCCCTGATTCCTCTCCTTTATCACAATGGCAAGCTCATAAATGCAATCTCAGAGGACTATTCCTCAAGCTTTCAGCACAACGTAAGAGAACCCATCAGAACTATATCAACTCTTTACTACAAAAAATAAGCTCTCTAGAATCATCACACAAGAAATCAAAAGCCCAATCCACTCTTTCTGAACTAGAAGAATTAAGACAATTACTGAGAAACGAATTTAACAAAAAATTCAGAAAAAGATTCACCCTATCCCAAAAATTATTCTATGAATTCGGTAACAAAAGTAGCAAATACCTTGCCAGAGCCTTGGCCTCAAAAAAAAGCTCACATATAGTCCATTCCCTAACTTCAACACAAGGTGGGAAGCTCAATACAAACGAAGATATAGCAAAAGAATTTGCAAAGTACTATACCAAGTTGTATAACCTGAATGATCCTTCCACTCACAACTCACGTCCCCCAGACAAAACACAACTGTTTAAGGACTTCCTGTGTAAAAACGGCTTACTTGCTCTCTCCCCGGAGCAAGCTGGAGACATTGACGGACCTCTTACGCCTGATGAATTCTACACTGTAATCAAACAGATGAAGCTGGGTAAAAGTCCAGGACCTGATGGACTAACCTTAGTGTACTACAAAACCTTCGCAAACACTTTGGTAGACCCTTTTCTCCGAGCCTTCAATTCCCTTGCCTCATCTAAATATGATAACCCATCACTTTTAGAAGCACACGTCACAGTGATCCCCAAACCAGGAAAAGATAACTCCCAACCATCTAACTTTAGACCCATTTCTCTACTTAACGTAGACCTAAAAATTTACGCAAAAATTTTAGCTAATAGACTACTTCCCTTCATCCCTTCCCGCTGTTCTCCCGACCAAGTTGGCTTTATCCCGGGAAGAGAGGCAAGGGATAACACTATAAAAGCGATAAATATTCACCACTATCTGACCTCGCATAAAAAACCGGGCTTTTTCTTGTCCTTAGATGCGGAGAAGGCGTTTGACAGGCTGGCGTGGGACTACCTAGAAGCAGTACTAAATAATCTTGGATTGGGTCCCAGACTACTAAACTTTATACTAGCCCTTTACCATAATCCCTCTGCCAGAGTAAGAGTAAATGGCCTCCTGTCAGACGCCTTCCCCATCACAAATGGAACGAGACAAGGCTGCCCTCTTTCACCCTTGCTATTTATTCTAACATTAGAACCTTTATTGAATTCCATTCGTACTAATGATGGTATAAGAGGGATCGAGATAGAGGGCAAACAGTATAAGGTTGCAGCTTTCGCTGACGACATCCTTCTCTTCCTTTCCAACCCCCACATTTCTATCCCACACTTACTACAATCCCTTAAAACATACCGTGACCTTTCGAACCTTAAAATAAATTATTCAAAATCCCAAGCCCTTAACATTACTCTCTCCAACAGCCTAGTCAAGAAATGCGAAAGAAACTTTCTTTTCAAATGGACTTCTGACTGCATCACATATCTTGGAATACAGCTTCCCAAACAACTCTCAGCATTATTTGAACTAAATTATGTCACCCTTATGAAAAATATTAAACAAGACCTGTCCTCCTGGCAAAAAGCACATTTCTCATGGTTTGGGAGAGCTGCAATTTTTAAGATGAATATTCTTCCTAGATTTCTTTATCTTTTCCAAACTCTCCCAATACATATACCGATACAATTCTTTAAACAAATACGCTCCCAATGCAGAATCTTTATATGGGACCGCAAGCCTCCCAGAATCAATTTCACACAACTCACGAAACCTAAACTAAAGGGAGGCTTGGGTATCCCTGATTTGCAAAAATATGCATATGCTTGCCATTTACAGCGTATTGTGGAATGGAGCACCCGAGGCAGAGAGAAAGATTGGGTGCCATTAGAAAACTTCTTCTCTCACTCTCCCTTAGCGACCCTTCCTTGGTGTCCTTTTTAATCAATACCCTCTAACACGCTTAAACACCCCCTGATAGGTCCTACCTTAAAATGTTTCCATAACATCTACAGAACTCAGAACATCACCTCCATCCCAGGTCCCCTTTCACCCATCTTACACAATCCTCAATTCCCGCCAGGTCATAAAAACTTGCGCTTCGCCCACAATTCTTTCAATGACCACACAAGGATTATACATTTTCTTAATCAAGGGAAGATTCGTTCTTATGAGGAGTTGACTTCCCTACCACATTTTTCAGGGATCCCATTCTGGAACAATGTCCAAATCAGAAACTTTGTGCTTCATAGCCTTAAAAACATCATTAAACCCATTAAATTATCATCTTTTGAAGAATTATGTTTTGATCCGAACCATAAACCTCATCTAATATCGAAATTATACTCCATCCTCTGGGAAAACACAATCCCAGGAGATAGCCTTTTTTGTGAAGCATGGTCAACCGATCTACAAACCACTGTATCAGATGCCCAGTGGACGAGGATTTTTTATGCTGTCCACAAGGGGTCCGTCAATGTCTCCACCCAAGAGAATAATTTTAAGCTCCTATCACGATGGTATCGCACACCCTCTCTCCTCCACCGTTGGAACAAGGACATTGATAGCAAATGTTGGCGTTGTCATGAAAATGAAGGGAGTTTGCTTCACATTTGGTGGAACTGCCCCGTTATCCAAGCATTTTGGAAACAAACACATAACATTATTCATGAAATAACGCCTACTTCACTACCATACTCACCTCTCTCATACCTATTCCATTTACAACCTCACGCCAACAGAAACTACTGCAAATCCTTAAGTATGTTCCTAGTCAATGCAGCTAAGCTATGTATACCAAGACACTGGGGCTCCCCACAGGTCCCCTCCCTTAAAGACTGGATCATGCAAATTAACAAACTGGCAGAGATGGAAGAGCTCATTGCCATCTCCCATGACTCACTATTCAAATATGCCTCCACCTGGAATCCGTGGAACAAATTCCGAGAATCAAACACGTACATCTCAATTATGAAATGAAGACCCCTTTTCCACCTTAAATACAGCAACATGTAACCCTTTAATCCATTTACTCAAACTTAACAACATCTCCCTAATCGTTACCTATACATTTACCTTCTTATATTGAGTCACTACTCCCATTATTCCAATCCCCCCCCCCCCCCCACATTCATCACCTCTACCCCTTCTCTACCCTTATCCTTCTCATTCCATGGGAGAGGTTGGTGCTGGGAACCAACCTCTCCCCTCTATCACCTACAGCTAACTTCTGCATAATTCAATTATATTATTCAAGTAACTGAATTTATCTCTGAATCTGCAACTCTAATATGCTTTTCACTTACCAATTTGATGAAACAAAAAAAAATAATCCCTCACCCGCACCTATTCCGTTATGTTATGCATACTCATACAAAAATTTTCTAAATTCTGTTATTTGGAAGTGAAACTCTGTTATATGCATTCCTGTTTTTCTTCACTTACACCTTGAACACCGTGAATGTTGATCGGATTGTTCAAATGTTTGTATGTTTTATTACCATATTCTCTGTACCAATAAACCGTTTTGGGAAAAAAAAAAAAAAAGTGTATCACAGCCATACACCCACCCACAGCAGCCCGGTGCCAGCCAGCCACCCACATCCACTGGCCCTGTACCAGCCATCCAGCCACAGGCACTATACCAGTGAGCCAGCCAGGCACCCACAGGCCCTGTACCAGCCAGCCATCCACAGGTCCTGTACCAGACAGCCACAGGCACTGTACCAGCCAGCCACCCATAGGCCATGTACCAACCAGCCACTCACAGCCCCTGTGCCAGCCACCCACCTACCACAGGGTGCCAGCCAGCCACCCATCACAGGGTGCCAGCCAGCCACCCACCAACCACAGGTGCCAGCCAGCCAGCCAGCCACCCACACACCATAGGGTGCCAACCAGCCAGCCACCCACCACAGGGTGCCAGCCAGCCAACCACCCACCACAGTGTGCCAGCAAGCCAGCCATTAAGCATTAAACAAAAATGAACATGTTCAGTACCAGATTTGTGTCAAAAATTGTCTTTATTTTTCAAAACTTTAAATGTACAAAATATCTGCCCATATCGGCCAATACCGATACGTTGTGACCAAAATATCGGTATCGGCCCTGAAAAAAACATATCGGTCTATCCCTAACAGAGATTGAACTGTTTATCCCATCCTCTAGGTCGTTTATGCATAAATTAAATAGGATTCGTCCCAGGAATTGTTATATAAATGTGGATTATCCTCATCAGGTGGATCTCTTCGTGTTTTTGGCTCTTCCATATACACAGCCCAGAGTCACTAGGATGACAGCTATGAAGAATTTTACAGCAACATATGCTGCTAGTATTAACGCTTCTTGACTAATATTGGACTTCTGAGATGGCTCTTTAAAATATTCTGTAAAACAATTAAAATGTATGATTATATCATTGAACCACTGTAATATAAGTACAATATATTCAGATCATATTCAATCCCAACAAAATAAAATAACACGTAGAGTATATTTGCTCCACATACCATGATGGTAATTAACCAGTTCAACTCAGTACACCCCTTATGGACCAGAGCAGTTTTACATTTCCATGGACCTACTGATTTGGAAAAACATTAGTCAATGCCAAAAGTAAAACTAACGCCAAAACTTGTCTTGGATCATTTTGGACAGTGCGGGTTAAAAACTGTCAGTTTTTTTTTTTTTGCCATCTGTGTCCCTTTGGGGATATTTCCCTTCATTTCATTTCCTGTCCCATAGAAACAACAGGAAGTAAGAAAAAATCCTTCTAAAGTGAGGGGATCCCTGTTTGTCACAAGAACAAGGGTCCCCATCAATATATGCTTGTTGGGATTTTTTTTTTACCAATAACATGTAGCAGAATACATATTGGCCTAAATTTATGAAGAAATTTGAATTTTGGGTTTTTTTTTTTATTGAATGTGTTTTATAGCAGAAAGTAAAAATTATTTTTTTTCAAAATTTTCGTTCTTTTTTTTTTATAGCACAAAAAATAAAAACCGCAGAGGTGATCAAATATCACCAAAATAAAGCTCTATTTGTGGGGGAAAAAAAAGAAAAAATGATTTATTTGATTACAGTGTTGCATGACCGTGCAGTTAAAGTAACGCAGTGTCATTTCACAAAAAATGGCCTGGTCAGGAAGGGGGGGGGGGGGGTGAATCTTCCAAAGGTCAAGTAGTTAAATAATATTTCATCCAAATGTTATGTTTTTATGAGACGAGAATATTCATAGACAGGTGTGTGGGACCAAATCTTTCTCCTCCCCGCTTTTTTTTACCTTCTAACTACCCTGTCTTCCCTTTCCTTTTGGGTTCTTTATCTCTCTTCCTACTTTTCTTTTCTTCATTCCTATATCTGCATTTAAAGTGATTGTAAAGTCTTTTTTTTTTTAAATAACATACATGTTATACTTACCTCCTCTGTACAGTTGATTTTGCACAGAGCAGACCAGATCCTCCTCTTCTCTCTCCTGATTGGCTGACTGACTTTGATTAACAGCCGCGGGAGCCAATGGCACCATGGCTGTGTCTCAGCCAATCAGGAGAGAGAGTCCCGAATGGCCAAGGGACTCGTGGACATTGCTGGACATAGATGGAGCTCAGGTAAGTATTAGAGGTTGCTGGGGAGGCTGCTAAACACAGAAGGTTTTTTATCTTAATACATAGAATGCATTAAGATAAAAAAACTTCTGACTTTACAACACCTTTAATGGAAAATCTATAGCTAAAATGACAATTTTACCTAAACTATTATATCTTTTCAGAGCCATTCCCATTACCTTCTCACCTTTCAACGAGACTTAAATAACGTCTTATGGGCCAATTCTCCCCCTAGATTTTAAAAAAAAAAGTGCTCTATTCCTCCACCACCAGTGAAGGTTTGGGTGCCCCGAACGTATGGCATTATTATCTTGCCTCCAGGTTCACACAATTGGCACAATGGCATTTAAACAATTCCAAGGTACCCTGGTTGAAATTTGAATCAGATTCAATCCGTCCTTTTTTCCTTCCAAGCCTACTGTGGTCTAAGGGAGTTTCACTCTCCAATTTACAAGCTCTAAATTCCCGAGTGCATCTCTGGAAAGTTTATAACACCAAATTCTCTCTAACTACCAAGGCTCCACCACAAGCAGCCTTTCTAGGAGATCCAGCCTTCCCTCTGGCTACACTAATCTCTTATGCCTCGTTTCCACTGAGTGGTACGGTACGGTTCGGTTCAGTACGGTACGGTTCGGTACGGTACACATTGCGCTTCCACTGCCAATAGTACCCTTTCATGATAGGCGTGGTGTAGCAGGAAAGCTGTGATAGAGAATTCTCTGTCAACCAATTAAAGTTCTGCAGAGTGTAGCTCCACCCAGTTGGTACGGTACTAATGTGCTTGGTACCCCAACGAAAGGGTACCAAAAAAGTGGTACGGTACAGTTCGGAATTAGGGTACCATTCATAATGGAAACGGCATAAATAGCGTACCGTACCAAACCGAACCGTACCAGAAAGCTCAGTGGAAACGAGCCATTAGTGTCACGGTCTGGAGTCAGGCTCGGAGGCCAGTAGCTATAGCAGAGGAAGCTCATACGGGAACCAGAAGGATAGAAACACAAGTAGGTCACCTTGGCAGATGACGCAGGCTCACCTGAGGTGTGGAATCTAAGTACTAACTGGTGTTTGCCAGAGCTCCTGATGGTGGAGATTGATTTTGCTGCGTGTTAGCACCAGGTCATGGTCCTCAGGATCGCCCCACCAGGAGGTGAGCAAGCCAGGGTCCAGTAGCAGATAGGGATCAAGCTGAAGCGTAGTCAAGGAGTAGCCAAAGGGTGGTAACGAGTAGTTGCAGGTTGGGATTAAGCAGAAGCGTAGGCGAGGAACAAGCCAAATGTCGATAACGGATGATAGCGAAGATACAGACGGCAGCATGAGAGACAAGAGAGATATTGGCTGGTGAAGGCACAATATTCTAGCAATCAGGAAGTGCAGAGACAGGGCTTAAATCAGGAAGTTCATGGGAGGAGCAAAGGGTTCAAGGTTCAAGGCAGTTAAGATTCACGGCAGAATCAGTCAAGGATTTGTCCAAGTGGCTCAGCAAGCAGAGTCATTGTCAGATGCAGTAGAGGTCTCAAGTCTGGGTCCTGACACTTAGATTATACCTGTTGGATACACTTGGATGTTCTATTTCTGCACAAATTAGTTCCGAACTCAGAGTTTATCTCCTTCCAACCCCTTCAAGCTAGATACCTTGCCCCAAACAAAGAAATAATGGAAAATCTATACAGGTATAACGGTATTTAATAGTTTACTTTTCTTCTATGATGTTGAAAACCTGCTATTTCCCTATACCAGTATTACTGATGGTTTTGTCAACATTCTCTTTTCACTTGACTGGCCTACTGTTTGAGGCATTTTATTGTTCAATGACATGACTTGTATGTGTACCTGTATATTGCCTTTTTCTAAATACTGTAAATGCTAATGTAGCGCAGACCCATTTTTGAGCTGAGACCTTGGCAGACAGTCCCTGCAGGCTGGGTATCTCTCCACCAAGCAAAGGACCTTGCTGTTCTATGCCCAATAATATTTATGCATCTCTCAGCCCCCTGCTGGTCACTCCTGAGCAGGGATTTGCTGAGACAGCATAAAAAAATTTTCAGGCTGCCTACTCCACCTCTATGTTCCAGAGCTGCTCAGAGAGTTCTAAAACACAAGGAGGAGCAATCAAACTTGCAGCCTGTGAAACCCAGAAGAGTTAAAAGCAATCAACCTGCTCCCATGGCTGCAGGGGAGCCAAAACAAAATTTACTGGAATCTATAGCAACCTAACTAGGAGGGTGCTATACTGATTTCATAATACAATTCAAGACAGTATATTTACTGTAACAAGAAGTAAATGTGACATTCGCCAAAGAATCACTGCAGGTTAAACTTCTTTGTTCATATTTTTAAATATGACCTAAAGTATATGTATGGTAAATGCACTGCTGTATACTGCAAATTAGGGATCGACCGATTATCGGCAATGCTGATATATCGGGGGCCGATATGCACTTTCCCCGATATATCGGAATCGGCCCCCGAGGTTACCGATATTGGCGATATTTTGAAAAAGTGCTGTACCGGAGTGATGCCTGCAGCTAGAGGCGACGGTCAGCTGTCTTCGAATGACAACCGATGCAGTTGAGAAGCCGCTCGGCTGTCATTACAAGGAGCGGGAGGGGACTTTGTCCCGCTCCCGCCATCTTCCGTGGCTCGCCCGGTTCTCCCGTTCCACTGGGAGACCCGGGCATCCTACCTGCATGGCCTCCGAAGAGAAGACCCAATCAAAGCCGCATTCGGCTCTGATCGAGTCTCCATGTAAAAAAAAATGCGAGCATTGAAAACAGCCAAACCTGGCGTTTTAAATGCTTTTAAGTGCAGAGGAGGGGTTTGGGGTCTTTTAAACCCCCCAGATATCTTCACCAGACTACCTGTGAAAAAAAAAAAAATAATATATTTTTTTTAAATGTCTGAAAATATCGGCCAATATCAGCCGATACCGATATCTGATGACCAAAATATCGGTATCGGCAATAAAAAAAACGATATTGGTCGATCACTACTGTAAATACACCCCTTCTATTATGACAAAATGCAACATATTTTTCTTAAATAAATAAACATGCTTTTTAAATGTAGCAGGTTTTCCAGGCATTGAGCCTGATGTGGGTCTGCCATTGTTACCGGTAACACTCCCAGCACATTTGAGCTGTGACCCCAGGTGTGAGAACTGAGACAATGACAATTCCGACATCTTGGTTTGTTTTATTTTATTGTATTTAGGGGATGGGAGAAAGGAATGAGTGGGATAACCCTCTGGCTCAACTAGGTACAATTTTGGGACTTTGTAGAAAAATGTCTGTTAGCGCTGTCTTGGCACCAGCTGAATGCCAACACATTCTTAAACCTTGTAGACAGCCTTCCCAGAAGAGTTGAAGCTGTTATAGCTGCAAAGGGTGATATATATATATATATATATATATATATATATATATTAAGAAAGACTCTACTTCTCTACTTTAACCACTTCAGCTCCGGATGGTTTTACCCCCTTAATGACCAGGCCATTTTTTGTGATACGGCACTGTGTTACTTTAATGCAAAATTGCGCAATTGTATGATGCTGTTCCACAAATACAATTGATGTCCATTTTTTCCCACAAATAGCTTTTTCTTTTGGTGGTATTTGATCACCTCTGCGGTTTTTAGATTTTGCGCTATAAACAAAAAAATAGCGAGAATTTAAAAAGAAAAAAAAAAAAACCACAATATTTTTCACTTTCTGCTATAAAACATTCCCAATAAAAATATTTTAAAAATCACATTTTTTTTATCAGTTTAGGCCAATTTGTATTCTTCTACATATTTTTGATAAATAAAATCGCAAAATGTGTATTTTAATTGGTTTAGGCAAAAGTTATAGCATTTACAAACTACGGGATAGATTTTTGGACTTTTTATTTTTAATTTTCTTTGTTTTTATTAGTAATGGCGGCAATCAGCTATTTTTAGCAGGACTGCAACATTGCGGCGGACAGATCGGACCCCTAACTGACATTTTTGACACTTTTTGGAGACCAGTGACATTAATACAGTAATCAGTGTTAAATACTATGCACTGTTACTGTATAAATGACACTGGCAGGGAAGGGGTTAACACTGGGGGTGATCAAGGGGTTAATGTATGCCTAACTGCGCTTACTTACTGTGGGGGGAAGGGCTCTGTGACAGGCACAGAGAAATCGGGGTTTCAGCTTAGCTGAAACTCCAGATCTTTCTCTGCCTGTGTTTACATAAGCAGGCGGGTCTTCTGTCAGTTTCTGTGAAGATCGCGGGAGGCCTGCGGCGATCACCTTACCTCCTTACCTGCTGCAAAAATGCTGGCCTTTTGCTTTTAAAGTTTGTTCCTCCATGTTCTTTTCCCCTTCAATATACACTGTATTGTCAAAGATATTGGGATGCCTACCTTTACAAGCACATGAACTTTAATGGCATCCCAGTCTTAGTCCGTAGGGTTCAATATTGAGTTGGCCCACCCTTTGCAGCTATAACAGCTTCAACTCTTCTGGGAAGGCTGTACACAAGGTTTAGGAGTTTCCACATGTCTTCATGTCTTTATGGACCTTGCTTTGTGCACTGGTGCTCAGTCATGTTGGAACAGGAAGGGGCCGTCCCCAAACTGTTCCCACAAAGTTGGGAGCATGAAATTAACCAAAATGTCTTGGTATGCTGATGCTTTAGGAGTTCCCTTCACTGGAACTAAGGGGCTAAGCCCAACCTCTTAAAAACAACCCTACACCAAAATCCCCCCTCCACCAAATGATTTGGACCAGTGGACAAAGCAAGGTCCATAAAGACATGGATGAGCGAGTTGTGGGTGGAGGAACTTGACTGGCCTGCACAGAGTCCTGACTTCAACCCATTAGAACATCTTTGGAATAAATTAGAGCTGAGACTGGGGGCCAGACCTTCTCGTCCAACATTAGTGCCTAACCTCACAAATGCGCTTCTGGAAGAATGGTCAAACATTCCCATAGACACACTCCTAAACCTTGTGGACAGCCTTCCCAGAAGAGTTGAAGCTGTTATAGCTGCAAAGGGTGGGCCAACTTATTATTGAACCCTACGGACTAAGACTGGGATGTCATTACAGTTCATGTGCGTGTAAAGGCAGGAGCCCCAATACTTTTGACAATATAGTGTATCTTCATTTGCTGTTCCTATTTATGCATTTGGCCACCTCTGTTTTCTCACTATGGGGAACTTGTAGTAGTTCACAGAAGAGAATGGTGATGGGTGAGTTCACTGCTCCCTTCTGTGGACAGATGCAATCTCTGTAGCACTTGGTCACAACCTGCCCACAGTCATTGATTGGTCCACTATTAGTGCATTTCCCATTGCATCATGGGAAATGTAGTCCCTGTAAGTAGGTAAGAAGAGATATATGGTATCTGCAGAGATCAATCCCTGGCAGTGCAATTTGCATAAAGGCGCTGACCTAACAATAGGGAAAAATCACTTATTTTATTTTAAAAATTATCAGAATTTGTTGTACATGGGGAAAAGTAGCTAGTATTGTAAAGTGGTCAGGATCCCAGGGTTCAGCTTTAATTCCTGGCATCAGACGTATATTAAAATGATAAATATGGGATTAGGAGCCTCTTAACTTTACCTTTTATGATTAGTCTGGTTCCTCCTCCATACTGAATATTATCTTCATATTGGTTGTCAATTGCACACAGTTTAACCACCACAAAGCAGTGAAATGAAGTATCGTCTACATTTGTTACATCCATTATCATTAGATTAGTCATCCCTGTTATGAATGTCCGATGTCTATATGTAGAATGAACCATTTCCTGGTAGGGGTGGAAGGCGTACGGTCCAGTTACGTTTCCCACTCTCCAGTATACATTGACCCGCACAACATCTCTCTCTGTATACCGACCACTAGGAAGGGTGTAGGAGCAGGGAAGGTTCACTGAATGTCCTTCTTGTACTGAAATCTCATTAGTCAGCTGATTCCAAGATGGTTGGTAATCTAGAGAAAATTTTGAAGAAATAAGCCAATCCATATACTGTATGTGAAACAATAAAATCCATTCATAGTTTTACTTAACAAGATCTAATTGTTAGGTGCTTTGTGGCCATAGTGCACTCATATCTTGATGTACTTTGCAAGAGAAGTTGTAATTTGGTCCAGAACTTAGTGAATGTGGTGATGTTTCACCCTGAAAAAAATACCCAATCATATGCAAGGAAAAAAAAAAAAAAAAACAGCATTTTGCTGGCACATGATTGGATGTTGAAAGTCAGCAGAGCTTCATCTCATTCATTAGGCTCTTTGGGTAATTCCCTTGCAAAGCGCAACTACCTCTGCAATTTGAGCAGTTTATTTGCCTTTACTACATCAACCCCGTGGACTTAGAAAGCACTAAAGGCCATGGGAAAACAGTCCTTTCAGAAGGAGCTCAGGAAAGGAAGACTCCATATTTCTTTCAAATTTATGTCCAACCAAATGTTTTTGTGGGGTTCTGATAGAGTGGGAAAGGATTAGCTTTTTACCCTCCATTCATGTCCTGTGACAGAGATTCCAGCCTTCCTCTACTTTATAAAGGAAAGTATTTATAATTCTATGTTGTTATTGGAGAATTCCCCTCACTTCCTCTCTGGCAAAATGTTCTTAGCACGGCAGGAAGTGAAGGGAAATCTCTTTAACTGAGCCGTGGAAAGTCATAAAAACCTGACAGGGGTTTAGCTTAAAAAGTGTAGCTTAGACGCAGCGCTGCTGTTACGGCAGCGGCATGGCCTGGACTTTCAGACAGCCACCCACACAACCATCCCTACTGCAGTGCCTTCCCTCTTACCCGCTGTGAGTGTACAGAGTGGCAGAGCAAGGAGAAAGGAAAAGGAGAGAGGACATTGAAAGCCAGATCCCCCTGAAGCCCTGCTCAATGCCTAGGACAGCAACAGAAGGGCAGTGATTAGCTGCAGCAGTACCATGAAAAATGTTAAGCCATTCCTCAGAAGAGGAATAACTGCTGGGAGCTGCAAAGACTGCTGGGAGGTGTAGTTCCCAGGTAGATAGCCTGATCAAGTACAGAACATTGTGGGACTACAAGTCCAAGGGAGGGAGTGCTGTTGGGGAAGGGGGAAAAGGACTGGAAATTTCACGGCTCAGGTCTTGGTCCTCACATGGAGAGCCTGGGTGAAGCTGCTGGTGTGCTGCTCAGGCTGGTGTGCTGCTCAAGCAGGTTATGGTGCTGAGTGCCAGTGCTTCCCAAGGATACCAAAGTGGGACTGCATTGCTGCACCCGTCCAGAAGCTGCTGTTGACTGAGACACAGTTGTCAGGGTCCGGACTGGCGGCAGGTGACGGCACTGGAGGTGGATCCTCTGTGTCAGTGAGGGATTGGCGTGGACCGTACCAGGGGACCGGTTCTAAGTTACTACCGGTTTTCACCAGAGCCCGCCGCAAGGCGGGATGGACTTGCTGCGGCGGTAGCAACCAGGTCGTATCCACCGGTAACGGCTCAACCTCAAAGACAGCTGATTCAGATGCGGTACAGAAGGACAAGGCAAAGGCAAGGTCAGACGGAGCAAAAGGTCAAGGCAGGCGGCAAGGTTCGTAGTCAGGGGCAATAGCAGAAGGTCAGATACACAGGCAGGGAACGATACACCAAAAGCTTTCTCAAGGTACCAAAGGCAACAAGATCCAGCAAGGACAGGAAGGGGAAGTGGTTTTTTATAGCATTTGGAGTGATTGGACCAGGCACCAATTAGTGGTGCACTGGCCCTTTAAATTTCAGACCAGCGGCGCGCGCGCGCCCTAGAGGGCGGGGCCGCGCGCGCCGGGAGGAAACCGAACGGGAGGTGAGTGGAGTCCGCGGGCGGGAACGTCCCGCCGCGCGGACCGACTGAGTGAGGAGTGCGGGGGAGCGGTGCTCACGGTCGGGGAAGGTGACCGGAGCGCTGCTACCCGCAGCATGCCTCGAGTGCTCCGGGGACGCTGCAGGACCCGGAGCGCTCGGCATGACAGTACCCCCCCCTTTGGTCTCCCCCTCTTCTTGGAGCCCAGGAACCTGTGGATGAGCTCTTTGTCAAGGATATTGGACTCAGGTTCCCACGACCTCTCTTCGGGACCACAATTCTCCCAGTCAACAAGAAAATTTTTTTTACCTCTGACAACTTTGGAGGCGAGGATGTCTTTCACCAAGAAGACGTCAGAGGACCCAGAGACAGGAGCAGGAACGATGACCTTGGGGGAGAATCGGTTAAGAATGAGGGGTTTGAGGAGGGATACATGAAAGGAGTTGTGAATACGGAGTGAAGGAGGAAGATGGAGTTTGTAAGAGACAGCATTAATTTGGCTTTTGATTTTAAAAGGCCCAAGATAACGTGGACCCAGTTTGTAGCTGGGGACCCGAAACCGGATGTATTTGGCAGAGAGCCACACTCTGTCCCCAGGAGAAAAGACAGGAGGAGTTCTTCTTTTCCTATCTGCATGTCTCTTCATGCGAGAAGAGGCCAGGGTGAGCGACTTTTGAGTCTCTTTCCAGATGGAGGAGAAGTCCAGGGTCAAGTCATCAACAGCAGGAACTCCAGAAGAAGTGGGGATGGGGAGGGGGGGAAGCGAGTGACGGCCGTACACCACAAAAAACGGAGATTTGGTGGATGACTCAGAGTCTCTAAAGTTGTAAGAAAATTCGGCCCAGGGCAACAAGTCGACCCAATCATCCTGACGGGAGGAGACGAAATGTCGCAGGTAGTCACCAAGGATCTGGTTAACCCTCTCCACTTGTCCATTGGACTGAGGGTGGTAGGCAGAGGAGAAGTTTAATTTGATCTTCAATTGGGTGCAGAGAGCTCTCCAAAACTTTGAGATAAACTGAACTTCTCTATCGGAGACGATGTGTGTAGGAAGACCATGGAGACGAAAAATGTGTAAAAAGAATTGCTTCGCCAGCTGTGGCGCAGAAGGGAGACCAGGAAGCGGGATAAAATGTGCCATTTTAGAGAACCTGTCGACAACCACCCATATGACTATGTTGCCATGGGATACAGGAAGATCCGTGACGAAGTCCATTGCTATGTGGGACCAAGGCTGTTCAGGCACTGGCAGAGGGAGAAGAAGACCTGCAGGCTTCTGGCGGGGAGTTTTATCACGTGCGCAGACAGTACAGGCCCGAACGAACTCCGTTACATCTTTCTCAAAGGAAGGCCACCAATAGTGTCTGGTAATTAGTTGAGTCGTCTTTTTAATTCCAGCATGACCCGCCAGGTGAGAGGAGTGACCCCATTTGAGAGTCCGCAGGCGAAGTTGTGGAGGAACAAATGTTTTCCCTGGAGGAACTGGTACCAGTGAAGCAGGAGCAGTTGAAATTAGACACTCAGGAGGAATGATGTGTTGAGGAACGGTCTCATCCTCGGAGGCATCGGTGGAGCGTGATAGGGCATCCGCCCTAATGTTCTTATCAGCAGGACAAAAATGGATTTGGAAGGTGAATCGGGCAAAGAACAATGACCACCTGGCCTGGCGTGGATTAAGGCGCTGGGCAGACTGAAGGTACGAGAGATTTTTGTGGTCAGTATAGATGGTGATCGGATGAGGGGATCCTTCCAGAAGGTGTCTCCATTCTTCCAGTGCCAACTTAATGGCTAGTAGTTCACGATCTCCGATGGCATAGTTCTTTTCAGGAGGAGAAAAAGTTTTTGAGAAGAAACCGCAGGTGACGTTTCTCCCTTTAGCAGATTTTTGAAGAAGAAGCGCTCCGGCTCCAACAGAGGAGGCATCTACCTCCAGGAAGAATGGTTTCAACGGATCAGGCCTATTCAAGACTGGAGCGGAGGCGAAGGCGGCTTTAAGACGAGTAAAGGCTTCTTCAGCTTGGGGAGGCCAGGATTTCGGATTCGCTTCTTTCTTGGTTAGGGCCACAATAGGCGACACGATAGTGGAGAAATGGGGAACAAACTGACGGTAATAATTGGCGAATCCAAGGAAGCGCTGAATAGAGCGAAGGCCTGAGGGGCGTGGCCAATCCAAGACTGCAGAGAGTTTGTCAGGGTCCATTTGAAGACCCTGTCCAGAAACTAGGTATCCCAGAAACGGCAGACAGCTACGTTCAAAAAGACATTTTTCCATTTTGGCGTACAGATGGTTGACACGAAGGCGCTGAAGCACTTGACGAACATGGCGACGGTGTTCCTCCAGGGTGGAGGAGAAGATTAGAATGTCGTCGAGATAGACCACTACACAAGTATACAACATGTCCCGGAAGATCTCGTTGACAAAGTCTTGAAAGACTGCAGGAGCTTTGCACAGGCCGAACGGCATGACGAGATACTCAAAGTGGCCATCTCTGGTATTAAAAGCGGTTTTCCACTCATCTCCATCACGGATTCTGATGAGATTATAAGCGCCCCTGAGGTCAAGCTTGGTGAAGACCTTTGCTCCGCGCAGACGGTCAAAGAGTTCCGAGATGAGTGGCAAAGGGTAGCGATTTTTTACCGTGATCTTGTTAAGACCGCGGTAGTCAATACATGGGCGTAGTGACCCATCCTTTTTGGCAACAAAGAAAAATCCTGCTCCGGCAGGAGAAGAGGATTTCCTGATAAAACCTTTCTTAAGGTTCTCCTGAACGTATTCTGACATGGCCTTGGTTTCAGGGATGGAAAGAGGGTAAATCCTGCCACGTGGTGGCGTGGTACCAGGAAGCAAATCAATGGGACAATCATAGGGTCTATGTGGTGGTAAGACCTCCGCCTGCTTCTTGCAAAAGACGTCAGAGAAGTCCAGATAAGCCTTAGGAAGGCCGAGCAGGGGTGAGGAAACGGAGACTTGTCTAGTCGGTACCGACTTGAGGCAATGAGTGTGGCAGGTAGGCCCCCATGATTTAATGTCCCCAGAGGTCCAGTCGAGGGTAGGAGAGTGGCACTGGAGCCAGGGCAGACCAAGAAGGACGTCAGAGGTGCAGTTCGGTAGAACAAAAAATTCAATGGTCTCTTGGTGGAGGACTCCTATGGTCATGAGCACAGGTTCTGTGCGATAACGCACGGTACAGTTTAGATTCTCACCGTTAACTGTGGAAATGAAGAAAGGCTTGATGAGACGAATCACAGGAATTTTAAAGCGGTTTATGAAGGAGGCTCTAATGAAGTTTCCTGCAGAACCAGAGTCCAAGAAGGCCTGTGCAGGGAAGGAGACTTTAGCGGCAGAAGAAATCCGTACTGGAACCAACAAGCGTGGAGAGGAAGACTCTACACCCAGCGACGCCTCTCCTACATTCACTAGGTGCGAGCGTTTCCCTGACGCTGTGGACGAACTGGACAGTCCTTTAAGAAATGTTCGGAACTCCCACAATATAAACATAAATTCTCATTCCTCCGACGAGACCTTTCTTGCTTGGTCAGGCGAGCCCGATCCACTTGCATGGCCTCCTCGGCGGGAGGCGTAGCAACCGGTTGCAAAGGTTGCTGGAAGAGAGGTGCCAGGCGTGGATAATGCCTGTTGCGAACCAGATTCTTTTCTTGGCGAAGTTCTTGGCGTCTTTCAAGGAAGCGCATATCTATGCGAGTAGCCAAGTGGATGAGTTCCGTCAGGGAGTCAGGTATCTCTCGTGCGGCTAGAGCATCCTTGATATGACTGGATAGACCTTTTTTAAAAGTTGCGCAGAGGGCGTCGTTGTTCCAAGTCAATTCGGAGGACAGTGTGCGAAATTGTATAGCATATTCGCCTACTGTAGCCTCTCCTTGGACGAGGTTTAGCAAGGCCGTTTCTGCTGACGAGGCACGGGCAGGTTCCTCGAAGACACTGCGGACTTCAGAGACGAAAGACTGGACGGAGGCAGTGGCAGGATCATTGCGGTCCCAGAGTGGCGTGGCCCAGGCCAAGGCCTTCCCAGACAATAAGCTGACCATGAAGGCCACCTTAGATCGTTCCGTAGGAAACTGGTCGGCCAACATCTCCAGGTGCAGGGAACATTGGGACAAGAATCCCCGGCACATCTTAGAATCCCCATCAAACTTGTCCGGGAGAGACAAACGGATTCTAGCGGAGGTGGCGGCCACCGTCTGCGGAGGTGGAGCGGAAGCAGAAGCAGAAGCAGGCGGCTGCTGCGGAGCGGGAAGAAGCTGTTGCAGCATGGCGGTCAACTGTGCCAGTTGTTGTCCTTGTTGGGCAATCTGCTGGGACTGCTGGGCAACCACGGTAGTGAGGTCAGCGAGACTAGGCAGCGGCACATCAGCGGGATCCATGGCTGGATCTACTGTCAGGGTCCGGACTGGCGGCAGGTGACGGCACTGGAGGTGGATCCTCTGTGTCAGTGAGGGATTGGCGTGGACCGTACCAGGGGACCGGTTCTAAGTTACTACCGGTTTTCACCAGAGCCCGCCGCAAGGCGGGATGGACTTGCTGCGGCGGTAGCAACCAGGTCGTATCCACCGGTAACGGCTCAACCTCAAAGACAGCTGATTCAGACGCGGTACAGAAGGACAAGGCAAAGGCAAGGTCAGACGGAGCAAAAGGTCAAGGCAGGCGGCAAGGTTCGTAGTCAGGGGCAATAGCAGAAGGTCAGATACACAGGCAGGGAACGATACACCAAAAGCTTTCTCAAGGTACCAAAGGCAACAAGATCCAGCAAGGACAGGAAGGGGAAGTGGTTTTTTATAGCATTTGGAGTGATTGGACCAGGCACCAATTAGTGGTGCACTGGCCCTTTAAATTTCAGACCAGCGGCGCGCGCGCGCCCTAGAGGGCGGGGCCGCGCGCGCCGGGAGGAAACCGAACGGGAGGTGAGTGGAGTCCGCGGGCGGGAACGTCCCGCCGCGCGGACCGACTGAGTGAGGAGTGCGGGGGAGCGGTGCTCACGGTCGGGGAAGGTGACCGGAGCGCTGCTACCCGCAGCATGCCTCGAGTGCTCCGGGGACGCTGCAGGACCCGGAGCGCTCGGCATGACAGTACCCCCCCCTTTGGTCTCCCCTTCTTCTTGGAGCCCAGGAACCTGTGGATGAGCTCTTTGTCAAGGATATTGGACTCAGGTTCCCACGACCTCTCTTCGGGACCACAATTCTCCCAGTCAACAAGAAAATTTTTTTTACCTCTGACAACTTTGGAGGCGAGGATGTCTTTCACCAAGAAGACGTCAGAGGACCCAGAGACAGGAGCAGGAACGATGACCTTGGGGGAGAATCGGTTAAGAATGAGGGGTTTGAGGAGGGATACATGAAAGGAGTTGTGAATACGGAGTGAAGGAGGAAGATGGAGTTTGTAAGAGACAGCATTAATTTGGCTTTTGATTTTAAAAGGCCCAAGATAACGTGGACCAAGTTTGTAGCTGGGGACCCGAAACCGGATGTATTTGGCAGAGAGCCACACTCTGTCCCCAGGAGAAAAGACAGGAGGAGTTCTTCTTTTCCTATCTGCATGTCTCTTCATGCGAGAAGAGGCCAGGGTGAGCGACTTTTGAGTCTCTTTCCAGATGGAGGAGAAGTCCAGGGTCAAGTCATCAACAGCAGGAACTCCAGAAGAAGTGGGGATGGGGAGGGGGGGAAGCGAGTGACGGCCGTACACCACAAAAAACGGAGATTTGGTGGATGACTCAGAGTCTCTAAAGTTGTAAGAAAATTCGGCCCAGGGCAACAAGTCGACCCAATCATCCTGACGGGAGGAGACGAAATGTCGCAGGTAGTCACCAAGGATCTGGTTAACCCTCTCCACTTGTCCATTGGACTGAGGGTGGTAGGCAGAGGAGAAGTTTAATTTGATCTTCAATTGGGTGCAGAGAGCTCTCCAAAACTTTGAGATAAACTGAACTTCTCTATCGGAGACGATGTGTGTAGGAAGACCATGGAGACGAAAAATGTGTAAAAAGAATTGCTTCGCCAGCTGTGGCGCAGAAGGGAGACCAGGAAGCGGGATAAAATGTGCCATTTTAGAGAACCTGTCGACAACCACCCATATGACTATGTTGCCATGGGATACAGGAAGATCCGTGACGAAGTCCATTGCTATGTGGGACCAAGGCTGTTCAGGCACTGGCAGAGGGAGAAGAAGACCTGCAGGCTTCTGGCGGGGAGTTTTATCACGTGCGCAGACAGTACAGGCCCGAACGAACTCCGTTACATCTTTCTCAAAGGAAGGCCACCAATAGTGTCTGGTAATTAGTTGAGTCGTCTTTTTAATTCCAGCATGACCCGCCAGGTGAGAGGAGTGACCCCATTTGAGAGTCCGCAGGCGAAGTTGTGGAGGAACAAATGTTTTCCCTGGAGGAACTGGTACCAGTGAAGCAGGAGCAGTTGAAATTAGACACTCAGGAGGAATGATGTGTTGAGGAACGGTCTCATCCTCGGAGGCATCGGTGGAGCGTGATAGGGCATCCGCCCTAATGTTCTTATCAGCAGGACAAAAATGGATTTGGAAGGTGAATCGGGCAAAGAACAATGACCACCTGGCCTGGCGTGGATTAAGGCGCTGGGCAGACTGAAGGTACGAGAGATTTTTGTGGTCAGTATAGATGGTGATCGGATGAGGGGATCCTTCCAGAAGGTGTCTCCATTCTTCCAGTGCCAACTTAATGGCTAGTAGTTCACGATCTCCGATGGCATAGTTCTTTTCAGGAGGAGAAAAAGTTTTTGAGAAGAAACCGCAGGTGACGTTTCTCCCTTTAGCAGATTTTTGAAGAAGAAGCGCTCCGGCTCCAACAGAGGAGGCATCTACCTCCAGGAAGAATGGTTTCAACGGATCAGGCCTATTCAAGACTGGAGCGGAGGCGAAGGCGGCTTTAAGACGAGTAAAGGCTTCTTCAGCTTGGGGAGGCCAGGATTTCGGATTCGCTTCTTTCTTGGTTAGGGCCACAATAGGCGACACGATAGTGGAGAAATGGGGAACAAACTGACGGTAATAATTGGCGAATCCAAGGAAGCGCTGAATAGAGCGAAGGCCTGAGGGGCGTGGCCAATCCAAGACTGCAGAGAGTTTGTCAGGGTCCATTTGAAGACCCTGTCCAGAAACTAGGTATCCCAGAAACGGCAGACAGCTACGTTCAAAAAGACATTTTTCCATTTTGGCGTACAGATGGTTGACACGAAGGCGCTGAAGCACTTGACGAACATGGCGACGGTGTTCCTCCAGGGTGGAGGAGAAGATTAGAATGTCGTCGAGATAGACCACTACACAAGTATACAACATGTCCCGGAAGATCTCGTTGACAAAGTCTTGAAAGACTGCAGGAGCTTTGCACAGGCCGAACGGCATGACGAGATACTCAAAGTGGCCATCTCTGGTATTAAAAGCGGTTTTCCACTCATCTCCATCACGGATTCTGATGAGATTATAAGCGCCCCTGAGGTCAAGCTTGGTGAAGACCTTTGCTCCGCGCAGACGGTCATGAGTGGCAAAGGGTAGCGATTTTTTACCGTGATCTTGTTAAGACCGCGGTAGTCAATACATGGGCGTAGTGACCCATCCTTTTTGGCAACAAAGAAAAATCCTGCTCCGGCAGGAGAAGAGGATTTCCTGATAAAACCTTTCTTAAGGTTCTCCTGAACGTATTCTGACATGGCCTTGGTTTCAGGGATGGAAAGAGGGTAAATCCTGCCACGTGGTGGCGTGGTACCAGGAAGCAAATCAATGGGACAATCATAGGGTCTATGTGGTGGTAAGACCTCCGCCTGCTTCTTGCAAAAGACGTCAGAGAAGTCCAGATAAGCCTTAGGAAGGCCGAGCAGGGGTGAGGAAACGGAGACTTGTCTAGTCGGTACCGACTTGAGGCAATGAGTGTGGCAGGTAGCCCCCCATGATTTAATGTCCCCAGAGGTCCAGTCGAGGGTAGGAGAGTGGCACTGGAGCCAGGGCAGACCAAGAAGGACGTCAGAGGTGCAGTTCGGTAGAACAAAAAATTCAATGGTCTCTTGGTGGAGGACTCCTATGGTCATGAGCACAGGTTCTGTGCGATAACGCACGGTACAGTTTAGATTCTCACCGTTAACTGTGGAAATGAAGAAAGGCTTGATGAGACGAATCACAGGAATTTTAAAGCGGTTTATGAAGGAGGCTCTAATGAAGTTTCCTGCAGAACCAGAGTCCAAGAAGGCCTGTGCAGGGAAGGAGACTTTAGCGGCAGAAGAAATCCGTACTGGAACCAACAAGCGTGGAGAGGAAGACTCTACACCCAGCGACGCCTCTCCTACATTCACTAGGTGCGAGCGTTTCCCTGACGCTGTGGACGAACTGGACAGTCCTTTAAGAAATGTTCGGAACTCCCACAATATAAACATAAATTCTCATTCCTCCGACGAGACCTTTCTTGCTTGGTCAGGCGAGCCCGATCCACTTGCATGGCCTCCTCGGCGGGAGGCGTAGCAACCGGTTGCAAAGGTTGCTGGAAGAGAGGTGCCAGGCGTGGATAATGCCTGTTGCGAACCAGATTCTTTTCTTGGCGAAGTTCTTGGCGTCTTTCAAGGAAGCGCATATCTATGCGAGTAGCCAAGTGGATGAGTTCCGTCAGGGAGTCAGGTATCTCTCGTGCGGCTAGAGCATCCTTGATATGACTGGATAGACCTTTTTTAAAAGTTGCGCAGAGGGCGTCGTTGTTCCAAGTCAATTCGGAGGACAGTGTGCGAAATTGTATAGCATATTCGCCTACTGTAGCCTCTCCTTGGACGAGGTTTAGCAAGGCCGTTTCTGCTGACGAGGCACGGGCAGGTTCCTCGAAGACACTGCGGACTTCAGAGACGAAAGACTGGACGGAGGCAGTGGCAGGATCATTGCGGTCCCAGAGTGGCGTGGCCCAGGCCAAGGCCTTCCCAGACAATAAGCTGACCATGAAGGCCACCTTAGATCGTTCCGTAGGAAACTGGTCGGCCAACATCTCCAGGTGCAGGGAACATTGGGACAAGAATCCCCGGCACATCTTAGAATCCCCATCAAACTTGTCCGGGAGAGACAAACGGATTCTAGCGGAGGTGGCGGCCACCGGCTGCGGAGGTGGAGCGGAAGCAGAAGCAGAAGCAGGCGGCTGCTGCGGAGCGGGAAGAAGCTGTTGCAGCATGGCGGTCAACTGTGCCAGTTGTTGTCCTTGTTGGGCAATCTGCTGGGACTGCTGGGCAACCACGGTAGTGAGGTCAGCGAGACTAGGCAGCGGCACATCAGCGGGATCCATGGCTGGATCTACTGTCAGGGTCCGGACTGGCGGCAGGTGACGGCACTGGAGGTGGATCCTCTGTGTCAGTGAGGGATTGGCGTGGACCGTACCAGGGGACCGGTTCTAAGTTACTACCGGTTTTCACCAGAGCCCGCCGCAAGGCGGGATGGACTTGCTGCGGCGGTAGCAACCAGGTCGTATCCACCGGTAACGGCTCAACCTCAAAGACAGCTGATTCAGACGCGGTACAGAAGGACAAGGCAAAGGCAAGGTCAGACGGAGCAAAAGGTCAAGGCAGGCGGCAAGGTTCGTAGTCAGGGGCAATAGCAGAAGGTCAGATACACAGGCAGGGAACGATACACCAAAAGCTTTCTCAAGGTACCAAAGGCAACAAGATCCAGCAAGGACAGGAAGGGGAAGTGGTTTTTTATAGCATTTGGAGTGATTGGACCAGGCACCAATTAGTGGTGCACTGGCCCTTTAAATTTCAGACCAGCGGCGCGCGCACGCCCTAGAGAGCGGGGCCGCGCGCGCCGGGAGGAAACCGAACGGGAGGTGAGTGGAGTCCGCGGGCGGGAACGTCCCGCCGCGCGGACCGACTGAGTGAGGAGTGCGGGGGAGCGGTGCTCACGGTCGGGGAAGGTGACCGGAGCGCTGCTACCCGCAGCATGCCTCGAGTGCTCCAGGGACGCTGCAGGACCCGGAGCGCTCGGCATGACAACAGTCATTGGAGTAGAAGGACCCAATGAGCTGTGGGAGAGGACATCTGCACCAGCTTTGCCTGGGATTACTGCTACAGTGCTCAGAGTTGTCCCCATCGACCAAAATGCAAAGGGACAGGAACTGGGCTTTAAAAGCCCGTGATTGGACCAGAACCATCAGTAAAAGCCAATTGAGGGGGCAGGAGGATGCTAGGAATGTGATTGGAGTGACTAGGGGGTCCAGAGGCCAATCAGTAGTGAATACGCCCCCCAGTATATAAGATAGCCCCGCCAAATCTCTAACATTGTAATACAGGGGCTGTGGAAGAGATTTGAAGCAGTTCTGTTACTCCTGCTTCAAAGTGTCATTTAGCAATTATTAGTGTGAGGAAAGGGATATCTAGTGTAGTTAGGGTACTATTTTCCACTATAGTTAGATTTAATAATCTAGTTTCTGTAGGGAAAGTGTTAAGTGTCAGGGTGACTGTAGTGTAGTGTAGAGTTAACTGACTCTGACTGCTATGGCAGGGTGACCAAACCCTTCCATGTCAGGGTGACCGCCATAGAAAGCAATAGAAAAAAGATTGTTTCTATTAGAATTGCAATAGAGCAGGATTGTGGCTTCGCTACTTTCACACCTGGGCGTTTTTGTAGCAGGCGTTTATTGGGCTTTTTTGTGGACGTGTTTGGAGGCAGGCATGACATCTGAACTTCTGTGTAGGGGTATATATATATATATACACACACACGTATGTATATATATATACATACACATATATAGGTGTGAAAGTAGTAGAACCCTATTCCTGCGCTAATGAAATAATGCGCAGGCATAGGACTTCGCTCCTATCACACCTATATGTGTGTATGTGTATAAATACATATAAGTGTGTGTGTATATATACCCCTATACAGAAGTTCAGATGTTATGCCTGCCTCCAAAGACGCCCAAAAAATGCCCAAAAAAAAACCACCTGCAACAACACACCTGGGCGTTTTTGTAGCAGGCGTTTTTTTGGGCATTTTTTGGGCGTCTTTGGAAGCAGGCATAACATCAGAACTTCTGTGTAGGGGTATATACACACACACACACACGTATGTATTTATACACATACACATATATAGGTGTGAAAGTAGCAGAACCCTATTCCTGCACTAATAAAATAATGAGCAGGCATAGGACTTCGCTCCTATCACACCTATATGTGTGTATGTGTATAAATACATATAAGTGTGTGTGTAAATAGCATTTCCTCCAGCCTTGGTGTATCAGAGAGTGCAGCATTATCTGAAGGCCTCATGCACACTACATGTTTTTACAGTTGCTGTTTTTGGTTTCTAGCGTTTTTTTCTACAGCCAGCAAACACCTCAGCATATTATCCTATATGTCCATGCACACATAAGCTTTTAGCAGCGTTTTTTGGCTGGGGCCTTTTCTGGCTGGAAAAATAAAACCCCAGAACTAATGGGTTTTGATAGGAGCTTTTAAGCTGGAAAAAACACTCTAACTCTGGTAAACGCAGTAAAATGTAGTAAAACGCAGCCAACCTGTGTTTTTGAGCATTTTTGATCCCATAGCCTTTTAAAGAGGTGTTTTCTTGCTAAAAACCGCTGACACTAAAAAACGTGGAAAAACGCTAATGCAAAAACATTGAAAAACTTGCGTTTTTAACACCGCAATGCCACTGCCTTTTTTACAACATCCAGTATGCATGAGGCCAAATCATCACTAGGAACCGGGGGAATTATACATCAGCAGCATCTTCAGGAATTAGCGCTAGATAAGAAAAAAGTTTGAGCTGGACACACACCTTAACCACTTGCCGACTGCCTAATGACTATTTGCGTCGGCAATCAGCCCCTCACAGGCAAAGCGACGTAGTGCTACATCGCTAGCCTGTGAGGCTCTAGGGAGCGAGCGCGCGCCGCTGGAGGCTCGCTCGCTCACGGACCCCCCCCCCCCCCGCGCGTGTGCCCGGCGGACCCGATGTCCGCCGGGCACTCGCGATTGTCCGTTACAGCGGGAGAAAGGCAAGCGGCTGATGGAAACAAAGCCGCCTGTCATTCTTCCCTGTGTAAGAATGGAGATCACATGGTTCTGCTATGTAGGACTGTTGATCTCTGTTCTTACACTAGTAGCCACATCCAATAACAGTAAGAAGCACGCCCCTTAACACTTAACCCCTCCCTCTCAAAAAAAGTTAACCCCTTCACTGCCAGTGTCATTTTTACATAAACAGTGCATATGTATAGCACTGATTACTGTAGAATGTCACTGGTAACCCCAAAAGTGTCAAAAATGTCAGTCAAGGGTCCGATATGTCCGCTGCAATGTCGCAGTCCCGCAAAAAAATCGCAGATCGCCGCCGTTACTAGTTAAAAAAAACAATAAAAATGACAACAATCTTTCCCTTCGTTAGTAAACACAATAACTTTTGCGCAAACCAATCAAAATACGCTTTTTGCGATTTTTTTTTTTACCAAACATATGTAGCATAAAACAAATTGGCCTAAAATGTTAAAAAATTTAGATTTTTACATTTTTTTGGGGAATTTCATATAAAAATGTGAAAAATATTGTTATTTTTGCAAAATTGACACTCTTTTTTTGTTTATAGCGCATGATCAAAAAAATCGCACAGGTGATCAAATACCACCAAAAGAAAGCTCTGTTTGTGGGAAAAAAGGACGTCAAATTTGTTTAGGTACAGCGTCGCACGACCGCGCAATTGTCCGTTAAAGTCAAGCAGTGCCGAATCGCAAAATAGGCCCTGGTCAGGAAAGGGGTAAAATCTTCCAGGGCTTAACCACTTAAGCCAAAATCAAAGATTAGGAAGAAAAGAATAGTGTTCTGTATTTGTACCTGCAACCATTAGCCTTGTAAATTGTTTGCTTTCGAGTGTTTTTCTTGCGGTAGAGGTAGAGATGACACAGCAATAACTTCGCTGATCATTTACATGAATAACATGAATGCGCAGCGAGACATCGTGAGTGGAATTGACCAAAGAATACCGATTATATTTATCTGCGTTACTCCATTCATATATAGGCATATGGGTACAGAAATTCAATTCTCTGTCTGCAAAGTTCCAGGTGACGTTTGTAAGATCTAAGGTGTTCTTGGAGTAATAACATGGGATGACGACCTCTTCACCTGAAACAGCCATCAGTTCATCCAGCTGAGTAACATATTCTGTATCTAAACAAAGAAAAAAGGTTAGAGGCAGATATGTACACTATAATACCAAAAGTATTGGGACACCTGCCTTTACACGCACATGAACTTTAATGGCATCCCAGTCTTAGTCCATAGCGTTCAATATTGAGTTGGCCCACCCTTTGCAGCTATAAAAGCTTCAACTATTCTGGGAAGGCTGTCCACAAGGTTTAGGAGTGTGTCTATGGGAATGTTTGACCGTTCTTCCAGAAGTGCATTTGTGAGGTCAGGCACTGATGTTAGAGAGAAGGCCTGGTTTACAGTCTGTGCAGTAATTCATCCCAAAGGTGTTCTATCGGGTTGAGGTCAGGACTCTGTGCAGGCCAGTCAACTTCCTCCACCCTAAACTCACTCATCCATGTCTGTATAGACCTTGCTGCAAAGGTGTTCTGTCGGGTTGAGGTCAGGACTCTGTGCTGGCTATTCAAGTTCCTCCACCCTAAACTCATTCGTCCATGTCTTTATGTACCTTGCTTTGTGTACTGGTCCAAATAATTTGGTGGAGGGGCATTATGGTGTGGGGTTGTTTTCCAGGGGTTGGACTTGGCCCCTTAGTTCCAGTGAAGGGAACCCTTAATGCA
Source organism: Pelophylax lessonae (assembly GCF_965119305.1). NCBI lineage: Eukaryota > Metazoa > Chordata > Amphibia > Anura > Ranidae > Pelophylax > Pelophylax lessonae. The sequence continues at coordinate 630,364,162 of NC_138771.1, forward strand.
TCAGCATACCAAGACATTTTGCACAAGTTCATGCTCCCAACTTTGTGGGAACAGTTTGGGTTTGGTCTTTCCTATTCCAACATGACTGCGCACCAGTGCACAAAACAAGGTCCAAAAAGACCCCAAACTCGCTCATCCATGCCTTTATGGACCTTGCTTTGTGTACTGGTACACAGTCATGTTGGAACAGGAAGGGGCCATCCCTAAACTGTTCCATCCATGTTGGAAGCATGAAATTGAGCAAACTATCTTGGTAGGCTGACGCCGTAAGAGTTCCCTTCACTGGAACTAACGGGCTAAGCCCAACCCCTGAAAAACAACCCCAAACCATAATCCCCCCTCCACCAAATGATCTGGACAAGTGCACAAAGTAAGGTCTATGAAGACATGGATAAGCAAAACTGGGGTGAAGGAACTACACTGGCCTGCACACCTCAACCCAATAGAACACCTTTGGGATGAATTAGAACGGAGACTGCGAGCCAGACTCTCTCGTCCACATCAGTGCCTGACTTCACAAATGCTCTTCTGGAAGAATGGTCAAACATTCCCATAGACACACTCCTAAACTTTGTGGACAGCCTTGCCAGAAGAGTTGAAGCTGTAATAGCTGCAAAGGGTGGGCCAACTCAATATTAAACCCTACGGACTAAGACTGGGATGCCATAAAAGTTCATATGCGTGTAAAGGCAGGAGTCCCAATACTTTTGTAATATAGTGTATATAGCACTGTATATATAAATAAACCCAACAGCTATGGGCAGCAAGAGTAAACTATTAAACATATAAATGCATGCCTAATAATCCATATATCTATATACCCTGTTCCTTCTGGCCTGGGATTCTAGAGCTAGTTTTAGCTAAGAGCTCTGAAACTAGCATAGCATAGAGCCAAGTTAGGCATCTGATGGTCCATAGGTAAATAGAGGTCGACTGAATTGCAGATTAGAAGCTACTAGGGACTAAGAAGCAGGGTAGATAGGCTGACTATGAGTTCCATTATCGTTCTGCTGTTTCTTCTGGCGACAAGCTGCATTCCAGACTGGCTGGATAACAATTTGGGGATCTCCCTATCATCGCTGTTTTTGTCTTTTTCTAGGTTTTCAGCATCAAGACAAACGCATATCGGATGTACTATTATTAATCTTATATTAATACTTCTTATATTATTTTCATACTAGTGCGCATCTACAGTATATACTTATGGTTAATGGTATAGGCTGGCTGCTGTAATTCCGTAGCGTGGGGAGGGGCAGCCGGGGCGGTGACCCCGGGTGCAACATTTAGAGGGGCACAGAAATTAGTCTCGCACTCTCAGGTGTTCCTGCTCTTCTGCCAGCTGCACATGGCACCAGTCACAAGCAGCACAGCAGAGCAGTCAGTGGTGGAGTGTAGTTGTGTGCAATAATGCAGTTGCAGGGGTTACTAAGCATTCCACACTCATGCTGTTTTGCACCGCCAGGCCGGGCTGTTGGGCTCGGGCTGAGGCTGACAGTATCTGGCACAGAGCTCTATTACCACAAGGCAGCACACTGAGCACAGCTTGGGTGGCTGGCATCTGTCCTACCTACTGCTCTATTCCCATTGGCTTGAAATGCCGCTTTCTGCCTTGGGGTGAGGAGCTTTGCCTGGGAGTGCAGAATGCTGTGCTGTGTGGCCATCGGCCCGCTGCATAGATAAACAGCTGCTCTCTTCTTCAGGTGTGTCCCTTCTTTCCCTTTTGGTCTTGCCTCACTGAGGCTGTCTCAGAGAGTGTCCTCGGTCAGGCTCAGACTTACTTACCACTGCTGTGCTGCTGCTGGCAATATACAGTAGTACTGACACTAGTGGTGGTGGTTATTATTATATTTACTGACAGCAATTTTGGGGGTTATTGTTGCGTCCATTGGCATCAATGCTGGGGATTATTGTGGTGTCCATTTATACCAAAGATGGGGGTTATTACTGCATTCACTGACACCAGTTTTGAGGGTTATTAATGCTTTAACTTGCACCAATGTTGGGGGTTATCATTGTGTCCACTGACATCAATACTGGGGGTTATTATTGCATCCATTGACACTAGTGCTGGGGGTTAATAGTGCGTCCGCTGACACCAATATTGCGGGTTAATAGTGCGTCCACTGACATCAATGCTGGGGGTTACTAATGCATCCAGTGACAGTAGTGCCGGGGGTTAATAGTGTGTCCACTGACACTAGTGCTGGGGTTAATAGTGTGTCCACTGACACCGATCGTGGGGGTTAATAGTGCCTCCACTGACACCGAACCTTGGGGTTAATAGTGCGTCCACTCACACCAATGCGGGGGGCTAGCAATGCGTCCACTGGTACCAATGTAGGGTGTTATTATTGGGTCTACTGACAACAATTAGGGGGTTACTATTGCGTCCATTGACACCAATGTTGGTGGTTATTATTACGTCTATTGACACCAGTGCTGAAGGTAATTATTGCGTCCACTGCCACCAATGCTGGAATTTAATATTGCGCCCACTAACTCAAGTGCTAGGGGTTAATATTGCATCTGCTGACACCAATGCAGGGGGTTATTATTTCATCCACTGACACCAATGTTGGGTGTTTTCTAAAGCTTCCACTAACACCAGTGTTGGGGGTTATTCTTGTGCCCACTGACTCCAGTGCTGGTGGTTATTACTGTGGCCACTGACACCAATGCTGCATTGACCTCTCGCCTCCCCACTTCATCCAGTCAGAGAAAGCAAAGTATTTTCTAAATGGTTCCCATGATGAGTGGCCAAACTCCTGTGTTTAGAATACAGAAAGCCAGTCAGTCAGTGCAGTACTCGGGAGCAAGGGAAGATCAAGGGAGTAGCAGTGTCTATTCCAGAGATTTCCAGCTTCCAGAGGCACAGCAACTGTGGCATATATTACCATGTACACAGTGAGTAGGTTCACATTTTTAGCCATTCCCACTGTTAGCGCAATTTTGGCACACCCACAATTTGTCACAGTGTGGCACGTGCACTGCTTACTTACGTATCTGGGTGCCCAAGGCTAAACTCCCACTAGGAGAAAAGATTATCTACAGCCCTGCACACTATCCTGAATGTGCTGGGTCAGATGCCCCAGATGACTGTGTACTTACTTACATTCAGGGCTGTCATTGGGGGGGACAGCTGATAGACCTGTAGGGGGGTTAGGCATCCTGAGGGGCCCAGCTGCCCAGGGCTCCAAGTTCTGCCGTTGTCAAAAAATTGGTTGCTACAACCGCCTGGCTTCTAGCAACCAGTGACATAATGCAGATGCCCCAGCATTAAGTGCGGAGGAGGATGTGACTTCCTCCTAGTGCTCAGCTCCACTCACCTCCTCCAGCTTCTGCTGCCGGCTGCTCCCAAAGGGAACTGAATCTGACTGTAATTCTGAGGTGAGGCCAGGGAACCTATCGGTCGGTCTGTTGATGAGGGTGTGGGGCAGAGATGGAGAGACAGAAGATGGCAGTTGATGCTGGAGGACAAATGCCAGAGGAAGAAAGAAAAAGGAGGATGCTGGAGGGAGCAACTGTGAGAAGACACTGATGTAGAGGGGAAGTAGGATAGATAGATATATTTACCTGGAAATTTCAGAAGAGTTCCATGTCTACTATCCTTAATTCTGTTGTTATATCTAATACTGTATAGCATGCAGCAAAATCTAGGCCCATCCGTTGGTTCCAGTCCTCTAATTTTGATATATTCAGTCCGATTCCTATTCGGATCCTTCTCTCTGTAGAGTCTTCCTTTATATTTCTCTGTAACATTTCCAGAAGGTGAAAGGATTATGTCCTCAGAAGATGAGCAATATTCTACATCTGTCTCTCTCCAAATGATTTGTACATCTTCATCTGGTTCCCCAGGGTCTGAGTATGAACATTGAATGGTAACAGAACCTCCAGACTCCACTATACGAGATTTTATCTGATGAACACACTTGGGAGATCCTGCGATCCCTAAAATGAGCAGATATGTAAAGTGAGATTTAATAGTAGTACTTTAACAGGTTTTTTTGCAGTGATCTGTTAAGTCAGCCATAGAAAGATCGAAATTCAGCCAGTTCAGCAGGAGGCGGGCGATTTTGATCCATCTATGGTCAGGCTGGTTGTACTGAAGTTGATCTAAAGATTGACTTCAGTACAACCAGCCTGTTGTGTTTTTTCCTACGATCACTACCACTGGCTATAACCGACAGCAGTGATCATTACATTCTGATGGCAGGGAAACCTCCCATTATCAGAATACAATAGTGTAGATGGTATTCTGCATACATTGGTTGTAATGAGTGGTTATTTGAGTTACTGTTGCCTTTCTATCATCTCAAACCAGTCTGCCCATTCTCCTCTAAACTCTGACATCAACAAGGCATTTTCATCCACACAAATACAGCTCACTGGATATTTTCATTTTTTCCGGACCATTCTCTGTAAACCCTAGAGATGGTTGTGCGTGAAAGTCCCAGTAGAGCAGCAGTTTTTCAAATACTCAGACCAGCCCGTCTGGCACCAACAACCATGCCATGTTCAAAGTCACTTAAAGAGGAAGTAAACCCTCCTCTGCAAGTTGTACCTATAGGTGATCCTATGATAAGGCTTACCTATAGGTACTGTAACTATCTCCTAAACATGTACCGTTTAGGAGATATTTACCTTACATGCAGCCAGTGACGTCACTGGCGCATGCGCTCTGAAGGAACGGCTGCTAGTGCCGTTCCTTCAGAGCCCCGTGCTGTGACCGTCAGCTCCCGCGTGCGCGGGAGTGACGTCACCACGGCTCCGGCCAATCAGATGGCCGGATGCCGCGATCACAGAAGACGGGCGACTGGACAAGTCGCCCGTCAAACAGGCAAGCGGGCGGCACGGCGGGGGCTCGTTCTAAGGTAAGTATTTCATAATGAGCTAGTATGCGGTGCATACTAGCTCATTATGTGTTTATCATTCAGGTTGCAAAAAAAATAAAAAAAAATTGTATGGGTTTACAACCTCTTTAAATCCCCTTTCTTCCCCATTCTGATGCTTGGTTTGAACTTCAGCAAGTTGTCTTCACCACGTCTAGATGCCTAAATGCATTGAGTTGCTGCCATGTGATTGGCTGATTAGCAGTTTGTGTTACAAAAGCAATTGAACAGGTGTACCTAATAAAGCGGCTGGTGGGTGTAATCCAAGGTTCAATAACCAGCATAGGTTAGAGCCAGACTGATGACCACTTGATAGCTATAGACTACTAGAGATTAATGCCTCGTACACACGCAACGGTTATCGGCCGACCGATCGTCCGACTTTTGTCCAGAGTGGTGTTTTGTTGGTTGGAATGTGCCTAGACTGCACACAAATTTTCTCAGCCAACAAAAATCTACTTCAGAAGTGATGTCATGTGCTGGTTTACTTTCCGTGTGTTTTTTCTTCTCTGAGCATGCCCAGACTTGCTCATCAGATTTTTGTCTGCCGAAATCTGTACTGACTGACGGAAAATCGGCCGTTGTGTTGACGGCCAACAAAAATTTTATAGCATGCACACCAGATTTTTTTGTCGGTTGTTGGAAGCATCATACTAATAAGCCGAAAATTGGCCGATCGGACGTTGGCCGACAATTCCCGGCCAATAATCGATGCGTGTGTACGGGGCTTTAGACGCACAGTGCATAGATTGTCCTAATGTCCAGTGCCACACCCCAGGGAGCTGTTTTTTTTTTTTTTTGGATTAGGTCTTGTCTCATGATCATCATATCATACTTAACAACAATCATACTAAGCCCACGAGTGGTAATTCATTGCTCCACTTTTCAAGCTGTTATTAGAGATGTACCGAACGGTTCCCGGCGAACTTCGAACGTTCGCGTTCGCCGCTGCTGGCGAACATATGCGATGTTCGGTCCGCCTCCTATACATCATCATTGAGGCAAACTTTGACCCTGAACATCACAGTCAGCAGACACATTCCAGGCCAATCAGCATACCTCCCTCCCACACCCTCCCACCTCCTATAAATAAGCAAGGGCAGCATCCATCTTAGATCATTTCTGTGTTACTGAGAGCAGGAAAAGTGCTGGTGCTGCTGCTGCTGTTATAGCTGGGGACAGTTGTTAGTCAGTGTTCCCGGTCTTGTTAGTCAGTGTTCTTGGTACACTCCTGCTGTAAGGACAGCACCCCAAAAAGCCCCTCCTAGGGCTGGTATTTGAGTTTTTTTTTTGGATATATTTATATATATATCTATTGTCCCCAAAAGCCCTTTTGAGGGCTGGTATTTGTGTAATTTTTTTTGTTCTGTGATATATATATTGTGATATGGGGGACAATTAGCTCAGCGATAGATGCATTTCTCCAGTGATTCACTGCAGTCAGGTAAACATTTTAAGGGCATGGCAGCCCATTTTTATTAAAAGGCAAACGTAAACAATAAGGAAAGTCCATAACAGTTTCCCATGCAGGGGTTCTTCGCCAGTAAGTACAAAACAAAATACTAGCCCACCTGGCTCTCTCGCTCTCGTGCAGTCTTCCTCAGCACTTTATGCTGGTCCCCAGACCATGGACTCCTCGAAGCTAACCGCTTCACTGTGGCCTTGGTCCTCAGGCCGTCTCCTATCTCACGCACGCACACACACACACACATGTGCTCCGGCTGCCACCTGCAGCCACTGACTCCCGGAGAGTATCGGAGTCCTCCTGACTCCCCACGAACAGACCTCCTGTCTGCTGGCTGACACAGTCTCCAACTGGGAGCCCTGATGTCTTCCCAGACCTTGATTATAAGGGCTGTGTGCACCTGACTCTGAGCACACACCCTGCTGGTCATTAATAAAACATGGACACAGAGTTGGAGATTCCATCCCACCCAAGACACTTTGAAATCTCCAAACTACAGAGCCCCTTTCAGGTAAACCAAAACCTGGAGAACGCTGCAACAGCAGTCTTCTCCACTGCACATCTATGCGCTGTAGTATTGCACCGAGCCAATGTGCACAATCTGTGTCCTTTAAACATCCACTTTCACCGTGACAGAGTCTTGACCTGTCACAATATATATATATATATATATATATATATATATATATATATATTGTCCCCAAAAGCCCTTTTGAGGGCTGGTATTTGTGTAATTTTTTTTGTTCTCTGATATATATATATATATTTATATATATTGTCCCCAAAGGCCCTTTTGAGGGCTGGTATTTGTGTATTTTTTTAATATATATATATATGTAGCATGTCCAGAACCAGGAAAAAAAGATCATATAGGTGTAAAAGGGGTTCCCACCATCCCTGCTCTACTGAAAAATGATATTTTTTTCTGGTTCTGGACATGCTACAGAGCTGAAACTTCACAGGTACACTTTTTAGACCCCCTAGACACTAAATCACACAAAAAAAGTTCTTAAAAATTGTCATTTTTGATAGAGAGCCAATTATTGGAAAACTTAAAAAAAAAAAAACTTAAAAAAAAAAAATTTCTTTGGATTTATTGTCTGGGGGGTCTAAAAAGTGTACCTGTGAAGTTTCAGCTCTGTAGCATGTCCAGAACCAGAAAAAAAATAGAATCAGGGTTAGGGCTAGGGTTAGGGTTAGGGTTAGGGCTAGGGTTAGGGTCAAGGCTAAGGTTAGGGTTATTTTTAGTGCTTAGGGTTAGAGTTAGAGGGGTAGGGGTAGGGCTACTAACTCTAACCCTAAGTATCTCATCGTAACCCTAACCCTAGCCCCTAACACTAAACCTAACCCTAACCCTCTAACCATAACCCTAACCCTCTAACCTTAACCCTAACCCTGTAAGCCTAGCCATAAAAATAACCCTAACCCTAACCCTAACCCTAGCCCTAACCCTAACCCTAACCCTAACCCCAACCCTAACCCTAGCCCTAACCCTAACCCTAGCCCTAACCCTAGCCCTAACCCTAATTCGTAATTTTTTCTGGTTCCGGACATGCTACAGAGCTGAAACTTCACAGGTACACTTTTTAGACCCCCCAGATGCTAAATCCAAAGAAATTTTTTATTTTTATTTTTTTAAAATTTTTCCAATAATTGGCTCTCTATCAAAAAATTAAAATTTTTAAGAACTTTTTTTTGTGTGATCCCTCTCCGGCATGCCACAGTCCAGGTGTTTGTCCCCTTGAAACAACTTTTCCATTACTATTGTGGCCAGAAAGAGTCCCTGTGGGTTTTAAAATTCGCCTGCCTATTAAAGTCTATGGCGGTTCGCAATGTTCGCCGGTTCGCGAACATTCGCCGATGTTCGCGTTCGCGAACAGCGAATTTTATGTTCGCGACATCACTAGCTGTTATCACCCAGCATGAAAAAAGAATATTCCTAGTGAACAATTCAGTAAGTTAAGAAGGAACTGTTCAAGAAGGGAAGACTATACTACACAAGACAAGAAGCAATTATGTAAAAAAAATCTGAAGAATCCTTTGGGTCTAATACAGGAGGCTTTTAATACACATATAAATCCCCCAACAAGAAAATAAGAAAAAAACACTAAAATGGAGAATGATACAAAATACTTTGATGTTTACCATGACCTACAATGACAAATACACAGTGGCGTAACGTGGGTTGTCAGCACCCGGGGCAAGGCAAGTAATTTGCGCCCCCTAACCCGCGGGATTTTAGCACTCGAGTCTCTTCCACTAGATTAGTTAAAGAAACCTTTACCCCCTAAGCACATGTATTGTTTGTTATGAAAATACTGATGTAATTAAAGTAAAATGCATCTAAATACAAGTTTGAATGACCAGCGTGCCCCCTTTCAATCTGAATGACCAGCGTGCCCCCTTTCAATGCAGAGACACCAGCGTGCCCCCTTTCAATGCAGAGACACCAGCGTGCCCCCTTTCAATGCAGAGACACCAGCGTGCCCCCTTTCAATGCAGAATGACCAGCGTGCCCCCTTTCAATGCAGAATGACCAGCGTGCCCCCTTTCAATGCTGGGTGGGCTTTGGGCGCACTGCTCTGCGCCCCGGGTCCACCCTTTTTTGAAGCCTACTAGAGCCTCTGGCTCTAATCAGGTGATTAAAAAAAAAAAACCCACTCCGTGACAGCGCCAGGCTGCTGACTCACTTGCTGCTAAACTGACTGAGCAGTGAGGAGAGGCGGCATAGGCGGGGCTTGGCTTGCAACGCCACCCCACTCTACACCAATGGACAGGTGAGGCACAGTCCAGCCCCGACCCGCCATTTTCAGCCATAGGGCGGCCGCGCTGGACATCTCCCAGCCTAAAGATGGAGGCAGCCGCAGACAGTGTGTGAACTGTGTATGTCAGAGTCAGACAGACAGAGTGACACTGCGGATGCGCCCCCCCCAGATGTTGCGCCCATTGCGGCCCGCCCCCCCCTGCACCCCCCACGCTACGCCACTGCAAATACAGGTCCATTTCTAAAATTATTCAGACTCAGAAGCAAAGAAAGGACCTACAGCAAGATCAGCGACTAGCCTCTGTCCTACCACCAGCTCCTCAGATTACTTTCAGAAAAGTGCGTACAATAAAAAATATCTTAGCTCCTAGTAAATAGAAAGCTCCAGAGAGGAAGCCAATATTTGACATCAAATCCTATTTTGATGATACGACAGGCATCTTTTAATGTAATAAAAAGGATGCTTGACATGCCAAATTATAACACATGGGTGTTCAAATATCTTGGACAACAATAAGGGAATGCCTTTCAGATAAAACAATTTATAACCTGCTCAACAGAATTTGTTAGTTACGTTCTGCAGTGCCCGTGCAAACTACTGTATGTAGGACATATAATACTCACCTTACGTAAATGAGTAGGGAAGCACCGCAAATACATTCAAAAAAGGCTGCGATGAACACAGTGTCCCCCCATCATTTCCATCTGATTCACAATTTAGGACATTATTTGCCTTGAGGTGATGGCAATTGACACTATTCCTCAGGGTTCTCTCACTGATAATGAAAGGTTTTCCCTCCTTTGCAAGAGGGAAACCTTTTGGATTTATATGTTTGGATCCTATCACCCAATGGCCTCAATGAGAAATTAGAAATACACAATATTTTAACAACTGGCCCTTTAACATGTTCTCTCAGTTGCTAATTTACCTATTTTTTATCAATAATTGTCACTATCTTATCACTTAAGCAAGAATGGCAATTGATCACCAATTGGTGTTTTCTTTCTCTGCAGTAGGAATACTAAGATTATTTTGAATAATTTTTTATATATGAGATTGTATTTTGTTACATAGTTACATAGTTAGTGAGGTTGAAAAAAGACATCAGTCCATCCAGTTCAACCTATGATGTGTGTGTGTGTTTGCTTTTAACCGTACATCGTATACCCCTGTATGTTGTGGTCTTTAAGGTGTCCATCTAATAGTTTTTTGAAACTATCAATGCTCCCTGCTGATACGACTGCTTGTGAAGAGAATTCCACATCCTTACCGCTCTTACAGTGAAGAACCCCTTACGCACTTTAAGGTTAAACCGCCTTTCCTCAAGTTTTAGTGAGTGGCCACGTGTCTTATTGTATCTCCTTTCTCTGAATAGTTTGTTCCTTATGCTAGGGTCGCCAGTACAGTATTTGTACATTGATATCATATCCCCCCTCAATCGTCTCTTCTCCAGAGAGAATAGGTTCAGTGCTTGTAGTCTTTCCTCATAGCTGATGTCCTCCATTCCCCTAATTATTTTTGTTGCCCTTCTCTGGACTTTCTCCAGTTCCAGCACATCCTTCCTGAGGATCGGTGCCCAGAACTGGACAGCATACTCCAGATGTGGCCGGACCAGAGTCTTGTAGAGTGGAAGAATAATCTCTTTATTTCTGGAGTGAATCCCCTTTTTTATACAACCCAGTATTCTGTTGGCTTTTCTTGCGGCGGCTTGGCATTGCATGCCACTGCCAAGCCTGTTGTCTACCAGTACCCCCAAGTCCTTTTCCATCTTAGACTCACCCAGAGGTTCCCCCCCTAGTGAGTAGCTTGCTTTCTGGTTTCTGGCCCCCAAGTGCATTACTTTACATTTTTCAACATTAAATCTCATCTGCCATGTAGTTGCCCACCCCGTTATTTTGTTCAGGTCCTCTTGCAAGGTTTCCACATCCTGCATAGAAGATATTGGCAAGCCTAATTTAGTATCATCTGCAAATACTGAGATTGTACTAGATATCCCCTCCTCGAGATCATTTATGAATAAATTAAACAGGATTGGTCCCAGGACAGAACCCTGGGGGACCCCACTTTCCACACCCGCCCAATCCGAGTACTCCCCATTAATCACCACCCTCTGTACTCTCCCCTGGAGCCAGTTCTCTATCCAGGTACTCACCTTATGGTCTATACCTACCTTCCTTAGTTTGTACAGTAAGCGTTTGTGGGGAACGGTGTCAAAGGCCTTTGCAAAGTCCAGATACACCACATCCACAGGCTTACCTTTATCTAAGTGGCAGCTCACTTCATCGTAGAAGGTTAATAGATTGGTTTGGCACGAACGATTTTTCATGAATCCATGCTGATTACTACTTATAATACCGTTTTCATTACTAAAGTCTTGTATGTGGTCCCTTATCATCCCCTCCAAAATTTTGCAGACTACTGATGTTAAGCTGACCGGCCTATAGTTACTCGGTATATATCTCGGCCCCTTTTTAAATATTGGTACCACGTTGGCTTTTTTCCAATCAGCTGGCACCATACCCGTCTGTAAACTATCCTTAAAGATCAAGAATAATGGTCTGGCAATCACCTGGCTGAGCTCATTAAGAACCCTTGGGTGCAAGCCATCCGGTTCCGGGGATTTATTTATGTTAAGTTTCTCTAGTTTAGCTCTAAGTCTATCCTCTGTTACCCATGGCGGCACTTCCTGAGGTGTATTATTTAGTTCAGCCTTACAAGCTGGGTTCGTGTAGCCCCCCGATTCCTTTGTGAAGACTGAAGAAAAGAAATTATTTAACACTTCCGCCTTTTCTCTGTCCTCTGTGGCCATTTTTCCTTTATCATCTTTTATGGGGCCAATGTTTTCTGGCCTCGCTTTCCTACTGTTTATATACTTAAAGAACTTCTTGGGGTTCTTTTTACTCTCCTCCGCTATATGTCTCTCGTGTTCTATTTTAGCCGCCCTGATTTCGTCTTTACATTTCTTATTACACTCTTTCTAGTGCTTAAATGCTGCCAATGACCCCTCAGTCTTGTATTTTTTGAAGGCCTTTTCTTTAGCTCTAATATACATTTTTATGTTGGAGTTTAGCCACCCAGGGTTTAGTTTTGCTCTTTTAAATTTATTTCCCTGTGGAATGCACTGGCCCACCCCCTTGTTAAGCATGCTCTTGAAGCACTCCCATTTTTCCTCCGTGTTCTTTGTTCCCAGGGTTCTATCCCATTTGATATTTTCTAGCAGCGAGCGCAGTTTAGGGAAATTGGCTCTTTTGAAATTCAGTGTCCTTATATTACCCTTGTGTTTCCTATTACTGTAATTAATACTGAAACCAATTGACCTATGGTCACTGTTCCCTAAGTTGTCCTGTATTTCTATATCCGTGAGCAGGTCTGTATTGTTGGTAATCAGTAGGTCAAGTACCGCATTGTTTCTTGTCGGTTCATTCACCATCTGACCCATGAAATTGTCCTGCAAAACATTTAGGAACTGCCGAGCCTTGGCTGAATGCGCGGTTCCTTCTGCCCAGTCTATATCAGGATAATTAAAGTCCCCCATTATAATGACATTTCCCATCCTTGCTGCCAATCCTATCTGTAACATGAGGTCCGCCTCACCCTCCTCTCTCTGGTTGGGGGGCCTATAGCATATGCCCAATATTACCTTCCCCACCGTGCCTTTCCTTTGAAGCTCTACCCATAGGGATTCTGCCTCGTCCATAGCTCCATTATTAATATCATCCCTCATATTTACCTGTATACTGTTCTTAATATACAAACATACCCCTCCCCCTTTTTTACCTTCTCTATCTCTGTGATAAAGGGAATACCCCTGAATGGTCCCCATCCAGTCATGAGAGCTGTCAAACCAAGTCTCAGTTATCCCCACAAAATCTAAGTCCTCCTCAAACATCAGCAGCTCCAGCTCTCCCATCTTGTTGGCCAGGCTTCTGGCATAGGTATACAAGCCTCGTAATTTTGATCGGTTACATTTATCCTCATTTGATGTTTTTAGGCTGCTCTCTTGATTTTTCCCGGTACCCACCCTGGGTTTAGGAGCTCCGAACACCCTACCGCTAATGCCCCCATTTCTGCCCTCTGAAACTTGCTTTCCACTGGCTAATTCTACATCTGTACCCTCCCCCCCATTCCCTAGTTTAAAAGCCCCTCTAACTTTTTGGCCATCCTCTCACCCAGTACGGCTGCACCCACCCCATTTAGATGCAATCCGTCCCTACCAAAGAGCCGGTGACCGACTGAGAAGTCGGCCCAGTTCTCCCGAAACCCTCCTTACTACACCAGCTCCTCAGCCACTCGTTAACTTCCCTAATCTCCCGCTGCCTCTCTGGTGTGGCTCGAGGTACAGGTAGTATTTTTTTCTTTAGGTCTATTTTAACCACTTAAGGACCGCCCCACATACATTTACTGCGGCAGGGCGGCCCTTAAGCGCGAAATCACATACCTGTATGTGATTTTGTAAAAGGGCCGCCGGCCACCCACGATCGTTTAGGAGAATGACAGAGCGATCATCCTCGGGGGCCCCTGCAACTAGACTTTGCTGATACATTCATCTGCAGTTATCTCCTCTCCATATCTCTATAAATAGTTATTAATAGCAATATTGTATATACCGGGTAGGGATGGGCTCTATGTTTGAGTCGGGTGCCTTTAGCCAATCATGGCTCAGGTGCTAAGTCCAAGCCCCACACTACATAAGGCTGCTGCTTACAATGCAGCTGTATATAGTGTGTAACTATAGATATTAGGCAGGTAGTTAGTGGATAGTGTGTTAAGTAGTGATGGGCCAGACACCCCCTGGGTTGGTTCACACCAGCAACAAACAAAATGGCCACTGCCCCTACCTATTACTGGCCTTCATAGCAAAGAACACATGGAAGGGCTCCACACATGAAACAAACAAAGGTAAAATTCTCAGTTCAATCTGCCAGCCAGTCTGCTTACCAACCAAATTAACCTGTCTAACAGTTTGCGTCAAAACAGGGGTTTAGTTAACACACATTTGCAAATGCATGTGAAAGCTGCAGGGCCACTCCACGGCTCCCTGTATTACCTGCAGTCCTACTCTAATTAATTTATAAGAGCCTTCACAGTGGAAGCACATGCAAGCGAATGGATAGATATGGGGCAGGTGAGCCTGGAGGTGGCCCATCCCTACTCTGAAAGGTAATTGGGGGCATAATGGATGCCCAGCTGATGGTATTACAGCAAAGGCATCCAGTATGTCCACTCACCAGTACACATTAACAACAAACAAAATGGCCACTGCCCCCACCTATTACTGGCCTTCATAGCAAAGAACACATGGAAGGGCTCCACACATGAAACAAACAAAGGTAAAATTCCCAGTTCAATCTGCCAGCCTGCTTACCAAACAAATTAACCTGTCTAACAGTTTGCGTCAAAACAGGGGTTTAGTTAACATCTCGAACAGGGAAAAAGTTCTAACGAACATGCAAACTCTATTAAAGTCTAGGGGACACGAACGTGAAAAATCAAAAGTCCTCATTTTAAAGGCTTATATGCAAGTTATTGCCATAAAAAAGTGTATGGGGACCCGGGTACTGCCCTGGGGGACATGTATCAATGCAAAAAGATTTTTTTTGAAAACTATTGTTTTTTCACAGGAGCAGTGATTTTAATGATGCTTAAAACAAATTAATAACTTGCTCCCGGCAATACAGATAAAAAAACATGAAAAAAATGGCGTAGGGTTGACCGCCTCTAGTCCATACCAGGCCCTTTGGGTCTGGTATTTATTTTAAGGGAAGGCCCACGTCAAAATGTAAAAAAAAAAACAGGGTGGTTTCCCCCTGAAATCTATACCAGATCCTTATCCGAGCATGCAGCTTGGCAAACCAGGATGGGGGGGACGAGAGAGCGCCCCCCCTCCTGAACCATACCAGGCCACTTGCCCTCAACATGGGGAGCCCCCCAAAGAACCTTGTCCCCATGTTGATGGGGACAAGGACCTCTTCCCGACAACCCTGGGCTGTGGTTGTGGAGGTCTGCGGGTGGGGGGCTTATCGGAATCTGGAAGCCCCCTTTAACATACATGTGATGTCAGAAGGGGTGGTGTCACCGGGCAACATAACCGGGTGACCGCACCTCTTGCCTATAAAAGAGCTGTCAAAGCTAAATAACGGCATACAGTGGGTAGCCTCAGAAGAGGCAGAAGCGTTTTTGAATTTTTTTCTATTTTTCGAGTCGGCGGGCGTCGTGATTGACGATGGATTTACATCGAGGGACACTATGTTTTTTTTCTTCTTGTCAAAAACTGTGTTCTGTGGTTTTTCATTTTTTTACACTTTTTGGGTGAATGGGTAGGGGTATGATGTACTCGATACCCATTCACATGGGTTGGGTGGGATCTGGGGGCCCCTTGTTATATGGTGCTTCCAAATTCCCATAGCCCCCCCCCCACCTGTAGACCCCCACAACCACAGCCCAGGGTTGTCGGGAAGAGGTGCTTTTCGCCTTTAACATGGGGACAAGGTGCTTTGGGGGGCAACATTGTACAGAAGGTCTCCAGGTTGCCATATTTCATTTCATTTTTTTTTTAGGAGTTTACAGTGTTGCAGATTATAAGGGAGAAGAATTTTTTAATAATATTTATTTACAACATGACCTGTGTAGCAATTATATATGCCCTATTTAAAAAAAAAAAATGTTTCTATTTTCTATTTTTTCTTTTTGCAAAAGTAACCACTTCCCACCGATGTGGAACATATATGCCAAGAGGTACATGCAGCCTGATGTAAACAGTTTTCTGTGCTGAGAGCATGCACCCTGTGCACTCCCGGCACACTCACCAGCCGGGACTGGAAAGCTCCCAATGCATACTTGTGATTGGGAGCTTTCCATTAATGTGACCGCTATGACAGCTAATCACAGCGGGTACATTACCCAAATGCCCGCCTAGGCCTCCCAGCATTTAGAAGCTCTTAAAGGGCCAGGAGGCGATGGCAGGAAGCAGTTAAATATGTATGTTATGTATAAAAAACACACTTCTATGAAGATGAGAAATTGAGAAGTTTGTTCTTAGCTTCGTATTGTTGATGCAATCCCTCCTGTGCCCGGACCGGCCACAAAATAAAAACAAATAATAACTTTGATAATTAAGCCTCGTACACACGCAACGATTGTTGGCCGACCGATCGGCCGTCTTTTGTCCAGTGTTGTTGTGTTGGTTGAAATGTGCTCTAGACTGCACACAAATTTTTTCGGCCAACAACAACCAACTTCAGAAGTGATGTCATGTGCTGGTTTACTTTCCGTGTGTTTTTTCTTCTCTGAGCATGCCCAGTCTTGCTCATCTGATTTTTGTCTGCCGAAATCTGTACTGACTGACGAACAATTGGCCGTTCTGTTGACGGCCAACAAAAATTTTATAGCATGCACACCAGTCGCAGTTGGTTGTCGGAAGCATCATACTAACAAGCCGACAATCGGCCGACCGGACGTTGGCCGAAAATTCACGGCCAACAATCGTTGCGTGTGTACGAGGCTTTAGTTTTAACACTTACCTAGAAAGGACAGACTGATCAGGATGAAGAGTCTCATTGCTCCTTACAGTGTGCAATAGCTGGACAGCAAAGGATGTGTTGTCACTGGTGTATTGCCTAAATGTATTTTGATTTATAGAAATAGAATTCGAGCGAAAAAAGAAGTGAAGAAAAAGCAGAAGTTATTTTAAAGATTTAGCAGTTTTGTTTTATGGAAGAAGATAAGATACATGTAAGTGTGCTATGAGGAGCTCGATAAACTAAAGAAAAAGATTCATAAGTATAAACTCACTTGCTGCAGAAATATACTTTTCATGTGTTATGTTCTTGGATTTGTTTGTTCTGTCCTGTAGAGATTCCGATTTCACCCTCTTCCTGCCCAGGACAATTTTCAGCTTTCAGCGCTGTCGCACTTTAAATGAACATTGCGCAGTCATGCAACACTGTACCCATAAGAAATTAGTATAATTTTCTTTCACACAAATAGAGCATTCTTATGGTGGTATATAATCACCACTGGGTTTTTTATTTTTTGCTAAATAAACCAATAAATAAGTCATCGTGATCAGCTGCTGATTGGCTCTTTACCTCAATCTGCGCTCGGCAGTATCCAGGGGACATTTGAAACACAGAGCACGCTGCCCATGACCAGCAGCGGGCATGATCATAAGAAGTCATCATAAGACGGCCTCCCAGAACTGGATGAATGTGCTGTATCCATCATGGTCAGTTAATATAGTGGTTTATAAAGTGGCCGGTGAGTGTAGTCCAAGGTTCAATAGTGTCTGGAACCATGAATCAGACTGAGAAAATGCGGTAAAAACACACCTTTAATGTAATGGTAAAAATAGTACAGATCAGGAACATAAACAAAAAGGTATCATGCCTAAAATTCCCAAAGAGAAGAGGGTGTCAACTACTGACAAACCCTCAAACCTATAACCCATTCGCCAAGATCAAAATGGACTAAGGTGCTGTCCCTTGAGTTAAAAACCATATTCCAAAAAGTTAGCCCCAGGAATGTAAAGGCTTGGAATAGGGTTAAATATGAACAGTCATATAGCAGGTATCCAGATATAAGGGACATAAGTGGACAAAGCCAACCCAAAATTTGTATGCATAGAATGCATTAAGATAAAAAACCTTCTGACTTTACAACCACTTTAAACAGTGATTGTCCAATTTGTGATCTGTTTAGATGCATTAGCAGCCCCTTTAAATGGGTGGACTGCCCTAATGCAAGTGAATGCACCACAGTTCAGTCCAGGTCTGAAAAGTCCTAAACTTTATCTAAACCCACTGCTTCAACTTAACATTAACCTAACATTAGAGTTTATCTAAACCAAAAAACTCCCTAATTTGGAACTGTCTACAAGAAGTTCAAAGACTCCATAGAATAAGATCATGAGCAAGCTAAAATAACCCAATCCAATTTTATTTACAATACTCTACAAAATTAAGTAATCTCTATGGGCTTCACTCTTCTTCAGTGACTGATTCCTTTATAATTTCCCTTTCTCTTTTCAGGGATTTTTAGTAAATTTAGCACATTCCTAACATTCCTAATACATTTTCTGTATTCCTAACTTTTTCTGCTCTGTAGAAATTGTCGTTTGTTTTACCATGTCCTTTCAGACTGAATCTTTTATTATAATCACCTGGTACACTTTTAGTGTTTTGATGGGAAAATTTGTGGTGTTTGTATTAGGGATCAACTGATTATCGGCAAAGACGATTATCGGAGGGCCAATATTAACTTTTTTTTTTTTGCCGCTATATCGGTATCGGCCCCGGAATGGCGATATAACCGATATTCCAAATATTGCTCATGTAAGGGTAAAATGATGTCACATAGCATAATTACGTTTACAAATGTTATTGAATATGCCATTCACATATGTACAAAAGATATAAGAAATTCCACATTAGCAGATCTGCATCTCTCACCCACTTGCCGTAAATGATACCCGGGTGATACTGCTCCGTTTGGCATCTACTCAATACCGCTCCATCCCTCACCCGCTCCATCTCCCACCCACCCCGATACCACTCCGTCTCTCACCCACTTGCCGTAAGAGACACCGGGTGATACCGCTCCGTCCGGCATACGATCTCGGAGGTCACGTGGTCACACTGTGACCACGTGACCTCCGAGATCGTATGCCGGACTGAACGGTATTACCCGGGTGTCACAGCAAGTGGGTGGGAGACGGAGCGGGTGAGAGGCGGAGTGGGTGAGAGATGGAGCGGTATCGAGTGGGTGCCGGACAGAGCAGTATCACCCGGGTATTACGTACGGCAAGTGGGTGAGAGATACCGATCTGCCCCCAGATCTGCTAATGTGGAATTGCTTATAAATCTTTTGTACATATGTGAGTGGCATATCCAATAACATTTGTAAACGGAATTATGCTATGTGACATCATTTTACCCTTACATGAGCATTTACAACCTAATGGTTGGAGGAGGAGAAGACTAATCTCAGACCCTGACATAGGATGTACAAAATATCGGCCCATAACGGAGATACCGATACATTGTGACCAATATATCGGTATCGGCCCCGAAAAAAACATATTGATCTATCCCTAGTTTGTATCCCTTCAAAAATATTTAATTACTGGGAGATATCTCACTAAAACTGAAATTCCTATTGCAGGGGGTGCCTAAAATCTTAGTGCCCACATCTGAGAAAATCAGTAAATCACACAAATTTTTTTTTTATTTTTGGGGGCCTTCTGTACACCAACATTGTACAGAAGGCCTCCAGTTTGCCATATTGCATTTCATTTTTTTTTTCAGGAACTTACAGTGTTGCAGATTATAAGGGCCAAGTAATGTTTAATAATATTTAAATGCAACATGGCTTGTGTAGCAATTATACTGTATATTCCCTTTTTTTTTTTCTTTCTATTTTCTATTTTTTTCTTTTCTTTCACCGATGTGGCACATATATGCAGCCAAGAGGTCTTATATATGCAGCCTGATGTAAACAGTTTTCTGTGCTGAGAGCACGCGCCCTGCGCACTCCCAGTAAAATCACCGACTTGGACCGGAAAGCTCCTGATGCATACTGGCGATTGGGAGCTTTCCAATCATGTGACCGTTGTGACAGCCAATCACAGCGGTCACATTACCCAAATGCCGGTGTTGTGACAGAATGCTATACCCCCTCAGATTGCTATACCTTCGTCACTTCCGCCTGGGTGCGCATGCGCACAAGGCATTCTGGAGGTCCGCCGAGAAGCGTTCTTACAGGGGGCGGAACAGTTCTTACAGGGGGCGGGGCAGGAGGCGGTAGATGCAAATATCATCTAGTCCTTACAAGGGGCGGGGAGGATTAGTAGACATCGAGTTCTTACAGGGGGCGGGGCAGGGAGGATTAGGAGACTTGCGCCGTGTAATACATGTATTAAAAGTAGTTCCTTCGGTACCGCTGTATACTAAATAATAATAAAATAATGAATATTACTATTAAAAAAAAATATATATATACACACATATTCCTTCGGTACTGCATACTAAATAATAAAATAATAATAATAATAAAGTAATGAATATTAGCATTAAAAACAATTATATACACATATATATATATATATATATATAAGAATAAAAAAAACATATATATATATATATATATATATATATATATATATATATATATATATATATATATTGAAGATAAATATTAAAAACCAAATATGAAATATCAGAATAAAAAAAATGAATTACATATATATAAGAATAAAAAAAACATATATATATATATATATATATATATATATGTATATATATTTTTTTTTTTGAAGATAAATATTAAAAACCAAATATGAAATATCAGAATAAAAAAAAAAATATTACATATATATATATATATATATATATATAAGAATAAAAAAAAAAAACATATATATCTATATATATATTGAAGATAAATATTAAAAACCAAATATGAAATATCAGAATAAAAAAAAATTAATTACACACACATACATATATATATATATATATATATATATATATATACTTTTTTTTTCTAATACTTCTAATACTGATATTTCATATTTGGTTTTTAATATTTATCTTTAGTGTGTATGTATATATATATATATATATATATATATATATATATATATATTTTTTTTTTTTATTCTTCCATTTATATATATGGAGGAGTGGGGGACCCGTCATGTAACTATAGGTGCAGTCACGCTAGGGAAAGTAGAGGGGCCATAGCTCAGGCCCTGAATAAGTCCAGGGTCCCAAATTTGGCAAAGAGATAGGGGAGATCTTCATTTACCACTCTTAAAATGTTGGAGTAGCTAGCCTCAAATTTTTTGGTCAACTTTTTCAGGGGCCTCTTGGCAGGGTCGTCACAAGGGGGGTGCAGGAGGGCATCGAAATCCGTGGCTGCCGAGTGGGTGGGGGGGTCGGCGGGACCGGGCGCACCCGATCGGGGGGCGGCTGAGCTGTCCCGCACCCCCCAGGGTGCGGTCGCGGGAGTTTCTGGCGATGTGCGCACCGCCGCCGGGGGCGGGAGGCCGTGGTCGCGAGGTCGGGACGCCCTCGGATGACGGCCCGGGAGGAGGAGTGGGGCTGGAGGCCACCGTTCTCCCGCGGGGAGCGCTCCTAGGGCGGACCTGGCCGCGACGAACCTGCCGGCCGTCCGGCGGCATCTGTCTGGCCGTCTGGAAGCTGATTCGGGTCCTGGCAGACTCACCTGGCCCTCTGCGGTGGAGGTCCAGCGGACCGGAGGCGGGGCGCCTCCGACCACGGGGGCCGCAGGGAACCGTCGCCTGGTCGGCGGGACCGGCGCTCCCGAGGCGGACGGGAGGGGGGCGAGGCGCCCTGGGCGGTGGGCCAACATCTGTCGCTTCGCCGTGGTCGAGGGCTCCGATAAACCACCCTCTCATATATCCGCAGCAGCAATTCCCTCCGACCCCCCTGCCTGACCGGAGTTCCAGGCGCGACCGGCCGAAAACCGGAATTTCGGTCCGCTCCCCTGGAACTCCCTGCCGGCCCCGGCCGGCAAATCCGTCCTCATCCGCCACCTCCGCGGGCCGCCGGCGGAAAATCGCGCAAAGTCCCGGGGGCCAGCTTGGATCGCGCGGCCAGCCTGGCGCGCGGTTCCGTTCCGTGGCCGGAGGGCGGCAGCCCCGGCGGGCCAGCTTGGATCAAGCGGCCAGCATTGCGCAGGGTGCCGTTTCGCGGCTGGAGGACGGCAAAGTCCCACACAGTGCCAGGGTGTCTCTCCGGTCACCCTGGCAGGAAGCCGACTTCTCCCCACTGACGCCAAGAGCCACGGCCAGCAGGGCGAGCAGCTCCAGGCTCTCCCTGCCGGTCACCCTGACACGGAAGCCTTTTTTCCCCTTTGACTTTTTCAACTTTTTGGCCCCCGGGGGGTACGGCCGGAGGTGGCCTTGACGTGCCCCCTTAAGGGGGACTTCCAGAAAATTTATATCAGGACCCCTTGTGTCCAGGGACCCCAAACTTGCACCAGACCCAGAGGGGGTCCCGAACTCCCGGCCCACCGAGTTTCGCGTTCCTGCCACCTATGGTTCCGGAGATATCGACCGGTAAAAAACGCAAGTTCGATCCGCCGCGGCTAAATCTCGGCGCGCTGCTCGCGGCGTCCCGGGCTGCCGGGGGCTCCCACGTCCAGGGTCGGTTCTCCCCCTCCGCTTCCAGCTGGGAACCCCAAATTTTTCAGGGAGGTCGCCCGCCCCCCTGGCGACGTAAAACACGGAGCTCGAACCTCCGGTCGCCCCGGGGTCCGGAGTTACGGCGGGTGTCCCAAAACCTTTCAACATCCGGACTTTAGACTTATTCTTGGACCCAGAGAGATAGAGCCAGCGGGTGCCTCGACGCACAGGCCGGACTGGGAATAAAATTCAGCCCTGGAAAAAATTTCATACCAGCCCCATAGCATTATTATACCGGCCCAACAGCATAACGCCATTATTTTCTTGTTCATAAAAGGGAAAACCATGCATTTTAAAGCAAATTTGAAGAGTGTATTATATACAGATAAGATAGATATGAAAGCATATAGGGCTTCATATATAAAAGAGCAAATTCTAGTTAAAAGTGTTAAAAGTGCGGACATGGTACAGGACATCAGGGCCTGTGCGGACATGGTACAGGACATCAGGGCCTGTGCGGACATGATACACGACATCAGGGCCTGTGCGGACATGGTACAGGACATCAGGGCCTGTGCGGACATGATACACGACATCAGGGCCTGTGCGGACATGGTACAGGACATCAGGGCCTGTGCGGACATGGTACAGGACATCAGGGCCTGTGCGGACATTGTACAGGACATCAGGGCCTGTGCGGACATGGTACAGGACATCAGGGCCTGTGCGGACATGGTACAGGACATCAGGGCCTGTGCGGACATGGTACAGGACGTCAGGGCCTGTGCGGACATGATACAGACCATCAGAGCCTGTGCGGACATGGTACAGGACATCAGGGCCTGTGCTGACATGATACAGGACATCAGGGCCTGTGCGGACATGGTACCATGTCCGCACAGCCCCTGACATCTCCTGTACCATGTCCGCACAGCCTCTGACATATCCTGTACCGTGTCCGCACATCCTCTGACATCTCCTGTACCATGTCTGCACAGCCCCTGACATCTCCTGTACCATGTCCGCACAGGCCCTGATGTCCTGTACTATGTCCGCACAGCCCCTGATGTCCTGTACCATGTCCGCACAGCCTCTGACATTTCCTTTACCATGTCCGCACTTTTACCACTTTTAACTAGAATTTGCTCTTTTATATATAAAGCCCTATATGCTTTCATATCTATCTTATCTGTATATAATACACTCTTCAAATTTGCTTTAAAATGCATGGTTTTCCCTTTTATGAACAAGAAAATAATGGCGTTATGCTGTTGGGCCGGTATAATAATGCTATGGGGCTGGTATGAAATTTTTTCCAGGGCTGAATTTTATTCCCAGTCCGGCCTGTGCGTCGAGGCACCCGCTGGCCCTGTCTCTCTGGGTCCAAGAATAAGTCCAAAGTCCGGATGTTCAAAGGTTTTGGGACACCCGCCGTAACTCCGGACCCCGGGGCGACCGGAGGTTCGAGCTCTGTGTTTTACGTCGCCAGGGGGGCGGGCGACCTCCATGAAAAATTTGGGGTTCCCAGCTGGAAGCGGAGGGGGAGAACCGATCCCGGACGCGGGAGCCCCCGGCGGCCGGGGACGCCGCAAGCGGCGCGCCGCGATTTAGCCGCGGCCTAGGCGGATCGAACTTGCGGTTTTTACCAGTCGATGTCTCTGGAACCGTAGGCGGCAGGGACGCGAAACTCGGTGGGCCGGGGGTTCAGGACCCCCTCTGGGTCTGGTGCAAGTTTGGGGTCCCTGGACACAAGGGGTCCCGAAAATAAATTTTCTGGAAGTCCCCCTTAAGGGGGCACGTCAAGGCCACCTCCGGCTGTACCCCCCCGGGGGCCAAAAAGTTGAAAAAGTCAAAGGGGAAAAAACGGCTTCCGTGTCAGGGTGACCGGCGGGGAGAGCCTGGAGCTGCTCACCCTGCTGGCCATGGCTCTTGGCGTCAGTGGGGAGAAGTCGGCTTCGTGCCAGGGTGACCGGAGAGACACCCTGGCACTGTGTGGGACTTTGCCGTTCTCCGGCCGCGAAACAGCACCCTGCGCCATGCTGGCCGCTTGATCCAAGCTGGCCCGCCGGGGCTGCCGCCCTACGGCCGCGAAACGGCACCGCGCACCAGGCTGGCCACGCGATCCAAGCTGGCCCCCGGGACTTTGCGCGATTTTCCGCCGGCGGCCCGCGGAAGTGGCGGATGAGGACGGATTTGCCGGCCGGGGCCGGCAGGGAGTTCCAGGGGAGCGGACCGAAATTCCGGTTTTCGGCCGGTCGCGCCTGGAACTCCGGTCGGGCAGGGGGGTCGGAGGGAATTGCTGCTGCGGATATATGAGAGGGTGGTTTATCGGAGCCCTCGACCACGGCGAAGCGACAGATGTTGGCCCACCGCCCAGGGCGCCTCGCTTCCCTCCTGTCCGCCTCGGGAGCGCCGATCCCGCCGACCAGGCGACGGTTCCCTGCGGCCCCCGTGGTCGGAGGCACCCCGCCTCCGGTCCGCTGGACCTCCACCGCAGAGGGCCAGGTGAGTCTGCCAGGACCCGAATCAGCTTCCAGACGGCCAGACAGACGCCGCCGGACAGCCGGCAGGTTCGTCGCGGCCAGGTCCGCCCTAGGAGCGCTCCCCGCGGGAGAACGGTGGCCTCCAGCCCCACTCCTCCTCCCGGGCCGTCATCCGAGGGCGTCCCGACCTCGCGACCACGGCCTCCCGCCCCGGCGGCGGTGCGCACATCGCCAGCAACTCCCGCGACCACACCCTGGGGGGTGCGGGACAGCGCGGCCACCCCCGATCGGGTGCGCCCGGTCCCGCCGACCCCCCCACCCACTCGGCAGCCACGGATTTCGATGCCCTCCTGCACCCCCCTTGTGACGACCCTGCCAAGAGGCCCCTGAAAAAGTTGACCAAAAAATTTGAGGCTAGCTACTCCAACATTTTAAGAGTGGTAAATGAAGATCTCCCCTATCTCTTTGCCAAATTTGGGACCCTGGACTTATTCAGGGCCTGAGCTATGGCCCCTCTACTTTCCCTAGCGTGACTGCACCTATAGTTACATGACGGGTCCCCCACTCCTCCATATATATAAATGGAAGAATAAAAAAAAATATATATATATATATATATATATATATATATACATATAAATATATATATATATATATATATATATATACATACACACTAAAGATAAATATTAAAAACCAAATATGAAATATCAGTATTAGAAGTATTAGAAAAAAAAATTATATATATATATATATATATATATATATATATATATATATATATATGTGTGTGTGTAATTAATTTTCTTTTATTCTGATATTTCATATTTGGTTTTTAATATTTATCTTCAATATATATATAGATATATATATATATATGTTTTTTTTATTCATATATATATATATATATATATATATATATATATATATATATATATATATATATGTAATAATTTTTTTTTTTTATTCTGATATTTCATATTTGGTTTTTAATATTTATCTTCAATATATATATATATAGATATATATATATATATATGTTTTTTTTTTATTCTTATACATATATATATATATATATATATATATATATATATATATATATATATATGTAATAATTTTTTTTTTATTCTGATATTTCATATTTGTTTTTTAATATTTATCTTCAATATATATATATATATATATATATATATATATATATGTTTTTTTTATTCATATATATATATATATATATATATATATATATGTGTGTATATAATTGTTTTTAATGCTAATATTCATTACTTTATTATTATTATTTTATTATTTAGTATGCAGTACCGAAGGAATATGTGTGTATATATATATATTTTTTTTAAAAGTAATATTCATTATTTTATTATTATTTAGTATACAGCGGTACCGAAGGAACTACTTTCAATACATGTATTACACGGCGCAAGTCTCCTAATCCTCCCTGCCCCGCCCCCTGTAAGAACTCGATGTCTACTAATCCTCCCCGCCCCTTGTAAGGACTAGATGATATTTGCATCTACCGCCTCCCGCCCTGCCCCCTGTAAGAACTGTTCCGCCCCCTGTAAGAACGCTTCTCGGCGGACCTCCAGAATGCCTTGTGCGCATGCGCACCCAGGCGGAAGTGACGAAGGTATAGCAATCTGAGGGGGTATAGCATTCTGTCACAACACCGGCCTCTGCCTCCCAGCATTTAGAAGCTCTTAAAGGGCCAGGATGCGGTGGCAGGAAGGGGGTTAAATATGTACGTTATGTAAAAAGAACACCTCCTAGGAAGATGGGAAATTGCAAAGTTCCTAGCTTTGTATTGTTGATGCAATCCCTCCTGTGCCCAGACCGGCCGCACATTAGATACAAATAATTAACTTTCATAATTAGTTTTAGCACTTACCTATAGAAAGGACAGACTGATCAGGATGAAGAGTCTCATCGCTCCTTATAGTGTGCAATAGCTGGACTACAAAGGATGTGTTGTCACTGGTGTATTGCCTAAATGTATTTTGATTTATAAGATGAGGACATGAGCAAAACACGAAGTGAAGAAAAAGCAGAAGCTATTTTTAAAGATTTAGAAGTTTTGTTTTACGGAAGAAGATAACATACATGTTAATGTGCTAAGAGGAACTCGACAACCAAGATAAGGATTCATAAGTATAACCTCACTTTCTGCAGAATTATACATTTTACATGTTAAAATGTTTTTGGATGGATATATTGTTTGTCCTGTCCTGTAGAGATTCCAGTGAGAGTTTAAAAGCCTCTAACCCGGGGAAGAGCTGAGCAGTCCTTAGATGTGGTGGCATTAGCTTTCTTTTTTTATTTTTTTACATTTTTTCACCTAGGTAGGTGTAGTGTTGTCACTCTAGGCTACTCAACCTTTTTGGGATATAATCATCCCCCCCACCCCCTTCTCAGAAGTAGTAGTTCATAGAAGATAACTTTGAAAGCGGATATCATTGAGTTTTAGTGGAGAGGATGCTACGGGACACTGAAAATGCTCTTAGTCTTAAAAAGAAAATGAATGCACCCGCCACATCTAGAGACTGATAAACTACAATATATCAATAGGTAGTGATAGAGGGATGCAAGACACTTTTTTCGCAGGTTATCAAAATGTGTACAAAGTCATCACTTGGCCCAATTGGCCTGTAATCGACAGTTTACCACAAAGATGGGCTCCTCAGGAGAGGACAATTGAGAAATCCTGTTTTATAAGTCAAAGAGAGTGCCAAATGATACATTCTTAGGAGTCCAAAGTCTTTATTGTCCAACTGGTTCTAGCAAGCAGGGCAAGGGATAGCAATGTCAAAGAAAAAGATTCATAAGCCACACACCATGAAGTGAGGTGAATGGCAGCCTAAGCCTCGACTCCAGCCAGACCATGCCCCTAACATGTTTCGCTTCACCCCTTGGAGCTTAATCATGGCTGCACTCACAGCGGTCTAGTTGGACTTTACTTCTCTTCCTGAGGAGCACCTAAATTTTGTCTTTTTGGGTCACAGGGGAAAAGACAGCCAATGTATTTCAGGAGCCAAACAATCCCTCTTCATCAGGTTCATGTAAAACAATAATAAAGCAGACATGTAGCCCTTTTTTTGGGGGAGAAATGGCCCTCTCTGCAAACAGGATATTGCGCTAAACCTGTAGGTAAAGAAGAGAACTAGAACATTTGCTAACTGGAAGAGTGGGATTGACAATAAAGTTGGCAACCAGAGCCTCTGTAAACAGAGGGAATTCCCTTCCTGGGAAATGAATCGGTAATCTAATCAAGGTAATTGGAACTACTGAAACCAGCAAATAACATTGACCATAAGGTCCCGTTCACACCTGAGCGATTATCTGATTGAAGCTTGTAGTTCTAAAATGCTCAACAAGCCAAATCCCATTCATTTCAATTGCCCTTCTTCACATCTGAGCGTTCTGTCACCTGAAGCAAAACACCTGTTGCTCAAAAAATACATGAGCTTGTTTTTGGCAAATTGGAGGCAGAGTGGCCCATAGACTTCAATGTGAACACTAGAGATGTACCGAACGGTTCGCCGGCGAACGGTTCCCGGCGAACTTCGAACGTTCGCGTTCGCCGCTGCGGGCGAACATATGCGATGTTCGGTCTGCCTCCTATACTTCATCATTGAGGCAAACTTTGACCCTGAACATCACAGTCAGCAGACACATTCCAGGCCAATCAGCATACCTCCCTCCCACACCCTCCCACCTCCTATAAATAAGCAAGGGTAGCATCCATTTTAGATCATTTCTGTGTTACTGAGAGAGGGCTGGTATTTGTGTATTTTTTTTTTGTTCTGTGATATATATATATATATATATATATATATATATATATATATATATATATTGTCCCCAAAAGCCCCTTTGAGGGCTGGTATTTGAGTATTTTTTTAATATATATATATATATATATATATATATATGTAGCATGTCCAGAACCAGAAAAAAAAGATCATATAGGTGTAAAAGGGGTTCCCACCATCCCTGCTCTACTGAAAAATTATCTTTTTTTTCTGGTTCTGGACATGCTACAGAGCTGAAACTTCACAGGTACACCTTTTAGACCCCCCAGACACTAAATCACACAAAAAAGTTCTTAAAAATTGTCATTTTTGATAGAGAGCCAATTATTGGAAAAAAAAAAAACTTAACAAAAAAAAAATTTCTTTGGATTTATTGTCTGGGGGGGGGGGGGGTCTAAAAAGTGTACCTGTGAAGTTTCAGCTCTGCAGCATGTCCAGAACCAGGAAAAAAAGATCATATAGGTGTAAAAGGGGTTCCCACCATCCCTGCTCTACTGAAAAATTATATTTTTTTCTGGTTCTGGACATGCTACAGAGCTGAAACTTCACAGGTTCACTTTTTAGACCCCCTAGACACTAAATCACACAAAAAAAGTTCTTAAAAATTGTCATTTTTGATAGAGAGCCAATTATTGAAAAAAAAAAAAAACTTAACAAAAAAAAATGTCTTTGGATTTATTGTCTGGGGGGTCTAAAAAGTGTACCTGTGAAGTTTCAGCTCTGTAGCATGTCCAGAACTAGAAAAAAAAATAGAATCAGGGTTAGGGCTAGGGTTAGGGTTAGGGTTAGGGCTAGGGTTAGGGTCAGGGCTAAGGTTAGGGTTATTTTTAGTGCTTAGGGTTAGAGTTAGAGGGGTAGGGGTAGGGCTACTAACTCTAACCCTAAGTATCTCACCGTAACCCTAACCCTAGCCCCTAACACTAAACCTAACCCTAACCCTCTAACCATAACCCTAACCCTCTAACCTTAACCCTAACCCTCTAAGCCTAGCCATAAAAATAACCCTAACCCTAAACCTAACCCTAACCCTAGCCCTAACCCTAACCCTAGCCCTAACCCTAGCCCTAACCCTAACCCTAACCCTAGCCCTAACCCTAATTCGTATTTTTTTCTGGTTCTGGACATGCTACAGAGCTGAAACTTCACAGGTTCACTTTTTAGACCCCCTAGACACTAAATCACACAAAAAAGTTCTTAAAAATTGTCATTTTTGATAGAGAGCCAATTATTGAAAAAACTTAACAAAAAAAAATTCTTTGGATTTATTGTCTGGGGGGTCTAAAAAGTGTACCTGTGAAGTTTCAGCTCTATAGCATGTCCAGAACCAGAAAAAATAGAATCAGGGTTAGGGCTAGGGTTAGGGTTAGGGCTAGGGTTAGGGTCAGGGCTAAGGTTAGGGTTATTTTTAGTGCTTAGGGTTAGAGTTAGAGGGGTAGGGGTAGGGCTACTAACTCTAACCCTAAGTATCTCACCGTAACCCTAACCCTAGCCCCTAACACTAAACCTAACCCTAACCCTAACCCTCTAACCATAACCCTAACCCTCTAACCTTAACCCTAACCCTCTAAGCCTAGCCATAAAAATAACCCTAACCCTAAACCTAACCCTAAACCTAACCCTAACCCTAGCCCTAACCCTAGCCCTAACCCTAACCCTAGCCCTAACCCTAATTCATATTTTTTTTCTGGTTCCGGACATGCTACAGAGCTGAAACTTCACAGGTACACTTTTTAGACCCCCCAGATGCTAAATCCAAAGACATTTTTTATTTTTATTTTTTTTTAATTTTTCCAATAATTATCTCTCTATCAAAAAATTACAATTTTTAAGAACTTTTTTTTGTGTGATCCCTCTCCGGCATGCCACAGTCCAGGTGTTTGTCCCCTTGAAACAACTTTTCCATTACTATTGTGGCCAGAAAGAGTCCCTGTGGGTTTTAAAATTCGCCTGCCTATTAAAGTCTATGGCAGTTCACAATGTTCGCCGGTTCGGGAACATTCGCCGATGTTCGCGTTCGCCGTTCGCGAACAGCGAATTTTATGTTCGCGACATCACTAGTGAACACCTGAAAATGTGCAACACAGGCATTTTACGAGCGTTTTGTTGCTTATTTTCTGCTTAAACAGCAGCTCTCCACCCCTAATTCATCCACCTCTCCTCCCCCTAGTGCTTTGCTTTCTATTGGCTAAACAAAAATGCCTGAAGCTGTAAAATGGTTGTAATACACTTTTAAAAATGTTTAAAAACCTCAAAGAAAAACTGAAAGTCACTCTGCTCAGGTGAATGTTGCAGAGGATGCTCGTGATGCGGTATACATCTTTGTGTCGTAGACCTGAAGACAAGAGCAGTGATGATGGGGAAATCCTCCAACTGTTGTCCAACCAGCCTGGAACATAGCTTCTCACCAACAGAAATTGTGGCAGGCACCTGACCTCAGAGTTAGTCTATATTCTCTTTGCTTTAGTCCCCAGTAGCTTCTAATCTGTCATGTAACCAGACCTTTAACTACCAGAAACGGTTGCCTATTTTGGTTCTAGCCTTTGCAGGTTATTGAGCCCTAAGCTAAAACTGGCTATAGAATCCCAGACCAGAAGGGATGGCGTTAACTAAAATAACAGGAGCTGCATATAATCTTTATTACAATAAACAGTCTTACCTACTAAAATAAAGCAACGTGACCACTACATGCATACAGTAACACAGACCTACAGTAGTTATCTGGCACTGTGCATGTGATATAATAACAATAGGACATGTATATGCTTGTGACAAGGATTCACACTCAAGAAGCTTTTGGAAGCTGCAATTAAACTAGTTGAACATAAGAATACTTGCAAAATATTCCCTAAATATGGCCTGTATTTTGCATTATGGAGAGGTCATGTGGCTGAGACTTTCTCTCTCTTTCAATCCACTTCCTCTGTCTGGGGATTTTAAAGTCAGTCTCACAGATACAGGAAGTGCTAATACATAATTTTACATAACACTGTGATATTAGCAACTAACAGGAGAGGGCATTTAAGGAGGGGTGGGCTCCCTCCAGTCACCTGTCCTCCATCTATCTCATCAGAATGCGTGTGCTCCCATTGTGGAGACTCTTTAAAGGGAGAGTTAGGGACTGCAGATATCAGGGTGCCTTGGCGCGGCCTGCAGCTTACGCATGTATTTGCAAATGTGTGCAACTAAACCCCTGTTTTTAACGCATACTGTTAGACAGGTTAATTTGGCTGGTTGCTGGCTGGTTGGTAAGTAGTGACTGGAAATCCCTTCGTTTTTGATCTGCGTTTGCCCTTCCAGTGCTCCTTACTATCTAGACCAGTTATAGGTGGAGGAGGTGACCACTTTTTGCAATATCGTATAACGTTTATATTGGTCAGGCAACGCACTGACACCTTCGCTGCCATTGTGCTATGTGCTGGGTGTTCAGTGTGACCCTGCGCCTTTAAGGAGGGGTGGGCTCCCTCCAGTCACCTGTCCTCCATCTATCTCATCAGAATGCATGTGCTCCCATTGTGGAGACTCTTTAAAGGTAGAGTTAGGGACTGCAGATATCAGGGTGCCTTGGCGCGGCCTGCAGCTTACGCATGTATTTGCAAATGTGTGCAACTAAACCCCTGTTTTTAACGCATACTGTTAGACAGGTTAATTTGGCTGGTTGCTGGCTGGTTGGTAAGTAGTGACTGGAAATCCCTTCGTTTTTGATTAACAGGAGAGGGCAGCATGTCCCTACAAATTTGTATTTTTTGTAGCAATTCTTCTTTATCATCATTTTGATGTGATTTATTGTAAAAAAAATCTCCATCCCTGATGAAGGGATTGTGTGGACCCCGAAATGTGTTGGATGCTTTGGAAGATGAAATTACATAAGTGAAATAATAGCCTCTTACCAAATAATGTGGACCATGTATAGTAAACAATGATCAGCAAAGCTAATTAAATATATTCAACATGTAAAGGTGTCTTTACAATACAGTGCATATCACCAACGTGTTGCCACTTCATGCCAAATAAGTTATTATTCACCCTGTTACCCCACAATATGGGCCATTATGGGTTAAATTGTCATAAGCACATACAGTATGTCAGCATGACATAGAGTAATTTAGAGCTACAATATACACTATATTACCAAAAGTATTGGGGCGCCTGCCTTTACACACATGAACTTTAATGGCAACCCAGTCTAAGTCCATAGGGTTCAATATTCAGGTGGCCCACCCTTTGCAGCTATTACAGCTTTAACTCTTCTGGGAAGGCTGTCCACAAGGTTTTAGAGTGT
This sequence comes from Pelophylax lessonae, assembly GCF_965119305.1. Classification (NCBI taxonomy): domain Eukaryota; kingdom Metazoa; phylum Chordata; class Amphibia; order Anura; family Ranidae; genus Pelophylax; species Pelophylax lessonae. The sequence goes on from NC_138771.1 coordinate 630,397,011, forward strand.
GTCTATGGGAATGTTTCACCATTCTTCCAGAAGCACATTTGTGAGGTCAGGTATTAATTTTGGGTGAGTAGGTCTGGATCACAGTCTTCACTCGAATTCATCCCAAAAGTGTTCTATCGGGCTGAGGTCAGGACTCTGTGAAGGCCAATCAAGTTCCTCCACCCCAAACTCACTCTAAAAAATATAAATTCTTTGGCAAATAATATGCCTTCGGTAATTCACACACACATATGTGTATATATATATATATATATATATATATATACTGTATAGATATATATATACTGTATATATATATATATATATATATATATATATATATATACATACATACATACACACTATATTGTCAAGTTCATCTACCCCAAACTACTTGCTCATCCATGTCTTTATGGACCTAGCTTTGTGCACTGGTCCAAATCATTTGGTGGCGGGGGGAATATGGTGTGGGGTTGTTTTTCAGGGATCAAGCTTGGCCCTCTAGTTCCAGTGAAGGGAACTCTTAAGGCGTTAACATATCAAGACATTTTGGACAATTTTATGCTCCCAACTTTGTGGGAACAGTTTGGGGATGGCCCCTTCCTGTTCCAACATGACTGCGCACCAGTGCACAAAGCAAGGTCCATAAAGACCTGGATGAGTGAGTTTGGGGTGGAGTAACTTGACTGGCCTGCACAGAGTCCTGACCTTAACCCAATAGAACACCTTTGGGATAAATTAGAGTGGAAACTGAGAGCCAGGCCTTCTCGTTCCAACATCAGTGCCTGACCTCACAAATGCGCTTCTGGAAGAATGGTGAAATATTCCCATAGACACACTCCTAAACCTTGTGGACAGCCTTCCCAGAAGAGTTGAAGCTGTTATAGCTGCAAAGGGAGGGCCAACTCAATATTGAACCCTATGGACTAAGACTGGGATGCCATTAAAGATCATGAGTGTATAAAGACAGTCGTCCAAATGCTTTTGGTCATATAGTGTATATTTAATTTGGTTATTTATTTGATATCACACATTGTTTGTAAGCTGCTTTATCCAGAACCTGTTTAACCCCAGCGCTGAATTATTCTGTTTTTAGATCATTAGGAGTAGTCAAGAAATAATTGAAATACAATGTGGAAATTAATATATGTTTTCAAGCGATATCCTTTATTGGAGGACTTATGTTTTTAAAGATGAAAGTTTTCCAAATGCATTAGCATACTTCATTGGGCATGTCTTATGATGAAACCTAACATGTATTGGAACCTTTTAAAGCAACTATCTTATATGATCGTAAGGGTCATCTTGTAGCCACAATGGGGTAATTGTTTTTAAATAAATCAATCAAGATAAAAAAAAAGGAATTTTGGCCATTCTATGAAGCTTATGATTAGAGATCGACCGATTATTGGCAAAGCTGATATATCGAGGGCCGATATGCACCAAGGTGACCGATATTGCCCATATTTCGGGAAAGTGCTTGCTAGGGGCATCACCCCGGTACCGGCGTCCATAGCTGACGGTCGGCTGTTTTGTAATGACAACCGATGCGGCTGAGAAGCCACTCGGCTGTCATTACAAGGAGCGGGAGGGGATGTCCCCCCCGAGGGGATGTCCCCCCCCTGCCGCCTTCTGTGGCTCGGGTTCCTGGGTCTCCCTCCACCGGGCAACTATCCTGCACGGCCACCGAATAGAAGACCCAATCAAAACCACATTCGGCTCTGATCGGGTCTCCATGTAAAAACCCGGAAGTGATGTAATGACTCGGCGCCAAATTCCAAAAAATTACAGCATTCAAAACAGCCAAACTTGGCATTTTGAATGCTTTTAAGTGCAGAGCAGGGGTTTGGGGTATTTTAGCCTCCCAGATCCCTCCACAAGAGTACCTGTAAAAAAAAAAAAAAAAAAAATTTAATGTACGAAAATATCGGCCAATATCGGCCTATACCGATATGCGATGACCAAAATATTGGTATCGGCAATATGAAAACGATATTGGTCGATCACTACTTATGATCATATGAGGTTATATAACACAGAATATGGCTAGTTTTATTGGAGTTGAGCAGATGTGTGTTACATTTGTTCAACAAACCTTTTATACATTGACTCTTAAGGCCCGTACACACGTACCGATCGTCGGCATACAAACGTCGGCAGACGAAAGATCTGCCGATTGTACGCTTGTTAGTATGGTGCCTCCGACAGCCGTCAGCGCACATTCTGCGGACAAGAATCTGTCTTGCAAGCATTGAAATTTTTGTATGCCGACACCAGAACGGCCGATTGTTCGCCAGTCAGTACAGAATTCTGCCGACACACAGCTACAAATCCCAACACGCATGATCAAACCAAATGAGGTCCCGGAAGAATTTTCTCTAGTAAACTCAACATTTTATCCAGAAAGAACTTTCGTCTCGCGGCAGTGCCAAAAAAATAGGTGAAATGCGGAGCACATGCTAATCTTGATAAATGTGAGAAGAAGGAAGATGCTGCTCATAATGCCATACTTTTCTAATAAAAAGGCATGTGTTCTGCTATGATGAAGATAATGTTTGTCTATTCTATCTGTTCTATCAAATTTTTGAATTAAATAATTTGAATTCTTCACCATTTTTTTTTTTTTTTTGCACAGCAAAGATCTAACTATTGATATGACCCTTTATTCTTGTATTAATTAATGTATAAAACATATTTTTCAGGTTATGCACAATATTAAACATGTTAACAAATTCAGATAGGCCATTTTTTAGTTACAATTTTTTTTATTTTATGGATCTCTGATAAAACAAAAGCAAACATTAATACTCTCCGTATTTAAAAAATAAACATAAAAAAGGTCCATTTGGACTAAATTAAATTAGAAACTGCCAAACAGGGGTAAAAAAAATAATAGGGGGTTACAAAAATTAAAGTTGCTGGTAACTGAAATCAGGTTGCCATGAGGGCAGGTTTGGATCCTGCTGGCCATATTGCCACTGGCCATGTGGCATTTGGCGAGGTGGTGGCTGTTGTTGAGGTGGAGGTGGAGGGCATGGGTGCTCCTCGCACGCGTGGCTGTGCTCCGTAAGGACGCCGTTTTCAGCCTTTTGCAGCACATCGAGTATTATTTTTCTGGCATACTGACACTGCCTGAGGTCCACTTTATCTAAAATTTTGCCCGTCATGTTGCCGAAGGACATATTGGCCTCCGGTTTGCGACGTAGGGCTATGGTGGCCTCCTGGATAAATTCATCGGTGATGTCCTCGATGTGTTTCCTCTTTTGCCTCCGTTTGGCAGGAGGAGGTGGTGGTGGAAAGAGTTCCGCAGGCTCCTCAGGCTCCGCAGGCTCCTCAGGCTCCGCAGGCTCCCCAGGCTCCTGGCTGCAACCTGGCTCCTCCTCAGTGACACTTCCCTGTTGATGAAATGAACAATTGATTAGAATGTTATAGTGTATATAAAAATGCATGTTTGTTATATTATTGTGAACAAATAGCAGACTTTACATACAGTGGCGTATCTAGGGTCTCCAGTGCCCTTGTTGAGGAGCTTTATTTGGCAACTACCCCCCCCCCCCCCCAAGATCAATGTAAAAATGTAACCCCCCCAAAAAAAAATATAAAAGGGCATTAAATGTTTCTCATTTGTCCCTTGTTTGCCCAGTGTAGAGCTCTCTAGTGGGCAATCATTGTCTCAGGTGTGAAAAACAAGAAAGAGAGGGGTGAGAGATAGAGAGAGGGAGAGAAAGAGGGGGTGTGAGAGAGAGAGGAGGGGGGTTGCAGAGAGAGAGGGGCCTGAACTTGCAGAGGGCTTGATGTAGGGCATTGAGGGTGAAGCGGTGCAGGGAAACAGGAATAAGGAAGCCACCTGCCTTGCTGACCCGGAGTGAGAGACCAGAGACATGGAAGCAAGGATGGATGTATCATTTGCAGGACCTGTTAGTTTGTTAGTTTTGTTTTAAAAAAAGGTTGAGCCACAGGAATGCTGAGGTTCCAGCAGTGTTTGTTAGGACCAGAGGTGTGCTGGGGATGCAGCAGTGTTTGTAAGACCAGAGGTGTGCTGGGGATGCAGTGAGAGGCAGTCTCAGTCTCCTGGTCTTTTGGCTCAGCTGCTCTCAATGTTTTACACCTGCATGAAGCAGCTCTCAATGTTTTACACCTGCATGAAGCAGCTCTCAATGTTTTACATCTGCATGAATCTGCCTGCAAACTGGGGGTTCTGGGGTGTGCAGGCTGAGTGGGTTGTTCCAAAAATCACTAAAACAATGCCAATGTTTTTGCGACCCCCCCCCCCCCTTGGCCTGCGCCCCTGGTGGTTGCCTGTCATGCCAACCCCTTGCTATGCCAGTTTACATAAAGGGTCAATTATGCTTTAGCTTATAATTTTGTTACATGATTACATTTTTAGCAGACAATATATAGTGAAATGCCATACCTGAGTAAAACTCTCCTCCAGGATATCTTCATCCTGGCTTGGATCAACTGACACTGAGCCCTCTGCCGAAGTCGAAGGCAGTGTTGAGATGGATGGCCTCGATTCCAAGGTGTCTGCCAGGAATCGCAGGTTATCAAAGTACCACAGCCGTGGTACATGTACATTCTGTGCACCTGCTCCAGACTTGGTGGAGTCCTCAATTTTCTTAACCTCCCGCCTGTAGGCACTGCGAATGCTGTTAATTTTTCGCCGTACATACTCCACATTTGCCCCAGGACAGACGGGCTTGTAGAAGGCCACTAGGTGTTCAATGGCCTGTTGTTTTATTTTTTTATTTTTATATTCTGCCGACTTGACCTTCCACAAACAGGGCAGTTGCCTGAACTCATCAATGAAACTGATGAGAAAGTTGTGGGTGGTGTAATTGTCCACCATTTTGCAGGACAGTATATGCCTGCAAGACACAACACAACACAAAACATATTAAAATAGCATGTATTTTGGGACATAATAAAGATATTCAGAGTAAAAGCTGTATAGGGCCCAAAACACACACTTTATAATAAAAAAGTCGTACCTTTGTTTGTGGGGAAAAGTCGTGATTCGCCATTCGATCGTGCTCCAACCCTCGATATGTCTGCTAGCGAATCGTCGGCCGAAAGATCTGGCGTCCTTTAAATACAGCGCATGTGTCAACTCCTCCTCCAGTGGCGGGCTTGTGCAGGGGTGTGTACGTGCCGAAGATCAGGCCTAAATGCGACACTCACACACCTGAGGCAGTGGAATAATCATTTTTTAATTACGAACCATGTCTCAACGATCTGAGAGCTCAATTAGTGTGGGCAGAAGTGATTGGGCCACCCGAAAATCAAGGGCTACACCCATGACAAAGGCAGAAATGGTGGAGATGGTCTCCATTTTAGAAAAAATGGACTATGATGGAAAGTTGGGAAATTACGATCGGCCCAATGCCAGGAAAGATGGCATCATGGGCAAGGTGGTGGCCTGTTTGCTAAAAAAATTCGGTGTGGAGCGATCGAAAGATCAGATTCGGAAACGGTGGTCCGACCTGAAACACCGTGAGCAGGATCAGCTTTCCCAAATCCATCGGATTCTGAAAAAAAGTAAGTTTTAATTTTTTTTTTTGGTTTAAACATGCAATCTGTTTTTTATAATTTTGTGTATGTTGTATTAACATGTCTAGATTATAATGTCTATGTAAAAAGTTAGATTACTCATTTTAGTTGTCATGTCGTGATTAGATCGATCTATTGTTGATGTTTCAGTATATGACATTAAAAGTCAGGAAGCCATAGTTAAAAATATATGTATTGTGTTGCAACGAACGTTCTTTCCTGCACGAATCTTCTCTGCAAACATTCCTATTAATCACAGATTATTATTCAAACCTTTAAATAGGAGAAAAACGTAAACTCCGTGCCAAACAATGGGAAAGGAGGAGGAGAGGTTTGGCAGCTCCATGTGCAGTTGTGGAAGAAGATGAGGACATGGGCCCAGATGATGGCACAGATTCGACTAAAGATAATTGGTTCCTATGCACTGTCAAACATTAATGTACCATATTGTTCGTACATAACCATGTACATGTCTTCATATTTGTTCCTAAAAGAGCTATCAAGCAGGGCACCATGTCCTAACAAATGTACCTCTTGTGACTTTTATGATATGTCCAATTTTTTGTATTATGTAGATGAAGACATTATGCCGGAAATTATCCTGGTGGAGCCAACAAGTGACCAGACACCAGAGCAACAAGAAGGTTGGTAGGCACAGATTTTGGTGTAGTGGGATCATAGAAATATGTGTATTTGCAATGATTGTTTAACCTTATATTCTTGTATTCCCTTACAAATTTACATTGCAGATGTTGCGTCATGCGAGGACGTGGCATCCCCAGCCAGGTCAGAACCCAGATCTCCGGGCAACTTGCCAAGCAGCGTGGAAGCCACATCAGAAAATGGGGAGGATCCAGGACCAAGTGTCGGAGAGCCAGTTGTGTGCCCACGTAGGTTTTTTCATAATGATTTTTATCAGTGTTATTTTTAGCCTCCAATTGTCAACACTAGTTCCCTATGGGAGCCTCTTTATTTGAATGGAATTCGCACTGTAAGTCGGATCAGGACGCTCTGACTTGCAGGGCCACTTGCGCTGTGAAGATTTTCGAGGGGTAACTACACCAAAAAAATGAATAACCCACCATGGGTGTCCCCCCAAGTTCACAACCAGGCCTTTTGTGTGTGGTATTGAGTTTGAGGGTATGCCCACAACAAAAAGACAGCGTGGGTTACCCCCAAAACCCCTACCAGACCCTTATCCAAGCATGCAGCTTGTCAGGCCAGGAAAGAGAACGAGCAAGCGGACCAAACACCCCCTGGACCACAGCAGGACACATGCCCTCAACATGGGGGGGTTTGTTGCTTTGGGCCAGGGGGCCTCTGCACCGCACACCCAAAAGCACCTTGCTCCCATGTAGAGGAGGACAAGGGCCTCATCCCCACAACCCTGTCTGGTGGTTTTGGGGGGTCATGCGGCCAGGGGGTTCCTAGGACTTTGGAAGCAACCTTTAACAAAGGGTGGCCCCCAGATCCCAGACCCCAATCACTGTGTGAATGGGTATGGGGTACATAGTACCCCTACACATTAACCACATAAATGGAAGTGTATGTGAATAACGACAGGAGACGTTTATGAAATGTTCTTAAATATCTTCATCCGGTCTTCTCCACTCTGCTCTTTGGATCTTCTCCTCTCCACTCTTCTGCTGTCCAATCTTCTGCTCTTATGTTGTCTGCTCTTTTGCCCTAGGCTCTTCTTCTTCCTCCTGTCCTCCTCCAATGCTGTTGCTGTGCATTCTGCCCGTCTCAGTTCTCTGCAGCTTAATATATATACATTATGACCATGCCCTCACAATGACGTCATCATGCGTTCACACCCCTAATGAATATATAGTAAGCTCAGGAGACCGGCAGAATCATCAGCAACAGGATCAGAGGAGGACAGGAGGAAGAAGAAGAGCCTAGGGCAAAAGAGCATAAGAACAGGGTAGGTATTAACTCGAGAGTAATTAAAAATAACCTGGACACCAAATGTTTCTCTATTATGACCTCATGTAGGTGATTCACATTGACTCAGTTGTATATTTTTTTACAGATCATGATTTACCTACTTGCACTTTAGCAAAATTAACACGTGAGGCACTCCAATGTTGCTCAGACCTCGAGCAAATCAAGGAAACAGCAACGGCATTGCAATCCAAAATGCGCGATTTTGTGGACATGATTGCCAAATTTTAAAAAATTTTTAATACGTTTTTTATGTTTTTATTGGTTCCTTTTATTACAAATGTTTTGTAATATTTTATGATATGTTGATGACACTCAGTTGTTAAGAGTGTACCCACGTTTGGGAAAAACACTTGAAAACACCCTAACCCTAACCCTAACCCTAACCCTGTGAATGTTTCTTACAAAAAATTTTGAACATTCAACAATGTGTGTTCCATTCTTTATTTGACTTTCATTGGGGGGACCAGGTCTAAAGCTGTGTAAAGAAGCACTAAATGTATGATGGCTGTCCTATTCCCATATTTACATGTTAATGAAAGCATTTTGGACACTGCCATATGCGAGTTGCTGGAGGTGTCAATGAAATGTTAAAGATCCCAACCGTTTAAACGCATATCACAGTGCGATCTGACATTTCATACAGGATCGGATCATACAAGTGGGAACGACTGTGCAATCCTATCCTGATGCAGCTGAATAAATGCATCATGTGCGACTTTTGTGCGAGTGCAGAGCGAATTGAGACATACACTTTGTATGGCTACATTTGCACTGAACACGCACAGAAGTCGCACATGACCCTTTATTTCTGATGTATCAGGATTGGATGACACAGTGCTTCAGACTTGTGTAATACAATCCTGTGGAAAAAGTTAGTGGGGGGTCACCCTTATGCGATGCAGGAAGGATGCAAAGTCGCAGACTTCCCGCATTGCATAAGTGTGACTCAACACTCAAGGTACTAGCAGTCCTAGGATTCAATATGGCATTGATATTGGCAGTAGCAATCAGTGTAGGGAGATCAGTGTAATCTCTAGTGTATTGCTTGTTCGTTGCTCTAGTTCACTTTCCATTACCTATATATATAACACTTTGAGATGAACAATGATCAAGTTTCACATAACACTGACATATCCTAACATTGGTGGGCAGTGAGAAGGATGTCATAAATGAACACAACATAACAGGTGTAGGTACGTTGTTAATACCCTAATGTATTATATTAAATATATAGTATGGGCAACTTCTGGACAATAACCACCAATGTAAGGTGACATTAGATGAAACTTGGGTGTGACCTAGTTCTCAATGTGACAGGGTTTGTGTAAATTTTGTGGGGTGCAGAAGGCCCTTGTATTTACACCACTGGCTCAAAAATAACACATGGCCATCATCACTTTGGATCAGCTGGTGAGAGACTACAGTAAAGAAACACACTGATGAATGTATTAACCCTTCCAAAGTCACACATATATAACACATGATTAACCCAAATAATTATGTTTGGCATATGTGCCAAAATGATTAGAATCCACAATACAGAATCATTGCAATTTTGGTTTAATGTGTTGAAAAATAAGATATCTCTGACATTTATCTTGTGTGTCAAATCTTTAACAAGATTAATGGGTGTGTGACATTGATTGCTGCCAGGACACAGCTCCTCTCCCCACGAAATAGTCCAGATATTCCTGGCGGATCTGACGGGCCCTGTGTGATGCCAATCCTGACCGTCCAACTTGCATTGACGTCATGGACTCCACTTGGTCAGGAGCTTGGACCTCTCCACTTGTACCTGGCATAGCAGGGTCAGTATCCAGTTGCTGAAAAACATAATTGTGTACATTCCTTTGTAGGAAGTTGTGCAAAATGCAGCAACACAAGACCACATTATCCACTTTGTACAGTGCCAGGTGTATGGACGTCAGGAATATCCGGAACCGGTTAGCCATTATCCCGAAGGCATTCTCCACAACTCTGCGAGCTCTGTACAAACGGTAGTTGTAAATCCTTTGGTCAGGGGTGAGGTTCCTCTGAGGGTAGGGCTTCATGAGATGCTCCCCAAGCGCAAAAGCATCATCTGCGATAAACACAAAGCTCATACCCTCAACAGTTTGCTCCCTGGATGGCAGGTTCAGAGTGCCGTTCTTTAGACGACGAGCGAACTCCGTCTGCTCAATAACTCCCCCATCCGAATTGCGGCCATTTTTGCCAATATCCAAATAAATAAACTCATAGTTTGCATTAACTATGGCTAGCATGACTATACTAAAAAAACCTTTATAATTATAATAAAATGTGCCGGAATTCGGAGGGGGGACAATGCGGACGTGCTTCCCATCAATAGCACCCCCACAATTGGGAAAATTCCACTTCTCCAGAAATTGAGCAGAAATCTCCAGCCATTGCTCTGCGTTTGAAGGAAACTGTGGGGGAAAAAAAAAAATATAAAATTAGTGCTTGAGCACATCACATTATTAATTACACACACAGTTGTCTGTTAAATGCTTATGCATTATAAACAACAGGAAGGCAAATGTTTGGATTTGGGGATGTAACATCTACATACATTTATTTTCTACCTCCTATTGTTCTTATATTGTAAAGGGCCATACACACTATAAGATTCTCTGAAGACTTTTTCCTTCAGATTTACCTTTTCTATGTAGTGCAAGTGCCTGCCAGATTGCATAGGATTTGAAAGTGTTTGTTGGACCTCATATTATTTGGTTTTGGTAAATCGGAAGGATAAATTGTTCTGACAATCTTATAGTGTGTATGGCCCATTATACTCACCAGCTAGAGCAGAGATTTACAAACTATGGCCCTCCAGCTGTTGCAGAACTACACATCCCATGAGGCCTTGTAATTCTATGACATTCACAGACATGACTAGGCATGATGGAAATTGTAGTTCCTGAACAACTGGAGGGCCGTAGTTTGAAGACCTCAGAGCTTGAGCTTTGGTATATGCTGACTTTGAGATTTAGCATGTGGGTGGGGGGATGGGTAAGTAAAACTGGGCATTTATACATCAATAAGGGCTTGTGGTCAGTGAAGGTTTTAACATCATTACATAAACATACACAATCATAGGGGGGAATGGATGGACTGATGTATTTTAGATAAATCATAAACTAGGTAATAAAATATTGGCCAAGGAATAATTGTTTGAGGGAAAGTAATAAAATGACACAGATTCAAAATACTGTTAACAGGCAATGCGTTTACAAATGGTTAAGATAATCTACATCTTTACTACTATGTGCATGCGGACAGAGGGTAGTTTACAAATAATGGCCTGTGTCAATTGCTGTACATCCAAAAACATCATAATTCGGGGGAAACGACTAATACATGTAATGTAAAAAAAAAAAACATACCTTGATATAGTCCTTCTGCAAGACCTTGATGATAGCAGAGCAGGTCTCAGGGATGATGACTCCAAGTGCTTGGGGGGAGATGCCTGTGGTGAACTTCAGATCCTGCAGGCTTCTCCCTGTTGCAAGATACCTCAACGTCGCAATTAACCTTTGCTCAGGAGTAATTGCAAGCCGCATACAAGTATCCTGCTTCAGAATATAGGGGGACACCAGGGCAAGAAGACGGTAAAAGATGGGATCCGTCATCCTCAAATAATTCCTGAAGTCATCAGGATTATTTTCCTGGAGCTCCCTCAACAAGGACATATGAGAAAATTGATCACGGTTAAGCAACCAATTTTTCGTCCAGGAGGTCCGCTTCTTCTTCCTATTGCTCGTACGTCGTTTCAGAGCCAAAACTCCAACACTAACGACAGCAACGGTCGAATTCACGGTCGCCATAATAAATTCTCGAACGATGTCTCGGAAAATAGCGAAATGTCGTCAACCAAACAAATGCTACCGAAATCAGCGCAAGATGCCCAAAAGGGTCACGGCCAAACACTCACTTCCTCTTTTGTAGCGGCGAACGTGCGTGGAACGTAGTGACGTCATTTTCTGTCGGCAGACAAATGTACTGGGCAAGTTTTGAGCACTTTTCAACAGACAAACAACAAACACACCAGCCGCGAACATTTGTAGGACGTTCTGTCGGCCGACGATCGGTACGTGTGTACGGGGCTTTACTCTCTAAACCTTTTGCCTTGATTGATGACAGACACAGTAAAATACACGGTAAAACTGAAGTACAGCAAATAAAAAGATACAGAAAGAAAACCCAGGAAAGACGACTCCAAAGGCGTGGTAGCTGATAAGAGAAATTTGCATTTTATGAAAAATAATAACATATTTTTCTTTGTTTGAGGATAGTAGGACATTCAGCTATCAACAGAACTGTTTATGCACATTTTTTGGGAAACTAGCTTGCTAAGTAATGTGGTGAGATGGTGTAAAATCTACCTCTGTTTAATCAAAAGAGTTTTTTAAATTAACATTTACCCACTGCATAACACTATTTTTCTCAGGGTGCTTCTGCTACACCACACTCTTTAGGAGATTTTCTCTTGCTTCAAATATGATACAACCAGGGCTTTTTTTCTCAGAGAATAGGTGCAGGTACTCCCCTTTTCTGAGTCACCCCTTGTCTCCACCCCCTACCCACCTCCGAGCGCTGTCCTTTGGTTCCACCCTCTACCACCCACCAGTACCCCCCTTTTAGAGAATACAGAACCAAGTATCATGTTGTGGTTCTAGGTAATTTCTATGGAATTTGTTAATGATAACTAGATAAGCAGTACAATAGATCCCATGGAATCAGCAACAATAGACCCCCCAACAATAGATCCCCTCAGCAACAATAAATCTTCCTCTGCAACAATCGCCCCCCCCCCCTAATAAATCTTCCCCTGCAACAATAGACCCTCCCCAACGACAATAGCCCCCCAGAAACAATAATTCCCCCAAGCAACAATAAATCCTCCACTGCAGCAATAGCCCCACCCACAACAAAATGCCCTCCAGCAACAATAGATTCACCCCAACAACAATAGATCCCCCAGCAGCCAGCATCAATAGGCCCTTCAGCTTACCCCGCTGACCCCAGTACCCCTTTGCCATTGCATACATTCAGACTGGAGGTGCCGGAACTGCGTTCCCCCGCGTTCCCGCTGAAAAAAAGCCCTGGATACAACACTATACTACAGAATTAATAAAATAATAATAATAATGCAAATATTAGTAATAAGATTTAATTTTGCCACTTACAGTGAAAGTTAAAGTTGGATTGTACAGAGTGTGTAGCCTGTGGTATATTATCCATGGGATGTATATTAATGTAAAAGAAAAGGAAGTGAGCTGCGAGGAGATGGTGAAAAACATAACAGTAATAACTTCTAATCAATAGATGTTTTCATGTGAAAAGGGTGAGAAGATAAAAAGCATGAACAGAGAAAAGTATTACATCTGCAGTGAGGTAAAAATACACATGCAGCTTACTAGTCTTTTTCTTACTAGTTAGTTTTCTTTTCTTTTTTTAGTTTTTTCACCTTTTTGATCCTGCAAATAGAGATGTGGTTCAGATTTGCTCTCACCACTTAATTCTGCATGTTTACGGTTAGCTATTCGCCATTGTATCTATAATAAACTAATAAACTAGCCTTTAAAATTAATTCATCTGGCTTAGAAGGACCATAAAGGGGCTTTTGGGTAAGTCAGCCCCCTATAAAGGTCCCAGGAACCATATTTGTAATGTGCAATAACTGTGGTAGGGACTGGGAGCAAAAGGCATGCAGCTGACAAAGTGCATAGGCAAAGATTAGTGTAGGGGCTGCGGGCACTGGTCGGTCTCTTTTATTAACCACTTTAAGACTGGATGGATTTTCCCCCTTAATGACCAGGCCACTTTTTTTAACTTGGCACTGCGTGAATTTAACTGACAATTGCGCGGTAATGCAATGCTGTACCCAAACAAAACGTATGTCCTTTTTTTCCTCATAAATAGAGCTTTCTTTTGGTGGTATTTGATCACCTGTGCGATTTTTATTTTTTGCTCTATAAACAAAAAAAGAGCGACAATTCTAAAAAAAAAAAAAAAAAATTCACATTCTGCTATATAACATTCCCAAAAAAAAAATAAAAAAATTTAAAAATCAAAATGTTTTAACATTTTAGCCCAATTTGTTTTCTGCTACATATTTTTGGTAAAAAAAAAATCGCAAAAGGCGTATTTTGATTGGTTTGCGCAAATGTTATTGCGTCTACTAACTACGGGAAAGATTTATGTCATTTTTATTTTTTATTTTTTTTCTACTAGTAATGGCGGAGCCGCCTGCCCGCTGCATCGGCTTCCCTGCTGACAAGCGGGAGCGCGCACCCTAGCCTCCTGTGCGCGACCAACGTATAGTTACGGCGGTTCGCGCAGGAGCGGCCGCCTGCCGCAGTGTAACTGCGGGTGGTGGTCGTAAAGTGGTTAAGTGGCTGTAAAACCTTACTAAATTTGCTCTAAGTAGAAAAATGATGTGTGGGTTGGAGAATTAGGGGATGGGGGAAGGGGGACTTTTTAAACTAATTTATAGTCTGTCCCTGTTCACATGCACTGCAGTGATAACAGGCTGCATGTGTTTTTTTCACAGGGCATATTTCCTAATTGTTGCTGATTACAGTTGATTTACACACGCTTTTTTTATGTGGACCTTTTCATGAAAATGGAAGGTACAATCCATTAAAAGCAACTATCCCCAAAGTCAAGTCTTCTGCTAAGGTGATTTTATATTAATGCTTTGGATGAAAAAGGAAATAAAATATTTATCTCAGTTCTCAGCTTCTAAAGTTATCAGGAGTGGCAGGTGATGTCCCCATGCTTCACCACTGCCTCCTGGGATATCTGGGCACTAGAAATGATGTAAAAAACATGCATGCATCATACTTACTAGGTGGAGTACAACCGGGGAAGTCAATGGTAGGGAAGGATCTGGATGTTCTGGCAGATTATAAGCCTAATAATAGCATACAATGCCAAGCTGCGGTTTCCAAAGCAAGCAAAATCCTTTCTTGCATTAAGAGAGGTATGGACTCCTGGAAGAGAGATATAATTTTGCCCCAGTACAAACCATTAGTAAGACCTCATCTAGAATATGCAGTTCAGTTTTGGACACCAGTTCACAAAAAGGATATCAGGGAACTGGAGAAAGTGCAGAGAAGGGCAATCAAACTGATTAGAGGCATGGAGGAGCTCAGCTATGAGGAAAGATTAGAGGAACCGAATACTGTATTTATCGGTGTATAACATGCACAGGCATATAACATGCACCTTCATTTTAAGAGGGAGGTTTCAGGAAAAAAAATGCAATTTTCAGTAAAGAACTTTGAAGCAAAATAGGGGTCAGTTCCCATCAATGCAGCCCCACCAGTGCCCATCAATGCAGCCTTATCAATGTCCATCTGCAGCCTCCCCATTGCCCATCAATGCAGCCTAATCAGTGCCCATCAGTGCAGCCTCACAAGTGCATGGAGATTAGAGGCGCCGGATTACACAGAACGAGGATCTACCGCTTAAGTTGCTGCCGCTGTTATACGAAGTTCCGCCTCCTGGACTGGCTCCTTTGACAGATGTCTCATATCCCAGCATTAGACCAGTTTGCTGTCTATCATAGGATCTGGTGCAGGAGGTGGGACTTCGTATAACAGCAACCGTCGAGTAAGTGGGATATCCCCGCACTGTGTAATTCGGCGGCGCTTGCCCCCCTCGTCCCCTCTGAGGCAGCCCAATAGAAAATATTGGAGTATAACATGCAAACATTATTTGCACTCTGTTTTCAGGGGGAAAAAGTGCATGTTATACAGCGATAAACACAATATATTCTCCCTTGAGAAGAGAAGATTGAGGGGGATATGACAACATGTCTAAATCTATACATGGTCCATATAGTGAACTTAGTGTTGAGGTATTCACTTTAGGGTCATCACAGAGGACAAGGGGGCACCCTTTACGTCTGAAGGACAGAGGAGGGATGTTGGCTGGTTTCTATGGAATCGGCCGATGTCACCTGACATTTGACCCGTATGTACAAGGCTTAACGCATAAGGGTACTGCCCAATATATATGAAACTCACTAGAGCTAAAATGAAATGAAAAGCCCCATCACAGATCTGGGGTAAAATATTGAATTGATGAAAATCAAAAGGTTAAAAAGGCTAACTAAAAAAAAGAGATCATAAATCCTTGTTCCTCTCAGATTCCTATATTATGAGAGTGGGGAGGTGCAGGAAAATAAGTGATGTCAGGAGAGAAATGGTATATGGGAGAGAGAGATGTTTTAACTATATATGGGACACATCTAACATCAGATAACTCAACCATTGTTGATAAATGAGTTAATGCCCCATTCTACGTTATGTCCTAAAGGGCGGGAGCACCTGAGTTCGTAAATCCAGAAGGTCTCTCTCCTGGATATAGACCTCTTCATGTTGCTTCCTCTCCAATGGGGGGTATATTTTTCAATCACTATTACTTCCAAGTTGGTATGGTTTTTGTGATGATGTGTTGAGAAGTGTTGGGACAGGCTATGTCCTGTGAAGCCTTTGCGAATATTGGCTAGATGCTCGCCTATTCTAATATTTGCGGTCCTAATAGTCCCGCCTACATATTGTTGTTTGCAACTGCATGTCAGTAAATAAATTACACCCTTAGTGTGGCAGGTGATGAAATATTTGATGGGATATTCAACCCCCATCACATTGGATTTAAAAGAGTTGGATTTCAAAGTTTTGGAACTCCGGCATAAGTTGCAGTTCCTACACGGAAAATAGCCCTTCAAATTAGGGAATAAAACAGGAGTGGGAAGTTTGTCAATAGGAGTGGGGGCTATAATTTCCTTAAGATTTTTAGCCTTCCTATAGATCACTTAGGGCCTACTAGGAAGGAATGGTCCCAACACCCTATCTTGTAGTATTCCCCAATGTTTCCGGAACACATAATTCATCCACCTATAATGGCTGGAAAACTGGGTAATGAAAGCAAAATCAAAGTTTCTCTTCCCTTTCTTCTGTTCCTCATTACTATTGGGGGTGACGAGTTCCTCCTGTTTGTGTTGTTCTATTTCTCGCATATCGTTCTCCAGAGAGTTGGGGGTCATATCCTTTTTCTATAAACTGCTTTTTCAAAGTGTGTGCTTGTGCTTTATAATCAACAACCTCAGAACAATTTCTTCTAATCCTCCTAAATTGTCCTTTGGGGATTGACCTTAGCCACAACGGGTGATGGCAACTATCAATAGAGATGAAGCCGTTTTTATCAGTTGGCTTCTGGTATGAGCTGGTAAAAAAAATAGTACCTTTTCTGGAAATAATCAAATCCAGGTAATTGACTGAAGTCTTGCTGCATAAATAAGTGAATCTAATACCCCAACTGTTGTGGTTTAGATTCCGCATAAATTGGTGCAAGGTTTCCTCCTCACCCTTCCAGATGAAGAGGGCGTCGTCTATATAGCGATGCCAAAATATCAATTCCTGGATCTTTTCTGAGAAGATATTTCTATCTTCCCAGAGTGCCATGAAGAGGTTGGCGAGGCTGGGGGCAAATTTAGTGAGCCCGTCCCCACTAGGCAGCAGGGATCCTGATCAACGGGGCCGGTGGCAGCAAATGGCCACCGGACACCCATGATCGCTCCCCGCTGAGAGAGAACGACAGTCTGCTGTTGTAAACACAGCAGACCGTTCTTCTCTCTGGAATGAACACAGAGTGCCTGTGATCCTCCTATTAAGGAACACAGGTCTCTGTGTTCATTTCACAAATCCCTCCCCCATACAGTTAGAAAATACCCCCTAGGCTTACATTTAACCCTTTGATCGCCCCTGGGTTAACCTCTTCCCTACCAGTTTCATTATTACCGTAACAGTGCATATTTTTAACACTGATTACTGTAGTGATGTCACTGGTCCCCCCAAAAGTGTCAAAAATGTCAATTAGGTGTCTGATCTGTCTGGCGCAATGTCGCAGTCCCACTAAAAATCACTGATCGCCATCATTACTAGTAAAACAAAAATAAATAAAGAAAAGTGACACGAATCTTTCCCCTAGTTTGTAAATGCGATTACTTTTGCGTAAACCATCAAACCACAAATCAAAATACGCTTAATGGGATTTTTTTTTTACCAAAAATATGTAGCAGAATACAAATTGGCCTAAAAGGATGAAAAAATTAGATTTTTATTTTTTTTGGGAATGTTATATAGCAGAATGTGAAAAATATTGTTTTTTTTTTTTTTAGAAATGTCATTTTTTTTTTGTTTAATGAATAAAAATTGCACAGGTGATCAAATACCATCAAAAGAAAGCTCTATTTGTGGGAAAAAAAGGGCATCAATTTTATTTGGGTACAGTGTTGAAGGACCATGCAATTGTCAGTTAAAGTAACGCAGTCCTGAATCGCAAAAAAATGGCCTAGTCATTAAGGGAGCAAATCCTCCCAGTCCAGAAGTGGTTAAAGATGACTTTGACATGACATAAACTCTATTCGGAGGTTGTTTTAACTACAGCAGCATAGATGACCTCTTCATTCTGCTTTTTATTCTCAGCTGGACGTTTTTCTTTCAGTTTGGTTTTGTTTAGTTTGGCATACAAAAGGTTACCCTGAGGAAAAAGGGGAAATAAAAAAATGTTAGTCCCATACAATTAAAGATAAAATAAATCTCTGTACAGCGAAAAACACTTTCCTTAAATCTAGCCAGCACCAAAAAACAATATATACACAAAAAAAAAAAAATAAATACAGTAACTGCAACACTTTACTGCCTTGGTGCCCAATGTAAACTAAATATAGTATATCGCCATAAACGCATTTAAATGTAATTATGCAATAAATCTAAACGTGAAATACACACTGTGATCAAATTTAAAACTCATTCCAAAACCTCCATTACTGCTCTTGCTGTGCAGAAAATAAATAGAAAATGTTCAAAAGTCGCATGTCAATCCATAACACCTCTCAGTGAATCTCAAATTTCCTTTGAACACACCAATCAAAAGGTGATCAGTTTTGTATTTTTTCAAACATAAAAATGACACCTCTTCCAAAAGCACCACCACTCATGAACAGATAGATTTGCACTCAGTTTTATTCATTGCACTCTAGATTATGGTCAACAGAATGTGTCCCTTACAGGGGCGGATTCAGATGGGGGCAACAGGGCAATTGTTCCCCCCCCCCCCCCCGAGAAAATATTACTGACTCAGAGGATCCCGGCCACCTCCTGCTCTGGGATGGCGGGTCGGCAAGCCCAGGTTGCAGGTTTCCGACCGGTCATCCCCGAGCATCAGTGTGAAAAATCGAACTGGCACCAGAAGAAGTTTCCTTTATAGCTCCGGCCAGCTCCTGTCTCAGGCAGAGTTATACCAAATGTACTCACTCCAGGCGTGATACAGGAAACGGAAACAACGGCTCTGCTCTCTATTGCAACTGCATGCTTCCTCCAGCACTGCTCCTGTCACACTGATGCTCAGGAATGGTGGGTCAGGAACCAGCCAGCAATACCTGCCAACAGTACCCACCAGCAGTACCAGCCAGCAATACCTGCCAACAGTACCCACCAGCAGTACCAGCCAGTAGTACATGCCAACAGTACTCGCCAACAGTACCCACCAGCAGTACCTTCCAGCAGTACCCACCAGCATCAGCCAGCAGTACCATTCAGTAGTACCCGGCAGCACTAGCCAGCAGTACCCACAGCTATACCAAGCAGCATGACCCACCAGCAGTACCAGCCAGCGGTACCCACCAACAGTACCCACCAGCAGTACCAGCTAGCAGTACCCACCAGCAGTACCGGCCAGCAGTACCGACCAGCAGTACCCACCAGCACCAGTGAGCAGTATCCACCAGCCGAACCCACCAGCAGTACCAGCCAGCAGAGCCTACCAGAAGTACCAGTCAGCAGAACCCTCCAACAGTACCAGCCAACAGTACCCACCAGCAGTAGACAGCCAGCAGTACCCACCAGCAGTACCAGTCAGCAGAACCCACCAGCAGTACCAGTCAGCAGAACCCACCAGCAGTACCAGTCAGCAGTTCTCACCAGCAGTACCCACCAGCAGTACCGGCCAGCAGTACCCACCAGCACAAGCCAGCAGTACCCACCAGCAGTACCCACCAGCAGTACCAGCCAGCAGTACCAGCCCTGTAAGACAGCCAGCAGCAGCCACCAGCAATACCCATCTGGGGGACAGCTGCAGTCAGTGATACCTGCAGGAATCCTGAGGAAGAAGTGAAGATTGAGGTCAGTTGAGGTGCAGGTAAACGACAGTGCATCTGTGTGAAAGCAGCCTTAGGCCCCTTTCACACGATCAGTCTAATCAGGTCCGCCTGTCTGTTTTTTGGGTGGACCCAATTGGACCCTCCATTAACCTCTATAGAGGGGCAGATGTAATCGGACTTCTGTCCGTTTACATCCACCTATCTCCAATCCAATCCACTTAAAAAAACAGAAGGGGATCTGTCCCCTTCTGTCTGGGTGGATCCGATCAGGGGACTATAGAGTAGATAGGGCTTTGTCCATGTCTGCTCTGCATATGCTGAGTGGACACGCACATGACATCCGCCCGCTCCGCTCATTGTGATCGGTTACTAAGGTGCTAAAGTTACCACGGCGCTCTCTCCTCAAAAGGTTGGGCACCCCTGCTGTAAGGGCCTGAGTCCAGGATGGAGAGGTGCACTGTAGCAGCCTTCCCCCTTAGTTTTGTTGCAGTGTGTGGATAAGGGAAGGAGTCCCGGATGGAGAGGTGCGCTGTACTGTAACACATCAGAAGACCTGCAGGGTAATCAGAAAGATCTCCTGTGAAGTTTTTAAAAGTGTTAGGATCGCCGCTACCGTTGCGGCTGGCCTTAACATTTTCATTACTATGGTTTACAGGTCTCACAATTCTTCCCTACCTCCTCCGCGCTGAGAGGAAGTAGAATCATTTTAAACATGTCACTGTCATCCATAGCAAGAGGCACACAACCTTTACCCAATATTCATGCATTTTTCAAATGAATTTAAACTCCAATATCTTTATATGTAAAACAAAGAATATATATTATAAAGTTATTTCAACACTTCTAAATGTTAAACAATATAGACCCCAAACAAAAACTATTTTCCATTAAGTTAGAATCAAAAGCAACTATATCTGGGACAATTGTAACTTCCCCTATTCCCATCCATCTCTCGGTACTTACATCTTCTCTATCTTCCATCTGTCCATTTTCCATCTTGTTACTTCCTGCTTCATCAGTGCCATCCACAGGGATATCCTCCGGTTTCTAAAATGAACATTCAAATCATATACCTCCTTCATCTGAGAATGCTTAATATCAGCTATACATATAGCAACAATGAAACTAACATTGGAAATACATTCAATGATTATCCCAATATATACATTTACAAATATCAATTTTCAATTGTCGCTTTTTCTTTTATTGTCTAGACTTATATTAGTTGTCCATGCCTTGGCATCAAAAAGCTAATTTGGGCTTCCAAATATTTACAAAAACACATACTGTGTTTAATACATTAGAGCACAGGGCAGGCAAAACTTACCTTTTACTGGCCAAGGGGCACAAACCTCCCCAATGACACCAGCAATGGGGCATTATTCTTCTCATTCACAACAATGACGGAGCACTAAAATAGGGCACTATTCTTTCCACTGACTCCAATAATATGAAACTGCTACTCCCACTACACTGACACCAATAATGGAGAATTATTCATCCCACTGACTCCAATGATGGTGCACTATTCCGTTCACTGACTACAATGTCAGGGAACTATTCATTGCACTGACACCAATGATGGGGCACTATCCCTCCCACTGACACCAATGATGGGGCACTATTCCTCCCACTGACATCAACGATAGGGCACTATTCCTTCCACTGACACCATTAATGGGACCCTATTCCTCCCACTGACACCGATGATGGGGCACTATTCCTACCACTGACACCAATGATGGGGCACTATTCCTCCCACTGACACCAATGATAGGACACTATTCCTCCCACTGACACCTATGATGGGGCACTATTCCTCAAATTGACACCAATGATGGGGCACTAATCCTCCCTTTGATACCAATGATGGGGCACTATTGATCTTTTATTGAAAAGAATCAAGCAACATATTTTATACAAAAGTAAAAAACAGAACTATAGTACAATATTCCAACAAAAAACAAAGGAATACACATCCATGTGCAGAATATATACAATATATACATAATCCACTTCCAACATTTTTAGAAAACTATTTACATAAAGCAGCAGAGAGGGCCTAAGAGGCACAACCCATCACCTATGTATGCAGCCATTTATCAAAAACTGAGCATTAAGAAAAAATCTAGGGTGATAAGAGACAGAAAGCCACACCCGGGAAAGAGACTCCTGGCAGTCAGGGAGGCTTGAAACCCCTCCACGCCTTCAGCCAAGCCCTCTGACCCCACTTGTCTCTCTCAAGCGCCCGAATCTTCCCCACCTCATGCAGAATGTCACACACCACCACCTGAACAGGAAGGATTTTACGCCGAAGGGTGACCTGACACCGTGCGTTCCAGGTGTAATAACGGACTACTAAGCTAACTAAAAAAAGTGTATCCAAACAAAAGCCCCCACCAGTATTGAATGCTCCGTACACCCACTCAGCATAACCCAGCCTGGAGAGGAAAGGAACACAGAGGGCCCGCCCAACCTGTTTGTATACCTCTATGTTAAAAGGGCAACGAAGCAGAAAATGGTCCATAGTCTCCTCCTCACCTGTACATTCCTCCCGAGGACAACCATGATCCATCCCACTGCGGAATTTCAAATTGCCCCGAACATAGAGCCTCCCGTGGAAGCACAACCAAGCCAGATCCCTGAATTTAAGGGGGACTCTAGACAAATTAATCAGTCTTAACCCTTCCCTCAAAATTGGGCCTGGGCAATCCCTTAAGGCCAGTGGGTCATGGAAGACTTCGCTCAAGACTCGGCTCATAAGGACTTTCCTCGGAGCGGATCTGAGATCTTCAGCCGACAGTCGCCACTGCCGCAGTAACTTCAGACACGGAGCGACATAGGCTGGGAGCTGACCACGATGACCCCTGAGATTCTTCACTTGGCCACCTTCTTCCCAAAGTCGCAGAAAAGGCCTAAACCAAGATCTAAACATGCCTGCCCATCCAGGAGGTTCCACTGCAAGCATACTACCAATGTTAAACTTGAGAAATAGCAGTGAAAAGAAAAGAACGGGGTTGACCATACCTAAGCCACCCTCCCTCCTGGATAGATAGGTGACATTCCTCTTGATGGGGTTCAGTCTGTTCCCCCACAGCATCTGGAAGAACACACTATAGATCCTAGCATAGAGAGACACTGGCAAGATGCAGACAGGGCTGACATACAAGAAGATCGGTATCAGGTAAGTCTTAATCAGATCAACCCTTTCCCTCAGAGATAACTTCCATCTCTTCCAGCTGACCACCTTAGTATTGGCAACTTCCAGCCTGCCTTCCCAGTTTTTGAGGCCATAATCGCCAGGTCCAAATTCAATGCCTAATATCTTAATTTTTTCCTGGGGCATTGGAAAGGTGTCCGGGAGATCAAACCCCTCACCTTCCTTTCCCATCCAAAAAACTTCACTCTTTTCCTGATTGATCTTGGAGCCTGATGCTTCAGAGTACCGTGATGTCAGAGAGACCACCTCCTCCGCTTCATCCGTCCCAGTGACAATCACTGACACATCATCCGCATAGGCAACAACCCTCAAAGGCGGCTCACCCGGGATTCCCACTGGTACCCCACACAACATGCTGCTCTCTAGCCTCCTGATGAAGGGGTCGATTGCAAACACATAGAGCAGGGGACTCAGGGGACAACCCTGGCACACCCCAGAACCAACCTCAAAGGACTGTCCAACCCAACCATTAACAAGAGGGAAGCTTTCTGCCCCCTTATACAAGACTTTTAACCAATCGACAAAACCACCCGGCAGACCGTACTTACTAAAGAGCAACCACAGGTACTCATGGTTGACACGATCAAAAGCCTTTGCCTGATCCAATGCCAGTAAATACTTTCCCCAGCCTGCAGCCCTGCACTGCTCCAAGGCCTCCCGGACAGCTAAAACCGCTGTGAAGGTGCTCCTACCCTGGATCGAACAGTGCTGATGGCGAGAAAGCAAAGACTCTGCTACTGCCGATAGGCGCCAGAAAAGTATCTTCGCCAGCACCTTTCTATCGACATTGAGAAGGCTGATGGGGCGCCAATTCTCAATCATCGAAGGATCTTTACCTTTTGAAAGAAGAATCACAGCTGAGAGTCTCATGGAAGGGGGAAGCACCCCCTCAGCAAGACAACTGTTAAAAATCTCTACCAAATGTGGGGCCAGAATAGACTTAAAGGCTTTGTAAAACTCAGCCGTCAGACCATCCGGTCCAGGTGACTTCTTGATGGCAAGCTGTTCAATTGCCCTCGTCACCTCTTCAACTGTGATCTCTTCTGTCAAATTCATCAAAGGGACATCTCCACCATTTAGACCTGGAGTAGAGTCCAAAAAGCTTTCCATCTTGTCTCGGTCAAGCTCTTTCCTCCCAAGAAGTTCAGCATAAAAAGACCTCACGACCTCCAGGATCCCTGACCTGGACTTTGTCAAGGAACCTGTACTATCCTTAAGGCCAACGACCATCTTAACAGCTACACCCTGTTTGCAGTTCTGGTAAGAGTCAGGCGAGTGGTATTTCCCATAGTCCCGTTCCAGAACCAAAGAGGTATTCCGGTCATATTGACACTTCCTGAGGAGGATTTTCACTTCAGAGATTGTCCCAGGATCTCCTCCTCTCGAGACAAGAATATCCAGCTTCCTCCGCAAACGTTGGTAGGTCATGTATCTATTAAACTGTTTTTTATTGGCTAGGCCCCTGAAGAATCCAGCAATCCTCTTTTTGGACAGCTCCCACCACTCAGCCTTGCTGCTACAAAAGTCCAGGATGGTCACCTGTGCCTGAAAGAATTCCTCAAAGGATTGTCTAACATGTTCTTCCTCAAGGAGAGTCAAATTCAATCTCCAGATGCCTTTGCCCCTCTGAGGGAAGTCTGAAGCATTCAAGACCACAGATAGCATACAGTGATCAGAGAACTCCACTGCCTGCACCACTGGGGGTGAGAAAGCAGAGGCCTCCTTCAAAAAAAAACTATCTATCCTACTCTGACTATTACCTCGATGAAAGGTGAACCCTGTGTCATCCGGAAGGTGCTTAATGTGCACATCCACAAGACCAGCATCCCTAACCATACTATTTAAAAAAACGCTATCATATCCCAGCCTGTCATTGAAGTCCTTCCTGTCCTTGGGCCTAGTCACAGTATTAAAGTCACCTCCAAAAACCACTTGCCGGGATGTAAAAAGAAATGGCTTGATCCTTGTAAAAAGGCATTTCCTGTCCCACTTTGTGTGCGGCCCATAAATATTAATTAGGCGCAGGTCCTGCCCTCCCACAAGGACGTCTAAGACCATACATCTCCCAATCTCCACCTCAATAACCCGCCGGACAGTTACCATGCCGGTTTTAAACAACACCGCCATCCCGCCGTAAGGCTCGGCCGCAAGAGACCAGTAAGATGGACCATACCTCCACTCTCTCTTGGCCATATGAATATCTGCCAACGAGGTGAGCCTAGTCTCCTGCAAAAATAAAATTTCAGCATCTAATTGGCTGAACAAAAAGAAGGCCATAGAACGAGCTCTTACTGACTTAATACTGGCGACATTTATTGTCACCACTTTTAACGGAGGGGGAACCGCCATTTGGGTTATTGGGTGGATTGCTTCTTAGCTCCCCTCTGCTGCTCATCACCAGAAGCCTCTCTTTTTCTTGAGGCCTCCTCCAACTCCATTTCTGAGTCTGTATTTTGTTCAGAGGAAGCTCCAGATGAGGAGATATACCATGCAGAAGCCCTAGAATGGTTGGGGACAGACACTGGGGCTTCCTGTCCCTGTTCCGTCCTCACCGCCTGTCTCTTCCACCTCAAAACCTTCCTTCTCTCCTCCAGGTACTGCAGGTCAGACTCCGAGATGTTTTCATCTCTTGTTTTTTTCTTCAAAGTCTTCGCAGAAGACTTCTTCACAGAAGAAGCAGCAGCACCCTTTTTGGCACATGCCACCGCTCCAGGTGGGGGGGGGCCTTCCCTTAAGTCAGACCTAGGAGACTCATGGGGCAAGACTGACTCGGGGGGCACAGACTTAGAAGGTTCTGACACAAGAGGAGTGGGTACAGTAGGCTGGGGGGACACAGGGACAGACACAGAAGGAATACCTACAGACACAGGAGGGTTGGCCACAGAAACTGGGGAGGGATCCTGAACAGGACCTGGGGGGTCAGTCACGGCAGAGGAGGATGGTACACCAGGGGCCTCATCCTCCATCCTGTCCAGCCTCAACAGCTCATCTACTACCTCCTTCTCCATATTGTGCCAGGCTTCCGGACATCGGCTGTAGGGGTGGCCAAGGCGCAGGCACAGGTTGCACCTTATCGCCTGGGTGCAGTCCCTGGCCACATGACCCTGTCCCCGACATACCTAACATATTAAGGCTGAACAGGAGAAGCTAAAATGCCCCTTTTCTCCACAGCGGTGACACAGCTTTGGCTGACCAGGATAAAAAACAGTCATCCTATCCCTCCCTATGAAAGCCGAGGAGGGCAGGTGACGGACAACATTCCCATCCCTGGCCAACCTGACCGTTACTGACCAACCCCCAGTCCAGATGCCACGTTCATCAAGGATTTTATTTGGCGTTGTCAAAACCTCACCATAGTTCCTTAACCAGACCTCCAAGTCCCGAGCAGGAACACTCTCGTTAGTGAGGATGATGGTTATTTTTTTAACCGTTGATCTTTGTGAAACAGCAACTGGTGCCAGATCTTCCCATTCGGGTCTTGACCTGCACCGAGCCTCATATAGTTCCCAGAACAGGTCAAGACCCTCTGGCCTGGTGAAGCTGATTGTGTACTCCCGGCTCCCAGCTACATGTATTAGGGCATAAAGGTCATTCGCCCCAAAGCCCATCTCCAAAATCATATCCACCACCACACGCCGTGCTGGAGAGACTGCACCACCTTCCCATTTAAGAATGACTACATTACGCCTTGGACCCCCAGCAGAAGCCAGAGACCCAAGACCGGAACCAGGGGTGCTCAAAGTGGCAGTCTGTGGTGTAAATCCCTGCCTCTGCCTCATTGGCTGCAGCCCTGGCTTAATAATATTACCAGGTGCAGAGCGTACCACCTGAGCAAAAGAGGGCTTATCAGGGCCAAGGCCCCACACTGATGTAACTTTAGCCGGTACATTACTATTACTATCCTTATTATTAATTGCTTGTACTGAGCCAGCAGGATTATCCATTGCACACATATTGGCAGCACTATTCAGAGCACCTGAAATAGAAAAATCGTTAGAAGAATCGTTACAATCACCATTCATTATCACAGTTTCTGCTGTAGTACCACAGGTGGCCTGATGCTGCAGTGTAGAGTCCTGAACAACAGCTGTGACTGGACAAACAGCCTTGGGCTCAGCAAAAGGGGGGTTAATGGGTTGTTCAGGCTCTTGTAGTTCCTTTGCTGCAATGTCATTTTTTAAACGCAGTTTTTCCTGCAAGGAAACATCAGCAGCTGAAAAATTGCTGGATACAAAATTACCAGCCTGGGTGTCATTGGGCAAAACATCCGCATTAACCAAGGTGTTAAATGGCACAAAAATAGTTTTATCAGTCACTTGTGACTTGCTAGGCTTTACCTTATCAGGCACATTATCAGGTAAGTTCTCCTCACCAAATACCAGCTGATCCGCCTGTAATGGAGACTCCACTGCCTGGATCACTGTCAGCATGCCTCCTGAGCCCTGAGAAGGCAACGGGTTGCTTACCTCACCTTGGGGGGGCAGGGGTTCAGAAATGGGGGACTCCTCCTCCACCTCCATCTTTGCCATCCTTGCAAATCTGCGGTCATTGCAGAACTTTTCTTTAAAGGGCCCCTCTTTACCTTCCATCATGGCCACAATGGTTTCCTGGTGTTGAACCCGGACCTTTGCCAACTGGATTTCCGAATCCATAGATCCACGGTTGCGGCTGTGCAAACCTTCCCGTTGCTTTCGCAGGCGTTTCAACTCTGCCCTTAGTTTGTAGAGCTGGTCTCTCTCCCTATTCAGAACCTTGATCCCGGCCACCACTCGCTCCCGAATGGACTCGGTATCCTCATCCTCACCAGGGGCAGAGAGATCTCCAGCCATGGCTTGTCTAGGAGCAGGTATGTCATCCATCAGCCCAGGGGATGGTTCAGATCTTCCAGCAGGAGAGGCCCTGCTGGCCTGCATGGCCTCCCCAGATAGGGGCCAGCAGGGCTGGGAGAGATTTTACCAGACTCCCCTCTCAAAAAGATCACCTGGAGGAGCTCCAGAGAACACACAGCCAGAGAACCTTGCAGCAGCCACACCCGAAGCTGAATGATGGGAAACGACTCCTCCCACTGATACCATTGATGGGGCACTAATCCTCCCTTTGATACCAATAATGGGACACAATTCTTCCCACTAATACCAATGATGGGGCACTATTCACCCCACTGACACCAATAATGGGGCACTGTTCCTCCTACTGACACCAATAATGAGGCAATGTTCCTCCCACTGACACC
Organism: Pelophylax lessonae; assembly: GCF_965119305.1. Taxonomy (NCBI): domain Eukaryota; kingdom Metazoa; phylum Chordata; class Amphibia; order Anura; family Ranidae; genus Pelophylax; species Pelophylax lessonae. The sequence continues at coordinate 630,425,115 of NC_138771.1, forward strand.
AACGATGAGGCACTATTCCTCCCACTGACACCAATGATGGAGTACTGTTCCTCCCTCTAACCCCAAAAATGGGGCATGATTTATCCCAATGTTGCCAATGATGGGGCACTACTACTACCCCTGGAGGACATCAGCTATGAGGAAAGACTACAAGCACTGAACCTATTCTCTCTGGAGAAGAGACGATTGAGGGGGGATATGATATCAATGTACAAATACTGTACTGGCGACCCTAGCATAAGGAACAAACTATTCAGAGTAAGGGAATACAATAAGACACGTGGCCACTCACTAAAACTAGAGGAAAGGTGGTTTAACCTTAAAATGCGTAAGGGGTTCTTCACTGTAATAGCGGTAAGGATGTGGAATTCTCTTCCACAAGCAGTCATATCAGCAGGAAGCATTGATAGTTTCAAAAAACTATTAGATGGGCACCTTAAAGACCACAACATACAGGGGTATACAATGTACGGTTAACAGCAAACACACACACACATCATAGGTTGAACTGGATGGACTGATGTCTTTTTTCAACCTCACTAACTATGTAACTATGTAACCCCTGATAACAATGGGGCTAAATTCTTCCACTGACACCAAAGATAGAGCACTATTCTCCCACTAACACCAATAATGGGGCACTATTTCTCTAATTGACAACAATGGTGGAGAACTAAAATGGGGCACTAATCCCCCCACTGACTCCAGTGATATGATACTATTGCTCCCCAATTACTCCAAAATGGGGCATTTTTCCCCTCACTGACAATAATGATGGGGCATTATTCCTCCCAGTGATACCAATGAGAGAGCACTATTCCTTCCACTGACACGGCACTATTCCTCCCACTGACACCAACAATGGGGCACTATTCCTTCACTGACACCAAGGATGGGGCACTATTTCTTCTCACCGACATCAATGAGGGGGCGCTATTCATCCATTGAAAATAATAATGGGGTACTATTCCACCCACTGACATCAGCAATAAGACACTATTCCTCCACTGAGTCCTCCAACCCTTGGACTTTTTGTACCATAGCCACAGAGACTGGCATATTGTTTACTTGTACTGTTGCTAGGGCATTTTTTACTCCTGCTAGTCACAGCCGGTGTCATGATGTGACCACAGACAGTCAGTGATGGCTTCATTGAGTGTGAGCTAAGTTGGGCTAAATCATAGGAATAGGTACTCAGGAAAGCTCCCCTTTAGCTCCTGGTATGTCAAGGTCATTTGATCCTGTCTGACTGACTTGACATATACAATTTGTGTTTTTTTTTGCAATTTTTCCTTTTAGAATGTTATCGGTGCTCACCTTTATGCATATTTTACAGTGTGGTACCTCCTCATAAATTGTGTCAACTAATTTGACAATTCCTTTAGTACTTGAATGCTTTTTGAAATAAATAAATAATTAATAATTGAACCCTGAGCAGATATAAACCCCCATTAACATGTATAATAGACTATTAACCACTTTAGCCCCAGAGCTCAATGGCCAGGCCCTATTTTGCAATTTAGCACTGTGTGACTTTAATGGACAATTGCTCGGTCGTGAGACACTGTACCCAAACTAAATTGATGTCCTTTTTTCCCACAAATAGAGCTTTCTTTTAGGTGGTATTTGATCACCTGTGCAATTTTTATTTTTTGCGCTATAAACAAAAAAAAGAGCGACAATTTTAAAAACATAACAATATTTTTCACATTCTTTTATATTCTCAAAAAAAAAGTAAAAATCCAAATTTTTTAACATTTTAGGCCAATTTGTTTTCTGCTACATATTTTTGGTAAAACAAAAAATTGCAATTAGCATATTTTGATTGGTTTGCGCGAAAGTTATTGTGTTTACTAACTACGGGAAAGATTTATATAATTTTTATTGTTTTTTTTGTTTATTTTACTAGTAATGACGGCAGGCGATCTGCAATTTTTTGCGGGACTGACATTTTTGACACTTTTTGGGGAGCAGTGACATTACTACAGTAATCAGCGCTAAAAATATGCACTGTTACTGTAAAAATGACACTGGCAGGGAAGGGGTTAACAGTATGGGTGATCAAGGGGTAAAATGTGTCCCTAGGGGCGTGATTCTAACTGTCAGGGGGTGTGGCTTGTGAAATCATCACAGAGACATGCGATCCTATATAGCAGGATCACATAGCCTCTGTGATTATTTCAGGGAGAATGACAGACGGCTGTGTTTACATCAGCCGTCTGTCCTTCTCTCTTAGCTGCGGGAGATTGCGAGTGGCCATTGGAGCCGCCTGTCACACGCACTGGCTCCCCGGCTGACGAGCAGGGGCGGGAGTGTGCCGCCGGCGGCGTGCTTGCCCCCTAGAGTCTCCTGAGCGAGCGACGTAGTACTACGTTGGGATTGCCCAGGAACGGCTGCCTGCCACAGTAAATCTGTTAAGTGGGTAACTAAGGGTCTAATGTAGATAAAGGGAAACCCAGCCACTTTGATCAAAACAGAAGGAAGAGGGTGGGAACTGTCAATTTAAATGCCATTTTTTTCTTTGTAAATGCCAGTTTTTCTGTATTAGATTGTATATGCTGGACAGATGTGCCACTTCACAGGCAGTTTAGGGGCATCCTCCAGGTGTGTTTTTTTAAAAGAGACTTTGAATTTTTATTGTTTCACTTTAAGCATTATTAAAATCACTGCTCCTATCCAAACTGAATTTTTAATTTCAGTTTTTTTTTTTTTTTTGCTTATGTAACTACCCCCCCCCCCCCCCAGGGCTGTGCCCAGCTCCCTCCAATGCCATTTTTTTTTACAATCTCTTGCCTCTTGGCCTAAAAAATGGCCATTACTTGCTTCTAATAATTGGCTTCCATTGACTTTAGTAGGGTGTGGATTCAAGTCACAACCTCATCATTTTGATGATGCTCCTTCATTGTCCAATTACAGGCTTGGGCAAAGAGGTTACCAAACGGTATTGCTTACCTGACAAATTGTGCCTGTCTGATAACATGACTCTAATATAAAGTGGCACAAGAACTTTATAATAATAATAATAATAATAATAATAATAATAGTAATAATAAAGCATACTGTTTCCTTATTAGAATGAACACCGTAAAGAGGAAGGGATTATTGCTGCATGACTCCTTGCAGCATCAGATTAATATTTGAAACCTACTTGCTGGCTACAGATAGCCCAGAAGGTGAAGAGTCTGTCCTCTACATGCTATTCTATAAATAATGCATTCAGAAGTGCTTCTTTGGACCAATTTTATAACACTGTCAGGCCAAATTCAATATTCACCCAGCAGAGAAAATAACAGGATGATTTTTTATTTCCCCACCTCTAGATATGGCTCCCTGAGCTCTGTAGTGTCTTTAACTCATTAAATAGGACTTTTGTGGTATATACAGTATCTACTGTACACTCACCTACAGCTGGCATGATGTTCATCTGTTGTTCAGAACTAAAAAAAAAAAAAAAGATAAGTTAGATTCTGCAAAAAAAAAAAAATCAAAATAGATAAAAATAAATATTGAATGGGCCACATGCATAAATATCAATTTTGCAATTTGTATATATTAATTTACAATATTAAAAAAAAATCTAATTAAAGTGAAATAGGAAAACCACAGGAAATCTTAGAAACTGAACCATCTACCATATTGCACTATAATAGTGGTTAGAAGTTTAAATCACTTAAATCCAGATTCAATCTTGACTGGGACAATTTAGGCAAAAGATCTCCACCACACAGTGTTTCAATATTTTCATTTGATTGTAAATTAAATTGGAATTGCAGTTGGAAAATTAAACAAAAATGAGTACATTTTTGTTCAATGAGTATTGAACAAAAATGTAAATTTTGTTTGGATGCACCTTTAATGTATTTAACTGATTTAAACAAAAATTTGAGTTATACCTTAAAAGGCTTACATCTAGTGAAAGGCTGTGGTAGCACTAACTTTCAGGAGGGGCTTTAAGATGGCATCAGATGTCCTTATGGGTACAAAGCACCTCCAAGAAAACTTCTGACGTTTTCTTCCTGCCTTGCTAGCTTCATATATAACTCAAAAATTACTTGCATCAGTCTACTTCAGGTTGGGCATGAGGGAAGATATAAGCAAATCTGACCTTAACTCCTGAAATACTGCACTACAATTCTGGGCAAATTGTTGGTGGTTGGGGTTGATGGTACAGAAGAAGTATGTTACAGGGAGTTGGACTTTCTGGCTCAAAACCTGATGGAACTCTTAAAGTCTTTGCTATTTCCAGCCTCTGGAAATAGCAATGAAATGGTGTTAACTGGCTTTCCACTTTAAGTCATAGTCATTAAAAAACAGGTGACCCATTATTGTGAGAGCAGAAAAATGCAATGTAGCATTAATGTCATAGATGCATACTTACGAATGCTTTTTCTTTTTACAAATAACACCTGCAAGCAATGAAGGAACAAAAATTATTTTGTTTCAATTTCACTCACCATAGTCAATCACATATCTACCACCTATCATATGAGATGCATAATTGACAGCGTGGGGTTGAATAAGTAAAACTGGATAGTGCAAAATCTGGTGCAACTTTGCATGGTAGTCAATCAGTTTAACCTCAACATGTTCAATTAAGCTTTGACAAAAAAAAATGAAGCCTAGATTCACACCGAAAGCAGGTTTGAAATCGTGCGAGTTCGGCTGAACTTGCACGATTTCAAACCCGCATGTCAGTCCAACTTCAGGGGGGGGTTTGACAGACATCTGTGCGGGTTCATGCCCAAATGTCTATTGAAATTGCCCTTGTAGTCGCAAAAGTAGTGCAGAAACTACTTTTGGGAATTGGTGTGGCACCGCACCGATTCGGGCGGTGCCGCTGCCGGTAATAGGCTTCAATTTGACATGCGATTTGACATATCAAATCGCATGTCAAATCGGCCCGATGTAAATGGGGATGGAAGGTTTTTAAAAAATTGTCTATAATCCCACCCCAGATGTGCCTGGGGCACTCGTTTCCTTTGTCAGCCTGTTTTCCTTTATTTTTACCTGGGCATCCTGTCCTAGGGTGACAACTCTCTGTATTGTATTGTATTGTATTGTATTTATCCAGTTTAGCTCTTTGTGAGTTTTACTGTATGTACGTCCAAAGAGTGAACTTTTGATCACAAGCTGATGGCTGCAGTAGCAGCTATCTGCCTCTGTGGGTTTTGTAGAGCCGATGACTGGCTTCAAAGTGAAAGTGATGTGGCAGTTCCATAGCTGCCGACCACTTTTAAACAGCCAGCCGCGCATTGACCTCCCCTCACGCCGGCAGCCCACCCCCCTCCTGTGGTTCCTGGCTGTGCCTTGTTTACCGTCACCCAGGGACACAACTGCCAGCGGGGGGGGGAGAGAGACTGCAGTCAGACCGAGGCAAATCCATGTCTTGATCTCACGTGCAAACCATAAAACTGGAAGAGATGTCACTTCTGGTTTCATATGCACCATTTCCTGGCCAGAACAGCCAGGAGACACATCTATCCAAGCTGATCTGGGCTTTGTTAGATGGTGTGAAGGGACAAGGGAGACACTGGGGTCTATTAGACCCCTAATGTCTCCAAAAAGAGTACCTGCCACCTACCCAATGCTATCCCTTAGGGGTTTCCCTTGTAATAGCAATCACGTAAAAATAAATAAAAAAAATAAAAAAGTAAAAACAAAAATAAAATAAAATGACAATTAATAATATTACTTTTTTTTTTTTTTTTAATTGCCTAAACGCCTGCTGCCCAGAGTGGGTACAAGTATGTAAACAGTGGTCGCACAGCACACTTGTGACATATCGCCGCAAATGTCAGAATGAGAACAGTATTTCTAGCACAAGAGATTCTAGTTAATTCTAAATTGATGAGCTGTATTGGCTTTAAGTTGTCACCTAAGGTGATTTTTGGGCACCATATTTTATGGCGATATCCCGGGTGCACGCGTGCATTTTAAAACATGGAGTGTTGGATATCTATTTACTTGATGTAACCTCATCTTATATATTTTAACCAAAAATGGGTATTATATGGTGTGGTTTTGCACTAAACTTCATTTTATTACATTTTTCAGAAAATTTGCCTTTAATTACAAAGTTACAACAAAACAAAAATTTGGAACTATCCCCTTTTTATTCTAAGGGTTTATGTCATTTTATTGCTAAAAATTCAGATTTTTACATGTATGGGACAAAGAAAAAAAAATTGCTCTGAAGCTTAACTAGTTAGGGAGAAATAGTGATGAGCCGAACAACCCCCGGTTCAGTTCGCACCAGAACACCCTGCGAACAGGGGAAAAGTTTGTTACAACATACAAACTCCATTAAAGTCTATACGATTCGAACCTGAAAAATCAAAAGTTCTCATTTCAAGGGCTTAAATGCAAGTTATTGCCATAAAAAGTGTATGGAGGTCTGGGTACTGACCTGGGGGTACCAATGCAAAACATTTTTTAAAACGATCGTTTTTACAGGAGCAGTGATTTTAATGATGCTTAAAGTAAAACAATAAAAATAAAAAATTCCTTTAAATATCATGCCTGGGGGGCGGTGAGGGGGTCCCCTTAATGTGCCTGTAAAGTGGTGCATTTGTGCGATGTATGTAGCCTGCTGCAGCTATACTGACATTTCAAAAGGAAAAAATGTCATTTAAACTTGCTCGCGGCTGTAATGTATTGTCGGCTCCCGGCAATAAAGATAAAAAACATGAAAAAAAAACAGTGTGGGCCCCCCCCCCCCCCAGTCCATACCAGACCCTCGGGTCTGCTACGGATTTTAAGGGGAACCCCATGCCAAAATAAAAAAAAAGACTCTTATCCAAGCAAGCAGCCTGGCTGGACAGGATAAGGGGGGGGGGGGGGAGTGAGCAGCCCCCCCCCCACCCTTCTGAACCATATCAGGCCATTTGCCCTCAACATGGGCCCCCCCAAAGCACCTTGTCCCCATATTGATAGGGACAAGGGTCTCCTCCCAACAACCCTGGGCTGTGGTTGTGGGGGTCTGCGGGTGGGGGGCTTATCGGAATCTGGAAGCCCATTTTAACAAAGGGGCCCCCAGATCCCGTCCCCCCATGTGAATGGATATCGGGTAAATTGTACCCCTACCCATTCACCAAAAATGTGTACAAAAAAAATAAAGTCAAAAGCCAGTTTTTGACAAGTCCTTTTTAAAAAAAAATAGTGTTCCCTATGTAAATCCATCGTCAATCATGTCACCCGTCACACAAGAAAAAAAAAAGAGAAGCTCTTGCCTCTTCAGACGATTCCCACGTAATGAGCTGTTTGAGTTTGACAGCTCTTTTATAGGAATCTGACTTCACAAGCGCCCCATAATTCACTGCTCAGGTGCGGTGAATAAATTACTGACTTCACATCAGAAGGGGAAATGCCACCAGGTGGTGTCCCCACCCCTTTCCTATAAAAGAGCTGTCATAGCTTCAGCAGCTCATTACGCCAAAGGCGTCTTAAGAGGCGGGAGCGTTTTGTTTTTCTTTTCTGTTTTTCGGGTTCAGCGGTGGGGTGAATTTCCAATGAACGGCCCCATTTGTTCGTGTGTTCAGCGAACACACGAATGCCCGATGTTCGAGTTGAACTTACGTTCAACTCGAACTCAAAGCTCCTCATCCCTATGGAGAAACAATGTTGTTAGCTTGGGAATAATGCAGGAATTGTAGAACACCTTCCCCTCTGCTTATATGAGTTTAATGGTATCTTTACCCTTGGCAACCTTGGCAAATCTTACCAAGCATATGAAATTACTCATAAGGAGAGGCTGCTTTTAGTACATTGCCCTGCATCTTCATTACTTCGAGGGCCTCTGAAGGTGCAAAACTCAAGTGTTGAGGAATTATAATGGCCATTCAAACCTCTTCCACCTGCTGAAAATTAGTTTTACAAATACTGTAGATAACTGCACTCCCTTGTTCTACAGGGAGTATTGGGAAGAGCTTTTATTTTTAATTCATGAAAGTGGGGGGTGTCATGGCGCTCTTCTAATATCCCAAGGTGGTACAAGGAATGTGGGTGGATGGGAGGGGGGGGGGTTATGGGGCTGCGTGGGGGGTAACAAAGTTTGGTACTGTAGGGAAGCTATAGTCCGCGGCAGCCGGCTGAAGCGTGGAGAAGCCCTGAGAGATGCAAGAAAGGAGAGAGCGGCGCCAGCTTAGTATAGTACAAGTTTATTTAACACTGTTAAAATTGGTGACTCACTGTCCGAGGTTGGGTGAGACCGGTACACAAAGACTGTTAGGGTCATCCATCTTCCTCTTCCAGGATAGTGGTCATAGGAGAAGGTGGTGAGGTTCCAGAGGTATAGCCGAGCCGCTGTGGGGCTGCTAGTTGTCACTGGCCGCGGCGGAGCATGCACAACAGGGCTCCGGCTGCCGACTTCTGATCCCTGATGACATCACTTCCTGGCAGGAGAAAAATAGGGGTTGCACGCGTTCAGAGCATCCGTGCTCCTTCGTCAGGCGATCTGACGAAGGAGCACGGATGCTCTGAACGCGTGCAACCCCTATTTTTCTCCTGCCAGGAAGTGATGTCATCAGGGATCAGAAGTCGGCAGCCGGAGCCCTGTTGTGCATGCTCCGCCGCGGCCAGTGACAACTAGCAGCCCCACAGCGGCTCGGCTATACCTCTGGAACCTCACCACCTTCTCCTATGACCACTATCCTGGAAGAGGAAGATGGATGACCCTAACAGTCTTTGTGTACCGGTCTCACCCAACCTCGGACAGTGAGTCACCAATTTTAACAGTGTTAAATAAACTTGTACTATACTAAGCTGGCGCCGCTCTCTCCTTTCTTGTATTTTTAATTCATACTTACCTGTAAAATCCATTTCTTGAAGTACATCACGGGACACAGAGCCATAAATCATAACATATGGGTTATATAGCCACCTATAGGTGAAGGACACTGGCAGGAAAAGGTGGAACCTTTCCTACTAAACCATACGCCTGGTGGGTAAAACCCTGGTGAATCCAGCAGGAAATTGTAGATTTAGATGCTGCCAACCCCTTTCTGGGGCCTTCTGGCAGCACAAACAAGCTCTCGGTCTTATGGATCTGAGCTGTTTCCTATAAATAAAATTTAAGTGCATGCACTACATCAAGAGAATGCAATAACTTTGCGTGAGTGAGGATCTGGAAAAAAGAAGGTAGTATAATGTCCTGATTCAAATGAAAGGCGGGCAATACCTTGGGCAAAAAATCTGGGTGAGGACGTAAAATCACCCTATCTTGATAAAATATCAAGAATGGCTCTTTACAAGAAAGAGCTGCTAGTTTCCATACCCTTCCAGCCAAAGTTATCACAATCAAAAAGACCCGTTTCTTGGTCAAAAGAACCAGGGGAACCTGCCCCAGAGGTTCAAAGGGCTGTTTTGCGAAACAACCAACATCAAATTTAAGTCCCAAGGACACAACGGTGGCTTCACTGGTGGAAGTAAATGCAATCTTCTCCAGATGAAGGTTTGAACCAAGAAATGGGAAGTGATCGGTTTCTGTAAAAAAAAATTATAAAGCTGAAATCTGCCCTTTAATCGTGCTCTGGGCTAATTTCTTATCTACCGCTGCTTGCAGGAATGATAGAATTCTCCCGATAACAAATGTGCGGGGATGCCATTTCCTGGCTTCACACCAGGCAATGTAGGATTTCCAGACCCTGTAATAAATATTTCTAGAGACTGGCTTCCTGGCGTTTATCAGTGTATGAACTACGAGCAAGACACGCCCTCCTCTTCCAAGATTAAGGCTTCAATAGCCAAGCCGTCAAATTTAGAGGCTGTGTCAGGAAGGTCCTGCCAGGATACACGTTGGCAACCGCAGGCAAGGTCCTGCCCCTTGATTTTCCTAAAGCTAATTGGCTAATCGGCTAATTGGCAAACGTGAAAGCCCCAGCATGGGCATTTGAGTGTGCTGCGCACCTGATGACAGTTAAGCATCAAAAGGCCTATTTAAGCTAGATCTGCTCCCAGGATCAGTGCTGTCTCGTCTACAGCGTTCCGTGCCAGTCCTGCTTCCTGTTACCTGTGTTGTTCCTAAGATCTTGACCCGGCTTGCCTTTGACCACTCCAGTTCTCTGCCTGCACTGACTTCAGCTTGTTCTTTGACCATTCTCCAGTCTCTCCACTTGTACCTGATCTGACCTCTCTGTGTATGACCCGGCTTGTCTGACTCTGCTTACCTTCCAGTATCCCCAGAGGCTTTCTAGTTGCTGCATTGATCCAACTACTCCCAGGACACCTGCTTCCGTCTGGAACTCTACGCTACCAGCAGTCCTGCAGCCTGCACGTCCACCGGCAACCTTGCGACTCTGCACTCTGCGCTTCCTGTTTACTCTATCAGGGGCTCTGAGTCAGAGGTGTAAGAGAGGCCTTCCTCTGCACATTCAGGCTCTACCTACCAGGTATGTGACAGTACGAGACAGCCATGTCTGAGCCTGAGCGAGGAACCTCTCCCCTGGATAAATTATGCCTACACCTGGCCGGCCTCACACAGGCCATCAAGAGCCTGCAGGAAAGTTATACACGGTTGGAGGAACGTGTTCAGATGCTGTCAACATCATCCACAGCTTCTAATGCTGCGTCCTCACCTTCTGCTGGGAACTCTGCACCATCCATAGTTGTGATGCTCCCACCGGTACCTACCCCCGAAAGATTCTCGGGCGATCGCAGAAAGTTTAGGGCTTTCTGCACGGCTTGCAAACTTTATTTTGCCTTACAGCCCCGCACCTTCTCTTTTGAGACCACGAAAGTCGGGTTTGTCATCTCCCTGCTGCAGGGGGAACCCCAAGCATGGGCTCATGGTCTTCTAGAGCAGAAAGCCTCTTCACTGGACACCCTGTCCTCTTTCTTCAGCGACATGGCCCAGATCTATGAAGACCCTCAGCGAAATACCACTGCAGAAGCCGCACTCCATTCCCTCCAGCAAGGCCACAGAGCGGTCGAGGAATATGTTTCCGATTTCAGGCGTTGGAGTACAGACACAAATTGGAATGATGCAGCAGTCCGCTACCAGTTCCGCATGGGCCTTTCAGAAGCCCTAAAGGATGAGCTAGCCCGAGTTGGGGTCCCACACTCGCTGGACGATCTCATAAAGTTATCCATCCAGATTGATCGGAGATTGAGAGAACGCAGGGCGGAGAGATCTGCCGGACCATATCGTCCTGTGTGGATGTTGCCTCGAGTAGCTAACTCACCAGGCCCGGCTTCTTTTGAACCCTCAGCACCTGCTCAGGATGTGCCTGAACCCATGCAGCTTGGCCTACTCCGTCCTTCGCTTACCAACGAGGAACGACAACACAGGCGGCAGAACAATCTGTGCCTTTACTGCGGGGAACCAGGCCACTATGTGAGAAATTGCCCAGCCAAACTCCGTAAGTGGTTGTCTATCTCTTCTCCCAAGTCCCCAGCCCTGCCAAACAGTTCTTCTCATCTGGTTCTCTCTGTTCTGTTACAGCTTCCAGGAGGAACTATTCAAGTACCGGCTATAATAGATTCTGGGGCCTGCAGCTGCTTCATAGACTTATCCTTTGCCGCTGTACACCGGATACCCTTACAGTCCAAGGCCCAAAAGCTTTCTGTTCATCTGGCAGATGGATCCACCATCAAATCTGGACTTGTTTCTCAAAAGACCACACCTTTACCTGTCACCATCACTTCCAACCACCAGGAACTTTTACGTTTGGATGTCATAGCCTCACCTTTGTTCCCAATTATCCTTGGCATGCCTTGGCTGCAGGCACACAACCCTCACATTGATTGGGTTACACAGGAGATCCAGTTCAAATCACCCTACTGCAAACAACATTGCATGCCAGGACCACCATGTTCCCCATCAGCCTTGTTATATATGGACACTGACCCTGAGGTTTGCAAATCTGTCCCTACCACGTACCTGGACTTTTCAGATGTTTTCAGTAGAAAAGGAGCAGAAACTCTGCCTCCTCATAGATCCTATGATTGCCCCATTGAGTTACTCACAGGGGTCAAGGTGTCTTTCAGACGAATCTTCCCCTTATCTGAACTGGAACTCGTAGCTCTCAAGGACTACATTGACGAGAGCCTGAAGAAAAGGGTTCATTCGCTCATCAACCTCTCCAGCTGGAGCAGGCATCTTTTTTGTGGAAAAAAAGGATCATTCTCTCCGACCTTGTGTCGACTATCGTGAGCTTAACAAAGTCAAGGTCAAGAACAGGTACCCCCTACCTTTGGTACCCAAACTTTTTCAAAGACTCAGGTCAGCCACAATCTTTACAAAGCTGAATCTCTGAGGGGCATACAATCTGGTCCGCATACAAGCTGGGGATGAGTGGAAGACAACATTTCATACCCGATTCGGGCATTTTGGGTGCCTGGTGATGCCTTTTGGCCTATGTAATGCCCCTGCCACTTTCCAGAATTTTGTAAATGACATTTCTAGGGAATTTCTGGATCTCTTTGTCATCGTCTACCTGGACGATATTTTGATCTTTTCCCTTTTTTAGAAATCCACCAAGGACACGTAAGAAAGGTGCTGACCCGCCTTCGACAACATGGCTTGTACGCCAAACCAGAGAAATGTGAGTTTGAGTGCCAAAGCATCCAGTTCCTGGGATTAATAATCTCCACAGAGGGTATAAAGATGGATCCCCAAAAGGTTGGGCCAGCTCCCACAGATAAGAAGGTAGTACATCGCTTTGTAGGATTCGCAAACTTCTACAGAAAATTCATAAAGGGGTTCTCTGTCATCATTTCTACCATCACACAGTTGACCAAGCATAGCAACCGGTTTTCCTGGACTCCCGAAGCCCAATCCGCTTTCGAGACTCTTAAGCAACTGTTCACATCTGCACCTATTCTTAAACATCCCGATCCAACCTTACCATACGTGTTGGAGGTTGACGCATCAGAATCGGCAGTAGGAGCAGTACTCTCTCAACGCCGGGGGGCCAAAGCCCTTCTGCACCCAGTTGCATTCTTTTCTCGTAAACTGTCATCGGCAGAAAAGAATTATGACATAGGGGACCGTGAACTTCTTGCAATAAAGGCTGCACTAGAGGAATGGAGATATATCTTGGAAAGGGGCAGCTCACCCCATACTCATTTTTACAGACCATAAAAATCTTGAGTACTTGAGGACAGCAAAATGTCTGAGACCACGTCAAGCCCGGTGGGCATTGTTCTTTTCAAGATTTTCCTTCCACATAACCTTCAGGCCTGGGTCGAAGAATACTAAACCAGACGCTCTTTCCCGCATGTTTGGTGAACCTGAGGAAATAGAGCTTCCTGACACCATTCTTTCCTCTGGAAACTTTCTCTTATTGCAAAAGGACATCTTCTCCCAAATTGCAAGAGGACATCTTCTCCCAAATCAGGCAAGCTTCGGTAAGAGTCTCCGCTTCTTCCGAAACACCCTTGCAAGTAAGGAATGGACTTTTATGGCATCAAGACAAAATCTTTGTCCCAGAAGAAGTACGTGTCCCTGTCTTAAACCTATGCCACGACCATACATTAGCAAGTCACTTTGGAGCCAGTAAGACAATTGAGCTGGTCCAGCGTACCTTCTGGTGGCCTCATCTGGATAAGGACTGCAGAAAGTATGTGGAGACATGCACCACTTGTGCCCGAAACAAGGGTAACAGGACCAAAACATGGAGTCTGCTTCAACCACTGCCAATTCCAGACAGACCATGGAGAATGATCTCAATGGATTTCATCGTGGAACTCCCTCCTTCAGAAGGGTACACAACCATTTATGTAGTCGTTGATCGGCTGTCCAAAATGGCACATTTAATCCCTATGAAAGGCACACCATCTGCTCTAGAGACAGCAAGGATTTTTATCAAGAAATAAGTGAGGCTCCATGGAATCCCACCTAACATTGTATCTGATCGAGGGGTTCAATTCACCTCAAGGTTTTGGAAAGCCCTCTCAAGAACCCTGGAAATTGACCTATCCTTCTCTTCGGCCTATCACCCCCAAACTAATGGCCAGACGGAAAGGACCAACCAAACCCTGGAGCAATACCTGCGCTGCTTTTCTTCCTTTTCCCACGATGACTGGATATCATTACTTCCTCTAGCTGAATTTGCCTACAATTCCAACCACTCTGCTACCAAACAATCCCCATTCTTTGCCAACTACGGCTTCCACCCATCATTTCTATCCAGCAGTATCCCGGAAAGCTCTGTTCCAGCTGTGCTAGAAACCGTAACCTTCCTGGAAACCAACAACAAGCTACTACAGGAAACCATAACCAAGGCACAGGAGTACAACAAAGAATGTTTGATAGGAAAAGCGTGGGGGAATTAATTCTGGAGCCTGGCGATCAAGAGTGGTTATCCACCACCAACTTAAAACTAGCATGTCCATCAAGGAAACTGGGACCTAAGTTTGTGGGGCCATTCCCTGTAAAGAGAAGGATCAATAATGTGGCTTACGAATTGGAATTACCAGCCTCCTTTAGGATCCACCTGGTCTTTCATGTGACCCTACTGAAACCTGCCTCTCCCAACCCCTTCCCGGAATGAAACTCTGGCCCACCCGAGCCAACAATAGTAGGGGGAGAAGAGGAATATGAAATTGAGGCAATTATGGACTGCAGGAAAAGAGGTAACCAAATCCAGTTCCTGATCAAATGGAAGGGATATGGCCCCGAGGACAATTCTTGGGAACCCGAAAACAACATCCACACCAGAAGACTCCTTCAGATGTTTAAACGGTCCCATCCGGATAAGATGGCCCAGTTGGACATCCGGAGGCTGCCCATTGGGAGAGGGCCATGTCAGGAAGGTCCTGCCAGGAGACAAGTTGGCAACCGCAGGCAAGGTCCTGCCCCTTTTTTCCCAAAGCTAATTGGCTAATCGGCTAATTGGCAAACGTGAAAGCCCCAGCATGTGAATTTGAGTGTAATGCGCACCTGATGACAGTTAAGCATCAAAAGGCCTATTTAAGCTAGATCTGCTCCCAGGATCAGTGCTGTCTCATCGACAGCATTCTGTGCCAGTCCTGCTACCTGTTACCTGTGTTGTTCCTGAAATCTTGACCCGGCTTGCCTTTGACCACTCCAGTTCTCTGCCTGCTCTGACCCCAGCTTGTTCTTTGACCATTCTCCAGTCTCTCCACTTGTACCTGATCTGACCTCTCTGTGTATGACCCGGCTTGTCTGTCTCTGCTTACCTTCCAGTATTCCCAGAGGCTTTCTAGTTGCTGCATTGATCCAACTACTCCCAGGACACCTGCCTCCGTCTGGAACTCTACGCTACCAGCAGTCCTGCAGCCTGCACGTCCACCGGCACTAGTGCGACTCTGCACTCTGCGCTTCCTGTTTACTCTATCAGGGGCTCTGAGTCAGAGGTGTAAGAGAGGTCTTCCTCTGCACATTCAGGCTCTACCTACCAGGTACGTGACAGGCTGTATAGCAGGGTGGGATATCGGACCTTGAGAGAGTCAGACTGGCAGGACCCAGGGCCTTGTCACTGCCAACCTCTGGATTTGTGCAAATCCTCCTTGGCCATGCCGGAGCTACCAGAATTACTTGTTTCCTCTCCAGCTGGATCCTGCGCAACAAACATGATATCAGCTGTACCGGAGGAAAAGCATAGATCAGGGAATACTCCTCCCAAGGAGTCCCCAAAGCATCCATTCCGACTGCAAGTGGATCCCTGGTCCTGGACACATATCTCCCCAATTTGTTGTTGAACCTGGAAGCCAACAGATTTACGTCTGGGACCCCCCAGCGTAGGCAAATCAATTGAAAAATCTCGGGATGTAAAGACCATTCCCCCGGAAATATCTGTTTACGGTTCAAGAAATCTGCCTGCCAATTCTCTAGTCCTGGAATGAACACTGCTGTCAGGCATGGCACAAACTTCTCTGCCCAGGACATGATAATATCCACCTCTTTCTGGGATGATCCACTCCTTGTGCCTCCTTAATGGTTGATATAAGCCACGGCCCTGGCATTGTTGGATTGCACCCTGACAGGGTGACCCCGAAGTCTGGACGTCCAAAATTTAAGAGCTCGACTGACTGCATAAATTTCCAAAATATTGATGGGGAGTCGACTCTCTACCCAAGACTATTTCTCCTGGATATTGGCTTCGTCCAGAACCGCTCCCCAGCTGGAGAGACTGGCATCTGTAGTCACCACTTTGCAGGTCACTGGAAGAAAGGATTTCCCCTTCTCCATAATTCTGGTCAAGAACAACCAATTCAGACTCTGTCGTACTCTTGGTAGCAGAGATATGAACTGGTCCAAGGACTACATTTTTCCGCTCCACACAGACAGAACGTTGTTCTTCAAGGATCTGGCATGGAATTGAGCATAGGGAATTGCCTCGAATGTGGACACCATCTTCCCCAATAACATCATGCAAAGACCTATAGATGGATATCTCAGTCTTACTATTGACCAAACCTGACTCATCAGGTCTGAGACCCTTCTTGCTGGCAAGAATATCTTTGCCTGCACCATGTCGACAAGAACCCCCAGGTATTCCAGACGCTGGACTGGCTGTAATGCTGACTTTGGTAAGCTCAGTATCCAACCCAGACATTTCAAAAAATGTACAGTCTGAAGGATATTTTGGCTTAGAGCCGATGCCGATTGATCTATTAGTAATAGATCATCCAGATATCCTAATATCGATATCCCTCAGGACCTTAGAACAGCCAATACTAGAGCTAGGATGTTTGTGAACACTCTTGATGCTGTGGCCAACCCAAAGGGGAGGGCCACAAACTGGAAATGATGGTTTCCAATCACAAAATGAAGGAACCTTTGATGGGTCTAAAATATAGGCACATGAAGATATGCATCCTCAATGTCTATGCATGCTAGAAATTCCTCTCCCTGCAGGGAGGCTACGACTGAACGAATTTATTCCATGCGGAAAGAACGAACGCTCAGAAACTGATTCAGAGCCTTGAGAGCTAAAATAGGTCTCACATCCCCATTTGGTTTGGGGATTATGAATAAGTTTGAGTAAAAACCCTTGAACCTATTGTTTTGTGGAACCTCGGTTATGACCCTCTGAGCTCTCAGCTGGACCACTGCCTGAAAGAGAGAGCTTTCTTTTAAGGGATCCGTTGGTATACTTGACTTCACAAACCGAGGATGCAGGAACACCCAAAATTCCAGCTTGTATCCCTGTGAAATAATGAAGACAACCCAGTTGTCTTAAATTAACTTCACCCATGCCCCTGAGAACTGCAGGAGCCTTCCCCCCACCCAGGCGAGTGGGGGCGCCCCTTTCTCTGAGAGGGCTTAGAGGAAGACTTGGCTGATCTCTGGGCCCAGGGCTTTTTCTGACCTTGTTAAACCAGGGATGACCAGCGCTATGGAGTATATAAATAAGGAACTAAAAATGGGTGCAAGCTGCCACCAACCAACCCCTGGGGTGGAAGGGTTAAAAATGAAATATGATATAAGAAAGGTTGGTAATGGTGCTACCCATAAGAATAAAAAGAGCACTGTGTTTATAAAATACCAAATACACAGAAAAAAACAATCTAAAGTGCAATGTGCCAGTAAATAAAAGAGTCAGGGTTGTGATCTCCACAGACCCCCAAAAAGTGCTTAGTGTATTGTGCTACTATACTGTGAGCAAATCAAAATGTGCAATAGGTAATAAAAACGGAGGTGCACAAGGTGTGATATAAATTTATTATAATAAATAGTGCAGGTGATGAATAAAATAATTTAATAGTGTACAAATCTTTATAAAACATAAGTACTGCAAAGAATAAAACAGATAGGTAGTGTGTATATATATATATAGAATTTTCCTTAGTAAATATGAATTGTATTGTGAACAAGGTGAATAAGAAAAGTGAGAGATTTATCCAAAAGGTTTGTATATAATTTCCACAAATGAATGAGATTAAACAAGAGATTGTTTCTCAAGATAGAAAATAAGGAGTGTATGCGCCTATGTTGACCACTAGGTGTCACACTATCAATACGACCTGTACAATGAAGCCAAAAACTTTGACAAATCTGAGGGGTCCTTCCGCTTCTGATGAGCACATGCTTGTGTAGATGAATCGCTCTAAATGCTCAAGCAAGAAGAAACCCCATAAAAATAGTACAAGGCTATGGAAAGTATGAGTAGTATACACTCACTCAGTAGGCTGGTCTGGATCAGTAGAACGCCGGGAAGCTTCCGTGTTCCACGGCTCAGGCTCCGATACCGGAAGTGACGTATGACGTTAGACTCCACCCTACGCGTTTCATCACACGACGTCTGCCGCGCCAGCAGACGTCCTATGACGAAACGCGTAGGGTGGAGTCTAATGTCATACGTCACTTCCGGTATCGGAGCCTGAGCCGTGGAACACGGAAGCTTCCCGGCGTTCTACTGATCCAGACCAGCCTACTGAGTGAGTGTATATTACTCATACGCTATACAATTTTTTTATTCATCACCTTCACTATTTATTATAATAAATTTATATCACACCTTGTGCACCTCCGTTTTTATTACCTATTGCACATTTCGGTTTGCTCACAGTATAGCAGCACAATACACTGAGCACTTTTTGGGGGTCTGTGGAGATCACAAACCTGACTCTTTTATTTACTGGCACATTGCACTTTAGATTGTTTTTTTCTGTGTATTTAGTATTTTATACACACAGTGCTCTTTTTCTGACCTTGCCCCGAAAGGTTTGGGTCCGGATGCAGACGGTTGAGGCCATCGTCGCTGCCTGGAACTGGAAGCACTGGTATTATGTGTGCTGGGAATTTTAAAGGAAGAACGCCTGCTCTTCCTCTTTACAGGTAGCAACGTACTCTTCCCCCCAAGATCTTTTAGATATTCTTATCCAGATCATCACCAAAAAGGCATTCTCCCTGAAAGGAGAAGCTAGCTAGTAATTTTTTACATGGTAATTCCACAGACCAGCTCTTTAACCAAAGGATTCTGTGTAAATGCACTGTCATCAGAGCAACCCGTGACATTTGCCTTATGGAGTCTGTAAGAGCATCTACTGCGAAACAGAAAGTGCGAGGTAGATCTTACAGATCTTCCACAGACTCTCCTTGAGAAGGAACTGTCTTGGCCACTCGCTTTATGTGGTCTTTCAAAGACTGACACACCCCTATGGCTGCTACTGCTGGTTGTATTGTAGAACCTGCAACCGCAAAGGAAGCTTTTAATAAAGATTCCAACTTTTTATCTGCTGGATCTTTAAAAACCTGGGCTTTATCCAGAGGTTCAATTCTTGTTAACCGAAGAAATGGCTGCATCCACAGTCGGAATGTTCCATCTCTTAGAAAACGTATCCTTCATAGGATATAACAATGAAAACCTTTTTGGAGGAACAAACATCCTATCTGAAAGCTCCCAGTCATTATACACTTCTTGCTCCAAGAGTGGATGCATGGGAAATGAGCAAGGACTCTGAGGAGGGCGCAATGAGCCTAGGGAGGAAAACAAGGTTTTATTTGTCTCTAAGGGCGGGAGTTTAAATTTAGCCCGGACCATCTCAGCAAGGGACTGGATAAACAATCTCTGGGATTGAGAGGCTGATAGAGATTCCTCTGACTCGGACTCCCCAAAAGTGGAAATTTCAGCTTGACCTTCTATAGCAGGGATCCTCAAACTATGGCCCTCCAGCTGTTGTGGAACTACACATCTCATGAGGCATTGAAAAACTCTGACATTCACAGACATGACTAGGCATGATGGGAATTGTAGTTCCTGAACAACTGGAGGGCCATAGTTTGAAGACCCCTGTTCTATTGGGGTCATCCTCAGCTACATCTTCCACATCCTCTGACCAATCCAGAACTGATTCAGGGGGCGGCTCAGGAGAGCGGGATCTAATCCGCTTCTTTCCTCTATTAGGTGCTACAATCATGGCAGTAATCCTACCCTCTAGGCTGGCTAATGACAATGCCAAATCATCCTTGGTAACATAGGCTGTGGCAGAAATACATGGAGTAGCTACTATGCCTGACAACCAAATCATGTTAGAACACACCCACCACGCGGCGTACACCTGCGAAGATTCACGCGCATGCAAATAGGCCTACGCCATAGACACGCAATCCAGTAGAGGTGAACATGTGATCGCTTATGCGCCAGGGCAAACACAACAAACAAATGGGGGAGAGAGCAGTTTAGGCTGAATCTTGTTTGTCACAGCTGATACCTTTCAGGTGATCAGCTCGGGGTAAGAAACAGTGTAGCAATATGCTTTAAACATACTTTAAACATACTTTGCATAAACCTGCTATAATGTAAATACAAGCAGAAATACACTTGGCACAAGTCTCTTTAATCTTATTAAAGGGAACAGTGTATAAAATATTTACAATTTTGCAATTTTTAACCTTTTAAGGTTTATGTTTGTTGTGTAAATATTTAAAATGGACTTACCAGTCCTGCCGCAGGAAACTGCTATAAGCAAGAATCCAATCTTCATCCTTCACAGTGACCATTGTCTTGGAGACCTTCAAGGACTGGGTCCCCTATATAAGAGGGGCCATGGCCTTGGAACTGTAGAGACCCCTGCACGAAGAGCCTTTGGGGTTTGGTATTCCAAGGGTCCGGATTCCAGGGTCCAGCGTTACAGGCAAAACCTCATATCTGCTTCCCGAGGCTCGGGTACCATCCTTTTAGTCCATTGACTGTTTAAGATTGATCCGATAACTAACCCCTTTGATCCAGTGGTCTTTTTTTGGGGTATGATAGCATAATCTTCTTTCTTCTTCTTTGAAACATAACAAACATGTGGAGCACCTCCCCACAGTGACCTTCACTTTTTAGACACTGGCGATAAAACGGAGGTACTTCCTGTGTGGGAGGGGTTATATAGGGGTCATCAATTCTGATTGGTTGCCAGTGTCCTTCACCTATAGGTGGCTATATAACCCATATGTTATGATTTATGGCTCTGTGTCCCGTGAAGTACGAAAATAAATATCCTTTTTTTGAGGGCATTTGATTCCTCATTTCTGACTTAGGCCAGAGTGACATGAACAGTGTGCCTACTGTCTCCTATGATACCCACATCACTGTTTCAAGGAAGCTGCGGGAACACTATGGTCATCAAGGGTTGAGGATATCTATTCATGGTTTTTGCAGCCACCCACTAATGACACAAATCATGGGTGTGAATAGGGCTTTGGGGAACGACACAGCTATATAGGTTAGATGGAGGGGGGAAGTTGACTTCCTCTTTAAGGCTACAGGGGGGGGTTAGCTTTAGGGTCAGAGCTTGTAACTATTAACCTGCACCCATCATCACCTACTAGTCAATACTCAGCACCTCACCATGGTAAGACTTAGTGTTAACCTGGCAAAGTTTGGTTTTCTATATGTTTTCTGAACACATCTGAAAGTTTACAGCAAATATAGTGCTGAACATAGAAACATAGAAACATAGAATGTGTCGGCAGATAAGAACCATTTGGCCCATCTAGTCTGCCCAATATATCTGAATCCTATGAATAGTCCCTGGCCCTATCTTATATGAAGGATAGCCTTATGCCTATCCCATGCATGCTTAAACTCCTTCACTGTATTTGTAGCTACCACTTCTGCAGGAAGGTTATTCCATGCATCCACTACTCTCTCAGTAAAGTAATACTTCCTCATATTACTTTTAAACCTTTGCCCCTCTAATTTAAAACTGTGTCCTCTTGTGGTAGTTTTTCTTCTTTTAAATATGCTCTACTCCTTTACCGAGTTGATTCCCTTTATGTATTTAAAAGTTTCTATCATATCCCCTCTGTCTCTTCTTTCTTCCAAGCTATACATGTTAAGGTCCTTTAACCTTTCCTGGTAAGTTTTTTCCTGCAATCCATGCACTAGTTTAGTAGCTCTTCTCTGAACTCTCTCTAGAGTATCTATATCCTTCTGGAGATATGGCCTCCAGTACTGCGCACAATACTCCAAGTGAGGTCTCACCAGTGTTCTGTACAGCGGCATAAGCACTTCTCTCTTTCTACTGCTTATACCTCTCCCTATACATCCAAGCATTCTGCTGGCATTTCGTGCTGCTCTATTACATTGTCTTCCCACCTTTAAGTCTTCTGAAATAATTACTTCTAAATCCCTTTCCTCAGATACTGAGGTTAGGACTGTGTCAAATATTCTATATTCTGCCCTTGGGTTTTTACTCCCCAGGTGCATTATCTTGCACTTATCCACATTAAATTTCAGTTGCCAGAGTTCTGACCATTCTTCTAGTTTTCCTAAATCCTTTTCCATTTGGCGTTTCCCTCCAGGAACATCAACCCTGTTTCATATCTTTGTGTCATCAACAAAAAGACAAACCTTACCATCGAGGCCTTTTGTAATATCACTTATGAAGATTTTAAACAAAATTGGTCCCAGTACAGATCCCTGAGGTACCCCACTGGTACCACTGAACCTCATTAAAAGTCTAGGGGAGCTAAGTGTTCCTTTATTTTATGGTCTTTTTTTAAGGCTAATATATAGATTTTTATTTTTTTTAAAACTGCATGAGTATCTGGGAACTATCATATTCTTTTTTTATCTGCTTTTGACATTTAAAGAGACAAATTGGGTTATTGAATAACAAAAAATAAAAAAAACAAAAACAAAACAAGCAATGCCATAGTGGGGTCGATTTACTAAAACTGAATAGTGCAAAATCTGGGGCAGCTGTGCGTGGCAGCCAATCAGCTTCCAACTTCAGCTTGTTCAGTTAAGCTTTGACAATAAAACCTGATTTGTTTATATGCACTACACTGTCCAGTTTTAGCAAATCTCCTCGGTGTAACTATTTGCCAGCTGCCAAAAAAATGGGCAACCAAATTGTACACTAGACACTGTATGGGTGTGCACGGTTTAGGTTTGACAAAATTATATTTTAATTAAGGCTGTGAGGTCAACAGTAGAGTTGAGTGAACCCGGACTGTATTGTTCGGGATCGTACCGGACTTTTGGGTATTCGGTACCCAGACGAGGACCCGAAAATTTCACTGTATGTTCAGGATACTGTCCATTGTTCGGTATGTTTTGGCGCGGTTTTAATGGCGCGGTTTCAACAGGTGCAAGGCAGCCAATCAGCAATCGTTCAACTAGTGTGCCTTAGAAGCCATCACAGCCATGCCTACTAATGGCATGGCTATGATTGGCCAGTGCAGCATGTGACCCAGACTCTATATAAGCTGGAGTCACAAAGCACCGCACGTCACTCTGCTCTAACTATACTAGGGAGAGGTTCCTGATGCTGCTGCTCAGGGAGAGATAGGAGATTATTGTAGGCGCAGGCTGGAGATTGCTTTCAGGGAAAGAATAGGAAGAATCTTCTTTAATCAGACAGCGATCTACATTGATTTTATTGTGTGGGGGTGCAGTGCACAATCTTTTTGCCCTGACCTGAGCCCAGTGAGGAGGAGGGAGAAAAAAAAAACTTTTATCAGTCTAGGTGGGTGGCGTGCGGTGTGTAGCGGCCATGTAATGCAAGCTCAGTGCATATGTGTCTGCTTAATCTGCATTTAAAAAAGAAAAAAACTTTTTTCCTTCATATTTTACTGTGACTTACAGCGTTTAGACACTGCAGTTCAAATCTGCTATTCAACAAGCACCAATTAAGGGGACAATTATTTTACAGTTTTTCATTTATACGTTACAGTGAGATACACCCTTTGCATACTGTTGTTGTATTCCGCTTATCAATAAAAACCCATTTAGGGGAAAAAAAATTAATTGCAGCCTAGTCTGCATGTGGTACAGTGAGATACACCCTTTGCATACTGTTGTATTCCGCTTATCAATAAAAACCCATTTAGGGGAAACAAATTGAATTGCGGCCTAGTCTGGATATGTAACAGTGAGATACACCCTTTGCATACTGTTGTTGCATTCCGCTTATCAATAAAAACCCATTTAGGGGGAAAAAATAAATTGCAGCCTAGTCTGCATATGGTACAGTGAGATACACCCTTTGCATACTGTTGTTGTATTCCGCTTATCAATAAAAA
This sequence comes from Pelophylax lessonae, assembly GCF_965119305.1. Lineage (NCBI taxonomy): Eukaryota > Metazoa > Chordata > Amphibia > Anura > Ranidae > Pelophylax > Pelophylax lessonae. Next base: position 630,449,038 of record NC_138771.1, read on the forward strand.
CCCATTTAAGGGAAAAAAAATAAATTGCAGCCTAGTCTGCATATGGTACAGTGAGATACACCCTTTGCATACTGTTGTTGTATTCCGCTTATCAATAAAAACCCATTTAGGGGAAGAAAATTGAATTGCGGCCTAGTCTGCAAGTGTTACAGTGAGATACACCCTGTGCATACTGTTGTTGTATTCCGCTTATCAATAAAAACCCATTTAGGGGACAAAAAATAAATTGCAGCCTAGTTTGCATATGGTACAGTGAGATACACCCTTTGCATACTGTTGTTGTATTCCGCTTATCAATAAAAACCCATTTAGGGGACATAAAAATTTCAGTGCAGCCTAGTCTGCATATGGTACAGTGAGATACACCCTTTGCATACTGTTGTTGTATTCTGCTTATCAATAAAAACCCATTTAGGGGAAAAAAAATTCAGTGCAGCTTAGTCTGCATATGTTACAGTGTGATACACCCTTTGCATACTGTTGTTTTATTCCGCTTATCAATAAAAACCCATTTAGGGGAAAAAAAATTAATTGCGGCCTAGTCTGCATATGTTACAGTAAGATACACCCATTGGATACTGCTGTTGTATTCCACTTATCAATAAAAACCCATTTAGGGGAAGATCCAAAATTCGATAAATATGAGGAGAAGGTCAAATAAGGGACATGGCCTGGGTCGTGGTGCTGCTGGTGGAGCTCCTGTTGCAAGGAGAGGACGTGGTCAATATGTGCCAGCTACACGCACAAGTGAAACACCTTCTCAGCTGCGAGTAGGCGACAGAACCTGCAGAAGTATTTGGCAGGGCCTAATGCGCCTCTACAAATGTTGAGGCCAGAACAAGTACAGGCGATAGTAGATTAAGTTGCTGACAGTGCCTCCAGTTCCTTCACATTGTCTCCCACCCAGTCTTCTACTGAAAGGTCAGAGTTGGCACCTGCAACTGATGTCCATCAAACTTTCACCTCACCCCCTTGCAAATCAGCCAAGCAGTCTGAGCCCCAAGTCATGCAGCAGTCTCTTCTTCTTTTTGATGACTCTGATAGCATGGTTTCCCAGGGCCATCCACCTAGTCCTGCCCCAGAAGTGGAAGAGATTGAGTGCACCGATGCCCAACTACTTATGTCTCAAGATGAGTACATGGGAGGACCATCGCAGCACGTCTCGGATGATGACGAAACACAGGTGCCAACTGCTGCGGAATTCCGAATTGTGGAGACCGACAAGGAGGGCAGGGGTGAAGACTGGGTGGAAGATGATGTGGAGGACGATGAGGTCCTCGATCCCACATGGAAAGAACGTCATGCAGGTGACCTGAGTGGTTTGGAGGAGGAGGCGGTGGTCACACAGAGCCACCAGCACAGCAGAAGAGGGAGCAGGGTGCAAAAGCGGAGCGGCCGTGCCTAGACACTGCGCCTGCTACTGCCCAACGCAGCAAGGGACCGAGCACACCAAAGCCAGCTCAAAGGAGTTCCCTAGCGTAGCAGTTCTTCAGACAATGTGATGATGACAGGACACGAGTGGTTTGCACGCTGTGCAATCAGAGCCTGAAGCGAGGCATAAACCTTCTCAACCTGAGCACAACCTGCATGACCAGGCATCTAAGTGCAAAGCACGAGTTGCAGTGGAGTACACACCTCAAAAACCAAGAAAGGTCTCTTGCTCCTCCTGCTTCCTCTTCTGCTGCTGCAGTCTTGGCCTCTTCATCCACCTCTGTAGTGAGAGTGGCACCTGCCACCCCGCAAACAGAGGATCTGCCAGCAACGCAGTTAAACAAAAGAGAAGGATGGCTCTCAGGTGTGCACTTGTGATGAAAAAAGTACAAATGTGACCTCAGAGAATGGTCTTTGTGAAGGGCCTCAAAAGTTTAATAAACTCATACAATAAAAACTATTAAATCAATGGAAATACTTCCAAACCGGACTCTGAAGCCTCTGGAACCTCTGGATCTCCTAGGGAGCTGTGGGAATCCCTGGTGGTAATCGTGGGACTCGCAATGACATCAGGTGACTCAGATGAAAAAAGATGCTCCCTGATAGAAGGCTGGAACTTCCGATGGTAGTGGCTCACACGGTTCTGTGTGCGGCCGCTACACTGAACCGGGGCCAATGCGTAGTTGGAAGCCGATTCCTACGTGTGGACCGGAAGTGACGCATGGATGACGTCACCGGAAGTAGCCGGAAATGATGCCGCGAGGACACATAGAGGCCAGGCGAGGTGGATAAAGTATCGCAAATGCTTCAAAAGAGCTTCTGGTTGCCACAACATGTTAATGGTATCTTCACTATGAATAATAGAAGTAGTCGATGCAGTGTGGATGCACCCGAACCTTCCATAGGAGTATTATCCACCATTTCAGCTATTTGGTAGGGGTTTCTTATATCCGTTGTTCATTTTCTTGTTAGTTTTTTTATTATATGGCAGGGGTTTTGGATTGCTATTCTGGGCAGTTGGAACTTTCTTATTATTCTTTTTATCTTTAGGTTCCTTCCACTCAAAAATGTGATTCAACTTATAGTCTGATATATCACGCTCCAATTTTTTGGTTTTGGTATATACCAGACTATCCTCGTGCCGTTTAATATTTTGTTCCAGCGTGGTGAACCACTTGCCATATAAACAGGAGGATTCAAACTTATGTAAGGCAGTTGTCCTATCTATTACTGTTTGTTGGGCTAACTGCAACTTTCTCTCTCTCTTTCGAATAATAAGTTTAATCCATTTAGTGGTACAGAATTCTGCCAAGAAACGCCATTCTTTCATCAGATCTTCATCCAAAAAGCTACACTGTTTTTTAATTCTCAGGCCTCTAGGGGTAATACCTAATTCAATATATTTAGTAAGAAAAGACAAATCCCACCATTATGTAGTTTCATATTGTCTTGCATGTTGTAACTTAAAAAAGGCTTGTCTCATCTCAACTTCAAAAGCCTCTGTATGTGGGGGGTGCATGTCTATTGGGCGGTTGACCTCAATACCATTATCTGGATTGGTTTTGCTTTCATTCGACGTTGAAACAACTTGGTCAAAAATGGCCTGTAAGCGGAAAGACCTATCTGTCGCCATGCTTTCCCCCTGGAAAAAAACTCCAAGGGGACAAGGGCAATGAGAAGGTAGCCTTATGGGGGAAAAACCAATGGGACGAAAAGTGGAAAATCAGAAAGAAAGAAAAAAGGAGAGAAAAAGAAAAGAAGAAAAAAAAAAAACTATTAATCAAAAATATTATGGTAAATATAAAAAACATATAAAAATAATATATATACAGTATATATATATATATATAGACCAATAACTGAACTATCACACTGGTAAATAAATTGGTGTGTCCTGAAGGAACAAATCAACGCTCTGTTAAGATAATGTCTGTCAGACCTAGAGCGTTAGTGAATCCATTCTATGTCAGCACAAAAGTGTGGGGGGGGGGGGAGGGGGGTCACCAAGGCCATTAATGGTAGTCTATAGAACAGACGGAGAGGCTGCTGTAAAACAATCAGTACATCCACACTGACACTAGTATACCACAAACAAAGTTCAAGCGCCAGTCCTACATGCAATTTCCATGTTGTATCTTGACCCCCAAATTTGTAAACTGGTGAAGACTATGCTCCAAGTGCACCACGGTCGCCTGATCCTTAACACAGGATGGTGTATGCAGACAGTTAAACAAAAGAGAAGGATGGCGCTCAGGTGTGCACTTGTGATGAAAAAAGTACAAATCTGACCTCAGAGAATGGTCTTTGTGAAGGGCCTCAAACGTTTAATAAACTCATGCAATAAAAACGATTAAATCAATGGAAATACTTCCAAACCGGACTCTGAAGCCTCTGGAGCCTCTGGATCTCCTAGGGAGCTGTGGGAATCCTATTTATTTACCAGTGTGATAGTTCAGTTATAGTTCTACATATATATATATATATATATATATTATTTTTTATATGTTTTTCATATTTACCCATAATATTTTTGATTAATATTTTTTTTTTTTCTTCTTCTCTTTTTCTCTCCTTTTTTCTTTTTTTCTGATTTCCACTTTTCGTCCCATTGGTTGTTCCCCCATAAGGCTACCTTCTCATTGCCCTTGTCCCCTTGGAGGTTTTTTCCAGGGAGTAAGCATGGCGACAGATAGGTCTTTACGCATACAGGCCATTTCTGACCAAGTTGTTTCAACGTCGAATGAAAGCAAAACCAATCCAGATAATGATATTGAGGTCAACCACCCAATACACATGCACCCCCCACATACAGAGGCTTTTGAAGTTGAGATGAGACAAGCCTTTTTTAAGTTACAACATGGAACTCCACCTTGCACATGCTGGCCAGACTGTGCGAGCAGTAGCAGGCCATAGTGGAGTTTCAGCTGCAGCACGCACGCGTGAGTCGCTCTGCGGAACCTCACCACTTTACCACTTCACCACCAATAACTGGGCCTCCATGCGAGACCTGTGTGCCTTGTTGCGCTGTTTCGAGTACTCCACCAACATGTCCAGTGCCGATGACTCTATTCTCAGCTTAACTATCCCACTTCTATGCCTTCTTGAAAAAACGCTTTGGGCTATGATGGAAGAGGATGTGGCACAGGATGAGGAGGAGGTGGAGGAGGAAGAGGTATAATTTCCAAGGCTTTCAGGGCAGTCATTCACAAGTGGCTCCGAGTGTGGGTTCCTGCACCCACAAACGCCAGGGACACAATTGTCCAGCAGAGGCACAGTTCTGGAGGGTGACGAGGATGAGGAGGAGAAGATGGAGGAGGATATGTAACCATGTTCACAGCAAGGTGGCACCAAGGCCAGCTCATGGCCATCACTGGTGCATGGCTGGGGGGATACAGAAGACACAGAGGATACACCTCCCACAGAGGACAGCTTTTCTTTGCCTCTGGGCAGCCTGGCACACATGAGCGATTACATGCAGCAGTGTCTCCGCAATGACCGCCGAGTTTCCCACATTGTTACTTGTGCTCATTACTGGGTGCCCACGCTGCTGGATCCCCGTTACAAGGACAACGTACCATCCTTAATTCCCTCACTGGAGCGTGATCGGAAGATGCGCGAGTACAAGCGCACGCTGGTAGACGTGCTGCTGGTGGCATTCCCACCTGATAGTGGGGGCACAGTGGAAGCACAAGGCCAAGGCAGAGGAGGAGGAAGAAGAGGTCGCCAACACAGCCAGGGCACCGCCAGCACCTCAGAAGGCAGGGTTAGCATGGCCGAAATGTGGAAAAGCTTTGTTAGCACGCCACAAAAAGCAGCAGCACCACCAGCTGATATGGAACGTCTTAGCAGGAGGCAGCATTTCACTAACATGGTGGAGCAGTATGTGTGCACATGCCTAGACGTACTGAATGACGGGTCTGCCCCCTTCAACTTCTGGGTCTACAAGTTGGGCACATGGCCTGAGCTTGCCCTTTACGCCTTGGAGGTGCTAGCCTGCCCTGCATCCAGTGTATTATCTGAACGGGTATTTAGCACGGCTGGGGGCGTTATCACAGACAAGCGCAGCCGCCTGTCCAGAGCCAATGTGGACAAGCTCACATTCATTAAAATGAACCAGGCATGGATCCCACAGGACTTGTCCGTACCTTGTGCAGAATATACATGTATACTGGCCCTACCCAGCCATTGTTGTATTTGATCTTTCTTACTCTTTTGGGGTGTACCCGAATTTAAAAAAAAATGTAATTAAAAACCAAAACCAGTGTTGGCTACCTCGTCTCCTCCTCCACCGCCGCTGCCACTTCCACCTACACCTCCATATCCACCACCACCTCAACCTCCTACTCCATATGGGCCTCGTCCTCCTCCTACATCATTCAAGATTATTATTTTTTTATTTTTATGTTATTTTAAGTTATTTCCCTATCCACATTTGTTTGCAGAGCACTTGCCATGCGCTTAAGATGATTTTGCTGCCATTTGCAGACCTCTAGCCCTTTCCATGTGTTTTTTAGAGCCATTTTAGTGCTCAAAAGTTCGGGTCACCATTGACTTCAATGGTGTTCGGGATCGGGGTAAAGTTCGGGTTAAGTCGGGGGTCACGAGCCCGGACTTTTTTTTCAAGTTCGGCCGGACCCGCCAAGCCCGGACATCCAGGTGTTCGATCAACTCTAGTCAACAGGCTTAATTTTGAAAAGAAAAGTCTAAATTCTCCTGAAAGGTAATATAGAGCGTTCCCACCTTTTATCTTTAAAATTAGGATCACTATGAGAATAACCACCAAAATCACTGAGGAGACAACAATGCTGATCATGAGGTCACGGAAGGTGAGATTTTTGTTTTCATAAGAACCATTTCCTTTATTAGTCCTTTGTGTTTCTCTGGTAGATGCATCTAACAAAGAGAAAAGAAAAACAAAAAATGAAACTGTTTGTGGCCTAAAATTATCGAAACATAGGGTGACCATCAAACTTAAAATATAAAAGCTTCCTAAAGCTGAATGCCAGGAAAACTGCTAAATACAGAAATGAAATGCATATAGGGAAGTTGTTTACCTGCCAAAGGATTTGTATTACTGTCCAACCAGTTTTGAGACTTACACAGCTCTGTCACACAGCAAAGTCCTGTCTGGCAGGCCATGAGGCCTCATTTTTCTGCTGCAGTTCAGTAACATTTGCGGGTTGGAGCAGGGAGGAGTTGTGCAAGAAGGACCAACTGATCACACAACCACTGTAATTGGCTGTCACAATGGTTACATGGGGTGCGGGTTCCACTGGCTACGGATCATTAGTAGAGACCAAGAGTTATTTTTGATCTGTATCTGTGAGTTCCATAAATTTCAACATTAAACACTTCCCGCCCGCCCTATAGGCGATTCACGGTGGGAAAGTGGTTGCATCATCCTGACAGGACGTCATAAGACGGCGGCAGGATAATGCGCGGGGGCGCGCAGAGCGGCGAATGGTGCTGCGGCATGTCACTCTGACACACCGCATCTCCGATCTCGGTAAAGAGCCTACTGACGTAGGCTCTTTACCATGTGACCAGCTGTGTCCAATCACAGCTGGTCACATAGTACACAGGAAGAGCCGTTAATCGGCTTTCCTTAGTTCGTGCCTGACAGGCACGAGTATTGGAGAGCCGATCTGTGGCTCTCCTAACAGGGGGGGGGGGTCTGCACTGGTAATCAGAGCATTGATTACCAGTGCAGATCATTAGGGGGGGGTGCCAGCAGGAACCAGCAGGAATGCCCACCCATGACCCCAGGGATGCCCACCAGGGATGGCAATCAGGGCTCAGGGAGCCCGCCAGTGCCCTCCCCATCAGTGCTGCCCGCCAGTGCCCTCCCCATCAGTGCTGCCCACCAGTGCCCATCATTGCCATCTATCAGTGCCCCCCACCAGTGCCCATTATTGCCCACCAGTGCCGCCTATCAGTGCCCATTAGTGCCCATCAGTGCCACCCATCAGTGCCGCCTATCAGTGCCCATCGGTGGCACCTACCAATGCCCATCAGTGCCGCCTTCCAGTGCCCATCAGTGCCGCTTATCAGTGCCCATCAGTGCCACCTATAAGTGCCCATCAATGTCGCCTATTAGTGCCCAGCAGTGCCGCCTATCAGTGCCCACCAATGCTGCATATCAGTGCTACCTATCAGTGCCACATATCAGTGTCCATCAGTGCTGCCTATCAGTGCTGCCTATCAGTGCCACATATTCGTGCCACCCCATCAGTGCCACCCCATCAGTGCCACTCCATCAGTGCCACCCCATCAGTGTCTCCTCATTAGTGCTTGTCAGTGTGGCCTCATCAGTGCTCATCAGTGCAGGAAAAAACGTATCTATTTACAAAATTGAAAACATAAACAAAAAAAAACGTTTTTTTTTTTCAAACTTTTCGGTCTTTTTTTATTTGTTTAGCAAAAAAGAAAAAACCTTGCAGTGATCAAATACTACTAAAAGGAAGCTCTATTTGTGGGGGGAAAATGACATAAATTTGGTTTTAGGTACAGTGTTGCATGACCGCGCAATTGTCATTCAAAATGCAACAGCGCTTAAAGCTGAAAATTGGCTTGGGCAGGAAGGGGGTGAAAGTGCCCAGTATTGAAGTGGTTAAACTCTTTAATAATTTTAACTCTAATTAGATCCACCTTGTACACTTAAAAAACATATAGCAGAATAATGATAACTGCATAGCTCCCAACTGTCTGATTTTGAGGGACTGTCCCTCATTTAGAACAAAGTCCCTCGGAACTCCTTCCTCCTTAATTGTCCCTCATTTTGGTCTGATCTATATAGTTGTATAGGTAGGTGCTAGGAAAACACATTTGGTGGCTCTGTTCTGCTTATCAGGAGAGCCAGATCTGTAGGTTTAGCCTGTCACATGTTTCCAGGTGTGATTTATTGGGTCTAAGGGAGTCTCCCCACTGTATCCAATGAGAGAGCTTGTTGGACAGTGGAGGAAACCTAACCAATAGTGCACCAGGGTTTATGGCTGTCCCATTAGGTGGGCATTGCTGCAATGCATCCTGGGATTGGTTATAAATCTGGAGGGAGCATGTGACAGGATGGTCTTTTGGCAGGAACATCAGTCCCAGGAGGAGGTGACGGCAGTCTCTCTTCCTGCTGAAGTGTGAAGGTGGTCTGGGAAGTCAGCCTAGGGACCAGAGGTTGAGCTGGGCTGCAGAGGATCCAGAGTGTGCTGACCGAGTGGAGCTGCTGGGCAGAGATCTTCAGGAAAAACAGTGTTGTGAGTACTTAAGATCTGCCCAGGGGTCTGCCTAGCTCAGGGGTCTGCAACCTTTAAGACATAAAGAGCCACTTGGACCCGTTTCCGAAGGAAAAAAAAAAACTGGGAGCCGCAAAACCTACCGGGGGGTCGAAAACAGGGACGTAATTAGAAATCACAGGGCCCCATAGCAAAATTTGCTATGCCCAATGATCATACCCCAATGCAGAGACCAGCGTACACGCCCCTTTCAATGCAGAGACAGTGGGCTGGAAGGGGACGTCGGGACGGTGCTTGACTAACGCACGCACCGCCCCCCACCCGACGCCACAGCCAGGACAGCGCCACAGTGGGGAGTGTCGGGGCGCACAGTGCGCCTCCTCCCCTCGCTATGATCCGCCCCGGAGCCGCGGCAAAGGTTCAAAAGAGCCGCATGCGGCCCTGGAGCCGCGGGTTGCAGACCTATGGCCTAGCTAGAAGAGGGGGCCACTCCAGAGAGGTCAAAGGGGATACAGGAGCCAGCTAACCAGGAGTGCATAGTAAAGGGGGTGCCAAGTAGTAAAGCCCTGAAATTTGGGGAGTAAAAGGGGGCGCCAGGGAACCTTCAGGGCCCCGATGCAAGAAACCATGAAGGGCCCCCCAGACCCCTGGCCGGGGCCCTTCCCTTCAAGCCCGGGGCTCTTCCCACTAATCCTGGGGCTCTTTAATCTCATTGCATGGCCTTTTATTATGGTCCCGCATCAGGATCCTTTCACAAGTTCTGCAGTGGGCCCCCTTCCTGCAATCTTGGGGCCTCCCCACAGTGGTGAAATGCCAGGGCCCGGTCGCAAGTGTGACCTTTGAGATCCTAGAAGTTCACCCACTGGTTTGCTACCGGGCCCCCTGGAGCATGGGGCCCGGTAGCGATTGCAACCCCTGCAACCCCTGTAGTTACGCCCCTGCCCTGAAGTGTTCAGCAATACAGTCTGCACTACCAGTCAGCTACCTCAGGAAGGAGTACCTTGGGGAGCTCAAAGGGACTTTTCCACAGTCAGAGGGGAATTTCAGTAACTGGCCTAGCCAAGGCTAGCATCAATCAGCATTAACCAGCATCAGTCAGCGTTAACCAGCGTCAGTGAAGCGCTAACCAGCGCCACGCAGCATTTTTTTCAGTGTCCCTGCCTAATTGTGCATAGTTGCTGCATAGTTGGTTGGAGTATCCCACTACTCCCTTCTCCCATCCAAGTTCTCAAATAAACCCTAAAAAGCAAAGAAACCGGACTGGTTATTGTCTAAGGTGCTCACACTTGAAACATGCTTAAAGGTACTATCATTGCTAATGGTAACTCAGGGGAACCCAGTGCTACATTTTTATAAGATGCACTACTCACCTATCTTATCTGTCAAATTCTTTTCCCAGTGCTAAATCTTTCATTCAATTCATAAATTGCTGCATCTGTAAATTCCAAAAGCCAGTATAAAGGAATAGCAGTGGTAAAAAAAAAAGTGGGTTTAACCAATCATTTTTTATTTTTTTATTCAATTCTCCTTTGAGTGTGTCCTATGCATACATATATTTGCTATTAGGTGTCCCTTATTCCCATCTCAGGAAGTTAGAAAGTATGTAATTGGTCCAAATAAATAAGAAAATTTAAACTCCAAATTAGTTTTATCTTTTCATTTTACACTGATACTGCAAAGTTTTTCTATGTTGGCTATTTTCAGTTTTTAAAAAAAGTCTATGCTTAATTTAATCAACATGTTCAACTATATCCAAGGTCAGTATGAATATTTTGTATATTATTATTTTTTTATCCCAAGCACTTTGTATGGGGCAATGGGTCATCAGTTTTATGCAGTATATCAGAAGATTTTCCCATTACTTAAAAAAAAAAGTTCTTCAAATCTGATAGATTACATTCGGGAATGCTTTAAAGTGGTCCTAAAGGCAGAAGGTTTTTTGCATTCTCTACAATAAAGTAACCCCCGCCCCCTCAACGTATACTTATCTGAGCCTGTTCTCGATCCAGCAACGTGCATGAGAGCAGAGGCTCTCCCTCCCTATTGGCTCAGAGACAGCAGTGGGAGCCATTGGCTCCTGCTGCTGTCAATCTCAGTCAGTGAGGCTGAGATGGGGACCCTGATGTATAGGGAACCATGATGGGGTCACTGATGTAAGGAGGACACTAATAGGGACCCTGATGTAGGGGGTACTCTGATGGGTATTCTACATTAATGGGTACCCTAATTTTCAGTCACCAAGTGGAAATATAAGCTTTTTTCATAAGTCAGAGCACTTACCTCCTCCCAGCCTGCCTCTTAATCACTTGACCGCTAGGTAGGTTTTACCCCCTTCATGGTCAGGGCAATCTTTGCTATTCAGCACTGTGCTACTGTAACTGGCAATTGCTCAGTTATGCAACACTGTATGTAAATGAAATGTATTTAATTTTTTTTTTCACACAAATAGAGCTTTTTTTTGGTGGTATTTGATCACTGGGTTGTTTGCTTTTTGCTACATAAATGAAAAATACCAATTTTGAATAAAACATGTTATTCTTAGTTTCTGTTATAAATTTTGCAAATAAATACTCTTTCTTCAGAAATGTAGGCCAAATCTATTTTGCTACATTTCTTTTGTAAAAAAAAATAACCAAAATCAGTGTATATTATTTAGTCTGTGTGAAAATTTTCAAACTATGGTATATATATTTGAAAATTGAAAAATTCTGATGTACTGATGACCTATCTAATTTCATAAGGCCCCAAAATGCCAGGACAGTACCAATATCTCCCAAGTGACCCCTTTTTGGAAAGTAGACAGTCCGAGGTATTTAGTAAGAGGCACGGTAAGTTTTTTAAAGTTGTAATTTTCTGGGGGGGCGTGGCCTGAAGTGCGATGGAGTAAGATGCACTGAAAGAGAGCTCCGCTGGCATCCTCCTGTCTCTTCGATCCTGTCTTTTACCAGACCCAGAACTTACCTTCTCTTGGCCCCTCCCGGAATTAGTGGCGGTATGTCTCCTCCTCGTCAGAAGTCTGAAGCGGCCACGAAGCTCGATAAATTCCGGCACAAGGACAAGGAGGCTCTGCCGGATGTTCCCGCCGCTGACCTCACACAGGTCCTGGATGCCATCTCTACCTGCCAGGCGACTCTGACCGCAAAAATTGAGGAGGTGAAGGTAGATGTGTCTCTTATCCGCCATGATTTGCAAAGTTTGCGGGACCGGGTGTCCAAGACCGAACGCCGCTTGGGCCATGTGGAGGATGCGGTTCATCCCCTGCAGGCCTCCTCCGACCAGGCCGAGTGCCATATTGCCCAGCTCCTGGCCAAGCAGGATTACCTGGAAAACCACATGCGTGCAGAAGGTGCATCCCCAGCCACTTTTCTAGAGGACTTGCTGATCACTACCTACGGCCGTGAACCCTTCTCCCAGTCCTTCGTGGTGGAACGGGCCCATCGAGTACCATCTAAACCACCACCCCCGGGGGCCCCTGCATGAGTGTTCATTGCCAAATTCTTCAATTATAGGGATCGGGATGTTATCCTCCACCTGGCTCGGGATAAAGGGAATATCCCACACCTCAACACCCAGGTGCTCGCCTTCCCATATTTTTCCACGGAGATCCAGCGACGACGGGGCAAGTTTACGGATGTTAAGCGGAAACTGCGTGCCCGCAACCTGAAATACGCCATGTTGTTCCTGGCCTGGCTCCGTGTGGTTGGCGAGGACTAGGTGCATTTTAGGAACTCAAAGAAGGACCCGGATGAGGCCATGACGTGGCTGGATAGACTGAGACCTGTATAGGGTGTGAGTATTCCTACCCCGCACTTTATTTACTGTTGCCACGCTGTGCCTGCCTTGCCATGCCTGTGCCTGTCCCTTGTTGGCCCCTGGAAGAGGGGGCCCCCTGGCACTATTTGCCCTGTGTAATTGGCTCCTCACGGGTCCTTCTATGAGTTCCTGTTCTCCCCTTTTTACTTGATTTTGATACCCGTTGTCACCTCTGTGCCTCCACAGTTCTGGATGTACTCCCCCCCCCTTGTTTTTTCATACTCCTGCTCTGCTGGAACTTTATCAGACTGCCGTACGGCTCTCTTCTATCACCTGATCGGCTCCTGGATGTCATGACCCCTTGGAGCTGATTGCCGGTTGCGTCATCTAAAGTCTCTTGATCTTCAGAGATCGGTTGTCCCCCACTTACTTAACAACCATAATGTTCACCTGCCTATTTTGGGTGTTTGTTTTTTCTAGCCTAGTACCCTGGCTGTGGTTGAGAAAGGTCCCTTGGGCACTCTACCACAGCTGGTGCAATTTTTGTCCTGCTTTTGCAACTTGTTGGGGGATATATGCTCACACAAGTGGGGGTCGGTGTAGAGCTGGGTGGGTTAGGGTTATGTCTTTCATGGACTCTTTTTGTGTATTGTATACGGTATTTTTTCATTGCTGCTATTTATGCCTATTTTGCTTTATGGAGCTGCCTCTGGGTTTTATTTCTGCTCTTTTGTTTTTCAATGCCACACAATTTGTTTTTATTTTGTGTGTCCCTGCAGGCTCGGTCTCCACTTACATCCATTGCCCTTGTGATATTTCTTCCCTGTTGCCATGGCCCCCCTAAAATTATTACTTTGGAATATCCGTGGCACTAGGGACAAGATTAAACGTATGGCCCTTTTCACTTTTTTAAAGGCCCAATCTGCTGAGATCATTGTACTGGTCGAAACACATGCCACTGTCTCATTGGTCCGTGCTCTTAGGAAACCTTGGATGGGTTGGGCATACCACGCCACGTACAGCTCCCATTCCGAGGTGTATCGGTGCTGATTGCTAAGTCCCTCCCCTTTGCCGTTTGTTCGGTGGAGACTGACCCTCAGGGACGCTATGTATTTCTCTGTGCTACACTAGCTGGGTCACCTATTTTGTTATTGGCTTACTATGTACCTCCCCCATTCACTGGTGCAGTCCTGGCAGCGGGTTTTGACTACATAGCCCGACATCCCTCGATACCCGTTATATGGTTGGGGGATTTCAATATGAAAGTCAACCCCATGCTGGACCGGGTTGGCTCTGATCCATCCACGCGCCCCTCGGGTGGCCTGACCCGATTTGGTCGTGTTATGGCTCAATTTTCCCTGGTTGATACTTGGCGCCATTTATACCCCGATAGGAAGGCTTATTCCTGTTTTTCTGCTTCTCATGCTTCCATGTCCCGCAAAGACTATGTGTTTATTTCTACCCAGCTTACTCCTCAATTGCAGGCAGCGGGCTTTTGCCCCCCTGTATTTTGTCGGATCACGCCCCTTACTGGGTGGTCCTTGACGTTTTGTTGCGGCCTCCACACAGTAACTGGCATCTCAATCCGTTCTGGCTTGCTGTGCTCCCGGACTCTGCAATCATGGAGGTGGAGTGGGACTCGTTCTTTGCAACCAATGATGGCACCTCGGATCCCTTTACGGTGTGGGACGCATTTAAGTCACACGCACGTTTACACCTGTCGGATGGCATTTCTAAATTTAAACGACAATCAAGAGCCTCATATGCACAGGTGCTGGGGGGGCTGGCATCTTTGGAGGATCGCTATGCCCTTGCACCATCTCCAAAAGCTCTTTTTAGACTTCGCCTGCAGACGTGGGTGGCTGAAGAGCTTAGTTATGAAAGAACCAGACACAAACTGTTTTTTGCTAAACAGCGTATATTTGAGCAGGGGGAGCACCCGGGTAGACTGTTGGCGTATCTGGCACATTTGGACGCCCGCCCCCCTGTTGTTATTTCCTTGGCTTCCCCGGACAGTTCCCTCGTCACTGATGCTAACAAAGTTGCCCACATGTTTGCTGAATTTTTTCGGGATACCTATTCCTCTAGGGTAGTATATGAACCCCGTTACCCAGCATTTATTCAAGTCATCCCTGCTTATTGTGCGTAGTTTGTTTAGTCTGAGTATCCCACTCATCGCTTCTCCTATCCAAGTTCCTAATAAAACATAAAAACCAAAGAAACTGGACTTGTCCTTGCCTGAGGTAAAATCACTTTGAAACATGTCAGAATGTTCTACTGTTGCTAATGGTAACCCAGGGGAACCTGTCTTCAGCAGCTCCCTTGGGAGTAGTGCTACACTCGCTTGGTGCACCTTTCGCCCCTCCATCTGGGTTTCTTCAGAAGCTGAGGCTGTCAGTGATAGGTCTGGTTTATATAGGCATGTTCATCCCTCCTTCACCACCCAAGTAAGTTCTCCCTGTAATCCTGTAACACAAATTCTCTTCCTTGTTGACAACACTTCCTGTCTATACAGGAAGGGGTGATGGCGGTCCCCATCCTAGTAGTAGGTTCATTTGTTTGATCCTACAGTATATGCAATATTAGGTTTATAGTAATTTTTTGCACAACTAATATTCATGTTTATACAGAGTTTTTGGTACCATAGGTGTTTAAGGGCAGTGCTGTAGATACATGGATTAATTCATTTATTTTAGCCACACATTCGAGCGTGTTTATGCGCGTTAGGAGTGTTTACATACTTACGCACACATCTTCATGCTTTGGTGCATTTTTTATGTCTATAAATGTTGCTCTTGAAATTTGAATCAAAATGCCTAATGTGCATGGCAACAAAGGCCACAACATTGAACTGAGTTTAAAGCGGAAATGTACCCATAACAACTAAAAAATAATGTTTTTTAACAAGGAACATACATTCCACATTAATAATTATTCTACCAAAGTTAGAGTGTGCTGTTAATGCCTCCTACATTGCTCATGTTTCTTCCTGCCAGAGGCTGCCATTTTGCTGATGTCCAGAGCACCTGAAAAGCAGTAAATCTATAGGCTGTCAGCAGATCGGCCTCTGGTGGCTTTGATTTTCAGCACAGTACCAAAAAATATGGAGCAACTGAGCATGTGCAGAGCAGAGTAAGACATTGGGGTTGATTTACTAAAACTGGAGAGTGCAAAATGTGGTGCAGATCTGCATGGTAGCCAATCAGCTTCTAACTTCATCTTGTTTATTTACGCTTTGACAAAAAATCCTGAAAGCTGATTGGTTTCTATGCAGAGTTGCACCAGATGTTGCACTATTCAGTTTTAGCCTAAATGCTACCAGATCTTTAACATTATAGGCACTTATTTTTAATGTTTTACATAGCTATACCTGCAAAAGGGGCCAGCCTGAAGTCATCTAGCAGGACTTCATTTTCAAAGTTCCACCTTAAAGTGGCATTTTTTTAATGCCCGTGTGAATAAACACTAAAAAGTAATATCAAAGTAAATTCTTTGTACAGTGACCCCTAATTCCTGGCACCAGACGTACAATAAAATGATAAAAATGGAGCTAGATGCCCCTTAACTTTACCATTGATGATTAGTCTGGTTCCTCCTCCATACTGAATTTCATTTTTGGGATGGTCACCTGCACACAGTTTGATCACCACAAAGCAGTGAAATGAAGTATTGTCTGCCTTCGTTACATCATTTATCATTAGATTAGTCATCCCTGTTATGGATGTCCGATGTCTATATGTAGAATGAACCATTTCCTGGTAGGGATGGAAGGCATACGGTCCGGTTACATTCCCCACTCTCCAGTATACATTGACCCGCACAATATCTCTCTCTGTATATTGGTCATCAGAAAGGGTGTAGGAGCAGGTAAGGATCACTGAACGATTTTCTTGTACTGAGATTTCTTTAGTTGGCTGATCCCAGGATGACTGGTAATCTGGAAGGACAAGTGGAAGAAATAAGCCAATCCACATATGTTTTAGTTAACAGGAGCCAGTCTATATGTGCTGTGTGGTCTTGTGCGCTCATATCTTGCTGTTTGTGCCTATATATTCCAGAATAGAACAAGGAGTCTGGCACTTTTAAATGACATCTAAACCGACTAGTAATTTAAGCTATTATGTAACAATATTTTTTAGAATTTGTTTTTCATCTTTTTGAATCTGCAGTTTTTATTAAGATTATACCTGGTAATCCTGCCATAGAGGTCTTAATTGGGGCACTTCCTGTCATAACAACTGTCCACCAATTGTGCTTCGGCATTGTCACCTCTCACATGTGCATAGACATGGTTAGTCATGGCCATCAGCATTGACATGCCTCTGACACTGAAGTGAATAGAATAGCCAGTAAGGTTTTGAGGGGACTACCTTTGGGTTTAAAGTAGGGATCAACCGATTATCATCAATGCCGATATATTGGGGGCCGATATGCACTTTCCCAGACATATCGGTATCAGCCCCTGAGGTTACCGATATTGCAGATATTTTGGGAAAGTGCTGTAACGGAGTGATGCCTGCATCTAGAGGCATCACCCCGGTACCGGCGTCCATAGCCGATGGTTGGCTGTCTTGTAATGACAACCGATGCGGCTGAGAAGTCGCTCAGCTGTCATTACAAGGAGCAGGAGAAGACGTCTCCCCCCTCCAGCCACCTTCCGCATCTCGCCCGGGTCTCTCATCCCACCGGGAGACCCGGGCATCCTACCTGCATGGCCGCCGAAGAGAAGACTTGATCAAAGCCACATTTGGGTCTGATCGGGTCTCCATTTAAAAAACCCGGAAGTGATGTCATGACATCACATCCAGGTACTCGGCAGCAAATTAAAAAAAATGTGATCATTCAAAACTGTCAAACTTGGCATTTTGAATGCTTTTAAGTGCAGAGGAGGGGTTGGGGTCTTTTGGACCCCCAGATCCCTCCACCAGAGTACCTGTATAAAATAAAAAAATGCTTTTATAAATGTCCAAAAATATCGGCCATTACTGATATCCGATGACCAAAATATCGGTATCGGCAATAAAAAAAAACCATATTGGTCGATCACTAGTTTAAAGGATAAGTTCACATTTAGTAAAATGTTACATGTTACACCCATATTCAGGGTGTAACATGTAACGAATGTATCAGCCCCTGCAGCTCCCCGATCTAGCTATCACAATTTAAAGGAAACGTGGCCAACTGGTGCTCCGCCCACCCAGCCGCGTCACTCATTCACAGTGTCCTGTGAATGGAAAACGAAAAGGTCCAGCAGCCTTTCCGGCTGTCAGCTTGTAGCTTTCAATAGACTACCACAGTGCTGTGAAATTTATTAGTAAAAAAAAATTCTAATAAATGCACATTTTTTTGCAGGTAAAATTAAGGGGGCAAAACCTTCCTGGTTCTGTTGATCACTGGTGCAATGCTTTAAAAACTCCCCCAAAAAAAAAAAAAATGCACATGTTTTTACCTGAAAAAAAATGTGCATTTATTAGTATTTTTTTTCCCCAAAAAGTTAACTTATCCTATAAAATAGAAGTGTGGCCAAGCTGTGAATATTCTAATATTTTCATATTCTAACAAGTATTAACAAATGGTAAATGTACTTTAAAACAATCCTTAAATTACCTCTGTAGTGGCAGGCACTGTGAAGAGATTCATCCTCATAATTTACCGTAGAATTACCATACTTATAGTTTTTCCTAGCAGATCATTCTGCATTTATGTGGCTTTAAGAGAGCATTAAGTTTGTAAGTTCAATTACTATCACAAATAAAGTTAGAACTTTTTGTCAGAAAATATATGTAATTTTTGCAAAAAAAACTTTTTTTCCTGGCTCCTAGCAATTTTGAATCATTAACCACTGGACCGGAAGGTTTCGCCCCCTTAATTGCCAGGCCATTTTTTGCGATTTGGCACTGCTTTACTTTAACGGACAATTTTGCGGTCGTGCGATGCTGTACCCAAATAAAATTGATGTCCTTTTTTCCCCACAAATAGAGCTTTCTATTTGTGGTATTTGATCACCTTTTGCAATTTTTATTTTTTTGCACTATAAACAAAAAATGCGACAATTTTGAAAAAAAAAAAAAAAAACAATATTTTTCCCTTTTTATATAACATTCCCCCCCCCCCCCCAAAAAAAACTTAAAAATCTAATTTTTTCATCCTTTTAGGCCAATATGTATTTTGCTAAAAAAAATTCCAATAAGCTTATATTGATTGGTCTGCGCAAAAGTTATCGCGTCTACAAACTAGGGGAAAGATTTATGTAATTTTTAATTATTTATTTTTCTAGTAATGGTGGCGATTAGAGATTTTTAACAGGACTGTGACATTGCGGCAGACAGATCAGACCCCTAACTGACATTTTTGACACTTTTTGGGGATCAGTGACATTACTATAGTAATCAGTGCTAAAAATATGCACTGTCACTGTACTAATGACACTGGCAGGAAAGGGGTTAACCCAGGGGCGATCAAAGGGCTAAGTGTGAGCCTAGGGGACGCTTTCTAACTGCATGGGGGACTTAACACAGAGACCTGTGATCCTATATAGAAGGATCACAGGAGCTCTGTGATCATTTCAGAGAGAGCAACAATCTGCTGTGTTTAAAATGGCAGACCGTCATTCTCTCAGGGCGGGCAGCGATCGTCGGTTCCCCTGCAGAAATCACAGCCGTTGGTCCCGTGGATCGGCATCCCCGCTGCTGTGGGGGCGGGCGCGCACTCGCCTCCAGGAGCTCTCCCACGAACATACGTACCCATACTTTGGTTCGTGCAGCCGAGCCAGCCTCCCGCAGTATCTATGGTAGGCGGTCAGCAAGTGGTTAATGTACATCACACAGTATATGAGCTTGTGCTGGTGCAATATATTTCTATGTTCTAATAGTTTGACTGCAGCTGCTCATAGCTTCTTGAGTGTATTGTTGAATCCTCCTGACAAACAGAGTATCTCTGTCCTATTGCTATATCATATGCACAGTGCCAGATAACTAGGACTGCATTCCAGGCTGGTTGGGTAACAGCTGGAGGGTCTCCTCATCACCACAGGTCTTGCCTTCAGTTCTCTGACACAAAAACATATGCTGCATCATCCTCAGAGGCCTCTGCAATGAGACTTTGCTGCAACATTTATCTGGAGGTATCTCTTATAATAACTGTATATATATCTGGGTATATGTGCACAATTGTACCAGAACTCCTGTCGGGCCCTTTGCTAATAATATCTGTTTGTACATTGGATGTATGTAATGTTAGTAATTTTTTGTTCTATAAAGCTTGTATTATTTCCATACCAGTGTGCATCTATATGTTTATGGTTGGTGTTATATGCCGGTTACAATAGTTCTTCTGCTTCCAATTACTTTGATTAAAATGCTGAATAACTTCCCTGGAAGGGAGCCCTATCACTTTTCAGAGGCCCTGCCCTGGGTAGAGGCTCTGCCAACTTTATTATCAATTCCACTTCCGCTCAGCTTAACAGCAAGACCACTAGAAATTTCTGAATGACAGAGTGGTCGATAATGGCATTCTGTACATTAATCTTTCTTAGTACAGGTGTACTATGTTTACCTGCAACAACCAGCCTTGTAAATTGTTTGCTTGTCAGTGTTGTATGCGCTGTAGAGGCAACACAGCAAAAGCTTTGGTGATCATTTATATCAATATCATTAATGCGCAGTGAGATGTCTTGAGTGAAATTGACCAGAGAGTACCGGCTCTTTTGATGTGCATTATTTAATACAAGTATGGGATGTGAATAGGGACATTCATCATCTGCACTGTGTACAGCATTCCAGCTGACGTATTGAAGAGCTGAGGTGTCCTTGGAGTAATAACACGGAATGATGACCTCTTCACCTGAAACAGCCATCACTTCATCCACCTGAGTGACATATTCTGTAAGTAAACAAAGAAAACTGGTTAGAGGGGAGAAATAAAGTTTACAGAGCTCAATAGCTCATTCTAAAATGTACACACACAAATGAGCAAGAACCACTCCAATCTGCACTGTTTAACTGTAATAATTTCCAGCTGGAGAATGTCTGAAAAGAAGCAGTTTGTTGGTCTCTCTTGCATCAGAAAAACAGAATAAGGAGGCATGGATTCACTCTGTGTTAAAGCGTTTTTAAAGTTCACGGCTTTTTACCTTTCAATGCCTGAAGGTAAAAGAAAACCATCTGTATGCAACAACCTCCCCAGCCCCCCCCCCCCCCCCCCCCACCACCAGTACTCACCTGAGTTCCCTCTTGATCTAGTGATGTGCATGAGAGTTGAGCTGCTCCTGGGTCTCCCATTCCTTATTGGCTGAGACAGCAGCAGGAGTTATTGGCTTCTGCTACTGTCAATCACAGCCAGCAAGCCGATGGGGAGAGAGTGGGGAGCAGGGTTGAGCTGAGGCTCTGTGTGTCTCATGGATGCATGGAGAGGGGCCATTCGTGCAGCAAGTTAAGAGGCACTATGCAAAGGAAAAAAAAAATCATATCTAAAAAGAGAAACACTGCAAGTGAACATTTTAAAATATTTATATTTTCTGTGCTTTTGCTTGAAATTTACTTTGGTGACAGGGTCTCTTTAAGCAATGGTGTCCCTAGTTTACTTTGTGCCTGTTGGATACAACCACTCTGTAGCCAGCTGAGGTGCTTCTCTTATCTTTTTGTGTTCTGGAATAATTTCTAAACACAGATTAATTGCTTCTGCCACTAGTCTAGATGAGAAGAGGTAACGACTCTTTATGTTATGAATATGTATTCTATACATGTATTCTCTATAGCCATCATTGAGGCATTGACTTCCGGCCCCGGCTTGGACAAAGAAATAGGCATGAGCATTTTAGACCGAGCAGCCAATTTTTAAAGGCTTTCATTTATAAGGGATTTTTAAGTGTGTAATTTATATACACTCCTATGATGATTATTATTATTATTTTTACCCTGTATCTTATTTCTAAACTTCTAGACCAGAAGGATTTGCCCCCTTAATGACCAGGCCATTTTTTGAGATTCGGCACTGCGTTACCTTAATGGACAATTGCGCGGTTGTGACGCTGTACCTAAATAAAATTGATGTCCTTTTTTTCCCACAAATAGCGTATTTGATCACCTGTACGAGTTTTTTTTTTTTTTTTTTTTTTACGCTATAAACAGAAAAAAGAGCGAATGGGTGCATGTGATCAGCAGAGGGCCAATAAGCACTGTCCAAACGGAGGGTCAGGGGTCCTGCAGCATTATAGGACAGTCAAAGCAGAATGAAAAGTCCTCCCACAAGCTTTAACCAAACACTGATAGAAGTCACAAGACTGCTATATGCTACTGCTGATGAGAAAAGGTATTTAGCAGTTTATATTTACAAAAATAATTGCATTTCCATGTTCTGTGTACTGTGGGAGACCAGATATAGTGAATTCAGGATCCTGGGTTTAGTAACACTTTAAAAAGTAAATGCTTATCTTACTCTTCTCTCCAGCAGACTCCCTTAAGCACTCCAGTTGGCCTTCCAAAGTCTGCTGTGTAGGTTGTGACTGATTCCAGTTTCTCCCTAGCCTCCTTGGCATATCATATAGGGTTGTCCCTGTATTGTATGTGATGATGCCGATGCTCTGCTCACAGACCGGAGATTCGGGTGGAAGAGGAGAGTGCTGGAGCTGGCTAGACTGAGATATAAAGTAAATGATAGAGACTCTTCTTCTCTCCCCCAGCCACTTCTGGACCGCTCACAGTGTATTTACGTCGCTACTTTGACGGTAAATACTGGGGTTATAGCAGCAGATACCTGCCATAACCCTGGTATATTTCTATATGGCCGGCAGTCCTCTTTCACATAAAAGTGGTCCCAGCTGCAGATTCCCTGCGGGATCACTTTTGTGTGTGGCAGGAGAGGTGGCCCCTCCCGCCACTTCCCAGTCATTTACCATGCTTACCGGAGCAGTCGGTAGTGGGGAGAACGATCCGATCCTCTGTGGTGCTGGGCAAGAAGTTGAGTAAGGAAAAGCTAAAATTTGCAGCGTTGTTAGATTGTGTTATAAAGTGCAATTATGCTAATGCATATAAATATATGCTAACCAAAAAATAAAGTGCCTAAACTATGTGCAAAATCACATAATTACAGTGCTGCAACTTATAAAGTATCTAAATACTTCAATACATAAAGTGCAAAATTGCATAAGAACCACAAAATTACTGCAGTACAAGGCAATAAAGTGCAAAATTAGATATGGACCACAAAATCATAAAAACATATAAATAAAAAAATATATAAAAGAATAGAAATCTATAGAAAGTTTATATATATATATATATATATATATATATATATATATATATATATATATATATATATATATATATATATATATATATATATATATATATATATATATATATATATATATATATATATATATATATATATATATATATATATATATATATATATATATGTGCATAAGTGATAAAGTGGCTGATGCTGTTAATGATGCTGTTAATGTGAAATACTCATCATAGCATAAAGTCCACAAATTCCACCATAGATGTGCAAAGGTGCCCACCACCACCAACAGGACAACAGTAATGAAGGCTTACCAGATGTAGTGGACCCAATAAAGTATACACCTTTTGGATCATTCAGGCTTCTAAGAATTAGATGGGCTTTTTACCAGTAATCTATCCAAAGATCAATGGCTCAATCCTTCAACCTCATCCACTAATATGGAATATTATAGCCACTAGTGTTATGAGCAGCAAGAACTCCTCTTCCGGATGCTCAAAAAATAAAAAACTCACACAGTGTGTTCCTTTTAAAACATTTAATAGTGAAAAAGAAGAAACACACTTACACAGACTTGATGGTATAGCGCTTGAACAAGTAGATAAAAGCCGACATTAGCAGTAGAGGTGACGCGTTTCGTCTAAGTAGACATCATCTGACCCCATTTATTGTTGCTGGCTGCTGTATATTTAGGGTTGGTGCAGTATACAGTATAACCAGGAAGTTGAGTAAGGGCAAGATGGCCCCCAACCGACTCTATGCCCTTCGAGGACCGGAGTGGTGTCAGACATTGCTTCCACCCAACGGCCCTAAAGGCCCAATTTTTTTTTTTTTGATTAAAAAAATGACATTTTTTTAATTTTTATTTTTTTTTATTTCTTTTATGTGTATATGTGAGAACTGAGGTCTTTTTGATCCCATATCTCACTTTAAAGAGGACCTGTCTTGCTTATTTCTATTACAAGGGATGTTTACATTCCTTCTAACAGGAATAAAAGTGATCAAAAAACACATTTATTAAAAGGGACAGTGTAAAAATGAATGCAAAAAAAAAAGTTAAATACATAAGAAAAAATACATTTTTTAGTGCCCCATCCCCATTAGCTCGTGCACAGAAGCGAACACATACGCAAGTTACACCCACCTATGTAAACAGTGTTCAAACCACACATGTGAGGTATCGCCATGATTGTTAGAGAAAGAGCAATATCTTTAGCCCTAGACCTCCTCTGTAACTCAAAACTGGTAACCTGTAGACATTTTTAAAGCATCGCCTATGGAGATTTTTAAGTACCAAAGTTTGGAAGCATGACATGTTAGGTATCAATTTACTTGGCATAGCATTATCTTTTACATTATAGAAAACAATTGGGCTAACTTTACTATTTTCTTATTTTAATTAAAAAAAGTGTATTTTTTCCAAAACAATTGCGCTTGTAAGACCGCTGCACAAATACAGTGTGAAGTATTGCAATGATCTCCATTTTATTCTCTAGGGTCTCTGCTAAAAAAAAATATATATAACGTTTGGGGGTTCTAAGTAAATTTCTAGCAAAAAATACTGATTTTAACTTGTAAACAAGTAGTGTCAGAAATAGACCTGGCCCTTAAGTGGTTAGACATAACAAACCACAGTTGTGGTATCATGTTTTAGCTGAGGAGACCCACTGGAATTTTTGATTGCATTAGACATTCAGGGTTTATTTTAAGTCATGTGGACTGTGGCAAAAGAAAAAAAAAACTGCTTCTTAGGGCTTCATACATGCAGTAGGCCTTTATCTCTATTCTGACCAATCATGCCACAGCAGTATGCATTACACATGGTTGTGGGGCAGCTGCAGCATGGCCCCATTTTACTGGAATGGGTCACATTCAGCAGTGGTACCGCCTGCTTGTAGGCAGGTGCCCGCAATGTTAATTTATATAATCTTAGGTTACTGTCTGGTAATGCATGAGTTATTGTGCTGTGGCGTGTCTTCCACTTTTGGCTTGTAGTACTTCCCATAGTGGGGATATTTGTATAGGATAGGGGTTGGGTCAATTGGGGGTTGATGGTCATGGGAGTTGGAAAGACCACACATGTGGAGATGTAGTGGGGTTATCCCTTGCTGGGGCCCTAAAACATGACTGTAAGGTCTAAACCATATTGTTACCAGCGGGGTACTATCAAAAACTAAAGTTTATGAGCACCACTGCATAGCCCATGTCCAGTCTTATAATAGCCTAGCATTTTAAAAAAGGGAGAACAAATACTACCATGTAACTATTGAAAAACTTTGACATACGAGGCAACGGGACTGTTGAATTGATTCCCTTTTTTTCAAGTAAAGAAAGTTCTAATTTATTAAGAAAACAACTGATGTGATTTACTTATGAGAAAAGAGTGAGAGTGCGATCCTACAGTGAATGTGAATGGGGATCGAAGTATAACCTTCCTGTTAACCTTCTGGGTGCTGAAAAGTAAAACGTAAAGGGAAGGAGGAGCAGCCAGCTTGGGATAGGAGGCAGTAGTGGCCAGTGACAGAGGTTCTGTTGGAGGGGTGGACTGGTGGCTGTATTGTTAACCCTTCTAATCATCGGGGTCCCTATATTAGGGCCCGCTGCATAACAGAACCCTCAAAGGGACCAGACCTGGACGGGACATACTAAAACATTTAATGTGAAAATGGCTTAATGTAGCTTAATGTGTAATAAAGTGCCTAAACCGAAACCAATTGCCCTGAAACTTTGCACAGACTAAGTTTTTAACTTTCCTAATATAGCCTAGAAGTGTCATGTAGTTTGGTCTTCCAGGAGGCAAACAAGGGACATTAAGCTTGTTTTTTGGGGAGCTTAATGTGGCTTAACGTACAAAAAAGAGCTTAGATGTTAACCCATTTCCCCCAAACTTCACACAATAGAAGACTCTATTGATGCTAAGATAGTCTGAAAATGTTAGCTCATTTGGTAAATCACACCAAAAGTTATTCACATTAAGCTATTTTTTTACAATACTAAAACGTTTAATGTCCACGGCTTAATGTAAAAAGAGCTTAATGTACCAAAATGTGCCTTAACCTCAACCAATTATTCTGAAACTTTGCACAGCCCAAGTTCTGCACTTCCCAAAGCTATCCTGGAGGTTTCATCGATTTTGGTCTCCCACGTGGAAAACTGGAGACATTAAGCTCTTTTTTTGGGGAGCTTAATGTGGCTTAACATACAAAAAAGAGCTTAGATGTGAACCAATTTCCCCCAAACTTGGCACAATAGAAGAGTCTATCTATTCCAACATATTCTGAAAATTTCAGATCATTTGGTAAATCACACCAAAAGTTATTCACATTAAGCTCTTTTTGTACAATACTAAAACGTTTAATGTCCTTAGCTTAATGTGAAAAGAGCTTAATGTACCAAAATGTGCCTAAACCTCAACCAATTGTCTTGAAACTTTGCACAGCCCAAGTTCTGCACTTCCCAAAGCTATCCTGGAGGTTTCATCGATTTTGGTCTCCCACACGGAAAACTGGGGACATTAAGCTCTTTTTTTGGGGAGCTTAATGTGGCTTAACGTACAAAAAAGAGCTTAGATGTGAACCAATTTCCCCCAAACTTGGCACAATAGAATAGTTTATCAATTCCAACATATTCTGAAAATTTCAGATCATTTGGTAAATCACACCAAAAGTTATTCACATTAAGCTGTTTTTAGCAATCATAAAAACACGTGGCTTAATGTGAAAAGGGCTTAACGTACCAAAATGTGCCTAAACCTCAACCAATTGTCTTGAAACTTTGCACAGCCCAAGTTCTGCACTTCCATAATCTATCCTGGAGGTTTCATCGATTTAGGTCTCCCACATGGAAAACTGGGGACATTAAGCTCTTTTTTTGGGGAGCTTAATGTGGCTTAACGTACAAAAAAGAGCTTAGATGTGAACCAATTTCCCCCAAACTTGGCACAATAGAAGAGTCTATCTATTCCAACATATTCTGAAAATTCCAGATCATTTGATAAATTACAGTAAAAGTTATTCACATTAAGCTCTTTTTGTACAATACTAAAACGTTTAATGTCCTTAGCTTAATGTGAAAAGAGCTTAATGTACCAAAATGTGCCTAAACCTCAAACAATTGTCTTGAAACTTTGCACAGCCCAAGTTCTGCACTTCCCAAAGCTATACTGGAGGTTTCATCGATTTAGGTCTCCCACATGGAAAACTGGGGACATTAAGCTCTTTATTTGGGGAGCTTAATGTGGCTTAACGTACAAAAAAGAGCTTAGATGTGAACCAATTTCCCCCAAACTTGGCACAATAGAAGAGTCTATCAATTCCAACATATTCTGAAAATTTCAGATCATTTGGTAAATCACACCAAAAGTTATTCACATTAAGCTGTTTTTAGCAATCATAAAAACACGTGGCTTAATGTGAAAAGAGCTTAACGTACCAAAATGTGCCTAAACCTCAACCAATTGTCTTGAAACTTTGCACAGCCCAAGTTCTGCACGTCCCAAAGCTATCCTGGAGGTTTCATCGATTTTGGTCTCCCACGTGGAAAACTGGGGACATTAAGCTCTTTTTTTGGGGCACTTAATGTGGCTTAACGTACAAAAAAGAGCTTAGATGTGAACCAATTTCCCCCAAACTTGGCACAATAGAAGAGTCTATCAATTCCAACATATTCTGAAAATTTCAGATCATTTGGTAAATCACACCAAAAGTTATTCACATTAAGCTCTATTTTGCAATCATAAAAACGCATAGCTTAATGTGAAAAGAGCTTAATGTACCAAAATGTGCCTAGACCTCAACCAATTGTCTTGAAACTTTGCACAGCCCAAGTTCTGCACTTCCCAAAGCTATCCTGGTGGTTTCATCGATTTTGGTCTCCCACACGGAAAACTGGGGACATTAAGCTCTTTTTTTGGGGAGCTTAATGTGGCTTAACGTACAAAAAAGAGCTTAGATGTGAACCAATTTCCCCCAAACTTGGCGCAATAAAAGAGCCTATCAATTCCAACATATTCTGAAAATTCCAGATCATTTGATAAATTACAGTAAAAGTTATTCACATTAAGCTCTTTTTGTACAATACTAAAACGTTTAATGTCCTTAGCTTAATGTGAAAAGAGCTTAATGTACCAAAATGTGCCTAAACCTCAAACAATTGTCTTGAAACTTTGCACAGCCCAAGTTCTGCACTTCCCAAAGCTATACTGGAGGTTTCATCGATTTAGGTCTCCCACATGGAAAACTGGGGACATTAAGCTCTTTATTTGGGGAGCTTAATGTGGCTTAACGTACAAAAAAGAGCTTAGATGTGAACCAATTTCCCCCAAACTTGGCACAATAGAAGAGTCTATCAATTCCAACATATTCTGAAAATTTCAGATCATTTGGTAAATCACACCAAAAGTTATTCACATTAAGCTGTTTTTAGCAATCATAAAAACACGTGGCTTAATGTGAAAAGAGCTTAACGTACCAAAATGTGCCTAAACCTCAACCAATTGTCTTGAAACTTTGCACAGCCCAAGTTCTGCACGTCCCAAAGCTATCCTGGAGGTTTCATCGATTTTGGTCTCCCACGTGGAAAACTGGGGACATTAAGCTCTTTTTTTGGGGCACTTAATGTGGCTTAACGTACAAAAAAGAGCTTAGATGTGAACCAATTTCCCCCAAACTTGGCACAATAGAAGAGTCTATCAATTCCAACATATTCTGAAAATTTCAGATCATTTGGTAAATCACACCAAAAGTTATTCACATTAAGCTCTATTTTGCAATCATAAAAACGCATAGCTTAATGTGAAAAGAGCTTAATGTACCAAAATGTGCCTAGACCTCAACCAATTGTCGTGAAACTTTGCACAGCCCAAGTTCTGTACTTCCCAAAGCTATCCTGGTGGTTTCATCGATTTTGGTCTCCAACACGGAAAACTGGGGACATTAAGCTCTTTTTTTGGGGAGCTTAATGTGGCTTAACGTACAAAAAAGAGCTTAGATGTGAACCAATTTCCCCCAAACTTGGCGCAATAAAAGAGCCTATCAATTCCAACATATTCTGAAAATTTCAGATCATTTGGTAAATCACACCAAAAGTTATTCACATTAAGCTCTATTTTGCAATCATAAAAACGCATAGCTTAATGTGAAAAGAGCTTAACGTACCAAAATGTGCCTAAACCTCAACCAATTGTCTTGAAACTTTGCACAGCCCAAGTTCTGCACTTCCCAAAGCTATCCTGGAGGTTTCATTGATTTTGGTCTCCCATGTGGAAAACTGGGGACATTAAGCTCTTTTTTTGGGGCGCTTAATGTGGCTTAACGTACAAAAAAGAGCTTAGATGTGAACCAATTTCCCCCAAACTTGGCACAATAGAAGAGTCTATCTATTCCAACATATTCTGAAAATTTCAGATCATTTGGTAAATCACACCAAAAGTTATTCACATTAAGCTCTTTTTGTACAATACTAAAACGTTTAATGTCCTTAGCTTAATGTGAAAAGAGCTTAATGTACCAAAATGTGCCTAAACCTCAACCAATTGTCTTGAAACTTTGCACAGCCCAAGTTCTGCACTTCCCAAAGCTATCCTGGAGGTTTCATCGATTTTGGTCTCCCACACGGAAAACTGGGGACATTAAGCTCTTTTTTTGGGGAGCTTAATGTGGCTTAACGTACAAAAAAGAGCTTAGATGTGAACCAATTTCCCCCAAACTTGGCACAATAGAATAGTTTATCAATTCCAACATATTCTGAAAATTTCAGATCATTTGGTAAATCACACCAAAAGTTATTCACATTAAGCTGTTTTTAGCAATCATAAAAACACGTGGCTTAATGTGAAAAGGGCTTAACATACCAAAATGTGCCTAAACCTCAACCAATTGTCTTGAAACTTTGCACAGCCCAAGTTCTGCACTTCCATAATCTATCCTGGAGGTTTCATCGATTTAGGTCTCCCACATGGAAAACTGGGGACATTAAGCTCTTTTTTGGGGGAGCTTAATGTGGCTTAACGTACAAAAAAGAGCTTAGATGTGAACCAATTTCCCCTAAACTTGGCACAATAGAAGAGTCTATCAATTCCAACATATTCTGAAAATTTCAGATCATTTGGTAAATCACCCCAAAAGTTATTCACATTAAGCTGTTTTTAGCAATCATAAAAACAAGTGGCTTAATGTGAAAAGAGCTTAACGTACCAAAATGTGCCTAAACCTCAACCAATTGTCTTGAAACTTTGCACAGCCCATGTTCTGCACTTCCCAAAGCTATCCTGGAGGTTTCATCGATTTAGGTCTCCCACATGGAAAACTGGGGACATTAAGCTCTTTTTTGGGGGAGCTTAATGTGGCTTAACGTACAAAAAAGAGCTTAGATGTGAACCAATTTCCCCCAAACTTGGCACAATAGAAGAGTCTATCTATTCCAACATATTCTGAAAATTCCAGATCATTTGATAAATTACAGTAAAAGTTATTCACATTAAGCTCTTTTTGTACAATACTAAAACGTTTAATGTCCTTAGCTAATGTGAAAAGAGCTTAATGTACCAAAATGTGCCTAAACCTCAACCAATTGTCTTGAAACTTTGCACAGCCCAAGTTCTGCACTTCCCAAAGCTATACTGGAGGTTTCATCGATTTAGGTCTCCCACATGGAAAACTGGGGACATTAAGCTCTTTTTTTGGGGAGCTTAATGTGGCTTAACGTACAAAAAAGAGCTTAGATGTGAACCAATTTCCCCCAAACTTGGCACAATAGAATAGTTTATCAATTCCAACATATTCTGAAAATTTCAGATCATTTGGTAAATCACACCAAAAGTTATTCACATTAAGCTGTTTTTAGCAATCATAAAAACACGTGGCTTAATGTGAAAAGGGCTTAACATACCAAAATGTGCCTAAACCTCAACCAATTGTCTTGAAACTTTGCACAGCCCAAGTTCTGCACTTCCATAATCTATCCTGGAGGTTTCATCGATTTAGGTCTCCCACATGGAAAACTGGGGACATTAAGCTCTTTTTTGGGGAGCTTAATGTGGCTTAACGTACAAAAAAGAGCTTAGATGTGAACCAATTTCCCCTAAACTTGGCACAATAGAAGAGTCTATCAATTCCAACATATTCTGAAAATTTCAGATCATTTGGTAAATCACCCCAAAAGTTATTCACATTAAGCTGTTTTTAGCAATCATAAAAACAAGTGGCTTAATGTGAAAAGAGCTTAACGTACCAAAATGTGCCTAAACCTCAACCAATTGTCTTGAAACTTTGCACAGCCCAAGTTCTGCACTTCCCAAAGCTATCCTGGAGGTTTCATCGATTTTGGTCTCCCACACGGAAAACTGGGGACATTAAGCTCTTTTTTTGGGGAGCTTAATGTGGCTTAACGTACAAAAAAGAGCTTAGATGTGAACCAATTTCCCCCAAACTTGGCGCAATAAAAGAGCCTATCAATTCCAACATATTCTGAAAATTCCAGATCATTTGATAAATTACAGTAAAAGTTATTCACATTAAGCTCTTTTTGTACAATACTAAAACGTTTAATGTCCTTAGCTTAATGTGAAAAGAGCTTAATGTACCAAAATGTGCCTAAACCTCAAACAATTGTCTTGAAACTTTGCACAGCCCAAGTTCTGCACTTCCCAAAGCTATACTGGAGGTTTCATCGATTTAGGTCTCCCACATGGAAAACTGGGGACATTAAGCTCTTTATTTGGGGAGCTTAATGTGGCTTAACGTACAAAAAAGAGCTTAGATGTGAACCAATTTCCCCCAAACTTGGCACAATAGAAGAGTCTATCAATTCCAACATATTCTGAAAATTTCAGATCATTTGGTAAATCACACCAAAAGTTATTCACATTAAGCTGTTTTTAGCAATCATAAAAACACGTGGCTTAATGTGAAAAGAGCTTAACGTACCAAAATGTGCCTAAACCTCAACCAATTGTCTTGAAACTTTGCACAGCCCAAGTTCTGCACGTCCCAAAGCTATCCTGGAGGTTTCATCGATTTTGGTCTCCCACGTGGAAAACTGGGGACATTAAGCTCTTTTTTTGGGGCACTTAATGTGGCTTAACGTACAAAAAAGAGCTTAGATGTGAACCAATTTCCCCCAAACTTGGCACAATAGAAGAGTCTATCAATTCCAACATATTCTGAAAATTTCAGATCATTTGGTAAATCACACCAAAAGTTATTCACATTAAGCTCTATTTTGCAATCATAAAAACGCATAGCTTAATGTGAAAAGAGCTTAATGTACCAAAATGTGCCTAGACCTCAACCAATTGTCGTGAAACTTTGCACAGCCCAAGTTCTGTACTTCCCAAAGCTATCCTGGTGGTTTCATCGATTTTGGTCTCCAACACGGAAAACTGGGGACATTAAGCTCTTTTTTTGGGGAGCTTAATGTGGCTTAACGTACAAAAAAGAGCTTAGATGTGAACCAATTTCCCCCAAACTTGGCGCAATAAAAGAGCCTATCAATTCCAACATATTCTGAAAATTTCAGATCATTTGGTAAATCACACCAAAAGTTATTCACATTAAGCTCTATTTTGCAATCATAAAAACGCATAGCTTAATGTGAAAAGAGCTTAACGTACCAAAATGTGCCTAAACCTCAACCAATTGTCTTGAAACTTTGCACAGCCCAAGTTCTGCACTTCCCAAAGCTATCCTGGAGGTTTCATTGATTTTGGTCTCCCACGTGGAAAACTGGGGACATTAAGCTCTTTTTTTGGGGCGCTTAATGTGGCTTAACGTACAAAAAAGAGCTTAGATGTGAACCAATTTCCCCCAAACTTGGCACAATAGAAGAGTCTATCTATTCCAACATATTCTGAAAATTTCAGATCATTTGGTAAATCACACCAAAAGTTATTCACATTAAGCTCTTTTTGTACAATACTAAAACGTTTAATGTCCTTAGCTTAATGTGAAAAGAGCTTAATGTACCAAAATGTGCCTAAACCTCAACCAATTGTCTTGAAACTTTGCACAGCCCAAGTTCTGCACTTCCCAAAGCTATCCTGGAGGTTTCATCGATTTTGGTCTCCCACACGGAAAACTGGGGACATTAAGCTCTTTTTTTGGGGAGCTTAATGTGGCTTAACGTACAAAAAAGAGCTTAGATGTGAACCAATTTCCCCCAAACTTGGCACAATAGAATAGTTTATCAATTCCAACATATTCTGAAAATTTCAGATCATTTGGTAAATCACACCAAAAGTTATTCACATTAAGCTGTTTTTAGCAATCATAAAAACACATGGCTTAATGTGAAAAGGGCTTAACATACCAAAATGTGCCTAAACCTCAACCAATTGTCTTGAAACTTTGCACAGCCCAAGTTCTGCACTTCCATAATCTATCCTGGAGGTTTCATCGATTTAGGTCTCCCACATGGAAAACTGGGGACATTAAGCTCTTTTTTGGGGAGCTT
The DNA here is from genome assembly GCF_965119305.1 of Pelophylax lessonae. NCBI lineage: Eukaryota > Metazoa > Chordata > Amphibia > Anura > Ranidae > Pelophylax > Pelophylax lessonae. The sequence goes on from NC_138771.1 coordinate 630,482,145, forward strand.
AATGTGGCTTAACGTACAAAAAAGAGCTTAGATGTGAACCAATTTCCCCCAAACTTGGCACAATAGAAGAGTCTATCTATTCCAACATATTCTGAAAATTCCAGATCATTTGATAAATTACAGTAAAAGTTATTCACATTAAGCTCTTTTTGTACAATACTAAAACGTTTAATGTCCTTAGCTAATGTGAAAAGAGCTTAATGTACCAAAATGTGCCTAAACCTCAACCAATTGTCTTGAAACTTTGCACAGCCCAAGTTCTGCACTTCCCAAAGCTATACTGGAGGTTTCATCGATTTAGGTCTCCCACATGGAAAACTGGGGACATTAAGCTCTTTATTTGGGGAGCTTAATGTGGCTTAACGTACAAAAAAGAGCTTAGATGTGAACCAATTTCCCCTAAACTTGGCACAATAGAAGAGTCTATCAATTCCAACATATTCTGAAAATTTCAGATCATTTGGTAAATCACCCCAAAAGTTATTCACATTAAGCTGTTTTTAGCAATCATAAAAACAAGTGGCTTAATGTGAAAAGAGCTTAACGTACCAAAATGTGCCTAAACCTCAACCAATTGTCTTGAAACTTTGCACAGCCCATGTTCTGCACTTCCCAAAGCTATCCTGGAGGTTTCATCGATTTAGGTCTCCCACATGGAAAACTGGGGACATTAAGCTCTTTTTTTGGGGAGCTTAATGTGGCTTAACGTACAAAAAAGAGCTTAGATGTGAACCAATTTCCCCCAAACTTGGCACAATAGAAGAGTCTATCAATTCCAACATATTCTGAAAATTTCAGATCATTTGGTAAATCACACCAAAAGTTATTCACATTAAGCTCTATTTTGCAATCATAAAAACGCATAGCTTAATGTGAATGGAGCTTAACGTACCAAAATGTGCCTAAACCTCAACCAATTGTCTTGAAACTTTGCACAGCCCAAGTTCTGCACTTCCCTAAGCTATCCTGGAGGTTTCATCGATTTTGGTCTCCCACACGGAAAACTGGGGACATTAAGCTCTTTTTTTGGGGAGCTTAATGTGGCTTAACGTACAAAAAAGAGCTTAGATGTGAACCAATTTCCCCCAAACTTGGCACAATAGAAGAGTCTATCAATTCCAACATATTCTGAAAATTTCAGATCATTTGGTATATCACACCAAAAGTTATTCACATTAAGCTCTATTTTGCAATCATAAAAACGCATAGCTTAATGTGAAAAGAGCTTAATGTACCAAAATGTGCCTAGACCTCAACCAATTGTCTTGAAACTTTGCACAGCCCAAGTTCTGCACTTCCCAAAGCTATCCTGGTGGTTTCATCGATTTTGGTCTCCCACACGGAAAACTGGGGACATTAAGCTCTTTTTTTGGGGAGCTTAATGTGGCTTAACGTACAAAAAAGAGCTTAGATGTGAACCAATTTCCCCCAAACTTGGCGCAATAAAAGAGCCTATCAATTCCAACATATTCTGAAAATTTCAGATCATTTGGTAAATCACACCAAAAGTTATTCACATTAAGCTCTATTTTGCAATCATAAAAACGCATAGCTTAATGTGAAAAGAGCTTAATGTACCAAAATGTGCCTAGACCTCAACCAATTGTCGTGAAACTTTGCACAGCCCAAGTTCTGTACCTCCCAAAGCTATCCTGGTGGTTTCATCGATTTTGGTCTCCAACACGGAAAACTGGGGACATTAAGCTCTTTTTTTGGGGAGCTTAATGTGGCTTAACGTACAAAAAAGAGCTTAGATGTGAACCAATTTCCCCTAAACTTGGCACAATAGAAGAGTCTATCAATTCCAACATATTCTGAAAATTTCAGATCATTTGGTAAATCACCCCAAAAGTTATTCACATTAAGCTGTTTTTAGCAATCATAAAAACAAGTGGCTTAATGTGAAAAGAGCTTAACGTACCAAAATGTGCCTAAACCTCAACCAATTGTCTTGAAACTTTGCACAGCCCATGTTCTGCACTTCCCAAAGCTATCCTGGAGGTTTCATCGATTTAGGTCTCCCACATGGAAAACTGGGGACATTAAGCTCTTTTTTGGGGGAGCTTAATGTGGCTTAACGTACAAAAAAGAGCTTAGATGTGAACCAATTTCCCCCAAACTTGGCACAATAGAAGAGTCTATCTATTCCAACATATTCTGAAAATTCCAGATCATTTGATAAATTACAGTAAAAGTTATTCACATTAAGCTCTTTTTGTACAATACTAAAACGTTTAATGTCCTTAGCTAATGTGAAAAGAGCTTAATGTACCAAAATGTGCCTAAACCTCAACCAATTGTCTTGAAACTTTGCACAGCCCAAGTTCTGCACTTCCCAAAGCTATACTGGAGGTTTCATCGATTTAGGTCTCCCACATGGAAAACTGGGGACATTAAGCTCTTTTTTTGGGGAGCTTAATGTGGCTTAACGTACAAAAAAGAGCTTAGATGTGAACCAATTTCCCCCAAACTTGGCACAATAGAATAGTTTATCAATTCCAACATATTCTGAAAATTTCAGATCATTTGGTAAATCACACCAAAAGTTATTCACATTAAGCTGTTTTTAGCAATCATAAAAACACGTGGCTTAATGTGAAAAGGGCTTAACATACCAAAATGTGCCTAAACCTCAACCAATTGTCTTGAAACTTTGCACAGCCCAAGTTCTGCACTTCCATAATCTATCCTGGAGGTTTCATCGATTTAGGTCTCCCACATGGAAAACTGGGGACATTAAGCTCTTTTTTGGGAGCTTAATGTGGCTTAACGTACAAAAAAGAGCTTAGATGTGAACCAATTTCCCCTAAACTTGGCACAATAGAAGAGTCTATCAATTCCAACATATTCTGAAAATTTCAGATCATTTGGTAAATCACCCCAAAAGTTATTCACATTAAGCTGTTTTTAGCAATCATAAAAACAAGTGGCTTAATGTGAAAAGAGCTTAACGTACCAAAATGTGCCTAAACCTCAACCAATTGTCTTGAAACTTTGCACAGCCCAAGTTCTGCACTTCCCAAAGCTATCCTGGAGGTTTCATCGATTTTGGTCTCCCACACGGAAAACTGGGGACATTAAGCTCTTTTTTTGGGGAGCTTAATGTGGCTTAACGTACAAAAAAGAGCTTAGATGTGAACCAATTTCCCCCAAACTTGGCGCAATAAAAGAGCCTATCAATTCCAACATATTCTGAAAATTCCAGATCATTTGATAAATTACAGTAAAAGTTATTCACATTAAGCTCTTTTTGTACAATACTAAAACGTTTAATGTCCTTAGCTTAATGTGAAAAGAGCTTAATGTACCAAAATGTGCCTAAACCTCAAACAATTGTCTTGAAACTTTGCACAGCCCAAGTTCTGCACTTCCCAAAGCTATACTGGAGGTTTCATCGATTTAGGTCTCCCACATGGAAAACTGGGGACATTAAGCTCTTTATTTGGGGAGCTTAATGTGGCTTAACGTACAAAAAAGAGCTTAGATGTGAACCAATTTCCCCCAAACTTGGCACAATAGAAGAGTCTATCAATTCCAACATATTCTGAAAATTTCAGATCATTTGGTAAATCACACCAAAAGTTATTCACATTAAGCTGTTTTTAGCAATCATAAAAACACGTGGCTTAATGTGAAAAGAGCTTAACGTACCAAAATGTGCCTAAACCTCAACCAATTGTCTTGAAACTTTGCACAGCCCAAGTTCTGCACGTCCCAAAGCTATCCTGGAGGTTTCATCGATTTTGGTCTCCCACGTGGAAAACTGGGGACATTAAGCTCTTTTTTTGGGGCACTTAATGTGGCTTAACGTACAAAAAAGAGCTTAGATGTGAACCAATTTCCCCCAAACTTGGCACAATAGAAGAGTCTATCAATTCCAACATATTCTGAAAATTTCAGATCATTTGGTAAATCACACCAAAAGTTATTCACATTAAGCTCTATTTTGCAATCATAAAAACGCATAGCTTAATGTGAAAAGAGCTTAATGTACCAAAATGTGCCTAGACCTCAACCAATTGTCGTGAAACTTTGCACAGCCCAAGTTCTGTACTTCCCAAAGCTATCCTGGTGGTTTCATCGATTTTGGTCTCCAACACGGAAAACTGGGGACATTAAGCTCTTTTTTTGGGGAGCTTAATGTGGCTTAACGTACAAAAAAGAGCTTAGATGTGAACCAATTTCCCCCAAACTTGGCGCAATAAAAGAGCCTATCAATTCCAACATATTCTGAAAATTTCAGATCATTTGGTAAATCACACCAAAAGTTATTCACATTAAGCTCTATTTTGCAATCATAAAAACGCATAGCTTAATGTGAAAAGAGCTTAACGTACCAAAATGTGCCTAAACCTCAACCAATTGTCTTGAAACTTTGCACAGCCCAAGTTCTGCACTTCCCAAAGCTATCCTGGAGGTTTCATTGATTTTGGTCTCCCACGTGGAAAACTGGGGACATTAAGCTCTTTTTTTGGGGCGCTTAATGTGGCTTAACGTACAAAAAAGAGCTTAGATGTGAACCAATTTCCCCCAAACTTGGCACAATAGAAGAGTCTATCTATTCCAACATATTCTGAAAATTTCAGATCATTTGGTAAATCACACCAAAAGTTATTCACATTAAGCTCTTTTTGTACAATACTAAAACGTTTAATGTCCTTAGCTTAATGTGAAAAGAGCTTAATGTACCAAAATGTGCCTAAACCTCAACCAATTGTCTTGAAACTTTGCACAGCCCAAGTTCTGCACTTCCCAAAGCTATCCTGGAGGTTTCATCGATTTTGGTCTCCCACACGGAAAACTGGGGACATTAAGCTCTTTTTTTGGGGAGCTTAATGTGGCTTAACGTACAAAAAAGAGCTTAGATGTGAACCAATTTCCCCCAAACTTGGCACAATAGAATAGTTTATCAATTCCAACATATTCTGAAAATTTCAGATCATTTGGTAAATCACACCAAAAGTTATTCACATTAAGCTGTTTTTAGCAATCATAAAAACACGTGGCTTAATGTGAAAAGGGCTTAACATACCAAAATGTGCCTAAACCTCAACCAATTGTCTTGAAACTTTGCACAGCCCAAGTTCTGCACTTCCATAATCTATCCTGGAGGTTTCATCGATTTAGGTCTCCCACATGGAAAACTGGGGACATTAAGCTCTTTTTTGGGGGAGCTTAATGTGGCTTAACGTACAAAAAAGAGCTTAGATGTGAACCAATTTCCCCCAAACTTGGCACAATAGAAGAGTCTATCTATTCCAACATATTCTGAAAATTCCAGATCATTTGATAAATTACAGTAAAAGTTATTCACATTAAGCTCTTTTTGTACAATACTAAAACGTTTAATGTCCTTAGCTAATGTGAAAAGAGCTTAACCACTTGCCTACAGTGCACTTTCACCCCCTTCCTGCCCAGACCGATTTTCAGCTTTCAGCGCTCTCACACTTTGACTGAGAATTACTCAGTCATGCAACACTGCACCCATACAAAAATTGTGTCCTTTTTTTCACACAAATAGAGCTTTCTTTTGATGGTATTTGATCAATACTGGGTTTTTTATTTTTTGTGCTATAAATAAAAAAAGACTGAAAATATTGTGAAAAAACGCATTTTTCTTTGTTTCTGTCATAAAATTTTGCAAATTAGTAATTTTTCTTCACAAATTTTGGCCAAAATTTATACTGCTACTTATCTTTGGTAAAAATAACCCAAGTAAGTGTATATTATTTGGTCTTTGTGAAAGTTATAGAGTCCACAAGCTATGGTGCGAATCATTGAAAATTGATCACACTTGATCACACCTGATGTACTGAAGGCCTATCTCATTTCTTGAGACACTAAAAAGTCAGGAAAGTACAAATACCCCCCAAATGACCCCTTTTTGGAAAGTAGACATTCCAAGGTATTTAATAAGGGGCATGGTGAGTTTTTTGAAGTTGTAATTTTTTCCCACAATGCTTTGCAAAATGAAGATTTTGTTTTTTTTTTTGTTTTTTTTTTTACAAATTGCCGTATTAACAGGTTATTTCTCTCACACAGCACATGTATACTTGCAACTACACCCCAAAACACATTCTACTACTCCTCCTGAGTATGGAGATACCACATGTGTGAGACTTTTTCACAGCCTGGCCACATACAGAGGCCTAACATCCAAGTAGCCCCGTCCGGCATTCTAGGAGCACAAATTACACATATAATTTCCTGACAACCTATCGCACTTTTGAAGGCCCTGGAGCACCAGGACAATGGAAACCCCCATAAAATTACCCCATTTTGGAAAGCAAACAGCCCAACGTATAATTTTTGAGGCATAATGAGTCTTTTGAATATGTCATTTTTTTCCACAAGTTTTTGGAAAATGTGGAAAGAAAATGAAAACACATTTTTTTTACACAAAGCTGTCCATTTATGCAATATTTCTAACACATAGCATGTACATAGCAAAAATTGCACCCCAAAATACATTCTGCTATTCCTCCTGAGTATGGCGATACCACATGTGTAACACTTTTTCACAGCCTGGCCACATACATAGGCCTAACATCCAAGTAGCGCTTTACACAAAGTTGTCCATTTATCCACTTTAAGACTGGGCCTATTTTTGACACTTGGTGTTTACAAACTAAAATCATTTTTTTTTGCTAGAAAACTACTTAGAACCCCCAAACATTATATATTTTTTTTTAGCAGAGACCCTAGAGAATAAAATGGAGATCGTTGCAATATTTTTTATCACACCATATTTGCGCAGCAGTCTTCCAAATGCGATTTTTTTGAAAAAAAATTCACTTTTTTGAACTAAAACATAAGAAAACAGTAAATTTAGCACATTTTTTTTCCATAATATGAAAGATAATGTTACGCCGAGTAATTAGATACCCAACATGTCATGCTTCAAAATTGTGCATGCTCACAGAATGGCGCCAAACATTGGTACTTAAAAATCCCCATAGGCAACATTTTAAAAATTTCTGCAGGTTACTAGCTTAGAGTTACAGAGGAGGTCTATGGCTCAAATTATTGCTCTCGCTCTAACGATCGCGGCGATACCTCACATGTATGGTTTGAACACCGTTTACATATGTGGGCGGGACTTGCGTATGCGTTTGCTTCTGCGCGCGAGCTAACGGAGGCAGGGCGCTTTAATTTTTTTTTTTTTTTTTTTTTCCTATTTATTTTATTTATTATTTTTTTATTTTTACACAGTTTAAAAAAAAAAAATGTTTTGATCATTTTTATTCCTATTACAAGGAATGTAAACATCCCTTGTAATAGAAATAGGCATGACAGGTCCTCTTTATTGTGAGATCTGGGGTCAAAAAGACCTCACACCTCACAACTACACTAAAAAAGAAAAAAAAAAAAAAAATTGTTGAAAGAGGAAAAAAAAAAAAAGCAAAAAAAAAAGCGGCCCTTTAAACCGGTTGCTAGGCAACGTCTTTTGACGTAGCTCCGGTCCTCCAAGACCATAGAGTTGAGTGAGGGCCATCTTGCCCTCACTCGACTTCCTGTCTCTGAGGATCCGGGACCGGATAGTTTTCCCCGCTGCCGGCGGGTCCGGCAAGCTGGGAAAACGTCTGGGACGCGGCAGGAGGGGGGGGGGGGCACCTCTTCCCCTGCACCGTAAGGGTAATTCCGCGGCGAATCCGCCACTGGTACCACCCTTATCTGAAAGCCGACCGCCCGCCGTTTCAAAAAATACCGGGGTTATGGGGGCTATCTGCTGCCATAACTCCAGTATTTAGCTTTTAATGGCCGACGCATATAGTCGTTAGGCGGTCAGTAAGTGATTGCATGTATATGACAAACAGGTGACGATGACTGATGGGGTGACAGGTGACGATGACTGATGGGGTGACAGGTGACAATGACTGATGGGGTGACAGGTGACGATGACTGATGGGGTGACAGGTGACGATGACTGATGGGGTGACAGGTGATGATGATTGATGAGGTGACAGGAGACGATGATTGATGAGGTGACAAGTGACGATGATTGATGGGGTGACAAATGACAATCACTGACGGGGTGACATGTGACGATGATTGATGGGGTGACAAGTGACGATCACTGATGGGGTGTCAAATGACGATGATTGATAGGGTGACAGATGAATGTGACTGATGGGGTGACAGGTGACGATGTTTGATGGGGTGACAGGTGACGGTGATTGATGGGGTGACAGGTGACGGGCGATGGTCACTGATGGGTGACAGGTGACGGGCGATGGTGCACGGCGGTACTGATGGCAGTCTCTGGTGACCGGTGAATTTTAGGCTATGTTCACATGTGAGCGTAGCGATCACGGGCAGAATCACTGCGATTCTGCCCGTGATCCAGAAATCATTGCAAATGGCGGGACGCCTGTGCGTTGCCCGTGATTTGCAATAGCACCCCAAACGCTGTGCGATGTTGCAGCGATTTCCGCCTGCCGAATCGAGGTAACATCACGCAAACAACGCATGACGCCCCAAAGAAACTCTTGTACCTTTTTTGGGCATCATGCGATGTTTGCGCGATGTTACCGCGATTCGGCAGGCGGAAATGGCGGCAACATCGCACAGCGTTTGGGGTGCTATTGCAAATCACGGGCAACGCACAGGCGTCCCGCGATTTGCAATGATTTCCGGATCGCGGGCAGAATCGCGGTTATTCTGCCTGCGATCGCTACTCTCACATGTGAACGTAGCCTTATGGGTGTCAATTTCTGGGCACTGATGAGGTGACTGTTGGGTGACAGGGGACATTGGGGGGGGCTGAGGACTGTGTGTGGGGGACCTTTATTTGTGTGCTTTTTACTTTTTACAGGGGTACAGAGCAGTAACTCAATGTTTCTAGCTCTTCTCCCCTCATACTGGAAGCTGTATGAGGGGAGAAGAGCTAGTAACACTGAGTTACTGCTCTTTGTTTACATTTTGTGATCGGCTGTGAATGGATTCACAGCCGATCACATAGTAAACAGTCACTGTCAGTGACTGTTTACTACCGCCGGTGACAGCTGTGTTCCTACGGAACACAGTGCCACCGACATGACCGCGCTGCGCGCTCCCGATCGCGCATGCGCGGTCATCTCCCGGGCGCCTCCATTGTGATCGGCTGTGTCATTGAAACACAGCCGATCACGTGGGAAACAGCCATGCCTATTGGCTGTTTCCCCCCTGCCGGTGACCGGCTGTGTCCCGGGGACACGCCGACACCGGCAGTGCACGGCGGCGCGCCCGCGATCGCGCGCCTGCCGTGCATTTACTGGGTCACGTCATATGACGTCCGCCCAGGATAATAGCCGCACCGTCCCGCCGTCATATGACGGCGGGCGGGCGGTAAGTGGTTAATGTACCAAAATGTGCCTAAACCTCAACCAATTGTCTTGAAACTTTGCACAGCCCAAGTTCTGCACTTCCCAAAGCTATACTGGAGGTTTCATCGATTTAGGTCTCCCACATGGAAAACTGGGGACATTAAGCTCTTTATTTGGGGAGCTTAATGTGGCTTAACGTACAAAAAAGAGCTTAGATGTGAACCAATTTCCCCTAAACTTGGCACAATAGAAGAGTCTATCAATTCCAACATATTCTGAAAATTTCAGATCATTTGGTAAATCACCCCAAAAGTTATTCACATTAAGCTGTTTTTAGCAATCATAAAAACAAGTGGCTTAATGTGAAAAGAGCTTAACGTACCAAAATGTGCCTAAACCTCAACCAATTGTCTTGAAACTTTGCACAGCCCATGTTCTGCACTTCCCAAAGCTATCCTGGAGGTTTCATCGATTTAGGTCTCCCACATGGAAAACTGGGGACATTAAGCTCTTTTTTTGGGGAGCTTAATGTGGCTTAACGTACAAAAAAGAGCTTAGATGTGAACCAATTTCCCCCAAACTTGGCACAATGGAAGAGTCTATCAATTCCAACATATTCTGAAAATTTCAGATCATTTGGTAAATCACACCAAAAGTTATTCACATTAAGCTCTATTTTGCAATCATAAAAACGCATAGCTTAATGTGAATGGAGCTTAACGTACCAAAATGTGCCTAAACCTCAACCAATTGTCTTGAAACTTTGCACAGCCCAAGTTCTGCACTTCCCTAAGCTATCCTGGAGGTTTCATCGATTTTGGTCTCCCACACGGAAAACTGGGGACATTAAGCTCTTTTTTTGGGGAGCTTAATGTGGCTTAACGTACAAAAAAGAGCTTAGATGTGAACCAATTTCCCCCAAACTTGGCACAATAGAAGAGTCTATCAATTCCAACATATTCTGAAAATTTCAGATCATTTGGTATATCACACCAAAAGTTATTCACATTAAGCTCTATTTTGCAATCATAAAAACGCATAGCTTAATGTGAAAAGAGCTTAATGTACCAAAATGTGCCTAGACCTCAACCAATTGTCTTGAAACTTTGCACAGCCCAAGTTCTGCACTTCCCAAAGCTATCCTGGTGGTTTCATCGATTTTGGTCTCCCACACGGAAAACTGGGGACATTAAGCTCTTTTTTTGGGAGCTTAATGTGGCTTAACGTACAAAAAAGAGCTTAGATGTGAACCAATTTCCCCCAAACTTGGCGCAATAAAAGAGCCTATCAATTCCAACATATTCTGAAAATTTCAGATCATTTGGTAAATCACACCAAAAGTTATTCACATTAAGCTGTTTTTAGCAATCATAAAAACACGTGGCTTAATGTGAAAAGAGCTTAACGTACCAAAATGTGCCTAAACCTCAACCAATTGTCTTGAAACTTTGCACAGCCCAAGTTCTGCACGTCCCAAAGCTATCCTGGAGGTTTCATCGATTTTGGTCACCCACGTGGAAAACTGGGGACATTAAGCTCTTTTTTTGGGGCACTTAATGTGGCTTAACGTACAAAAAAGAGCTTAGATGTGAACCAATTTCCCCCAAACTTGGCACAATAGAAGAGTCTATCAATTCCAACATATTCTGAAAATTTCAGATCATTTGGTAAATCACACCAAAAGTTATTCACATTAAGCTCTATTTTGCAATCATAAAAACGCATAGCTTAATGTGAAAAGAGCTTAATGTACCAAAATGTGCCTAGACCTCAACCAATTGTCGTGAAACTTTGCACAGCCCAAGTTCTGTACCTCCCAAAGCTATCCTGGTGGTTTCATCGATTTTGGTCTCCAACACGGAAAACTGGGGACATTAAGCTCTTTTTTTGGGGAGCTTAATGTGGCTTAACGTACAAAAAAGAGCTTAGATGTGAACCAATGTCCCCCAAACTTGGCGCAATAAAAGAGCCTATCAATTCCAACATATTCTGAAAATTTCAGATCATTTGGTAAATCACACCAAAAGTTATTCACATTAAGCTCTATTTTGCAATCATAAAAACGCATAGCTTAATGTGAAAAGAGCTTAACGTACCAAAATGTGCCTAAACCTCAACCAATTGTCTTGAAATTTTGCACAGCCCAAGTTCTGCACTTCCCAAAGCTATCCTGGAGGTTTCATTGATTTTGGTCTCCCACGTGGAAAACTGGGGACATTAAGCTCTTTTTTTGGGGCGCTTAATGTGGCTTAACGTACAAAAAAGAGCTTAGATGTGAACCAATTTCCCCCAAACTTGGCACAATAGAAGAGTCTATCTATTCCAACATATTCTGAAAATTTCAGATCATTTGGTAAATCACTCCAAAAGTTATTCACATTAAGCTCTTTTTGTACAATACTAAAACGTTTAATGTCCTTAGCTTAATGTGAAAAGAGCTTAATGTACCAAAATGTGCCTAAACCTCAACCAATTGTCTTGAAACTTTGCACAGCCCAAGTTCTGCACTTCCCAAAGCTATCCTGGAGGTTTCATCGATTTTGGTCTCCCACACGGAAAACTGGGGACATTAAGCTCTTTTTTTGGGGAGCTTAATGTGGCTTAACGTACAAAAAAGAGCTTAGATGTGAACCAATTTCCCCTAAACTTGGCACAATAGAAGAGTCTATCAATTCCAACATATTCTGAAAATTTCAGATCATTTGGTAAATCACACCAAAAGTTATTCACATTAAGCTGTTTTTAGCAATCATAAAAACACGTGGCTTAATGTGAAAAGGGCTTAACATACCAAAATGTGCCTAAACCTCAACCAATTGTCTTGAAACTTTGCACAGCCCAAGTTCTGCACTTCCATAATCTATCCTGGAGGTTTCATCGATTTAGGTCTCCCACATGGAAAACTGGGGACATTAAGCTCTTTTTTGGGGAGCTTAATGTGGCTTAACGTACAAAAAAGAGCTTAGATGTGAACCAATTTCCCCCAAACTTGGCACAATAGAAGAGTCTATCTATTCCAACATATTCTGAAAATTCCAGATCATTTGATAAATTACAGTAAAAGTTATTCACATTAAGCTCTTTTTGTACAATACTAAAATGTTTAATGTCCTTAGCTAATGTGAAAAGAGCTTAATGTACCAAAATGTGCCTAAACCTCAACCAATTGTCTTGAAACTTTGCACAGCCCAAGTTCTGCACTTCCCAAAGCTATACTGGAGGTTTCATCGATTTAGGTCTCCCACATGGAAAACTGGGGACATTAAGCTCTTTATTTGGGGAGCTTAATGTGGCTTAACGTACAAAAAAGAGCTTAGATGTGAACCAATTTCCCCTAAACTTGGCACAATAGAAGAGTCTATCAATTCCAACATATTCTGAAAATTTCAGATCATTTGGTAAATCACACCAAAAGTTATTCACATTAAGCTGTTTTTAGCAATCATAAAAACAAGTGGCTTAATGTGAAAAGAGCTTAACGTACCAAAATGTGCCTAAACCTCAACCAATTGTCTTGAAACTTTGCACAGCCCATGTTCTGCACTTCCCAAAGCTATCCTGGAGGTTTCATCGATTTAGGTCTCCCACATGGAAAACTGGGGACATTAAGCTCTTTTTTTGGGGAGCTTAATGTGGCTTAACGTACAAAAAAGAGCTTAGATGTGAACCAATTTCCCCCAAACTTGGCACAATAGAAGAGTCTATCAATTCCAACATATTCTGAAAATTTCAGATCATTTGGTAAATCACACCAAAAGTTATTCACATTAAGCTCTATTTTGCAATCATAAAAACGCATAGCTTAATGTGAATGGAGCTTAACGTACCAAAATGTGCCTAAACCTCAACCAATTGTCTTGAAACTTTGCACAGCCCAAGTTCTGCACTTCCCTAAGCTATCCTGGAGGTTTCATCGATTTTGGTCTCCCACACGGAAAACTGGGGACATTAAGCTCTTTTTTTGGGGAGCTTAATGTGGCTTAACGTACAAAAAAGAGCTTAGATGTGAACCAATTTCCCCCAAACTTGGCACAATAGAATAGTTTATCAATTCCAACATATTCTGAAAATTTCAGATCATTTGGTAAATCACACCAAAAGTTATTCACATTAAGCTGTTTTTAGCAATCATAAAAACACGTGGCTTAATGTGAAAAGGGCTTAACATACCAAAATGTGCCTAAACCTCAACCAATTGTCTTGAAACTTTGCACAGCCCAAGTTCTGCACTTCCATAATCTATCCTGGAGGTTTCATCGATTTAGGTCTCCCACATGGAAAACTGGGGACATTAAGCTCTTTTTTTGGGGAGCTTAATGTGGCTTAACGTACAAAAAAGAGCTTAGATGTGAACCAATTTCCACCAAACTTGGCACAATAGAAGAGTCTATCAATTCCAACATATTCTGAAAATTTCAGATCATTTGGTAAATCACCACAAAAGTTATTCACATTAAGCTGTTTTTAGCAATCATAAAAACAAGTGGCTTAATGTGAAAAGAGCTTAACGTACCAAAATGTGCCTAAACCTCAACCAATTGTCTTGAAACTTTGCACAGCCCATGTTCTGCACTTCCCAAAGCTATCCTGGAGGTTTCATCGATTTAGGTCTCCCACATGGAAAACTGGGGACATTAAGCTCTTTTTTTGGGGAGCTTAATGTGGCTTAACGTACAAAAAAGAGCTTAGATGTGAACCAATTTCCCCCAAACTTGGCACAATAGAAGAGTCTATCAATTCCAACATATTCTGAAAATTTCAGATCATTTGGTAAATCACACCAAAAGTTATTCACATTAAGCTCTATTTTGCAATCATAAAAACGCATAGCTTAATGTGAATGGAGCTTAACGTACCAAAATGTGCCTAAACCTCAACCAATTGTCTTGAAACTTTGCACAGCCCAAGTTCTGCACTTCCCTAAGCTATCCTGGAGGTTTCATCGATTTTGGTCTCCCACACGGAAAACTGGGGACATTAAGCTCTTTTTTTGGGGAGCTTAATGTGGCTTAACGTACAAAAAAGAGCTTAGATGTGAACCAATTTCCCCCAAACTTGGCACAATAGAAGAGTCTATCAATTCCAACATATTCTGAAAATTTCAGATCATTTGGTAAATCACACCAAAAGTTATTCACATTAAGCTCTATTTTGCAATCATAAAAACGCATAGCTTAATGTGAAAAGAGCTTAATGTACCAAAATGTGCCTAGACCTCAACCAATTGTCTTGAAACTTTGCACAGCCCAAGTTCTGCACTTCCCAAAGCTATCCTGGTGGTTTCATCGATTTTGGTCTCCCACACGGAAAACTGGGGACATTAAGCTCTTTTTTTGGGGAGCTTAATGTGGCTTAACGTACAAAAAAGAGCTTAGATGTGAACCAATTTCCCCCAAACTTGGCGCAATAAAAGAGCCTATCAATTCCAACATATTCTGAAAATTTCAGATCATTTGGTAAATCACACCAAAAGTTATTCACATTAAGCTGTTTTTAGCAATCATAAAAACACGTGGCTTAATGTGAAAAGAGCTTAACGTACCAAAATGTGCCTAAACCTCAACCAATTGTCTTGAAACTTTGCACAGCCCAAGTTCTGCACTTCCCTAAGCTATCCTGGAGGTTTCATCGATTTTGGTCTCCCACGTGGAAAGCTGGGGACATTAAGCTCTTTTTTTGGGAGCTTAATGTGGCTTAACGTACAAAAAAGAGCTTAGATTTGAACCAATTTCCCCCAAACTTGGCACAATAGAAGAGTCTATCAATTCCAACATATTCTGAAATTTTCACATCATTTGGTAAATCACACCAAAAGTTATTCACATTAAGCTCTTTTTTGCAATCATAAAAACGCATGGCTTAATGTGAAAAGAGCTTAATGTACCAAAATGTGCCTAAACCTCAACCAATTGTCTTGAAACTTTGCACAGCCCAAGTTCTGCACTTCCCTAAGCTATCCTGGAGGTTTCATCGATTTTGGTCTCCCACACGGAAAACTGGGGACATTAAGCTCTTTTTTTGGGGAGCTTAATGTGGCTTAACGTACAAAAAAGAGCTTAGATGTGAACCAATTTCCCCCAAACTTGGCACAATAGAAGAGTCTATCAATTCCAACATATTCTGAAAATTTCAGATCATTTGGTAAATCACACCAAAAGTTATTCACATTAAGCTCTATTTTGCAATCATAAAAACGCATAGCTTAATGTGAAAAGAGCTTAATGTACCAAAATGTGCCTAGACCTCAACCAATTGTCTTGAAACTTTGCACAGCCCAAGTTCTGCACTTCCCAAAGCTATCCTGGTGGTTTCATCGATTTTGGTCTCCCACACGGAAAACTGGGGACATTAAGCTCTTTTTTTGGGGAGCTTAATGTGGCTTAACGTACAAAAAAGAACTTAGATGTGAACCAATTTCCCCCAAACTTGGCGCAATAAAAGAGCCTATCAATTCCAACATATTCTGAAAATTTCAGATCATTTGGTAAATCACACCAAAAGTTATTCACATTAAGCTGTTTTTAGCAATCATAAAAACACGTGGCTTAATGTGAAAAGAGCTTAACGTACCAAAATGTGCCTAAACCTCAACCAATTGTCTTGAAACTTTGCACAGCCCAAGTTCTGCACGTCCCAAAGCTATCCTGGAGGTTTCATCGATTTTGGTCTCCCACGTGGAAAACTGGGGACATTAAGCTCTTTTTTTGGGGCACTTAATGTGGCTTAACGTACAAAAAAGAGCTTAGATGTGAACCAATTTCCCCCAAACTTGGCACAATAGAAGAGTCTATCAATTCCAACATATTCTGAAAATTTCAGATCATTTGGTAAATCACACCAAAAGTTATTCACATTAAGCTCTATTTTGCAATCATAAAAACGCATAGCTTAATGTGAAAAGAGCTTAATGTACCAAAATGTGCCTAGACCTCAACCAATTGTCGTGAAACTTTGCACAGCCCAAGTTCTGCACTTCCCAAAGCTATCCTGGTGGTTTCATCGATTTTGGTCTCCAACACGGAAAACTGGGGACATTAAGCTCTTTTTTTGGGGAGCTTAATGTGGCTTAACGTACAAAAAAGAGCTTAGATGTGAACCAATTTCCCCCAAACTTGGCGCAATAAAAGAGCCTATCAATTCCAACATATTCTGAAAATTTCAGATCATTTGGTAAATCACACCAAAAGTTATTCACATTAAGCTCTATTTTGCAATCATAAAAACGCATAGCTTAATGTGAATGGAGCTTAACGTACCAAAATGTGCCTAAACCTCAACCAATTGTCTTGAAACTTTGCACAGCCCAAGTTCTGCACTTCCCTAAGCTATCCTGGAGGTTTCATCGATTTTGGTCTCCCACGTGGAAAACTGGGGACATTAAGCTCTTTTTTTGGGGCACTTAATGTGGCTTAACGTACAAAAAAGAGCTTAGATGTGAACCAATTTCCCCCAAACTTGGCACAATAAAAGAGTCTATCAATTCCAACATTTTCTGAAAATTTCAGATCATTTGGTAAATCACACCAAAAGTTATTCACATTAAGCTCTATTTTGCAATCATAAAAACGCATAGCTTAATGTGAAAAGAGCTTAATGTACCAAAATGTGCCTAGACCTCAACCAATTGTCGTGAAACTTTGCACAGCCCAAGTTCTGTACTTCCCAAAGCTATCCTGGTGGTTTCATCGATTTTGGTCTCCAACACGGAAAACTGGGGACATTAAGCTCTTTTTTTGGGGAGCTTAATGTGGCTTAACGTACAAAAAAGAGCTTAGATGTGAACCAATTTCCCCCAAACTTGGCGCAATAAAAGAGCCTATCAATTCCAACATATTCTGAAAATTTCAGATCATTTGGTAAATCACACCAAAAGTTATTCACATTAAGCTCTATTTTGCAATCATAAAAACGCATAGCTTAATGTGAAAAGAGCTTAACGTACCAAAATGTGCCTAAACCTCAACCAATTGTCTTGAAATTTTGCACAGCCCAAGTTCTGCACTTCCCAAAGCTATCCTGGAGGTTTCATTGATTTTGGTCTCCCACGTGGAAAACTGGGGACATTAAGCTCTTTTTTTGGGGCGCTTAATGTGGCTTAACGTACAAAAAAGAGCTTAGATGTGAACCAATTTCCCCCAAACTTGGCACAATAGAAGAGTCTATCTATTCCAACATATTCTGAAAATTTCAGATCATTTGGTAAATCACTCCAAAAGTTATTCACATTAAGCTCTTTTTGTACAATACTAAAACGTTTAATGTCCTTAGCTTAATGTGAAAAGAGCTTAATGTACCAAAATGTGCCTAAACCTCAACCAATTGTCTTGAAACTTTGCACAGCCCAAGTTCTGCACTTCCCAAAGCTATCCTAGAGGTTTCATCGATTTTGGTCTCCCACACGGAAAACTGGGGACATTAAGCTCTTTTTTTGGGGAGCTTAATGTGGCTTAACGTACAAAAAAGAGCTTAGATGTGAACCAATTTCCCCCAAACTTGGCACAATAGAAGAGTCTATCAATTCCAACATATTCTGAAAATTTCAGATCATTTGGTAAATCACACCAAAAGTTATTCACATTAAGCTGTTTTTAGCAATCATAAAAACACGTGGCTTAATGTGAAAAGGGCTTAACATACCAAAATGTGCCTAAACCTCAACCAATTGTCTTGAAACTTTGCACAGCCCAAGTTCTGCACTTCCATAATCTATCCTGGAGGTTTCATCGATTTAGGTCTCCCACATGGAAAACTGGGGACATTAAGCTCTTTTTTTGGGGAGCTTAATGTGGCTTAACGTACAAAAAAGAGCTTAGATGTGAACCAATTTCCCCCAAACTTGGCACAATAGAAGAGTCTATCTATTCCAACATATTCTGAAAATTCCAGATCATTTGATAAATTACAGTAAAAGTTATTCACATTAAGCTCTTTTTGTACAATACTAAAACGTTTAATGTCCTTAGCTAATGTGAAAAGAGCTTAATGTACCAAAATGTGCCTAAACCTCAACCAATTGTCTTGAAACTTTGCACAGCCCAAGTTCTGCACTTCCCAAAGCTATACTGGAGGTTTCATCGATTTAGGTCTCCCACATGGAAAACTGGGGACATTAAGCTCTTTATTTGGGGAGCTTAATGTGGCTTAACGTACAAAAAAGAGCTTAGATGTGAACCAATTTCCCCTAAACTTGGCACAATAGAAGAGTCTATCAATTCCAACATATTCTGAAAATTTCAGATCATTTGGTAAATCACACCAAAAGTTATTCACATTAAGCTGTTTTTAGCAATCATAAAAACAAGTGGCTTAATGTGAAAAGAGCTTAACGTACCAAAATGTGCCTAAACCTCAACCAATTGTCTTGAAACTTTGCACAGCCCATGTTCTGCACTTCCCAAAGCTATCCTGGAGGTTTCATCGATTTAGGTCTCCCACATGGAAAACTGGGGACATTAAGCTCTTTTTTTGGGGAGCTTAATGTGGCTTAACGTACAAAAAAGAGCTTAGATGTGAACCAATTTCCCCCAAACTTGGCACAATAGAAGAGTCTATCAATTCCAACATATTCTGAAAATTTCAGATCATTTGGTAAATCACACCAAAAGTTATTCACATTAAGCTCTATTTTGCAATCATAAAAACGCATAGCTTAATGTGAATGGAGCTTAACGTACCAAAATGTGCCTAAACCTCAACCAATTGTCTTGAAACTTTGCACAGCCCAAGTTCTGCACTTCCCTAAGCTATCCTGGAGGTTTCATCGATTTTGGTCTCCCACACGGAAAACTGGGGACATTAAGCTCTTTTTTTGGGGAGCTTAATGTGGCTTAACGTACAAAAAAGAGCTTAGATGTGAACCAATTTCCCCCAAACTTGGCACAATAGAATAGTTTATCAATTCCAACATATTCTGAAAATTTCAGATCATTTGGTAAATCACACCAAAAGTTATTCACATTAAGCTGTTTTTAGCAATCATAAAAACACGTGGCTTAATGTGAAAAGGGCTTAACATACCAAAATGTGCCTAAACCTCAACCAATTGTCTTGAAACTTTGCACAGCCCAAGTTCTGCACTTCCATAATCTATCCTGGAGGTTTCATCGATTTAGGTCTCCCACATGGAAAACTGGGGACATTAAGCTCTTTTTTTGGGGAGCTTAATGTGGCTTAACGTACAAAAAAGAGCTTAGATGTGAACCAATTTCCACCAAACTTGGCACAATAGAAGAGTCTATCTATTCCAACATATTCTGAAAATTCCAGATCATTTGATAAATTACAGTAAAAGTTATTCACATTAAGCTCTTTTTGTACAATACTAAAACGTTTAATGTCCTTAGCTAATGTGAAAAGAGCTTAATGTACCAAAATGTGCCTAAACCTCAACCAATTGTCTTGAAACTTTGCACAGCCCAAGTTCTGCACTTCCCAAAGCTATACTGGAGGTTTCATCGATTTAGGTCTCCCACATGGAAAACTGGGGACATTAAGCTCTTTTTTTGGGGAGCTTAATGTGGCTTAACGTACAAAAAAGAGCCTAGATGTGAACCAATTTCCGTGTGGGAGACCAAAATCGATGAAACCTCCAGGATAGCTTAGGGAAGTGCAGAACTTGGGCTGTGCAAAGTTTCAAGACAATTGGTTGAGGTTTAGGCACATTTTGGTACGTTAAGCTCTATTCACATTAAGCTATGCGTTTTTATGATTGCAAAATAGAGCTTAATGTGAATAACTTTTGGTGTGATTTACCAAATGATCTGAAATTTTTAAAATATGTTGGAATTGATAGGCTCTTTTATTGTGCCAAGTTTGGGGGGAATTGGTTCACATCTAAGCTCTTTTTTGTACGTTAAGCCACATTAAGCTCCCCAAAAAAAGAGCTTAATGTCCCCAGTTTTCCACGTGGGAGACCAAAATAGATGAAACCTCCAGGATAGCTTTGGGAAGTGCAGAACTTGGGCTGTGCAAAGTTTCAAGACAATTGGTTGAGGTTTAGGCACATTTTGGTACATTTAGCTCTTTTCACATTAAGCCATGCGTTTTTATGATTGCAAAAAAGAGCTTAATGTGAATAACTTTTGGTGTGATTTACCAAATGATGTGAAATTTTCAGAATATGTTGGAATTGATAGACTCTTCTATTGTGCCAAGTTTGGGGGAAATTGGTTCAAATCTAAGCTCTTTTTTGTACGTTAAGCCACATTAAGTGCCCCAAAAAAAGAGCTTAATGTCCCCAGTTTTCCACGTGGGAGACCAAAATCGATGAAACCTCCAGGATAGCTTTGGGAAGTGCAGAACTTGGGCTGTGCAAAGTTTCAAGACAATTGGTTGAGGTTTAGGCACATTTTGGTACGTTAAGCTCTTTTCACATTAAGCTATGCGTTTTTATGATTGCAAAATAGAGCTTAATGTGAATAACTTTTGGTGTGATTTACCAAATGATCTGAAATTTTCAGAATATGTTGGAATTGATAGGCTCTTCTATTGTGCCAAGTTTGGGGGAAATTGGTTCACATATAGGCTCTTTTTTGTACGTTAAGCCACATTAAGCTCCCCAAAAAAAGAGCTTAATGTCCCCAGTTTTCCAAGTGGGAGACCAAAATAGATGAAACCTCCAGGATAGCTTGAGAAGTGAAGAACTTGGGCTGTGCAAAGTTTCAAGACAATTGGTTGAGGTTTAGGCACATTTTGGTACGTTAAGCTCTATTCACATTAAGCTATGCGTTTTTAGGATTGCAAAATAGAGCTTAATGTGAATAACTTTTGGTGTGATTTACCAAATGATCTGAAATTTTCAGAATATGTTGGAATTGATAGGCTCTTCTATTGTGCCAAGTTTGGGGGAAATTGGTTCACATATAGGCTCTTTTTTGTACGTTAAGCCACATTAAGCTCCCCAAAAAAAGAGCTTAATGTCCCCAGTTTTCCACGTGGGAGACCAAAATAGATGAAACCTCCAGGATAGCTTTGGGAAGTGCAGAACTTGGGCTGTGCAAAGTTTCAAGACAATTGGTTGAGGTTTAGGCACATTTTGGTACATTAAGCTCTTTTCACATTAAGCCATGCGTTTTTATGATTGCAAAAAAGAGCTTAATGTGAATAACTTTTGGTGTGATTTACCAAATGATGTGAAATTTTCAGAATATGTTGGAATTGATAGACTCTTCTATTGTGCCAAGTTTGGGGGAAATTGGTTCAAATCTAAGCTCTTTTTTGTACGTTAAGCCACATTAAGTGCCCCAAAAAAAGAGCTTAATGTCCCCAGTTTTCCACGTGGGAGACCAAAATCGATGAAACCTCCAGGATAGCTTTGGGAAGTGCAGAACTTGGGCTGTGCAAAGTTTCAAGACAATTGGTTGAGGTTTAGGCACATTTTGGTACGTTAAGCTCTTTTCACATTAAGCTATGCGTTTTTATGATTGCAAAATAGAGCTTAATGTGAATAACTTTTGGTGTGATTTACCAAATGATCTGAAATTTTCAGAATATGTTGGAATTGATAGGCTCTTCTATTGTGCCAAGTTTGGGGGAAATTGGTTCACATATAGGCTCTTTTTTGTACGTTAAGCCACATTAAGCTCCCCAAAAAAAGAGCTTAATGTCCCCAGTTTTCCAAGTGGGAGACCAAAATAGATGAAACCTCCAGGATAGCTTTGAGAAGTGAAGAACTTGGGCTGTGCAAAGTTTCAAGACAATTGGTTGAGGTTTAGGCACATTTTGGTACGTTAAGCTCTATTCACATTAAGCTATGCGTTTTTAGGATTGCAAAATAGAGCTTAATGTGAATAACTTTTGGTGTGATTTACCAAATGATCTGAAATTTTCAGAATATGTTGGAATTGATAGGCTCTTCTATTGTGCCAAGTTTGGGGGAAATTGGTTCACATATAGGCTCTTTTTTGTACGTTAAGCCACATTAAGCTCCCCAAAAAAAGAGCTTAATGTCCCCAGTTTTCCACGTGGGAGACCAAAATAGATGAAACCTCCAGGATAGCTTTGGGAAGTGCAGAACTTGGGCTGTGCAAAGTTTCAAGACAATTGGTTGAGGTTTAGGCACATTTTGGTACATTAAGCTCTTTTCACATTAAGCCATGCGTTTTTATGATTGCAAAAAAGAGCTTAATGTGAATAACTTTTGGTGTGATTTACCAAATGATGTGAAATTTTCAGAATATGTTGGAATTGATAGACTCTTCTATTGTGCCAAGTTTGGGGGAAATTGGTTCAAATCTAAGCTCTTTTTTGTACGTTAAGCCACATTAAGCTCCCAAAAAAAGAGCTTAATGTCCCCAGCTTTCCACGTGGGAGACCAAAATCGATGAAACCTCCAGGATAGCTTAGGGAAGTGCAGAACTTAGGCTGTGCAAAGTTTCAAGACAATTGGTTGAGGTTTAGGCACATTTTGGTACGTTAAGCTCCATTCACATTAAGCTATGCGTTTTTATGATTGCAAAATAGAGCTTAATGTGAATAACTTTTGGTGTGATTTACCAAATGATCTGAAATTTTCAGAATATGTTGGAATTGATAGACTCTTCTATTGTGCCAAGTTTGGGGGAAATTGGTTCACATCTAAGCTCTTTTTTGTACGTTAAGCCACATTAAGCTCCCCAAAAAAAGAGCTTAATGTCCCCAGTTTTCCATGTGGGAGACCTAAATCGATGAAACCTCCAGGATAGCTTTGGGAAGTGCAGAACATGGGCTGTGCAAAGTTTCAAGACAATTGGTTGAGGTTTAGGCACATTTTGGTACGTTAAGCTCTTTTCACATTAAGCCACTTGTTTTTATGATTGCTAAAAACAGCTTAATGTGAATAACTTTTGGTGTGATTTACCAAATGATCTGAAATTTTCAGAATATGTTGGAATTGATAAACTATTCTTTTGTGCCAAGTTTGGGGGAAATTGGTTCACATCTAAGCTCTTTTTTGTACGTTAAGCCACATTAAGCTCCCCAAAAAAGAGCTTAATGTCCCCAGTTTTCCGTGTGGGAGACCAAAATCGATGAAACCTCAAGGATAGCTTTGGGAAGTGCAGAACTTGGGCTGTGCAAAGTTTCAAGACAATTGGTTGAGGTTTAGGCACATTTTGGTACATTAAGCTCTTTTCACATTAAGCTAAGGACATTAAACGTTTTAGTATTGTACAAAAAGAGCTTAATGTGAATAGCTTTTGGTGTGATTTACCAAATGATCTGAAATTTTCAGAATATGTTGGAATTGATAGGCTGTTCTATTGTGCCAAGTTTGGGGGAAATTGATTCACATCTAAGCTCTTTTTTGTACGTTAAGCCACATTAAGCTCCCCAAAAAAAGAGCTTAATGTCTCCAGTTTTCCACCTGGGAGACCAAAATCGATGAAACCTACAGGATAGCTTTGGGAAGTGCAGAACTTGGGCTGTGCAAAGTTTCAGGACAATTGGTTGAGGTTAATGCACATTTTGGTACATTAAGCTCTTTTTACATTAAGCCGTGGACATTAAACGTTTTAGTATTGTAAAAAAATAGCTTAATGTGAATAACTTTTGGTGTGATTTACCAAATGAGCTAAAATTTTCAGACTATCTTAGCATCAATAGAGTCTTCTATTGTGTGAAGTTTGGGGGAAATTGGTTAACATCTAAGCTCTTTATTGTACGTTAAGCCACATTAAGCTCCCCAAAAAACAAGCTTAATGTCCCTTGTTTGCCTCCTGGAAGACCAAACTACATGAAACTTCTAGGATATATTAGGAAAGTTAAAAACTTAGTCTGTGCAAAGTTTCAGGGCAATTGGTTATGGTTTAGGCACTTTATTACACATTAAGCTACATTAAGCCATTTTCACATTAAATGTTTTAGTATGTCCCGACCTGGACCACAGCGTGCAAAGTCTTGTGAAGTATACAGCAGATTTCTTCCATGCCTTCGGGCTAAAGCAAGTAAAGTGTACTGTGTAACATGTGTAGATGAGCTGGTGTATGAAAATAAGCACTCAAAGCTATTTCTCTTAAAAAGGTCTCGATAGCGGTGTCACTGCCAAGGGAAAAAGATGTTATACTTCAGGTGTGGGGTGCAATGTAGAAGTTTGGCCTTGAGGAGCGCTAACTCACACATGAAAGCAGTATCAACATAATAACACTTGTCCTAATTAAATACAATAAAATTAATGGCATGCAGTTCCCCCATGCCAGCATTCTGAATGCAACATGCTATTCATTTTTACAGCCCAGGGTAGCTGCATGCCCTTGTTTAGGTCGGAGGTAAGAGGGGATGATAAAACTGCAGCTCAACAGATGTGGTGACTGCATTTGTTTTATTTTTCGAGTTCTTTCCCTTTATTATCAACTGGTGATTCTGTCAGAAATACTACTCATTATACTTCCTGTCCTAGGAACACTCACTCACTGTACTGTATCTGTGAAGAAGCAGTGTTGCCACCCTAGGCCCTGATATATTTAACATACCAAAAGAGAGCAAATAAAAGAAGCAGTTGTTAGGGTTTGCATACCCTTTGAATGTGGTTAATAGGGATGAACTTTGGTGTTCGGGTATTCAGGGGAAAGCAGAATGCATGGGAGCTGAATATCATGCACAATTGTGGTATTGCGGGGGGCGTGTTCTAAGATGGCGCCGGGAGCAGACGTGCTCTAACTGAGCTCCCGACTCCGGCGTCTGATCCTATGGGTCTGACTCACCCGAGTTGATTCCCCTGCTTGGTCCCGCCTCAGCCCCCTGGTTTTTTGGTATCGATCTCCGGAGCGTGGGCGGCAAAGGGATTGCTGGACACCGGACCGTTCGGTTGTCGGCTCTGCCAGCAGTGTCAGCGGCCGCGGGCTGTGTGCAGGCTGTTTCCGGCTGCTCTGGAGGTCTATGAGGCTCGACCGCTCCTACCACCATCCATGCTGCTTCTCCTTCATCCTCCTCTCCTCTCTCCTTCGTGGCCGCTCTGAGGACTTGGAAGCCAGAAGCTGGATCGCTGCAGTGTCGACTGAGACAGGGGTGGCGGGACTGACTGGAGCGGTGTGAGCTGCCGCAGAGTACATCCATTGAATCAGAAGGTCGGTGTGCTGGTGTGCTGGTGTCCTGAACAACTCCCTTGTGGCTCATCTGGTAGGATCCTTCCCCACTGAATTCTACTAGGTAAAGAGGAGCAGGTTTGCTTAGGAATTATTTTTGAATTATTTACACTGGCTGACTTTCCTATCTCCCCCCTGAGGAAACTGATACGCTGGATTCTATCTGAGAAGACTCCTTGAAGGGAAACATACACTTTATTGCATATTGCCAGCCTGCCACACCAACTATTCTTTACTATTTTTTACTCTCTGTAATTAACAAATTTATCATAGCAGACTGAAACCAGGACTGGATGGTCTTAAACCTCCTGAATCCCTTTTTTCTCTGGGGGAAGGAATGCCCAAAAATAAAGGGGGTGTACAGACACGTCGTGCAGTTCTGACATCACTGTCTAAATCTACGGTAACCATGGCGTCTCAGACTGACCAAACAACAGTGACCAGGGATGTAGAAACACCCGCAAGTTTAGAGACACTTATGCATGCCATAGTAGACTGTAAGACAGCCTTGACCTCCAAAATTGATTGTGTACAAACAGATATAGGACTTATCCGTAAAGATATGGATAATTTTCGAGATAGAGTCACCGAGTTGGAAATGCGAGTTTCAGAAGTAGAAGACAATCAGAAAGATTATAACTCGGATCTTCAGTTGCTCAAAACCAGGGTTAAGCAGCTGGAAACACGAGCAGAAGATGCAGAAAACCGCAATCGTAGGAATAACTTACGGATTTTAGGACTTCCGGAGGGGTCCGAGGGTGCAAACTCAGTGACCTTTATTGAACACTTACTTCCGACCATTCTTCCAGAAGCTAAATTTTCTGCTTTTTTTTCAGTGATACGTGCACATCGGATACCAGGGAAGCGAGGACCTCCTGGCTCTCCTCCACGCACCTTTATTCTGAGGTTCCTTCATTACGGTGACCGAGACAGTGTGTTACGAGCAGCGCGCTTTCAGGGTGAAGTGAAATATGAGGGTAGTAAACTTTTTATTTTTCCAGATTATTCGGTTGAAACACAGCGTCAGAGGAAGTCATTTGATCAAGCCCGTTCTAAGTTAAGAGAAAGGGGGTTGAAATATAGTACCCTGTTCCCAGCTAAATTGCGAGTACAAGATGGTGAACATGTGCGTTTCTTTTCTTCCCCAAAAGAGGTATTATCCTGGCTTGAGACATATAAAAAAGACTGAAACTGAACCCCTTTTCCTTTTTTTTTCCCTCTTGGCCTGTCATAGTTTGCTTGCCCAAACTTTACACGATGGCTGGGTGACTCAAGATATAAGTTTCTCTTTTTTCTTTTTTTTCTTTTTGTCCTTTTGAACGCCGGAGTCTTCTCCCCCCCCTCTTCTTTTTTTTTTTTTTTTTTCTTAAAGGGGGGGGGGGGGTAATATAGCGCCTTTTTTTGACACTTACCCCTTAGGGTGGACTATGAGGTCCGCGGTGGGTGGGATACAAACCCTCTCCAATTTTGGGGAGATGGGTGGGGTGGGGGGGACGGGGATGTTTGAATCATTACTCTGTTATTGTATTTACTGTATTTATCAGTTTCCTTCCTTTTTTTTTTTTTTTTTTTTTTTTTTTTTCTTCCTGTTATTATGTTGTATATATTGTTTTCTTGACTGGATATGGAATCTTTAAGGGTGATCTCTTGGAACACTAGAGGTTTGAATTCCCCGCAGAAACGCTCTTTAGTGTTTCAATATTTAAAAGCATTTAAGCCCCACATATGTGTCTTGCAGGAGACTCACTTGTTGGGTACTCGAACGCTGGCTCTTAAGAAACCGTGGGTTGGGCATCATTACCACTCTACGTTTTCTACGTATTCTCGTGGAGTCAGCGTTCTTATCCACAAGTCTCTCTCGTTCAGACTATTGGGTCTCTCCTTAGACCCGGATGGACGATTTGTTTTGCTTAATCTGCAGATATCATCTTTTACTTTATTGCTGGTAGGGTTATATATACCTCCGCCAGCCTCAACCAGGCTGTTATATAAAATTTCTAAAGAAATTGCAAAATATGAGAATGATAATATACTCATGGTGGGGGATTTTAATATGGTTCCAGATCCGAAAATGGATAGAATGACTGGAGATTCTTCCACTAGATCGGATCTTCTTGAATGGGCTGAGATCTATGGGTTGACAGACTTATGGCGTTGGTACCATCCCCACGCTAGGGAATATACCTGCCATTCCGCCACTTATAAAACCTTTTCTCGAATTGACTTAATGTTTGCAAGTGGGTCATTGCTATCTCGGGTGCGGGAGATTCGGGTTCTTCCTCGTGGGATCTCCGACCACGCCCCACTTCTCTTAAAAATGGAATTATCTGGTAACCCCTCTCATAGATTATGGCGCTTATCCAGATATTGGATCGATGATTCTGACATAAACCCTTTAGTCGAACCCCAGATAGCGGCCTTTTGGGAGATAAATCCGGGCACGTCATCAGTGGCTATGGTCTGGGAAGCTTTTAAGGTTTGCACCCGGGGGTATTATCAGACAGCTATTGGGAAGATCCAACGATATAGGCGAACAAATCTATTGCAAAAAGAAAAGGAAGCTAGAGATATGGAAAATCTATATGTCCAAACTAGAGACCCCACCCATTATACACGATTTCAATCCTTGACTAGGGAGGTAATGGGAATACGAACAGCCCTTACACAGAAAAAACTGCTTTCTCAAGCCCAACATATTTTTGTACATGGCGAGTATAATGGTAAAATGCTGGCGCAAATTTCTAGGGAACAGACAAGTGGGTATAGTATAGCACACATTCAGGATCAATCAGGTACTCTTCACTCTAATCCAGAAACTATTAATCACAATTTCACTGATTATTACCGGGCCCTATATAATACTAAGGTTAATTATTCAGGAGATGAACTCGATCATTATCTACAGGCAGTGGACTTTCCAATCTTAACTGATAGAGATAGGGCCAAACTAGACGCCCCTATTACTCTTTTGGAGATCCAGGAAGTGGTGGCCTCCCTAAAACCCGATAAAACACCAGGACCGGATGGAATTCCTGTTGAATTCTATAAGGCCCATATGGACCTTTTGGGCCCGTATTTATTAGCCACTCTTCTAGGATCTCTAAAGGATGGGAAACTCCCTAAAACAATGTGCGAAGCGGTTATTGTTGTGATCCCTAAACCAGGGAAGGACCCATCACTATGTTCATCATACAGACCTATCTCTTTATTAAATGTTGATGGGAAGATCCTTTCAAAAGTCTTGGCCAATCGACTTAATAGTGTCATTACAGGATTGATCCATCCGGATCAAACTGGATTCATACCTGACCGGGGTACTGATATCAATATCCGGAGATTGTTCACACATATGGCCTTGGCGTCGGGGGGGGGGAACAGGTGTGGTCGCCTCCCTCGACGCCGAAAAAGCATTCGATTCTGTTGAGTGGCCATTTCTCTGGAGGATCCTATCTAGTTTCGGGTTCGGCCCTAATTTCGTCTCATGGATTAAGCTTCTCTATGAGAACCCTACGGCTAGAGTCCGTACTAATACATCTCTGTCGGATAAATTCCCTCTACTGAGGGGCACCCGACAGGGATGTCCGTTATCCCCAGCCTTGTTTGCCTTAGCTTTGGAGCCGCTAGCGATTATGTTGCGGGCGGACCCACAGGTCCGAGGCATTAAGGTGGGGGTCATTGAAGAGAAGTTGTCTTTATATGCAGACGACACTTTGATCTATTTGGCGGATGCTTCCACATCATTACATAGGGCCCTACAATTATTTGACATCTTTGGCCGTTTTTCAGGCATAAATATTAATTGGTCCAAGTCCGTCCTCTTTCCATTACACCCATCGATATCTTTAATTGATACTCACACACCGTTGAAATGGGTACAGGATATGGTGTACTTAGGCATCAAAGTGGGTCCAACATTGGAGGTATATCAGCAAAATAACATTGACCCTTTAGTTTCACAATTAAATAAAAAGTGTGCGTCTTGGCGCATGCTTCCCTTGTCCCCCGTTGGCAGAATTAACTTAATAAAAATGAATTATCTTCCGAAATTTCTGTATCTTTTTCGTAACTCTCCCATTGATATGACTAGAACCTTTTTTTCGAGATTAGAAAGTATTGTAACAACTTTTGTATGGGCCGGGCGTACTCCACGAGTCGCAAGACGCACGCTATATCTTCCTCTTGCAAGAGGAGGTTTAGCGCTTCCTAACTTTAAATTGTATTTTTGGGCGGCTGTCCTGGTGACGGTCCGGTGGTGGTTCTCCCAGCCCAAAACTAACTCTGCAGTTACACTAGAAGCAGCACTATTGGGCTCATATGCGGCCCTTAGTAATCTTGTTTTTCGGGGGGAACAGGCACATCCTCAAATAACCAGTCCGATGAAGACTGTCCTGCGGATATGGACTCGGGCGCGGGTGATATATAACACACCATTGCATATATCTCCCCACACTCCGTTGTGGGGTAATCCTAATTTAAAACATCTATATCATCTCCCTGACCCACAGTTATGGGCCGCTAGAGGGATTGTGACTATGAAACATGTTATTAAAGATGGAAGACTTCAAGGCTTTAATGCTCTTCAGTCCACCCATTCATTACCTCCCACCATGGGGTTTCGTTACCGTCAGCTCAGTCATGCTATGCGAGCTCAGTTCCAAGGCCCTGTTGTCCTGGAATCAGACCCCTTGGAGAAAATGCTAACTTTTAAGGTAATAGGGAAATCTCTCTCTGCAATATACTCCATACTCTCAATAGATCATAGTCAGTCCCCTGAGAAAACCTATAATAAATGGAAGGAGGACATTCCAGATCTGACCATGGAAGAGTGGGAGGACTCGGTTAATAATTATATCCCCTCAATGATAGCGGCTAGGGACAGATTTATACAACTCAAATTCTTACATAGAGCATATTATACGCCACAACGTCTTGCCAGGATATACCCCACGAAAGATCCTATGTGCATTAGATGTGGGCATGAAATAGGTACATTCTTACATGTTGTTTGGTCATGCCCTGACCTGGCAACCTTTTGGAAAGAAGTGACGGACACTATTGGCGAAATTTTTGACATCATGATTCCTTTGGACCCAAAGGTAACTTTATTGAGTAACCTTACAGAACTGGCTGGGGACAAATATGCTAAAATGTGCATTACATATACCCTGTTTTATGCCAGGAGAGAAATACTTTTACGATGGAAGTTACCCGAACCTCCCACCCGACTATCCTGGATAGCTGCTGTTACTAAGACACTTCCATTCTACCGTTTTACATACGGTAGTAGGAACTGTCCAAAAAAATTTGATAAAGTCTGGTCAGCCTGGATCGACGCTGTAGGTGAGCCAAGGTCACCTGTTCCATAATGATATAAGTAGGCTCTTATTATTATAATTAATGATGAATTTTCCCTTTTTTTTTTTTTTTTTTTTTTTCTCTCTCCTTCTCTCCCTGTTTTTAAACTGGTTTATTGATATTCCCCTTCCCTCCCTCTCCCTAAGAATTTTTTTTTTTTTTTTTTTTTTTTGTTGTATGTATGTTAGTAGGTAAGGATAAAATCATTCTTTGTGCAGAGTAATGTATTGTATTGGAATATTTGTTTTGTTTATATGTGTAACAATAAAATAAAAATTTAAATGTTAAAAAACAATTGTGGTATTGCGATTTTCTTGCTGTCAGTGGTTGTTAAGGATGCCAGCCCAGCAGGAGCATGCAGTTAATTAAAAAGTAAGGTAATAAAAAACAAAAAAATAATACATGGATTGTCTTTTGAGTCTGGTATTAAAGGAGAAGTACAACCAAAGCTCGCTTGGTTGTACTTCTCCTGTGGATCACAGGAGTGCCACTCATTCTGCACTCCTGTGACCCATTTTTAGCAGTCAGTGGGCTGAAGCCCACTGTTGGCTGACGTCACAGAGCTTGCCCAGGCTCTGGCAAGATTGCAATAATAAAGTGGGGTTCGGCCTACATGCCTGGACCTGCACACAGCTCAGCCTGTCAGCGAGTCGCTGAGAGCCTGAGCCAACCACTCCGGCCTCCTTCACATCCCAGAACTCCAGGGAGCACTGGAGGGGCAGAGCAGAGAGCTAGTGACTCAGTCACCAGCTCTCGCTCAGATAGCACTGAGAACTGAGCGATCAGCAGTGTTTGATTGCTTAGTTCTCAGTCTTAGAACCAGCCAAAGACAGATGCAGCATCCACCTAGGTTAGTATGATTCATAAAAAACAAAACTCCATGCTTCTCTTTTAATTTTAAGGGGGTAACCCAGGAAATCCATACCAGACCCTGCATCCCTTACTTCTGACCCCTGAGCTCTACCTTACTTACGACTGACCCCTGAATTCTGCATCACTTACTACTAACCCCTTATGCGTGAACTATTGACCCCTGGACTCTGCATCACTTACTACTGACCCCTGAACTCTGCGTCACTTATTACTAACTTCTGAACTCTGCCTCACTTACTACTTACTCCTGAACTTTGCCCCACTTACTACTGACTTCTTAATTCTGCCTCACTTACTAATGACCCCTGGACTTTACCTCATTTACTACTGACCCCTGAATTCTGTGTCACATTCTACTGACTAGAGGTGGGCGAATGGTCCGTGCTGAGCAAAAGTTGCCCGAACATCGCCTGTTTTCCCGCTCGGCGAACTCTCGAATTTGCAGGGCGTTCGGCGGCTGTTCACCCTGCCAAGCGCACTGCAGTGCACTGCACACTGCTGGGTCAGTGATGTCACAAGAGGGTGGTGCCACCGAGTAACATCGCCAGTTGGCCCCACCCTTACATATATCAAATGGCAAGCCAGGCATTGATGGTTTGCCTTAGTTGACAGCGAAACGATTTTCATTTTCCTTTTTTGGGTCCGGCGGTGGCAGCTTTGTAGTGATTGCCAAAAGATAGTCAGGAATTGTCAAAAACTGTCTCTATGTTTTTATTACTTTTTGACATTTTTGGTGAATATGTAAGAGATTCATTCACATGAGAGAGGGAGATCTGGGGGCCCCGTTCTTAAAGGGAGCTTCCAGATTCTCACAAGCCTCCTGCCCACAGACCCCCAACAACCACATCTCAGGGTTGTGTGGAAGAGATTATTGTCCCCATGGTGGCCCCAAATCACCTACCTCCCCACCCCCATGTTGAGGGCATGTGGCCTGGTTTGGTTCAGGAGGGGTGGGCGTGCTCACTCGTCCTCCCCCTCTCCTGCACGGCTGCATGCTCAGATAAGGGTCTGGTATGAATTTTGGGGGGAACCTCACACCATTTTTTTTTTAATTTTGCATTTTTTAACATTTTTCTATTGCCAGCAATGGTATTGTATTTTATTTTCATTTTATGCATTTTTTTAGTTTTTCTGCAGTATGTTCTATACATGCTACAGATCCACCAATTTACAGGCAGACTAAAGGGACCCCCTTTAAAGGGAATTTTTAATTTCTATTGTTGCACCTTAAGCATCAATAAAATCACTGCTCCTGTAAAAATTATCTTTCTGAAAAAAAAAAAATTGCATTGATACATGTCCCCCAGAGCAGTACCCGGACCCCATTCACTTTTTATGGCTAATTGCTTGCATATAAGCCTTCAAAATTTTGATTTTTCAAGTTCAGCTCCAATAGATTTCAATGGGGTTCGGGTATGAACTTTTTGTCAGTTCGGGTGTTCTGGTGCGAACCGAACAGGGGATATTTGGCCCATTTCTACTACTGACCCCTGACTTTCACCTCACTTACTACTGACCCCTGAACTCTCACTTACCACAGAGTTCAGAGGTCGGTAGTGTGACGGATGTGGGTATCAGATCCTTGTCCTTCCCACTAACTTGTGACAAAGGACTAGCCAATCTCACACCCCACTGTCACTTACGTAACAATGCCACTTTCAGCTGCACCCTGCACAAAGATTTTCCAGCTTGCGGGACCACAATCTAGGTGCCAGCAGGCTGACAGCGATTGTCACTGGGCTAATTAGGCAATTAACCCTTTCAATACCCCAACCTCCATTTTGTCCGAGTGGGAGGAAGCTCGTAATTCTAGCAATCTCAATTATGATTTTAGAATAATTGTCTGTAACACACACTGTCACCACAGACAGGTATGTTCATAGGATTTACAGTATTCTATGCAGTAGCGCTCTTCAAGAGACAGGTTCTTTGTTAGCTTGCATTAAGAGCTTGGGGACAAGGTTAACACTTTTCAAAATAAGATTTTAATAATGAAAAAGTCAAAGTTGGTGCAAATAAAATATTTACAGAAAAAAAAAGTGTTTCAAAGAAACAGAGACATAATTCACAATAGAAAAATAAGGTAGAATTGAGGAGGAAGAATACTTGCAGTAAAAGGGGTGTTGACAGATGCCACTGACCAATAAAACGAAATGGCCGTGGGCTGTCCTGGGGTTATAACAATATCAGGTCCCTCCTCTGTAAACAGTTTTATACCACTATTCATATCTTTCAATATGTATCGGTTACTGATAGATCAGGGCCCAGCATTGAATCTTGCATCCAGGAACACCAAACACGGAATATCTCAGATAAACTTGCCACCCAGGGAATATCTGACAGCTATCTTCCCTTCTTTATGTGCTAATGAGGTCTTTTCTGACCTTAATTCATTTAGTATGACATTTCTCATTCAAATATACGGTAAACCCCCGCTCCATCGCGGTTCAGTTTTTGGGGTCCCGATATATAGCGCTATGTTAATTAGGACCCATTAATTCGGATATTGTGGTAATATTTCGCCATTTCGTGGTTATGTAGCGGTGAATCAGAGAATCAGAGCAAAGCTGCGGTGGAACGCATGCCTCGCTCGTGGACCTCAACGCGATACGGAGCATGTGCAGATGTACTCCTTTGCCAACCACAAGCAAGAATGCCACCCAAACGCCCATCATCTAAGGCTTCCGGTGAGCCAAAACAGAAGAGGAAGTTCCTTACGATTCAGGAGAAGGTGAAACTTCTTGATATGATAAAGGAAGGACAGAGTTATGCTGCTGTAGCCCGCCATTATGGTATGAATGAGTCAACGATTCGCTACATCAAAAAGGATGACAAGAATTTGAGGGCAACTGCTGCACTGTTGATCAACCAAGCTGCAAAAAGAGTTGTTTCTTTCTGAAATAAAAACATTGTTAGGATGGAAACTGCATTGGCCATTTGGATCCAAGATTGCAGAAAAAAAAAAGCATCACATTGGATGGTAACACCATCAGGACTGTACCAGCTGTACGACATGTTTGCCAATCAAGGAGGCTCTGAAGAAGGCGCTGCCGCAGCCGAACAGTCAGACAGCGACAATCCTGATCAGCCTTCTACTTCTAGTACAGGTACATCTCCATCAGGAGTCTTTTCTGCCAGCAAGGGGTGGTTTGACCGCTTCCAGAAACGCTGTCAGTTGAAGAGCGTTTCATTGCAAGGTGAGGCTGCATCTGCCGACAAAGAAGCTGCTGCAAGGTACACCAATGAGACCTTCAAGAGTTTCATCGAGGAGGGTGGGTACCAACCAGTGCAAGTCTTTAATATGGATGAGACTGGCTTGTTTTGGAAGAGAATGCCCAAATGGACCTACATCATGAAGGAGGAAGCCCGAGCCCCTGGATTCAAGGCTTATAAGGACAGAGTAACCTTGGTTATGTGTGGAAATGCTGCTGGGTTTATGATCAAGCCAGCCCTGGTCTACAAGGCCAAGAATCCCAGAGCACTGAAGCATAAAAACAAGAACCAGCTACCAGTCCATTGGATGCATAACCCTAAGGCTTGGATGACTAAACACCTCACAACTGAGTGGTTCCATAATTGTTTCATCCCAGCCGTCAAGGTCTACTTTGCCGAACTTGGGCTTGATTTTAAAGTGCTTCTGCTGATGGATAATGCAGGAGGCCATGCCATGGATCTATTGTACGAAGGAGTGCAAGTTGAGTTCCTTCCACCCAACACCACGTCTTTAATTCAGCCCATGGACCAGGGTATGATACGTGCATTAAAGGCGCTGTACACTCGCAACTCCTTGAATCATCTTGTTGAATCCATGAACAATGATGAAAATTTAAATTTTAAGAACTACTGGCGTAATTACACCATTGCAACTTGTCTGGAGAAAATACAAAGGCCCTCAAGGAGATGAAGAAGGAGACCCTGCATGCCTGTTGGGAGAAGCTTTGGCCAGAAATTATTCAAGATTATGAAGGGTTCTCTCCTGACGAAGTTCATCATTCAGCTGTGGACAAGTCAATTAGGCTGGTGAAGTTGCTAGGAGGTGAAGGTTTTCAGGATATGACCCAGGATGACGTCAATGACCTAATTGAAACCCATTCAGCTCCAGTAACCAATGAGGATCTGACAGAACACACCAAGTCAGCGAGTGAGGAGGAAGTGGAGGAACATGAGGAGGAGGAAGAAGATGAAGGCTTGTCAATTGAGCGCCTTGGCAGTGTCATGCATACGGCCAATGACCTGAAACAGATGTTAGCTGAGTGGGATCCTGACATGGTTTTTTCACTGCAGTTCCAAAACAGCATTAATGGAGCCATCCAGGTGTACAAGAACCTCCTCGCCCAAAAGAAGAAACACGCCCAGCAACTGCCTATAACTATGTTCTTCACAAAACAGGAGGCCACATCCACCCCAAGTACCTCCACAGCCACCTCTGATGTAGAAGTGGAGGTCATGGAGCAGCAAGAAGACGACCCACCTACACCTAAAGAAGCGCCTGCTGAACCTGCGCCTTCAGAAGGACAGTAACTGCTCTTATTTGCTGCTTATCGTCATCTTCTTTTCTGCTGAGTACAGTACGTACAAAACTGTACTATTTTCTTACTGTACTGCAGGGCTTGACAAATTTGCCTGAAATATAGGAGTCCGCTAAAAAAGTTAGGAGACAGTTTTTTTTTTTTTTTTTTTTTTTTTACTAACAACCAAGCTTTATTTTTAAAAAAATAACTGATACTAAATTTACACATAAAGACAGCTAGAACCCCGCTCTCTATAGGGCAATCAGATGGAAACAGACCGTCTGTCTGTTTCCATCCGATGCCATCTGATCCGATATCAAAAGGGACAGGACACCTCCTGCAGTGCACCCCCGGCGCCAGGTCGCTAATTCTAGTCGCCAATTCTGGTTTGTCGAGCCCTGCTGTACTTTAAAGTATACTGTACTGTTAGCACAATAGTTTTGTCTTTTTACAATGCTCTTGCTCTCTCTCTATCTTTTATGTGTTTTTATTGCTTAAAGGTTAGTTTAAAGACCTTTAAATGCTATTAAAAAACATGCCTAGGGTGTATTTAAATAGGGTCTTTCTATTTTCGCGGATTTTCACTTTTCGCGGGTGGGTCCGGAATGTAACCTCCGCAATGGAGGGGGGTTTACTGTATACTTTTTAATGTGTCATGTTCATGTCTGAATATTAATCGTGTGTCTATTTGTTAAGTTTTGAATTGAGCAGGGCTCTATGATTGCCTTTTACGACCCCCATTAGTTCTGGTTATCCTTAATGGACTTGATCAAAGTTTTAGGATAGGCCTGGATGGAAGAAACAGAAATCCTGCCAGGACTCAATTAGCGGTTTAGAGCTCTGCATATGCCTAAGTGCTGGGTTTTGATGTCTCCGAGTTGCGATAACTGTTCCTTTGAAGTGTAAAACCTATGCATTCCATGAATTAATGGAGGTGGGGAGGGGAATAATATCCCTGCCAGTCTCTGCAAGACTCTCATGGCTGACCTATAATGACTGAACATCATGGCCGCTTGGTACAGCTTTTCGTGTGTCCAGTACGGGATATCATTACAGGTAGTAATTGACCTTCAGTCTCAAAGTACAGGTAAACGGCACACCCTTCGCACAGCTTACCTTTGTTCTCCCTCTACCTGGGCACAATATGTTTATTTTTGCAGCTCTTGCTCTCTCCCTCCTTTCCACTGAGTTGGGCTTTTGTCCAACCACCAATCATAGACCTGCCAAGGCTTACCACCCCCTCCTTGCCTCCAGAAAATAGATCACATCTACAGCTGTACCTGAGACACTGAACAGAATTTCCCCACACTTCTTGTGTAATGTATGAGAACACAGTGGCCCCTATCCCCCTTATGGCCCATGAGTTTCACACACATTACACACATAGAGGATACGCTATTGTAATGGAAGTCACCAGAGCTTTACCTCATTTACTAAATAAAGGGAAAATTCCCTTGTAAAGTGCAATTTCTGTTGCAGGATAAAGGGTCTATTGTATTTGCCTCTAATAAGACAACTCTGTTGTCCCTGGACACCGTGCTGCAAGCCAACCATATAACTTGCTGAACATGTTTTTATTAACCATTAGGCCAATTCACCCATACCCAACAACCATCCTCTGCTGGGATTTGGTATTTCGGCAATATTTTAGATTTTCAGGGACTCATCTATCTCCATTGGTTGCTGATTAAGATGGCCAGTCTTGTAGAGGGTTTTATTTTTTACCAGGAGGGTCATTAATAAGAAAACACTAGGTTCTCTGAATTACATTTCCTGAAAAATGAACACATTTTTGTTTTTTGGAAATAAATTAATAAATATTTACCTGAAAATTGCAGAAGTGTCCCATATGTAGTCCAACTGATTGGAGAATCAAATTTACTATCGTATAGTAGGCAGCAAAATCTAGGTCCATCTGTTGGTTCCAGTTCTCTAATTTTGATATATTCTGTCCAGTTTCTGTTAGGATCCTTCTCTCTGTAGATTCTTCCCTTATATGTTTCTATAACATTTCCAGAAGGGGTAAAGATCTTCCTATAAGATACGCAGGATGCTCCACCTGTCTCCCCCCAAACAATCTTTACATCTTCACCCAGTTTCTCAGGGACAGAGTATGAACATGGGATGTTAACAGAGCCTCCAGGTTGCACTGTACGAGTTCTCATCTGATGAATACAACTTAAACATCTTGTGATCCCTGAAATGAGCAAATAAAGCAAAATGTAATATCAATGTGTTAAAAGTAATATGTACTATTGTCAATTTTTACTCATAAAATACTCATTAATTTACTCATAAAATACTCATTTAACTACTTCTGGACCGGAAGGATTTGCCCCCTTAATGACCAGGCTATTTTTTGCGATTCAGCACTGCGCTACTTTAACGGACAATTGTGCACTCGTGTGACGCTGTACCTAAATAAAATTGATGTGCTTTTTTCCCCACAAATAGAGCTTTCTTTTGGTGGTATTTGATCACCTGTGCAATGTTTATTTTTTGTGCTATAAACAAAAAATAGCGACAATTCTGAAATAAAAAAAAAAAACAATATCTTTCACATTCTGCTATACAACATTCCCAAAAAAAAAATGAATAATCTAATTTTTTTTTAACATTTTAGGCCAATTTGTTTTCTGCTACATATTTTTGGTAAAAAAAAATCGCAATAAGCGTATTTTGATTGGTTTGCGCAAAAGTTATTGCGTTTATTAACTACAGGAAAGATTTATGTCATTTTCATTGTTTTTTTTTTTTTTACTAGTAATGGTGGCGATTTTTAGCAGGACTGCGACATTGCTGCGGACAGATCGGACCCCTAAGTGACATTTTTGACACTTTTGGGCAGCCTAGTGACATTACTACAGTAATCAGTGCTAAAAATATGCACTGTTACTGTAATAATGACACTGGCAGGCAGGGCAGCCATCAGAAATGTTGGGGCCCCTTACACAGCTTTAGGACTGGGCCCCCCGATGCTTGACCACCAATCTTCCCCATGGCACCAATCTTCCCCATGGCCCGCCCACTGGCCGTCCCACCAAATCTGCCCACTGGCCATCTTACCAAGTCCTTCAGTGCACCCACTTTTATTTTAGCACTCTTACAACTTAACATGTGAATATGAAAAGTATTAAAAGTCATCAGTGCTTTCAATATTTAACAGTAAGACTCCATTCACACTAGTCCGACACTAGCGTACATGCCCCCTTAGAATGCAGTGACCAGCGTGCATGTCCCCTTAGAATGCAGTGACCAGTGTACAGGCCCCCTTAGAATGTAGTGACCAGCATACATGTCCCCTTAGAATGTAGTGACCAGCGTACATGTCCCCTTAGAATGCAGTGAACAGCGTACATGTCCCCTTAGAATGTAGTGACCAGCGAACATGTCCCCTTAGAATGCAATGACCAGCGTACAGGCCCCCTTAGAATGTAGTGACCAGCGTACATGTCCCCTTAGAATGCAGGGACCAGCGTACATGTCCCCTTAGAATGTAGTGACCAGCGTACATGTCCCCTTAGAATGTAGTGACCAGCATACATGTCCCCTTAGAATGTAGTGACCAGCGTACAGGCCCCCTTAGAATGTAGTGACCAGCGTACAGGCCCCCTTAGAATGCAGTGACCAGCATACAGGCCCCCTTACAATGCAGTGACCAGCAATACAGGCCCCCTTAGAATGCAGTGACCAGCGTACAGGCCCCCTTAGAATGCAGTGACCAGCGTGCATGTCCCCTTAGAATGCAGTGACCAGCGTACATGTCCCCTTAGAATGCAGGGACCAGCGTACATGTCCCCTTAGAATGTAGTGACCAGCGTACATGTCCCCTTAGAATTAGTAACCAGCGTACATGTCCCCTTAGAATGTAGTGACCAGCGTACAGGCCCCCTTAGAATGCAGTTACCAGCATACAGGCCCCCTTAGAATGCAGTGACCAGCGTACAGGCCCCCTTAGAATGCAGTGACCAGCGTACAGGCCCCCTTAGAATGTAGTGACCAGCGTACAGGCCCCCTTAGAATGCAGTTACCAGCATACAGGCCCCCTTAGAATGCAGTGACCAGCATACAGGCCCCCTTAGAATGCAGTGACCAGCATACATGTCCCCTTAAAATGCAGTGACCAGCGTACATGTCCCCTTAAAATGCAGTGACCAGCGTACATGCCCCCTTTCAATGCAGAGACCAGCGTGCATGCGTGCCCCCTTCAATGCAGTGTGCCCCCCCTGGGTGGGGATGGGGATGATGAAGTTGCATTGTGAAAATGGATGAGGATGATTCTGGGTGGGGATGAGAGTTACTAAGTGAAGAGGCTCTCCACAGTGTAATTCCTTTCCCCACTCAGAATCATCCCCAGCCATTTTCACAATGCAATTCCATCATGTCTGGAGTCTGTCTGTGTCCCATCTGGTCCAAACAAAAGAACAGGTGAACAAGCAGCAGGCAGCACATCGCACATTCAAAGTTCAGTCACTTACCCTCCACGATGATCTTTATTCTGCTGCATGTACTGCGAGGGCTGGGGACACTTCCTCCTGCATAATGATAGCCCCACCCCCATGCTGAGTGCTGGCCAATCAGAGTCTTGCCAGGATCTACCCGCGGCCACTCGGAGGAGAAGAAAGCCTGTATGCAGGGATTTCTTTTCTCCTTCTCTCCTCAGTCAGACGGCGGCGGCGGTGGGGGCAGGGGGCGTGCGGCGACGATCTTGCTGATGATTAGAACGCCCCCACCCCCACTAAACACACAGGCACAAACAGTATTATCTCATATCCCCCCCCCCTGTGGCGGGGGGAGGGGGGGTCGGGTGCGGGTGGCGGTCCTGTGAAGTTCGGAAAAAAAATTTTTTTAAAGTGTAAGGGAAGCAGTCCCCGCCGGGCTCCTCTAGAGGCTCGGGCCCCTTACATCAGTACTGCCTGTACCCCCCTGATGGCGGCCCTGCTGGCAGGGAAGGGGTTAACACAGTGGGTGATCAAGGGGTTACATGGGGAGTGATTCTAACTGTATGGGGGTTGAGCTTTTGAAATGATCATAGAGATCTGTGATCCTATATAAATCATATAGATCTGTGATCATTCCAGAGAGAAGAACGGTCAGCTGTGTTTACAACAGCTGCCCGTTCTTCTCTCTCAGAAGGGAGCGATCGCAGGTGACCCCTGCATGGGAGTCCCCGCAGCCAAGTGGGGGTGGGAGCGTGACGGCCCCCTAGCAGCAGGCACACAACCTACGTAGCACAGGAGGGGCTGCCTGCCACAGTAAATCTGTGGCAGGCAGTCCGGAAGAGGTTAATGCTAATTATTTTATCAGTGTGTGGTATATCTTAACATTCCAAATTATTTGCATAAATATAATTGTAGCGCTACCCCCTCAAGAGCCTTTTGAATATTTGTGCATGAGTCTCGCACTGATTAATCCACAGCCAGTCTCAGGGTATTATTACACAGCCAGGTGCACACACTCTTCTGCTTGTAGTCTCCAATTATCAATCTAGGGGATTTGTTTATTTGGAGAACTTAGATAGGACAAGGAATTTAGTGGGACACTCCAAATTAACTATTAACAAGTGAGGACA
Source organism: Pelophylax lessonae (assembly GCF_965119305.1). Lineage (NCBI taxonomy): Eukaryota > Metazoa > Chordata > Amphibia > Anura > Ranidae > Pelophylax > Pelophylax lessonae. The sequence continues at coordinate 630,523,819 of NC_138771.1, forward strand.
ACTATCCCGAGAGAACTGTGTAGCTGATTATCATTAGGACCATACAGCAGCTGTAGTCCCTTTGTAGCAGAAGGAACTCAGTGAACTTTGCCTCTTCAAGACACTAGCCAGTGCCCCCTTTAGCTTTCAACCAGCAATTGACTTCTAACACCAAGAGGGGGATCTAGCAGCACGAGTCCTAGGGATCCCCTGTGGGGGGTGGGGCTTTACTTACAAGGCTCCTGAAGCACCAGCGGCAGCCTTCCTCCTCAGTAGTACCAGACAGGATCCGTGGACATCCTCCCTCAGTCAGCTTTCACAAAAACCATGGGTTACGGCTTCAATGTCTCAGGTCCTCAGGTTGCCCACCTGAGGCCGCATGGCAGCCTGCACTGAGGAGGGGCAGCAGCCCCCTTCCACCTGGACCTCTCTCTCTAGAGCAGGGGTGTCAAACTCAACTTCATCGAGGGCCGCACCAGCATTATGATTGCCCTCAAAGGGCCAGTTGCATCTGTAATATTAGAAGTCCAGAGTATCCCAACCCCCTAACATCAGATGTCAAGAGTCCCCCCTCCCTCCCTTACATCAGGGCACCCCCTTACCTTGTGCTGCTGCTGGGAAGAGGCTGGGGCCAGGGCTAGGAAGCAGAAAGTGAAGGGTCTGGAGGAGGCTCAAAGGAGGGCTGGAGCTCTACTACAGCTCTAGGAGAGGTGTGAGGGCCACATTAAATGGTCTGGAGGGCCGGATTCGGCCCGCGGGCCTTGTATTTAACACATGTGCTCTAGAGGAAGACCCAGAGCACATGTGCTCTTCAAATATAAATACAGTCATCCAGTGTGAATTGGGGCACATCCCCTTCTAATTGGCCAAGACTGTATGGACATTCATGCTCTCATCTGCATGGTTTCCACCCACTGTCCAGTACATTCCATAGCTACTAGACCAGTGTAAAACTTCTCAAGACAGCATGAGCAACACCAGAACACATTGAGCAGACCCTGTTAAACAATCACAGCCTTTGTTAAGCAGACAGCATATACATTTACCTAGCTGTCTCCCTGTTAAAGGAGATGTAAAGGCAGTAGTTTATTTTTTTTTTTTTTATCTTAATTAGAGTTGAGCGGACACCTGGATGTTCGGGTTCAACGGGTTCAGCCGAACTTCACAAAAAAGTTTGAGTTCGGGACCCGAACTTGACCCCGAACCCCATTGAAGTCAATGGGGACCCGAACATTTGAGCACTAAAATGGCTCTAAAAAAGTAATGGAAAGGGCTAGAGGGGTGCAAATGGCAGCAAAATGTTGTTAAGAGTATGGTAAGTGTTCTGCAAACAAATGTGGATAGGAAAATAACTTAAAATAACAAAAAATACATAAAAATAAAAAATAATAATCTTCATGTAGGAGGATGAGGTCCATATGGAGTAGGATGTTGAGGTGGAGGTGGATGTGGCAGTGTAGGTAGAAGCGGCGGCGGTGGAGGAGGACAAGGTAGCCAACACTGGTTTTGGCTTTTAATTTAATTTAATTTTTTTTAAATTAGGGTACACCCCAAAGGAGTGAGAAAGATCAAAAATACAACAATGGCTGGGTAAGGCTGGTATACATGTCTATTCTGCACAAGGTACGGACAAGTCCTGTGGGATCCATGCCTGGTTCATTTTAATGAACGTGAGCTTGTCCACATTTGCTCTGGACAGGTGGCTGCGCTTGTATGGGATAACGCCCCCTGCCGTGCTAAATACATGTTCAGATAATACACTGGCCAGCACCTCTAAGGCATAAAGGGCAAGCTCAGGCCATATGCCCAATTTGGAGACCCAGAAGTTGAAGGGGGCAGACCCATCATTCAGTAGATCTAGGCGTGTGCACACATACTGCTCCACCATGTTGGTGAAATGCTGCCTCCTGCTAAGACATTCCATATCAGCTGGTGGTGATGGTTGTTGTGGCGTGTTGACAAAGATTTTCCACATTTCAGCCATGCTAACCCGGCCTTCTGGTGTGCTGGTGGTGCCCCGGCTGCGTTGGCTACCTCTTCCTCCTCCTCTGCATTCGCCTTGTGCTTCCACTGTGCCCCCGCTGTCAGGTGGGAATGCCACCAGCAGGGCGTCTACCAGCGTGCACTTGTACTTACGATCATGCTCTAGTGAGCGAATTAAGGACGGGCGGTACGTTGTCCTTGTAATGGGGATCCAGCAGCGTGGCCACCCAGTAATCAGCACAAGTTATAATGTGGGAAACTTGGCAGTCATTGCGGAGACACTGCAGCATGAAATCGCTCATGTGTGCCAGGCTGCCCAGAGGCAACGAAAAGCTGTCCTCTGTGGGAGGTGTATGGTCATGAGCTGCTCTGGGTGCCACCCTGCTGTGAACATGGTTCCTCCTCCTCCATCTCCTCCTCTTCATCCTTCACCTCGGCATCCTCCAGAACTGTGCCCTTGCTGGACAATTGTGTACCTGGCGTTTGTGGGTGCAGGAACCCACCCTCGGAGCCACTTGTGAATGACTGCCGCCGGTTTCTTTCTACTGCGCATGCGCTTCGGGAACATGGGTTGGTTATCGCGCATTCGCAGTAGGTTTTTTCGGCGCCGCTGGATGATGTCAGCGGGCGCCATATTTAGAAAGACTTAGAATGTCAGCAGAGTGTGTAGAATACACACTCTGCTATAGGAAGACCATTTTTCTGCTCCAGCATCTGTTTCAAGTGGTTCTGCTTGCTGCATCTTGCTGACACTCTGCACTGAGCCCACCCAGGTTTCCTGGTGAGTACCTTGACCCCAGGATTCTGGGAGCACCCCCCCTCTTCTTCCTCCTCTGATCCCATTGTCCGGCTCATCCCTGCAGGTCAGCGCCTGTCACGGAACCATGAACCAGACGTACAACAACAGATAAGTGAAAATAAGAAAGCTTTATTGAAAAACAAGCTATAAAGCAAAAGTCCAAACGGATGGCGAAACCGAAGCAGAGTCTTTGCGAAGCCAGGGGTCAGGAACCAGGAGGGTAGTCAGACGAAGCCGGGATCAGGAACCAGCAGGGTAGTCAGACGAAGCCAGGATCAGGAACCAGCAGGGTAGTCAGACGAAGCCAGGATCAGGAACCAGCAGGGTAGTCAGACGAAGCCAGGAACAGGAGCCAGGAACCAGCAGCAGTCTTAGAAGCATGTGAACACAGGAGGACCAAGCAGGGAACTGAAGCCACAGACCTCCTATATATATGAGCTAGGCATCCAGCTCCTCCCAGTGGGAAGGAGGAGCCGCAGGGTGGGAGGCTACAAGAAACCCAGAAACCAAGATGGCCGCCAGCACATGTCAAACGAAGGAGAACAGCAAGAAGGTAAGACCATGACAGTACCTCCCCCTCAAGGGCCCCTCCTCCGCGGAGTAAAGAACGGTTTCTGAGGGAAGCGTGCGTGGAAGGCTCGGAGCAAGTCAGGAGCATGGACATCTGCGGAGGGAACCCAGGAACGCTCCTCTGGACCATAACCACGCCAATGAACCAAAAACTGCACCCGACCGCGGACCAGGCGTGAGTCCAGGATATTGGTCACCTCATACTCCTCACGATTGCCCACTTGGACCGGACGAGGCCGAGGAACCGAGGAAGTGAAACGATTACACACCAGTGGCTTCAACAGGGAGACATGAAACACGTTGGAGATCCGCATGCCAGGAGGAAGCGCAAGGGCATAGGCTACCGGGTTTACCCTGCGAAGCACTCGGAAGGGACCAACAAAGCGAGGCGCCAGCTTGGGAGTGGGCACTCGGAGGTTGAGGTTGCGGGTGGACAACCATACACGGTCTCCGGCCTGGTAGGAAGGAGCAACAGAGAGTCCGAGGAAGTACACAGCAACTTGACAGGCCCATGGATGCAACTAGCCCCACACTGCGGTGACCACGAGAGGATCTCGGCCGATCTCCAATCAAAAATCGGATTATGCTTCTGGAGCCAGGGGTACCCCAAGACCACCGAGTAGTGTGGAGACGAAATAACCTGGAAGCAGACCGACTCTCTGTGGACGGCACCAATGGCTAACCCCACTGGAAGGGTCTCATGAGTCACGTGTGGCGGCAGAAGGGGTCTGCCGTCTATCGCCTCAAGAGCCAGAGGAGAACCTCGAGCCTGCAGAGGAATGGAATTGGCGGCAGCGAACACACTATCAATGAACAAACCACCCGCACCAGAGTCCACCAACGCCTGGGTCGTCACCGAGCCCCCGACCCAGGAGAGGACAACAGTGATCAGTGGTTTGTCAACACGGGAAACCGGGGACGAGGAGACTCCACCCAAGATCTGCCCCCGACAGGATCTCAGGTGCGAGCGTTTCCCGGACGGTTCGGACATGCCAACTGAAAATGCCCACCGAGACCACAGTACATGCATCGGCCCTCGTGTCTCCGGAGTACCCTCTCCCCCTCGGACAGGCGAGCAAACCCCAGCTGCATGGGTTCACCCCCAGACAAGTCATCCCCAGGAGGCGTGGGAGGAGAGGGAGGCACGGGTGGGACAACAAAGGTAGGCGCCAATCTGTTAGGAGGCCTCCGCAGACTCTCCTTAAAGGAAGGTCTCTCCCTGAGTCTGGTGTCAATCAAAATCAGGAAAGAAATAAGAGACTCGAGCTCCACTGGTAGGTCCTTAGCTGCAACCTCATCCTTCAAGGCATCCGAGTGACCATGAGAGAAAGCAGCGACCAGAGCCTCATTATTCCAGCCCACCTCTGCTGCCAGGGTACGAAACTCAATGGCGTATTCAGCTACGGATCGTGAACCCTGTCTGATGGACATAAGGAGCCTCGCAGCAGAGGCAGCACGAGCCGGCACATCGAATACCTTCCGAAGAGAAGCAACAAAACCGGAAAACTCGGCAACCACCGGATTGTTGTTCTCCCATAAAGGGCTGGCCCAGGCCAAGGCCTTGTCCGAGAGCAGCGAGATTAAGAAGCCCACCTTTGATCTCTCAGTAGGAAAGGCATGTGGCAGCAACTCGAAATAAATGCCCACCTGGTTAAGGAAACCTCGGCACTGAGTTGGCTCTCCCCCAAAGCGCTGTGGAAGGGGGGCAGAACCGGACATACCCGAAACACCGCAGGCGCAACCACAGGTGTCGGGGTAGACTTTGGCGCAACAACCGGAGCGGCAGTAGGAGCGGGCCCAGGAGCGACAACCGACCCATCGGCAACGGGAGCGAAATGAGCTGTGCGTTCAAGCAGGGTTTGCAACGCCACGGCGAACTGACCCAACAGGTGATCCTGCTGATCAAGTCTGGCAACCAGCGTGGGTAGTGAGGATGGCCCTGTACCTTCAGAATTCACGGCCTGTGGTACCGTGCGTTCAAGCAGGGTTTGCAACGCCACGGCGAACCGACCCAACAGGTGATCCTGCTGATCAAGTCTGGCAACCAGCGTGGGTAGCGAGGATGGCCCTGTACCGTCAGAATTCATGGCTTGGTCCTAATGTCACGGAACCATGAACCAGACGTACAACAACAGATAAGTGAAAATAAGAAAGCTTTATTGAAAAACAAGCTATAAAGCAAAAGTCCAAACGGATGGCGAAACCGAAGCAGAGTCTTTGCGAAGCCAGGGGTCAGGAACCAGGAGGGTAGTCAGACGAAGCCGGGATCAGGAACCAGCAGGGTAGTCAGACGAAGCCAGGATCAGGAACCAGCAGGGTAGTCAGACGAAGCCAGGATCAGGAACCAGCAGGGTAGTCAGACGAAGCCAGGAACAGGAGCCAGGAACCAGCAGCAGTCTTAGAAGCATGTGAACACAGGAGGACCAAGCAGGGAACTGAAGCCACAGACCTCCTATATATATGAGCTAGGCATCCAGCTCCTCCCAGTGGGAAGGAGGAGCCGCAGGGTGGGAGGCTACAAGAAACCCAGAAACCAAGATGGCCGCCAGCACATGTCAAACGAAGGAGAACAGCAAGAAGGTAAGACCATGACAGCGCCAGAATGGAAGCCTCTCTGCCCTCCAGTGGTCAGCCCGCCCTTAACAGGTATGCAGGGCTTTGGGGGTCGGGGTGCTTAGAGAGGGGGGATTAGGGCATTACTTATGTCCCTGGCTCCCTGTTTGTGTTTGCTCTGTTCCTTTGTTTTACAGCCCTCCTAGGTCGGATGTTCGGCACTCCGCATGCAGGAATGAGCATAGTTCAAGATCTCATCACCGGCATTCCTCCTCGAGATCTGCTCGGAGATCTCCTTCAAAGCATCATAGGTAGGCATCTGCCTCAGCCGGGCCCCTCACGTAACCCAGACAGAGCGGGTTGTTGGGGTTGTGGCACCCGTGTCCCGGAAGACAAGTCGATGTGGGACAAGTGTTTCTCCCAGGCTGCGGGAGAGAGGGACAACTCAGACCAGCGGCTAGAGGCCCTAGTGAAGAGGGTTGTCAAGGACTCCCTGGCGGAATTGGGAGTAGGTCGGGCTCAGAGCCTCGAGGTGACCCCTCCAAGTCCTCCCCCTGGAAGAGTATAGTCTAGGGAGGAACTTGAAACCTCTCAGCCTAGTCACCCTTCAGCATTCCAGTCAGACAGTGACTCAGTGGTGGAGGACCCCTGCTTGGGATTCGAGTTTGCTCTCATCCCTTCCCTGGTGAAAGCGGTAAGAGAGACTCTGAATTGGGAAGATCCGGCTGTTTCTCTGCCAAAGCAGAAAAAATTCTTCAAGCAGCTCTGCAAAGAGCGACTTAACCATATATAGGTGTGATAGTAGCAGAAATATATTACTGTAAATGATTTCATTAGCGCAAGCATATATTTCTGCTACTATCACACCTATATATGTCTAGGTGTGTATATAAATATATGTACGTGTGTATATACACAACTATACACAAGTTCAGATGTTTTGCCTGCCTCCAAAACCCCCCAAAAAATGCCAGAAAAAACACACCTGGGCATTTTTTTTTTGAATCTAGCGTTTTTTTTGGCACTTTTTGGGGTTCTTTTGAGGCAGGCAAAACATCTGAACTTGTGTATAGTGGTATATATACACACATAATTATATGTATATAGACACCTAGCCATATATAGTTGTGATAGTAGCAGAAATATATTACTGTAAATGATTTCATTAGCGCAAGCATATATTTCTGCTACTATGACACCTATATATGTCTAGGTGTGTATATAAATATATGTATGTGTGTATATACACCACTATACACAAGTTCAGATGTTTTGCCTGCCTCCAAAACCCCCCAAAAAATGCCAGCAAAAACACACCTGGGCATTTTTTTTTGACGCTAGCGTTTTTTTTTTTGGCATTTTTTGGGGTTCTTTTGAGGCAGGCAAAACATCTGAACTTGTGTATAGTGGTATATATACACACATAATTGTATGTATATAGACACCTAGCCATATATAGGTGTGATAGTAGCAGAAATATATTACTGTAAATGATTTCATTAGCGCAAGCATATATTTCTGCTACTATCACACCTATATATGTCTAGGTGTGTATATAAATATATGGATGTGTGGACAATGGACCTCTCATCCCCCTACCTCCCCGTGGATACTGCTTGAATCCCTCCTCTCTAACTCTCCAAATATTCACCATTTACTCCTGGCAGACATTTGGAAACCTCTCTCTCTTCCTGCATACCCCATCACCACACAATCGACACTGAAAGCCTGGCGAACATTAATCACTAGTCGGAATTCCACTGCCCCCACTACCCTAGTGTCCTTCCCCCTGCAGACTCTTCAAATTCTCCTCCCCTATGTACCCTTATCTAAGTTCACGGCGGCGGGGATCGGCAGGGTGTCCCAACTATATACTCACACAGACCTCAAAAGCTTCGGACAACTCCAGTCTGAATTTCAATTGCCTGCGTCCACCGAATTTCAATACAACTCCATTTCCAGTTTCCTTCGTAAACACCCCCCTCCCCAATTCTACCTTCCATCATCTGTATGGCATTACATGTTTTCCACCACCACCAAGGTTTAAGGAATCTCCCTATTTTACAACCACCTTCAAAATAAATTGTCCTTTTGTAAAACATCCCATATGACTAAGTGGGGGGAGGATCTTCGGACAAACTTTTCCGAGGCCCAATGGCAACTCGCAATCCAAAGCGCTTATAAATCCTCTAAATGTGTGACGCATTTGGAACAGTCCCAGAAAATTCTAACCAGATGGTACTTAACGCCATACCGACTATCCAAATTTTATGCTCACTCGGATCCCATGTGCTGGCGTGGCTGCGGCCAAATTGGCAATATGTATCACATATTCTGATCTTGCAAAAGCATGTTGGGTTTTTGGAGGAGGGTGTCCGAGATCCTCTCGTCTGTTACAGGGATTCTTCGTCCCATTACCCCAGCCATGGCTCTCTTGTCTCTAGGCTTGGAAACTATCCCTCGAGATATGCATATAGTATATACCCACATTCTCATTGCAGCTAGATCCGCGATTGCGAAACATTAGAAACAGTCAGATCCCCCTTCCCACCTTGAAGTTGTCCGCTCAGTCAACATCCAATTCTCTATGGAAAAAGCATACGCTTTCTCCTTGTCTCAGGGGGCCAGGTTCTCTCGAAACTGGTCACCCTGGACCTCCAGTAGTTACTGCTCCCCAGCCTTGTAAAGGTATTAAAGTGAACCCTACCTTATATTTGCATCTTCTTTGTTTGAAATTTCGTTCTCTCCCCTACAAGTGTATAGCCCTATCTAACCAATTTGTGCCTATATTTTACCCGTGTTAATTTTGAGGTAAAAGTGTCTTTTACGTTTCTATGAGATTCTATGTGATCCTCTTCTGACATGTTCATATGTATTATCGTTGTTCCAGTCAATATTGGTTTACGTGTATTGATTGTACTTTTTTTTCTTATGCAAACCTTCAATAAAAATTTATTGAAATAAAAAAATATATGGATGTGTGTATATACACCACTATACACAAGTTCGGATGTTTTGCCTGCCTCCAAAACCCCCCAAAAAATGCCAGCAAAAACACACCTGGGCATTTTTTTTTTGACGCTAGCGTTTTTTTTGCATTTTTTTGGGTTCTTTTGAGGCAGGCAAAACATCTGAACTTGTGTATAGTGGTATATATACACACATAATTATTTGTATATAGACACCTAGCCATATATAGGTGTGATAGTAGCAGAAATATATTACTGTAAATGATTTCATTAGCGCAAGCATATATTTCTGCTACTATCACACCTATATATGTCTAGGGGTATATATACAGACATATATGTGTATATATACCCCCTATACACATGTTCAGATGTCATGTCTGACATCAAACATGTCCTCAAAAAAGCACTGGCAGTGGCAACCCCTGCAGCATGAAAAATGCTTGCTGGTGAGAAGCCATATTCCTGTCCCTAAGCAACTCAGAGAAATGATCATTTCTCTATAGCGGTCACCCTGCTATGGAAGGGTTTTGTCACCCTTCCATAGCAGTCACTGTCAGTTAACCCTACACTACACTACGGTCCCCTTACACTTAACACTTTCCCTACAGAAACTAAATTTTTGAAGCTAACTTAAGTGTAAAGGAGCACTCTAACTACACTAGATATCCCTTTCCTCACACTAATAAATGCTAAATGACACTTTTAAAGTAAAATTAACAGAACTGCTTCCACTCTCTTCCATGTCCAGTATAACAATGCTAGGAATATGGCGGGGGCTATCTTATATACTGGGGGGCGTATTCACTAATGATTGGTCTAGGGACCCCCTAGTCACTCCAATCACATTCCTAGCATTCTCCTGCCCCCTCAATTGGCTTTTGCTAATGGTTCTGGTCCAATCACGGGCTTTTAAAGCCCATTTCCTGAAGCATTGCATTTTGGTCGGTTCTGGTTGCCGAATTCCGAACTTTTTGGGCAAAAAGTTCTAAATTCGGCCGAACCTCGAACACCCAATGTTCGGGCTGAACCGATGGTGGACCCGAACCGTTCGATCATCCCTAATCTTAGGCTAGCCATACTTTGGTCCGACAATTTTTCAAGGGGGCAGTAAGACTCAGGCCCCAGAAGAAGCCAAGGTTCCCTAAATGGGATCTCCCTTTAGTCCTGGACTTTCTGTCACAACGTATCTGTTAAACAGCTGAACTTCTTACCATCAAGGAATCGACATCAGTGACCGTTTTCTTGGTAGCCATTACATCCGCGAAGAGAGTCTCTGAAATCGGAGCCCTAGGGGCACAAGAGCCCTTCCTAACTTTCTTCCCGGACAGGGTAGTCTTAATCCCTATGTTGGAAGCAAGACCAAAGGTTACCTCTGTCTTTTACGAGAACGTGGAGATAGTCTTGCCTACCTTTAGGCAGGAAGATGGCTCATCGGTCCATCCATTGGATGTCGGAAATTGCCTCAAGCAATATCTGGAAGCTATGGTTTCCTTCCGGCAGTCAGAATATCTGTTCATCACCTTCAGTGGAAAGAACAAGGGACTTTGGGCTTCTTCAAGGTCTATTTCTTCTTGGATCATGCAAGCTATCCAATGGGCTTACAGGGCTAAGGGCTTGACTCCTCCTGTGGCGGTTACGGCTCACTCAACTCAGAGTGTTTCCACTTCCTGGGCAGTCTCCAGACATGTCGCGCCTGAAGTGATTCGTAGAGCAGCATCCTGGTCTTCCATAAATACCTTTTTGTCTCATTATTGTGTTGAGCCGGCGGCTCTTTCTTCTGTTAATTTTGGTTTACAAGTCCTGTCAGTTGACAGAGTTAATTCAACTTTTTGTTAAGTAAACTTTTGTTCAGCACCTGCCCACCCTGTTTGTGTACGGCGAGTTATTTCCCGATACGTATGCTGCCATGGAGTCTGTCAGGAAAACGGAAAATTGATATCAAATACCGTAATTTTCCTTTCCTGATGGACTTCAGTTTCTAAGGATGTCCTATAGGGTAGGATTGGAGGCGGGACTAAACCCGATACGTATGCTGCCATGGAGTCCATCAGGAAAGGAAAATTACGGTAAGTATTTGATATCAATTTTCCATATTTTTTTTTCATAAATCAGCCAGAACTGACAGCAGCCGGTAAATACATGTCAAATACATATAGGGTCCATTCACACATCTGTAAAATGGGTCCGCATCCATTCCACAATTTGGCGGAATGTTTACAGACCCATTGATTTTCAATTCCAGTCTGAAAAATTCGGCATTCACAGGATAAAGAAGTAAGTGTCGGCCAGTACAGGCCCCAAAAATTAGCCCACGTGCATTTACCTGACAGCTAAGAACATTGTATTCTGTGGCTGAAGGTACATTAGGCATTCACAGGATACAGAAGTAAGTGTCGGCCATAAAAGGCCCCAATAATTAGCCCACATTGGTTTACCTGACAGCTAAGAACGTTGTATTCTGTGGCTGAAGGTACATTAGCCATTCACAGGATAAAGAAGTAAGTGTCGGCCATAAAAGGCACCAAAAATTAGCCCACATGGGTTTACCTGACAGCTAAGAACGTTGTATTCTGTGGCTGAAGGTACATTAGGCATTCACAGGATACAGAAGTAACTGTCGGCCATAAAAGGCCCCAAAAATTAGCCTGCATGGGTTTACCTGACAGCTAAGCATGTTGTTTTCAGTGGCTGAAGGTACATTAGGCATTCACTGGATACATAAGTAAGTGTCGGCCACTATAGGCCCCAAAAATGAGCCCACATGGGTTTACCTGACAGCTAAGAACGTTGTATTCTGTGGCTGAAGGTACATTAGGCATTCACAGGATACATAAGTTAGTGTCGACCATAAAGGCCCCAAAAATGAGCCCACATGGGTTTAGCTGACAGCTAAGAACGTTGTATTCTGTGGCTAAAGGTACAATAGGCATGCACAGGATACAGAAGTAAGTGTCGGCCAGTATAGGCCCCAAAAATTAGCCCACATGGGTTTACCTGACAGCTGAAAACGTTGTATTCTGTGGCTGAAGGTACATTAGGCATTCACAGGATACAGAAATAAGTGTCGGCCATAAAAGGCCCCAAAAATTAGCCCACATGGGTTTACCTGACAGCTAAGAACATTGTATTGTGTAGCTGAAGGTACATTAGGCATGCACAGGATACAGAAGTAACTGTCGGCCATAAAAGGCCCCAAAAATTAGCCCACATGGGTTTACCTGACAGCTAAGAACGTTGTATTGTGTGGCTGAAGGTACATTAGGCATTCACAGGATACAGAAGTAAGTGTCGGCCAGTATAGGCCCCAAAAATTAGCCCACATGGGTTTACCTGACAGCTAAGAATGTTGTATTCTGTGGCTGAAGGTACATTAGGCATGCACAGAATACAGAAGTAAGTGTTAGCCAGTATAGGCATCAAAAATTAGCTCACATGGGTTTACCTGACAGCTAAGAACGTTGTATTATGTGGCTAAAGGTACATTAGGCATGCACAGGATATAGAAGTAAGTGTCGGCCAGTATAGGCCCCAAAAATTAGCCCACATGGGTTTACCTGACAGCTAAGAATGTTGTATTCTGTGGCTGAAGGTACATTAGGCATGCACAGGATACAGAAGTAACTGTCGGCCATTAAAGGCCCCAAAAATTAGCCCACATGGGTTTACCTGACAGCTAAGAACATTGTATTATGTGGCTGAAGGAACAGTACATTAGGCATTGACAGAAAAAATAATTGTCGGCCATGAAAGGCCCAAAAAATTAGGCATTCAATGGACATGAAATGCCTTTTATGCCGATGTATTTACCGAAGACAAGGACCATGAATTGTTGTGGGTGGATGGCGGTCTGGCGGATATTTGTGGCCTGTCATGAGGAATTTCAATGAAACATGGTCTATTGGTCACATGTGTTGAATGCCTCAGAGATCCAGGCCTCATTCATTTTTATAAATGTGAGGTAGTCAACACTGTCATGAGCTAGGCGAGTGTGCTTATCGGTCACGATCCCCCCTGCTGCGCTGAACTTCCTTTCGGACAGGACACTGGACGGGGGGCAAGCCAACAGTTCCATTGCAAATTGTGCAAGCTCTTGCCAGAGGTCAAGCCTGCCCACCCAGTAGTCCAGGGGTTCATCACTCCTCAGAGCGTCCACATCGGCCGTCAACCCGATGTAGTCGGACACCTGTCGGTCTAGGCGTTCCCTGATGCTGGATCTGGAGTACAGCTGTCGATGTGTTGGCTGAAAGACCGATCTTATATCTGAAGTGACCAACACATCTTGAAACCGCCCTCTTCTTGCAGGCGCTGTTAGATTGCTACCCACAACTGTCTCTCTGAGACTGGAAATTCCTCTGCAAACGCACGCAAAGGCAGAATGCAGCATTTCTCGCAGCAAGGCCTGGAAGTGCTGCATTCTGGCCGCCCTCTATGATGGTGGTAGCATTTCCGCCATTTTTTGTTTGTACCGGGGGTCTAAGTACGTTGCCACCCAGTACTGGTCCTTGCCCTTTATGCTTTTTATATGGTGGTCTCCTTAAAAACACTGGAGCACGAAGGCCCCCATTTGCACTAAACTGGATGTGGTGTAGTTGTCTGGCTCCAGCTCATCATCCAGGATAATGTCGTCCTTGTTCTCCTCCCCCCATCCACGGACAACACCAGGGATCCCAGACAGGTTTAAAGCATGCTCTTCTTGCTCTTCCTCATCCGCCCCGGCACAATCCTCCTCTGACTTCTCTTCAGACTCCAGTTGTTGACTTGTCTCAGATGGAGTAGCACCCCCTGGGAATTCATTCAACATTGCGACTTCCTCATCTTTCTGCTCCTGCTCCTTGACAGCTTGATCAATGACACGATGCAATGCACGCTCCAGAAAGAAGGCAGGTACGATGTCACTGATGGCTCTCTGGCCGTGACTGACCAGTTTGGTGATCACATCAAATGGCCGCAGAAGTCTGCATGCGTTGCGCATGAGCAGCCACTGACGAGGTGAAAAAAACCCAAGCTCCCCAGAACCTTTCCTGCCGCAGAGTTCGTACAGGTAGTCGTTAACTGCATGTTTCTGCTGGAGCATCCTATCAAGCATATGCAACATTGAGTTCCATCGCATCGGGCAGTCACAAATAAGACGCCTGATGGGCAGGTTGTGTCGCCGCTGAATGTCAGCAAGGCGAGCCATGGCTGTGTAAGATCTTCTGAAATGACCTAAGATTTTCCTGGCCTGCCGCAAGACCTCCTGGACCCCAGGGTATTTGGCAACGAATCGATGTACGACCAAGTTCAGGACGTGTGCCATGCATGGCACGTGTGTTATTTTGTCCTGTTTCAGCGCGCTCAGCAGATTGGCACCGTTGTCGCACACCATTTTACCAACTGTCAAATTCAGCGGTGTCAGCCACTGATCTGCCTGTGAACACAAAGCTGAAAGGAGTGCAGGACCAGTGTGGCTCTTGGCTTCCAGGCACAACAGACGCAGCACAGCATGGCAACATCTCACCTGGCATGTGGAATAGGTTCTGGGGATCTTGGGCAATGCAGCGGAAGATACAGTAGCAGCAGAAAGGAAGGAGTCAGCCGAGGAGGAGAGGGAGGATGGAGGAGGAGGAGGAGGAGAAGAAGAAGAAGAAGAGGCAGGCCTGCATGCAATCCGTGGCGGTACAACCAAATCTACACGGGTGCCACAGGTTACATGGTTGACGGCCGTCAGAAGGTTCACCCAGTGGTCAGTAAAAGTGATATACCTTCCCTGCCCGTGTTTGCTAGACCATGTGCCTGTGGTCTGATGTATCTTGGCACCCACACTGTGTGCCAGAGATACATTGACTTGCCGCTGAATATGGCCATACAGCTCTGGAATGCCCTTCTGCGAGAAATATTTCCTGCGGGTCCACCAGTTGATATGGCAGTAGTTGGCGGGCTATCAGTTCCGACAAGCCAGCAGTCAAATGTTGGGCAAGAGGGTTATCCGGTGTCATAATTTTTTTACGCTACAACATTTGGGCCACAGAAGCCTGCCTTTTTCCAGAACAACGTGAGGATGGCATGATGGAAGGTGGAGTGGAGGACAATTGTGAGGAGAGAGGAGAAGGAGAAGAGGCTGGACGGTGAGAGCCTGGAGTGTGGCTTTGTGGGTTCTGACGGTGTTGCTCCCACTGGGCTCAGTTATGGGAGTTTAGGTGCCTTCTTAAGGCGGTCATCCCTAGGTGAGTGTTGGGCTTATCGCGACTTATGTGTTGACTGCAAAGGCTGCAGATGGCAACACTGTTGTCAGCAACGGACACATTAAAAGAAGCCCACACTGCGGAGCCATGTGCTGGCGCCCTGGGAGCGCCAGATGTGACTGTACATAGTTGATGGCTCGCTCCTGATAAATTTATAGTCTGCTTTGTCCCTCTTGTGCAATGCAAGTTCCTCCTGCTTCTCCTCCCTATCTGCTGGTCCGTCTCTCCCTCTGAACTCCCTCTTCCTCTCTTGTGGCCACCCATGTGACATCCATAGACACGTCATCATCCATGTCACCTTCCCCACCACTAACAATCGAGATCTCGGAGTAGGCAGTAACAGCGGGGACCAACCTCCTTAGGCTGATCTGGGTACTTTCGTCAGACTGCTGAGCTCCTCTTCCTGATCTGATGCCAACAATAGCTGTGCATCACAAATACAGACAAATTGAATACAGACATGATGGGAGAGTGGTTCCGGTATGACGTAATGTGGAGGTATAATTTCTGAGATCCATCTCTGCGAAGAGGTCCGGCCCAATCCAATACTAGCAGCTTGTATGTTAACTCAAGGCCCATTACACTCAATTGTCCGGTAAGCGTGTTTTGAACACTCTACTTGGTGGTGGACCTTCTTCACTCTTGCAATATTGGGTGCTGTGCAATATCCCTGGGATAATCTTTTATTGGAAATGGACTTTTTATATGGACTTATCTTACTGTTTTAGCGCTACATATTTTATATTTTTTGCGCATCGCAAATGTCTTGGAAAATAATTCCAGTGACTCAAGCGGAGGGTATACAGTGATGGTGGTGGTGGTGTCTTTGGGGGTGCACACAGCAGAGAGTGAAGAGGGTGCAGATAGAGAGGATGAGGAGGGTGCAGAAGAGGAAGGCTGAGTGAGCCACTCAACCAAGTCAACCAAGTCTGTTGCGTCCTTTGACGTAATCGAACGCGCCTTCTGAAACTTCACACTTTGGCTCCAGCCTACTGCTCCTACCCTTCCCCTACCACCCCTGCGTAAGGGCCTACCTCTTCCTCTGCCTGTCATTTTTTAAATTACCCTGTGACAAAAGTCTCTAGAAAAGTGCAGTATACAGTATGTGGAACAAGGTATACAACACCCTGCTTCAATCTGTGGTATTGGGGGGCCACTGGTTTATCACAACAGTTCTACAAATAATTGGCCAGTAACTGTTGTCACTGTGTGTAGCACAGTTAACGCAGCAAAATAGGCCAAATTTTTGCAGGACTAAAGTACACTCTTATAAAAGTATATTGTTAAATAACACCCCACTTCAATATGTGGTATTGGGGGGGGGGCCACTGGTTTATCTCACGAGTTGTACAAAAAATTGGCCAGTGAGTTTGGCACTGTTTGTAGCAGAGTTAACGCAGCAAAAGAGGCAATATTGTTGCAGGACACAAATACACTTATAAAAGTATACTCTGATAACACCCCACTTCAATATGTGGTATTGGGGGGCCACTGGTCTATCACACCAGTTATGATACTTTAAAAGTGCTTTTGTCACTGTTTGTAGTATTGCTGCAGAAACGCTCAACACACCAGTCACAATGCTGCACAGTGCACAATACAAATCCACTATAATATGCTTTCTATATTAGAAAGCATATTATACGTGGATTACACCCCTACATAGTGCACTGCACACCTATAACAAATACCAGTCCTTAAAAAAAAAAAAAATTGTGGACCTTAACAGAGCGAATTGTGTCACTGACGATTTGTCCCTGGTGCACACAGCAGACCTCTCCCTACACTGACAAAAATGAGACAGTACACCTATACCAAATACCAGCCCTTAAAAAGGACTTTTGTGGACCTTAACAGAGCGATTTCTGTCACTGACGATCTGTCCCTGGTGCACACAGCAAACCTCTCCCTACACTGACAAAAGAGACAGTACACCTATATCAAATAGCAGCCCTTAAAAGGACTTTTGTGGACCTTAACTTAGGGATTTGTGTCACTGACAAGTTGTCCCTGGTGCACACAGCAGACCTCTCCCTACACTGACAAAAATCAGAGAAATGGCCGCCAGCTCAGGTCTATTTATAAGGTAGGGGGTATGTCCATGCGTTGAAATGTTTTAATTGGCTGTCCCGTTCCACCTGATGGCTGTGTCATGGGTCAAAGTTCTCCCCAATGTAAATGAATATGGCCGCCGTGAACAACGCCATATGTTTGCAAAATCAGCGGGCTGTGAACGAGCAAAGTTTGCCACGAACCAACCGCCGGGCGAACCGCAAGGCCATCCCTATCCTCAGTTTTTATACACGAAAAGGAGGGGTATACTGACCATGACTGTATGGTTAGCGGCACATTACAGGACTTGCCGCTGTAGCTAACAGAGGGTGAAATCAAGGAAATACTTGATAACATTAACACAAATAAATCACCAGGATTGGATGGCTTGCACCCGAGAGTACTCAAGGAACTCAGTAGGGTTATATCGAGACTGTTGTTCCTAATCTTTGCAGACAGTTTATTAACAAGAACTGTACCAGTTGATTGGAGGAAAGCCAATGTGATACCAATATTCAAAAAACAGCGGAGGCATATTCCAGGAAACTATAGGTCAGTCAGCCTGACATCAATAGTATGTAAATTATTGGAAGGGATGATAAGGGACTATATCCAAGAATTTGCTAAGGACAACAGTATCAGCAGCAGTAATCAGCACAGGTTTATAAAAGGAAGTTCTTGCCAAACCAATCTGTAACATTTTACGAGGAGGTGAGCTGTGGATGTGGTGTATCTGGATTTTTCCAAGGCATTCGACACAGTTCCCCACAAACACTTAATCTACAAACTAAGGTCTGCAGGCATCGACTTCAAGGTTTGTTCTTGGATAGAAAACTAGTTACATGGGCTTGTCCAAAGGGTGGTGATAAATAACGTGTACTCAGACTGGTCTGGAGTGGTAAGTGGGGTCCCCCAAGGCTCAGTCCAGGGACCAATTTTGTTCAATTTAAACATTAGTAGCATAGAGGACAGTATCATTAGCTCAATCTCAGTTTTTGCGGATGACACAAAAATAGGCAGGGCAAAAATAGGCAATAATTCATATCAAGATAAAGACATCTTACAGAATGATCTGAACATAATAACAGAGTGGGCAACTACATGGCATATGAGGTTTAATGTAGAGAAATGTAAGATATTGCACTTGGGGGCTAAAAACATAAATGAAAATACGCTCGGGGGGGACCTCTGGGGGAATCCAGGATGGAGAGAGATCTGGGGGTTCTAGTAGAAGATAGACTAAGCAATAGCATGCAATGTCAAGCAGCAGCTGCCAAAGCCGACAGAATATTAGTATGCACAAGGAAGGGGATATATATATTCCAGAGATAAAGCTATAATCTTACCACTTTATAAAACCATGGTCGGGCCACATCTGAAGTATACTGTCCAGTTCTGGTCACCAATCCTCAGAAGGGATCTGCTGGAACTGGAGAGAGTCAAAAGAAGGGCAACTAAACTAATAAAGGGATTGGAGGGCCTTAATTATGAGGAGCGATTACAAGCACTTAATTTACTCTCCCTGGAGAGGAGACGCCTGTGAGGGGACATGATAGTGATTTGCAAATACCTCAATAGTAGAGTTGAGCGGACACCTGGATGTCCGTGTTCGGTGGGTCCAGCCGAACTTGAAAAAAAAGTCCGGGTCCGTGACTCGGACTTTTTCCGAACTTGACCCGAACACCGAACCCCATTGAAGTCAATGGGGACCCGAACTTTCAGGCACTAAAATGGCTCTAAAAAAACAATGGAAAGGTCTAGAGTGCTGCAAATGGCAGCAAAATGTAGTTAAGAGCATGGCACGTGCTCTGCAAACGGTGGATAGGGAAATAACTTAAAACAACAT
The DNA here is from genome assembly GCF_965119305.1 of Pelophylax lessonae. NCBI lineage: Eukaryota > Metazoa > Chordata > Amphibia > Anura > Ranidae > Pelophylax > Pelophylax lessonae. Next base: position 630,542,794 of record NC_138771.1, read on the forward strand.
AAAAAAACAGAAAAATAAAACAATTTTCTTCATCTGTGAAGAATGAAGGCCCATATGGAGTAGGAGGGAGGTTGAGGTGGCGGTGGATGTGGCGATGTAGGTGAAAGCGGCGGTGGAGGGAGACGAGGTAGCCAACACTGCTTTTTTTTAGTCATTTTAAATTAGGGTACACCCCAAAAGAGTGAGAAAGATCAAATATATAACAATGGTTGGGTAAGGCCGGTATCCATCTCTATTCTGCACAAGGTACGCACAAGTCCTGTGGGATCCATGCCTGGTTCATTTTAATGAATGTGAGCTTGTCCACATTGGCTCTGGACAGGCGGCTGCGCTTGTCTGTGATAATGCCCCCAGCCGTGCTAAATACACGTTCAGATAATACACGCCAGCACCTCCAAGGCGTAAAGGGCAAGCTCAGGCCATGTGCCCAATTTGGAGACCCAGAAGTTGAAGGGGGCAGACCCGTCATTCACTACATGTAGGCGTGTGCACACATACTGCTCCACCATGTTGGTGAAATGCTGCCTCCTGCTAAGACGTTCCATATGAGCTGCTGGTGCTGCTGTTTGTTGTGGCGTGCTGACAAAGCTTTTTCACATTTCGGCCATGCTAACCCTGCCTTCTGAGGTGCTGGCGGTGCCCTGGTTGAGTTGGCGACCTCTTCCTCCTCCTCCTCTGCCTTGGCCTTGTGCTTCCACTGTGGCCCCGCTGTCAGGTGGGAATGCCAGCAGCATCGCGTCTACCAGCGTGCGCTTGTACTCACGCATCTTGCGATCACGCTCCAGTGAGTGAATTAAGGACGGTACGTTGTCCTTGTAACGGGGATCCAGCAGCGTGGCCACCCAGTAATCAGCACAAGTTAGAATGTGGGCAACTCGGCGGTCGTTGTGGAGACACTGCAGCATGTAATCGCTCATGTGTGCCAGGCTGCCCAGAGGCAACGAAAGGCTGTCCTCTGTGGGAGGTGTATCATCTGTGTCCTCTGTATTCCCCCAGCCACGCACCATTGATGGCCATGAGCTGGCCTGGGTGCCACCCTGCTGTGAACATGGTTCCATCTCCTCCTCCATCTCCTCATCCTCCTCATCCTCCAGAACTGTGCCCCTGCTGGACAATTGTGTACCTGGCGTTTGTGGGTGCAGGAACCAACCCTCGGAGCCACTTGTGAATGACTGCCCTGAAAGCCTTGGAAATGATCCCTCTTCCTCCTCCTCCTCCTGTGCCACATCCTCTTCCATCATCGCCCGAATCGTTTTTTGAAGGAGGCATAGAAGTGGGATAGTTAAGCTGACAACGGCGTCGTCGGCACTGGCCATGTTGGTGGAGTACTCAAAACAGCGCAACAAGGCACATAGGTCTCGCATGGAGGCCCAGTTATAGGTGGTGAAGTGGTGCTGTTCCGCAGAGCAACTCACGCGTGCGTGCTGCAGCTGAAACTCCACTATGGCCTGCTGCTGCTCGCACAGTCTTTCCAGCATGTGCAAGGTGGAGTTCCACCTTGTGGGCACGTCACATATGAGGCGGTGAGCGGGAAGGCCGAAGTTATGCTGCAACGCTGACAGGCGAGCAGCAGCAGGGTGAGAACGCCGAAAATGCGCACAGACTTTCTGCAGCAGCTCTGACATATCGGGGTAATTTTTAAGGAGATGCCTGATCATGCAGGTTGTGCTCAGGTTAAGAAGGTTTATGCCTCGCTTCAGGGTCTGATTGCACAGCGTGCAAACCACTCGTGTCCTGTCATCAGCACATTGTCTGAAGAACTTCCACGCTAGAGAACTCCTTTGACCTTGCTTTGGTGCACTCGGTCCCTTGCTGGGTTGTGCAGTAGCAGGCGTAGTGTCTAGGGCACGGCCGCTCCGCTTTTGCACCCTGCTCCCTCTTCTGCTGTGCTGGTGGCTCTGTGCGATCACCGCCTCTTCCTCCAAACTACTCAGGTCACCTGCATGACCTTCATTCCATGTGGGGTCGAGGACCTCATCGTCCTCCACATCATCTTCCACCCAGTCTTCACCCCTGCCTTCCTTGTCAGTCTCCACAATTCTGAGTGCCGCAGCAGTTGGCACCTGCGTTTTGTCATCATCGGAGACGTGCTGCGATGGTCCTTCCATGTACTCATTTTGAGAAATAAGTAGTTGTGCAATCGCTGCACTCAATCTCTTCCACTTCTGGGGCAGGGCTAGGTGGATGGCCCTGGGAAACCCTGCTGACAGAGTCATCAAAAAGAAGAAGAGACTGCTGCATGACTTGGGGCTCAGACTGCTTGCCTGATTTGCAAGGGGGTGAGGTGAAAGACGGTTGGACATCGGCTGCAGGTGCCAACTCTGACCTTTCTGCAGTAGACTGGGTGGGAGACAATGTGAAGGAACTGGAGGCACTGTCAGCAACCCAATCTACTATCGCCTGTACTTGTTCTTGGCTCAACACTTGTAGAGGCGCATGATGCCCTACCAAATACTGCTGCAGGTTCTGTCGCCTACTCACATTTGAGGAAGGTGTTTCACTTGTGCGTGTAGCTGGCACAGATCGACCACGTCCTCTCCTTGCAACAGGAGCTCTACCAGCAGCACCACGACCCAGGCCACGGCCCCTATTTGACGTTCTCCTCATATATTTCTGTAATTTATGATCTTGCCCCAGAAAGGTGTTTATTGAATAGCGGAACAAAACAACAACAGTATCCCACGGGTGTATTTCACAGTCAAATATGCAATTTATGCCGCCATTTAATTTTTTTTACCCCAAAAGGGTGTATATTGAATAGCGGAATAGAAAAAAGTATATAAAACTGTGTATCTCACACGTACAAACACAGACTAGGCCCCGATTACAATTTTTTGTACCCTAAAGGGAGGATGAGGATGAGGAAGAGGAGGCAAACTGAAGCGCCCTGCAATCCTCGGCGGTGGAAGGAGATGCGCCAAACAAATTTAAAAGGTGTATCTCACACGTACCGATACAGACTATGCCGCAATTTAATTTTTTTCACCCCCAAAAGGGTGTATATTGAATAGCGGAATAGAAAAGAGTATATAAAACGGTGTATCTCACATGTACAAACACAGACTAGGCCCCGATTACAATTTTTTGTACCCTAAAGGGAGGATGAGGAAGAGGAGTAGGAGGAGTTCGGAACAGGAGGCAAACTGAAGTGCCCTGCAATCCTCGGCGGTGGAAGGAGATGCGCCAAACAAATTTAAAAGGTGTATCTCACATGTACCGATACAGACTATGCCACAATTTAATTTTTTTCACCCCAAAAGGGTGTATATTGAATAGCGGAATAGAAAAAAAGTATATAAAAACGGTGTATCTCACACGTACAAACACAGACTAGGCCCCGATTACAATTTTTTTGTAACCTAAAGGGAGGATGAGGATGAGGAAGAGGAGTAGGAGGAGTTTGGAACTGGAGGCAAACTGAAGCGCCCTGCAATCCTCGGCGGTGGAAGTAGATGCGCCAAACAAATTTAAAAGGTGTATCTCACGCGTACCGATACAGACTATGCTGCAATTTAATTTTTTTCACCCCAAAAGGGTGTATATTGAATAGTGGAATAGAAAAAAGTATATAAAACGGTGTATCTCACACGTACAAACACAGACTAGGCCCCGATTACAATTTTTTTGTAACCTAAAGGGAGGATGAGGAAGAGGAGTAGGAGGACTTCGGAACAGGAGGCAAACTGAAGCACCCTGCAATCCTCAGCGGTGGAAGGAGATGCGCCAAACAAATTTAAAAGGTGTATCTCACACGTACCGATACAGACTATGCCGCAATTTAATTTTTTTCACCCCAAAAGGGTGTATATTGAATAGCGGAATACAAAAAAGTATATAAAAAGGTGTATCTCACACGTACCGATACAGACTATGCCGCAATTTAATTTTTTTCACCCCAAAAGGGTGTATATTGAATAGCCGAATAGAAAAAAGTATATAAAATTGGTGATTTTTCAATAGCACATGTGAACACAGCAGTGTCTTATGTTTTATGAATAAGAAAACCCCTCGGCTAAAAGGGATAATATAGCGCTTGCTGGTAAATGCAAATAAATATAAAATGTCAATCTAAAAGCATACAATAAAATATATGCCCTTAAAACGCACAGTAAGACAGTATAATGATTATAAATATAAATAAATAACAATGGTGCCAGGTGAAGTCCAAAATAGTGCAATAGTGAATATATAATAAAAAGTCCAAAGAAAGTGCCAGGAATAAGTGCGAGTGCTTGAGGCTGAATCCAATTACAAAGGTGACTTTCAAGGGAGAAATAGGATGTAAACTCACCAGATGTGATGGGTCTCAAATGTCATATGACAAAGAGACCTGTATTGCTTTATGACCATCCAGTTCAAGGATAAGGTGACTGCTGGGCTCAGGTCCCCCTAGACCGGGATTCTCCAGGTGTATGGATCGGGTTCCCGAGGTCCTCCAATTTGGATAGGGAGAGGAAAGAAAGAGGCTCCGGATGGTGCAATACCGTTAAAAAGTATTGTTTATTGAATAAGATAGCCAAACATGGATAAAATATCTTTAAAAGAGCTGCTAGCTGTCCTCCGGTAACTGCCTGTAGCGTGGATAGCGGTTTGCGTTCCAAGCTCGACTTCCGGATTGACGGCATGCGTTCCACCTGACGTGCGTTTCGTCAGAGCGTATGACGTCTCCTCTACCTCTGAAGACGTATGTCATATGACATTTGAGACCCATCACATCTGGTGAGTTTACATCCTATTTCTCCCTTGAAAGTCACCTTTACCCGTCCCGGGTAACGATCGAGCGGCTCCAGAGTCGCATCGGTCATTACCGACGGAAAGCAGACCGTCGGCTTCAAACCACAGTACCGGGATGGTGTCTCTATCTAGAGGCATCATCCCGGTATACTACTGCAAAGTTACCCGACGTACCGGTACGTTGATATGCGGTAAGTGGTTAAATTTGTAATTTTTAAATAGCAGATTAGAACAGCACTGTGTAGTAAAATATAGCTGAACGCTGCACACAACAGACTGATAAAAATATTTTTTTTTCTCCCTCCTCCTCCTCCTCAGTGGGCTCAAGTGAGGGCAAAAAGATTGCTCACTGCACCACCCCCACACAGCAAAATCGACGTAGATCGCTAACGGACGATTGTTCTGTCCTGTGTCTCCTAATCTCTCCCTGCCTACTCTCTCCAGCCTGTCCCTAAAATGCTTTTCTATCTTTCCCTGCCTACACTCCGACCTGTCCCTACATTCTTTTCAGCCACAATGTTTTTTTTTCCTGTCTCTGTCCCTAATCAGCAGCAGCCAGCACCGTTGTGTGTGCACTCTCCCTACACTAGAACAGACTGACGCGCACGGCGCTGTGTCTCTAGCTTATAAAGACCTGGGTCACATGCTTCAGCTGGCCAATCACAGCCATGCCATTAGTAGGCATGGCTGTGATGGCTTCTATGGCACACCAGTTAAACACTTGTTGATTGGCTGTTGAAACCGCGCCATTAAAACCGCGCCATTACATACAAAACAGGAAATAAAATTACGGAACACGGATTTTAAACCCGAATATACAGTAAAGTTTTCGGGTCCGTGTCCGGGTAACAAAAATCCAAATATCCGGTACGGACCCGAATAATACAGTCCGTGTTCGCTCAACCCTACTCAATAGTGATCCCAGCATAGGAAAAAAAAACAATTTCTTCTCAAGGAGTGTAAGAGGACACATGGCAACACAATAAGATTAGAGTAGAGGCGGTTTTAATTTAGGCTGTGTAAGAGATTTTTTACTGTAAGGACGTGAGAATGTGGAACTCTCTAATAATTGGTGGTAACTGTGGAGAGTATGGTTACTTTTAAAAGATACTCAAAAAGAGGATAGGTGGGGGTTTGACATATCTTGACAGGTCATCTCACTCTGCATCCCTCAGACCAGTCACCTCCAGTGAAAGCTATGGGAGCTGTACTGTATCTTACTGCTGGCACACTCAGAGTCCGTGCGGTCACATGGTGCGCTGTTCCTCCGTACCGCGTCACCTTTTACATCATACCCGGAAGTCAGAAGCCAGTTGTCCGCATGAGTTGATCGGCTCGAGGCAAGGCTGAAGGTGAGTGAAGCGGGCCCAGTGCATGACGTCAACGCGTTTTGTGTGCGTGAAGCACGCTTCGTCAGGACATTATGACGCCCGCATTGCACCATCTTTATACCCGTGGGCTTAACCAATATCCACACCTGGGTCAGATTTCAAATTGCGGACATCATCTCAGAGAAATCTTGTGGTCAGTAGTGGGTAGTGCAATGTAAGTAACACATTAGAAAGAAAAAAAACCTTCCAGAAAGTTCGGCCCGGATTTCAGAACCCCATTGAAATCAATGGGACCCGAACTTCGGTAATCAAAAAACCCCATTTTGAAGCCCTAAAACCCAATAAATGCCCCTAAAAAGTGCCTAGGGTTCTGTGTCATGCCCCAGAGACTATTAATCACACAAAAAAAGTTCTTAAAAATTGTCATTTTTGATAGAGAGCCAATTATTGAAGATTTCTTTGGATTTAGTGTCTGGTGGGTCTAAAAAGTTTACCTGTGAAGTTTCAGCTCTGTAGCATGTCCAGAACCAGAAAAAAAAGATTGTTTGTATTAGAACACTTATAGAACAGAGATATGGCTCCGCTATTTTCACACCTTGCCGGTTTTGTAGCAAGCGTTTTTTTGGGCATTTTTTGGGGGTTATTGGAGGCAGGCATAACATCAGAACTTCTGTGTAGGGGTATATATACACACACACACACACACACACACACACACACACACTTATATGTATATATACATATACACATATATAGGTGTGAAAGTAGCAGAACACTATACTTGCCCTAATGAAATAATTAACACCCATATGGCTTCTCTCCTTTCACACCTATATGTGTGTATGTGTATAAATACATATAAGTGTGTGTATATCTACACCTATACAGACGTTCAGATGTTTTGCCTGCCTCCAAAGACCCCCCAAAAATGCCCCATTTTTTTGGGGTCTTTGGAGGCAGGCAAAACATCTGAACTTCTGTATAGGGGTATATATACACACACACTTATATGTTTTTATACACATACACATATATAGGTGTGATAGGAGCGGAGCCATATGCCTGTTAATTTTTTCATTAGCGCAAGCATAGTGTTCTGCTACTTTCACACCTATATATGTGTATGTGTATATATATATATACATACATGTGTGTGTATATATACCCCTATACAGAAGTTCAGATGTTTTGCCTGCCTCCAAAGACCCCAGAAAAATGCCCAAAAAAAACGCCTGCGCCAAAAAAAAAAAAAACACCCAGGTGTGTTATTGCAGGCGTTTTTTTTGGGCATTTTTTGGGGGTCTTTGGAGGCAGGCAAAACATCTGAACTTCTGTATAGGGGTATATATACACACACACTTATATGTATTTATACACATACACATATATAGGTGTGATAGCAGAGAAGCCATATGGGTGTTAATTATTTCATTAGCGCAAGTATAGTGTTCTGCTACTTTCACACCTATATATGTGTATGTGTATATATACATATAAGTGTGTGTGTATATATACCCCTATACAGAAGTTCAGATGTTTTGCCTGCCTCCAAAGACCCCAAAAAAATGCCCAAAAAAACGCCTGCAATAACACACCTGGGCGTTTTTTTTGGCGCAGGCGTTTTTTGGGGTATTTTTTGGGGGTCTTTGGAGGCTGGCAAAACATCTGAACTTCTGTATAGGGGTATATATACACACACACTTATATGTATTTATACACATACACACATATAGGTGCGATAGCAGCGGAGCCATATGCCTGTTAATTATTTCATTAGCGCAAGCATAGTGTTCTGCTACTTTCACACCTATATATGTGTATGTGTATATATACATACATATGTGTGTATATATACCCCTATACAGAAGTTCAGATGTCATGCCTGACTCCAAACATGTCCTCAAAAAAAACCTATAAACGCCTGCAGCAAAAAGCAGGCTGACAGGCGAGAAGCCATATCGCTGTTCTATAAGTCACCTAAGAGAAACAAACTTTTCTCTATAGCAGTCACCCTGAAATGGAAGGGTTTGGTCACCCTGCCATAGCAGTCAGTGTCAGTTCACCCTACACTACACTACGGTCATCTTGGCACCTAACACTTTCCATACAGAAACTAGATTTTTGAATATAACTAAAGTGGAAAATAGCACACTAACTACACTAGATATCCCTTTCCTCACACTAATAATTTCTAAATTACACTTTTGAAGCAGAAGTAACAGAACTGCTTCCACTCTCTTCCATGTCCCTGTATTACAATTCTAGGAATTTGACGGGGCCATCTTATATACTGGGGGGCGTATTCACTAATGATTGGCCTCTGGATCCCCTAGTCACTCCAATCACATTCCTAGCATTCTCCTGCCCCCTCAATTGGCTTTTACTGATGGTTCTGGTCCAATCACGGGCTTTTAAAGCCCAGCTCCTCTCCCATTGCATTTTGGTCGGTTCTGGTTGCTGAATTCCAAACTTTTTCAGCAAAAAGTTCGGAATTCGGCCGAATTTTGAACACCCAATGTTCGGGTCGAACCGATGGTGGACCCGAACTGTTCGATCATCCCTACTCAGCACAGCCACCCCACTGATAGCCGCTGTCCTCCTACATGATCCTACCTGTTTCTCAGTGCATATTGATACATGTTGAGCGGACTAACATCATACCCCATAGAGGACTTACACTGATTTCTCTGTGTGACGGGAGTCACTTTGGGCGCGGGGTGACCAGGAAACTGGGGGGCACTGGGGATATGGTTTGGATGGCTCCAAATGGGACAGTGATATTCAGGAATGATGTCTCTCTTGAAATCCCTGTACATTGTGAGGTCCATGACAAGGAAGTACAACTCCTAAAATGGGCATTCCAGGAAGTTCAATGTGGAGAGGGACTGTCTATTGCTTAACGATGTTGCTTTTGTCTGAATAAGTAAATTGTCATAATCTTGTCTGAGGTGGCTTTCCATTCACCTATTGTTAAGTGTGCTAATGAACTCACCTGTTATCTGCTAAGGGATGTATTGACACTCAGAGTAATGTGTATTGGGGGCTCGTTATGTAACCATTGTGTGATGTTTGGGGCTGGATTTGGGTCATTGTTCATGTAGTGACTGCATTGCTTCTAACGTGTATATAAAGCATGTATTCCTTTTCAATAAAGAGTCTGATTCTTGCTTGACCCTCAGTACAGAGCCCCGTCTCGTACTTGGGGGGGGGGGGGATTATTCATATGGGTTTCTGGTTCAGCTGAGTGGAGTGTCCGGTAGCTGCTTTTGTGTTCAGGAATGAAATGTCCTAAACGACTGTAACCCCTTTCATACTCGGGGTGTCGTTACACTCGTAACCTCATGCCTCCTACTGCTCCATGACAACACAAAAAACTGCACACCCCTTAGGTGCACTGTCAAGACATACATGGGGACATGGTCACTGGATGTGAAGTTTATTTCAATTAGGATATGTGAAGTTATGGCCCATTGCCCTTTGGACTTGCAGGCGTATACCTAAGGAGGGACTGTGATATCCTGATTTGTTTGTCTGGCATCAATTTATCTGATCTGCCTACAGTATCCATCTTCATAATTACATTAGTTGTTATGGACTTCTACACAGAATGAGGATACAAGCCTATATTTTGCTTTGCATTGAGAGTTTGGCATTCGTTGGCATGTTTGCACCTATTGCCTCATATCCATCATGCAAGCTAGCCATAAGAATCATCTGAATATGCTTTGCTGTTAGGATATTTCAGGGGTCTTGGTGCGCTAGGCACAGGGTGGATGAATTTGGGCCCAATCGATGTGTGTGTGAGTGAATGTGGTTATGCTGCAGCAACAAGTCTACAGGTTGTTCCAGTCTGCTGTAGATTTTTAGCAACTGTTTGATTTTTTGTCTTTTTCTTATCACTATCAATAAAGGTTTTTTGCATTTTTTTCTATAACCAGAGTAGAGCCTTGTTTTTGCAACTTTTTCTGGGGGTATTACTCCAAAACTCCCACCTCTCCTCTTGTATACAGCCCCTTGCTTGCTAAGGCTCCCTGGTCCTTAATTTGCCGTTTTTAATATATTTATATTACAGGAAGTAACATCCTCCAGTTCACTATCTGGAGGTCTGTAGTATCCCTGAAATATTTTTTATATTTCATTACTTTTAAAAGACTCTTGGACGTGCATCTCATAGATCACAACATTCAGGGTTATGGGAAATGATCACGTCACTGACACACACACACACACACACACACACACCTACACAGGTTGAACTGGATGGACTGTTTTCTTTATTCAACCTCAACTGCTATGTAACTATGAATGTAACCTAGAATGTGCAAGGGTAAAACCCGCTATGCTATTGTCTGTATATCTTTGCATGTTTTTATACTCAACTGTAGGGTTTTAATAATTTTGTATAATAAAATACTTTTTTATTCTAAAGAAGGTGTTAGTGCTCACCTCAGTGACACCTCCATATCCTGTAAAGTCCTACTTCCTTTTTGAAGGGGATCCCCTTCTGTTCTTTTTTAGTGGCCCAGATCAGACCCGATGGTAGTCCATAGGGGTGAAAAGACCATCTGATCAGGTCCGCCAAAAAATACTGACAGATGAACGTGATCAGGCCCACCATGTGAAATTAGCCTTACATGTTACACCTGTAAATAACGTGTTACCAAAGAGCATCTGCACTCCTCCGATCCCCTGCTGTGACAGTGGGCAAGAATCTTCTTCCTGCACCCATTATCACAATTTAAAATTAGCATGGCCGTGCAGGGCTCTGCCAACACAGTAGCACTATTCATTCACAGTGATCTGTGAATGAATGAACTAACTACTAACTGGCACTGCAGCAGACAGCTTGTAGTTCTCAATATACTGGCGAGTGCTCTCAAAAATCATTGGTCTTCCTGCTCTCCAGTAACTGTCTGCCTTTATGGGAGGTATGGGCAGACAGCTTTACTGGGATTCTGCAGGAGCCTGATATTTCATCCATGATCTGCTGATAGCAGGGGAAATGTGCTGCAAGCTCCATAAAAAAATAAATAAATAAATGCACATTTTTTACCTAGAAAAATATGTTCATTTAATTTTTTTTTTCAAAGTTGAACTTAGCCTTTAAGAAATGTCTGTGACATGCACTGTCACTCCGGACATATGGGAGATAACAGAGTTTAAAGTATGGTAGAGTTTTCCAAAATATGGGCAAGTATTTTTTAGTCCCTTTTTTTCACATGGGCACCTCCGTGTAGTGGAATCTGCTTGCTTGCTGATCCCCGCTGAGCAAGCAGATGACAGGTCCATGTCTGCTCCACTGTGCAGAGCAAACACGGACACAGTCCCTCTCTCCTCTATGGGGAAATCGTATGGAAACTGACCGCCTGTGCATTTCTATCCAAAGCCATCTGATCTGCCGGACGGATGGAAAATAGGACCACCATCCATCTAGTTTTGGCAGACAGGATCGGATCAGATGGCGGCGGGTGTCGGCGGACATCCGCCACTCCATAGAGGAGACTTCAGAGTTCGATCAGGTTTGCCTGAAAAACTGACAGGCGTGATCGGACAGCCCGTGTGAAAGAGCCCTACATTTCTTATTAGGGAATACCCTGGTTGATTTTTTACATTTTGTTTTAATGAAAAGAAAAACAAGAAGAAATGCATAGAAACTATTTTTAAAGAAAGACAAAAGCAACAGTATAATAATCAGGATTAAAAGTAAAAAAGTACTTGTAAGTTCACCCGGCCCTTGGTTCCTCTACAGAGTAAAATTTGCTTGGAATACATATGATATCATAGAGTTATTGTCTCTCCTCTAAATTATTTTTTCAAAATCTTTAGCAGTTTTGATGATGAATGAGGGCTTATGAGCTGCAGATGAAGCCATATTTTCTGGTCTAAGAGGAGGGCATTTACAGAAATACCATGCCCAATCAAAGGGTCTAAGGAGTGTACTGAAGTTGTGTTGAGTTTGCCTTGATGCCATTTTTTCTAACCGTGTCAATATTTCTAGGTGACCATGGTTTACAGTCTGGCAACAAACATATTATTGTACCCAACAATATCACAATTTGACAGAGACAAAACATGAAATAAATTGATATATTGCTTGGCAGAGTTAATGTGACATATTTACTTGCTCTACACTATAGCATAGACATATATCAGACTAATTAGGACTTACTTAGATAATTGTGTTTATTCTTTGTTCATTAGATTTTTTTGTTTTTACACAAATACACAAAAAAAAAAAAAGGGGGAGGATAACAGAAGGATCATAAGATTCAGATTATACATACTAATACATAAGGCAAATCAAAGTACAACATGTTAATTCCCCAATAGGTAAATAGAAAAAGAGCATTATCACCCTATTAAGTGGGGCATGAGATAAGCAATCGTCCAACCTTGGCATAGAGTGTAATTTCAGAAGTATGCCTATACCAGCAACATAGGAAACACTGAAGAGGTCTTTCAACAAGGAGAGCAAGAAGGAAACCCTCCTCAAGTGCTTACATAACAACAGTTTGGTTATAACCAGACAAATGTGTAAAAGTCTGAAAATAATTGCAATAACTATTAAAAGTGGGTAGACAAGCAAAAATAGGGGGAGAAGAAAAAAAGGGGGGGGGGAGAGAGCAGAGGGAGGTAGGTTGTGATCCAAGCACTATGAGGAGAGATAAGACTGAATATACAAGAATGATAGCAAGTATTATGACAGGGAGATCAAAGGTAAGAGGCAAATTTAGAGAAGTATCAAAAGTGATTCCAGTCCCACCAGGTCAAGGTATAATTGTCAGTGTTGTCTTTCTTCCAGGAGATCAAATTTTCTAGATGCCAAATAGAATCTATTTCACAGGCACATTCCACAAAGGATGAGGGTTGTGGTTTTTCACCATACCCTGGCGATACCAGTACATGCAGAAGTCAAGAATTGTCGAAGAAGCCTTTTTTTTATTTTGTTTAAAGGATTCAGGCATCATTAATAGCAAAGTAATGAGATGAGAGTTAGTAATTTTGTCTCCAACTAAATAATAGAAGAGGTGAAGTATTTTGTCCCAGAAAGAAGTTATGAGTGATGGTGCCTGGGACCTTTAAACATCTCCAGCAGGTGTTTGGAATGGACGGGTCTAATTTATGCAAGGCAGTAGGGCAATGATACCACCTGGTGAGGATCTTAAAGTTGCGCTCTTGTGCTCTAGAAGATATGGAGGTCTTATAAGTAAATGTTACTATTTTGTCCCAGTCAAAGTCATCATCTGGGATATTAGGTTTCTGTTCCCATTAGGAAATGAATGGCGGGGCATGTGGTAGGGAGGTCTTCAGCAAAACCTGGTATATGTGAGAGGGGGGGTGTTCCGCCCTGACAGACTTGGACAGCAAGCTCTCGAAATCAGTGAGTGGTCTGGTTAGGATAGTTGCAGTTATATTAGCAGCAAGACAATGTTGGAGTTGGGAGTATTCCATTCCACCTCTAGCCTGGTTATGACAGGACCCTAACAGTTGTGATAGTGGAATCAATGTACTATTCTGCAGGGTGTGACAGAGCAGCAGTTTCTCTTCCTTTTTCCAAAGAAGAAATCGAGATTGATGTAGGAGGAAATGCAAGAGTCTAAAAAAGAGATGAGGGTGGGCTAGGTCTCGATGTGAGTAACCCCTTCCATACATAAGAGTCCCATGTACGGGGAGTAAAAGTCACCAGAAGGGGCAAGGCATCTATATGTGGTCTGTCTTTTGGGTTGGTCCATAGTAAGTATGTGATGTCAGGAGTGAGAAGGTCATTTTCCAGGTCTGTCCATAATTTAGAGTCTCAGCTATGGTACCAATTAGGCATGTGCAATTTGTTTTGTAGCAAATCGAAATTCAAACACATTTTGCATCTTTCGGACATTTGTAGTCAAGCTCTAACCTACAGCAGAAGGGTGGCTTAAAATGGTAATAAACATAACATTACCGGCACTCCAGCAGAGTTTTTATGGCAGAAGAGATCCTGATGGTATGCTGTGCATACTAGCATAATATGGCATATGACTACAGTGAGCCCAGATAAAATAAAATAAAAAATAAATACATTTAACAAGTTTAATACCACTTTAGGAGATAGGCGATTTTGGGCCCGTGTCCTGTCAAAGATACTGTGACTGAAATGTTGTAATGTGATTTATGATGGCCTGATTTGTTTCTGAAGTTGAATGTTTAATCTGATGACTTTTTTTAATGACTTGTAAATTTTGAAGAAATAAGGTGGCACAGTGCTACTGGCAATTTCAGCTATAGTCACCGAAGTAAAACTATGAGCTTGCTCATGTCTATATGAAGTTCCAAGAGTTTTTTAGGATAAGAGCATGAGCAAAAAAAGGGAAAGTTGTGTTTATGTCTAATTAATCCACTCCTATTTAACATATATTGCTATACAAAACGTATCCTCTGTGTGTAATCTTCTGTGAGTTTAGTTCTCCTTCATTGTGAGTCTGTGCTTTGCTCATTCGGGAGTGATTTGTCTCTTTATAATCTTCCCTTTATAGCCAAATGTTTATAAAAAAGGTTAAAAAATAAAATACTAAAACTATACCTTAAATATGCAATATTTTTCTTTGATAAATAAAAGTTTTGAGGCCGTATTGCACTTCTGGCAGCTCATACTCAGGACAAGATGAGAAGATTACAAAGGCTGTTACAGCTACTTTTTATTTTCTGCAAACACTGAAATCTGTCAATCACGATCCCTCCGGGATACAGACTGACCACACTTTTTCCAGTGACAATAGCTTCTTCGTTAAATGCAGCCAGTTTTAGCACTTACCTAGAAAGGATAGACTGATGAAGATGAAGAGTCTCATCGCTCGTTGCCTGTTGTGACAGCTGGATGGCAGATGTACAGTCTAAATGTATTTTCGTTTATAGTAAGAGGAAGTGAAGAAACAGAAGAAGTGGTATTAAAGAATTAGAAGTCATGTTTTTGGAAGACAATAACATGCAGCCGTGATGTAAGAGGGCCGTGAGAAATAAGACTCTAAAAATAACAATTCAAGTACAAATTTAATTTTTACAGACACATTTTACATGGCAAAAGCATAGTTCCCGACTGTCCCTGATTTCGAGGGGCTGTCCCTTATTTGGAACAAAGTCTCTCTCTCTCTCCCTCTTTCCTCCTTATTTGTCCCTCATTTAGGTCTGATCTATATAGTTGTATATAAAATGCACTACTTATCTATCAAAAAGTGTTTCCGGGTGCTAAACCTTTCATACAATTTCTAAATTGCTGCATTTGTAAATGTCAAAAGCCAGTATAAAAGAATAGGAGTGGTACAAACAGCACTTTTGGATTTGACTAATCTTTTTTTTTTTTTTTGTATAATTCTCCTTTAAGGAGGCATGGGGCGTATTCTATGCCTACATATTATTGCTAAAAGGTGTCCCTCTTTACTATCTCAAAAAGTTGGGAGGTATGCAAAAGTCTGCTTGCAAGGACAGCTCATTTCTTTGTCATAATGATCTAATGAGAGGCTTAAACCATATCCAAACGGGGCGTGGTCTGGACGCGCTAGAAGATGGCAGCCTGAGAACGGAGCTCCCGCCGCCTCGAGTCCTCACAAGCCTCGCTCAGGGATTCCACTGCCGCTAGACCGCTGGTGAAGATGGCAACGACTGCCCGATCCTCCTCGGCCACCCGCTCTCGATCCCCGCGGGATCCAGCAAGTAAGCTGAGCCCCAGCATCCCGGAGCTCTTCCGCATGCAGGCCGCAACCATGTCTCAGCCCGGGCTTTCCTCCGCCTCTGCCTCTCTCCCCTCATCCCCTGCCCGCTCCTATGCGGCGGCCGCATCGGGGGGGGCAGAGTCGGCTTCTGCTCCTCCGCCTGCACCGAGGCAGCTCTGCATGGAGGATCTCCACCTCATCGCTGCGGACATCAAAAATACCTTGGGAGCGGCCATCTTGGAGCTGAGGGAAGACATCCGCTCCCTTACAGGCCGGGTGCAGGAGGTTGAAAATACCACTGCACAGCAGGACGTAGCCATCAGAGACTTGTACCTAAAATCAGACTCCCACCTGTTGCAGATGCGGGATATGCAGCGCCATATGGAGGACCTGGATAACCGGGGTAGGCGCCATAACCTGCGGATCCGAGGCTTACCGGAGGCAGTGGAGGGTGACCACCTTACCCCCACAGTGACTGCACTTTTCAACTCCTTGCTGGACAGGCCTCCACTGTCCCCCATCGATATGGAGCGTGTTCATAGAGCTTTGCGGCCCCGGGGACGGGAGGGTGAACCTCCACGCGACGTGGTGTGTTGCTTGGTGGACTATCGTCTCAAGGAAGACATTTTGCGGAAGGCCAGGGGAAGGCAACATATAGAATGTGAAGGGACACCTGTGCAACTTTACCAAGACCTGTCTGGAATTACTTTGCAACGCAGGCGTGAACTCAGGCCCCTGCTGGATGTCTTGAGAGCGCGCAACATAACTTACAAGTGGAAGTTCCCCTTCTGCCTAGCTGCGTCCCTGCAGAATCGCACGGCTCTCCTTAGGGTGCCTGAAGACCTCCCTCATTTTTGCTCCACTCTGGGGATCCCTTTCATGGCACTTCCGAATTGGTACGCCGAATTCAGGAATGCAGCTGACCTTGATCCGCCTCGGGGGGATGAACCAATGGAGGCCCAGGAAGTTCGCTTTCGCAGGCCCCGCTCACCCTCGGGGAACAGACCGGCGAGGGAGGGAGCTGGACCCGCTATGGTTTGCAGCCCTACCAAACCTCCCCAGCGGAGCAGGGCTCGGAAGAACAACTGATCTACTGTGATTGATATGGGATGTTGCCCTCTGTTGAGGCACTTGGACTTACATTGCTCTTTGTTCATCTACTCCTCCCCTCCCCCCTTCGTTAGCATGGAGTGCTCATTTCACTGGACCCTTTGCTGATACATCCTCCATTTCATTCAGGAGCACTGGCGGAACCCGACGGAGCCCTGGAGTGACTCCATACCCTCACCGCAACTGACGACATGATTAGTCCTGGTTTGTCACTGTTTCCCTGGATTGTTGCTGGCACAGATGTTGTTTCCCCTCTGCACCGCTCTACGGTGTTGGCTATACTTTGAACCCCCTTTGGCTCCCACAGACTGTGACTAGGTAACCTCCCACCCTCGCCCTCTTGGTCACCTTCGGCTAACTGCCTTTGTCCCGGGACTCTGGCACCGGCCCTGGGGTGCTACCTCTGTGAGTAGCAGTCTTTTGCTAGCCTTTGATAGCCACTGGACCTTTGCCTACTTGCAATGCTCCCATTGTTTTCGGATGGAACGATTAGAAGGACACGATAGGGCCTTTGAGGGGTGGGTTGGTAGACAGGTGGCGCTCTGGTATATTCACTGTAATTCCTTCTTTTCCTGCCTATTTAGGGGTTCATAACTG
Organism: Pelophylax lessonae; assembly: GCF_965119305.1. Lineage (NCBI taxonomy): Eukaryota > Metazoa > Chordata > Amphibia > Anura > Ranidae > Pelophylax > Pelophylax lessonae. The sequence continues at coordinate 630,560,249 of NC_138771.1, forward strand.
TCAGATGCCCTGTTGTTAGTTTATATTTGTGAAATGTCCGCTGCCACACGTTTGTTTGGACTGCGCGACTCCGCTCTCAGGGTGTGCCGCTGTGGTTGCGGTGGCGTGCAGGTCAGATATTCGTGTCTCTTCTATAGACAAATTGGATGGGGGGTGATGTGGACGTGTGCCCCCTTAGGGGTAGCCCTCCGCATCGCTTCTGTGTCTCCGCACCCTCTGTTGGCGCCTGTTGCTGCCGTATGCTCGCGCCCCGGGAAGTGCTATCAGCGGGTTTTCTGCCTGCACCCGCATGATTCTGCGGGCTGGTGGCTCTCCTGGGGCGGGATGCCCGGGTAGACACCCCGGGGGCTGCAGTTGTTTTCAATGCATGTTGGGAGTGGGCTCTGCCTCATGGTTCATTTTGAGTTAGCTCTGGACGCTTAGGGCTTTGTCGTTTTATTATTTGCCTGTCTAGTGGTCCATATTTACGGTCCTGATTGAGTTTTTGGGTTTGTAATATTTTTTTTTTTTTTTTTTTCTTTTAGGATTCCCTCGGGCCCCCTTCCCTCCCCGTCCCTCCCATCTTGGGCCCCCCTTCGGGATTCCTGGAGGGGCGCTCTAGATCTCTTCCTCCCCGCCCCTACCTTACCTGGCTGACGGATTAGGGACGCTGGCCCATGGGGGGCGGGGGGGGGGTCTTTCGAGAGGGGCGGCTGACAATGGTGCATTCCCCCGTCACTCTTCCGACATGTTGGAATAAGTTCCCCCTTAGGGAGGCGGCCTAGACCGCAAGTTTTTCATTATTGTTGCTTATGTTATGGTTATTATTGCTGCCTTCACTGTTATAGTTGCTATGGACTCCTTTCTTCCCTTATTGGTTTTAGCATACCGAACGCTCTCTGAACATGGGCTCCTGACATTCTGGACTCGAGGACGGGCTCTTTTCGGTGAGTACTTGGTTTTCACACCGTCTTCTGGTTTGTCCTACTCCAACCCCGCTTAGCGGTTGTGGTCCTGTATCAATTTGTTTAACAGTAACGCTACTATCCCCTACCGCTGAATTTCTTTTTGTTTCTGTTCCCCCACCTGACCACCTTCCCCGGATTCTGATAGTTGAGTCTGGTGGTGGTCCCTTCCCAGTCCTCCACCGTTTTACCCACCCCTCCCTTTCCCCGGTGTGTGCTTTCCTTCCCCCTTTACCTCCCAGTCGTGTTTGCTTGTCCACCCCATACGTTTTCACCTGTGATACTCCTAGTCCTTCCTTGTCGCATTCCTGTCTACCTGTCATGGATATTTCCCTGAAGGTATACTCCCTCAATGTGAGAGGATTGAACATCCCTGAAAAGCGTTCCAAGCTTCTCCTCACCCTTCGACGGACGAGGGCTGATGTAATTTTTCTTCAAGAGACTCATTTTCGCTCGGACAGTATCCAAAAACTTTATGCTAAACAGTATCCTACGGTTTATCATGCGACCTCTGGGGATTCGAAATCCAAAGGGGTCTCCATACTCCTGTCCAGGGGTTGCCACTTCGCGGTATCTGAGTCCTTGGCGGATGAGAATGGGCGCTTTCTCTTCCTTAAGGGCTCCATCCATGGCAGGGCGCTGACGCTGGCTAATGTTTATGCGCCTAACAAACACACAGTCCCATTTTTTCGTTCTACTCTTCAGCGGTTGTCAGACTTTTGCTCCGGCCAGATCATATTGGGCGGGGATTTTAATGTAGCCATGTCCCCTCTATTGGATACTTCTTTGGGCTCTTCATCCATCCCGTACGCGGCCCTGCGCTCTATTAAGCAGTCCCTCACTACTCTACTTCTCCACGACTCATGGCGTACCCTCCACCCCGGCGTTAAGGACTTCACCTTTTTCTCTTCGCCACACAACCGATACTCACGTATCGATTATATCTTTGTCTCCCAGGATTTATTGCCGGCCCTTTCCTCTACAACTATCGAGCCAATGCTCTTGTCTGACCATCACCCCATCAGTGCTACGCTCTCCTTTGCGGCTCTACCGCACCGCTCCGGAGCGTGGCGCCTGGATAGCTCCCTCTTAACCGATTCCACTTTTGTTAAGGCTCTCTCTGACCGCCTAACGCTGTATTTTTCGGAGAACGCGTCCCCCGAAGTCAGTCCTGTCACTTTGTGGGCAGCACACAAGTGTGTGATCCGTGGCGAACTCATGGCTCTAGCCTCTAAACGGAAGAAGGAACGGGTGGCTCACACAGAGGCGCTCCTGTCCAAGATAAGTTCGTTGGAACGCTCTCATAAATTATCTTTGGCATCTGATACCCTAGAGGAGCTCACTAAGACCCGTCAGGAGTTGCTGGAGGACCTTGGTAGATCGGTTCGCAGGAACTTTGCCCTCTCTCATGGCTTTTTCTACGAGCATTCCAACAAGTCGGGCAGGCTCCTTGCCAGAGCTCTCCAAAAGCGTAGGGCGGCCAACACCATCCATTCCATTTCCGACTCTTCGGGCAAGGCGCACGCTTCTACTCCCGATATAGCGGCCCAATTTGTACGCTATTACACGGACCTATACAATTTGCCGCGAGTGAACTCGCCTGATCTTTTGCAATCTAGGGCGCATGAGATTCGCCAATTCTTGTCCCAACACTCTCCTCCGCCGCTTTCGGAGGAGGTGTTGGTCTCCCTCAATGCTCCTATATCAACTGCGGAAGTTTTGACGGCCCTCAAGCAGTCCAAGCCCGGGAAATCCCCTGGTCCGGATGGATTGACGGTTGGTTACTACAAGACTTTTGCGGATCAACTGATTTCACACATGGTGAGGGCCTTTAATGCCTTCTCCGATGTGCCTACCTTGGGACCGGACTTTTTGGAGGCCCATGTCGCTGTCCTCCCTAAGCCTGGGAAGGACGCGACGTTAGTGCCAAATTACCGTCCCATATCTCTACTCAATGTGGATATCAAATTGTTTGCGAAAGTACTAGCTAACCGCCTTCTTCCCTCCATTCCCGAGGTGGTGTCCCTTGATCAGGTTGGTTTTGTCCCCGGACGCGAGGCGCGGGACAACACTACCAAGGCGATTCATTTACACCACTGGTTGTCCACGTCGCGTACGCCTGGCTTCTTTTTGTCCCTCGATGCGGAGAAGGCGTTCGACAGGGTGGCCTGGGACTACATGTCCGCTGCGCTTGAGGCCCTTGGCTTAAGAGATAGGTTCTTGCGCTTTGTCTCTATCCTTTACTCCAACCCCTCTGCTAGGGTCAAGGTGAATGGATCCCTGTCGGACGCCTTCTCTGTGTCGAACGGTACCAGACAGGGTTGCCCGCTATCTCCCCTGATTTACATTCTCACTCTGGAACCCCTTTTGCGCCAGATTCAGGCTAGTTCGGACATCAAGGGGGTTTCACTGCAGGGAAAGACATACAAACTAGCGGCATACGCTGACGATGTTTTGCTCTTCCTCACTGATCCTCTGCTTTCGGTCCCCAACCTTTTATCCGTTCTTGCACGTTTCCAAGATCTTTCCAATTTAAAAATCAATTACTCCAAATCTCGGGCACTCAACATTTCCCTCCCTCCCTCTCTCTTACAACTTTGCCAATCCAATTTTCCATTTGAATGGGACCCCCACTCCATCACATACCTCGGCGTTCAATTGCCTAGCTCCCTCTCCGACCTTTATTCCAAGAACCACCTGGCGATCTTAAACACAGTGGAAAGAGACTTGCACTCCTGGACGCAGGGTCGCTTCTCCTGGTTTGGCAGGGTCGCCATCGTCAAGATGAACATCCTCCCCCGCCTGCTCTACATCCTTCAAGCCCTACCCATACGTATACCGCCTGCTTTCTTTAAATCTTTTAGGCTCCTGTGCACTAAATTCCTGTGGGCCTCTAAGAAACCCAGGCTTAGTTGGGATCTGCTTACCCGTCCTAAACAGGAGGGCGGATTGGGATTCCCTCATTTACTCAAGTATTATCAGGCATGCCATTTATCCAGGGTGGTGGATTGGCATGCCCATGCGAGGTCTAAGGACTGGGTGTCTCTCGAGGGGGCCTTGGCGTCCTTCCCCGCCCACCACTTACCTTGGTCGGCTCCGTCCAAGATTCCGCGCTCCACCTTAGCTAACCCCCTGACTGGAGCTACTATACGGGTATTTCACGCCCTTCGTGAGCAGCTGGATCTCTCACCGCGGCGCAGCCCTTTAACTCCCCTACATTCCACCCCTGATTTCCCCCCTGGTCTCCCGTTTGTGCCTGCCGAGGGCCCCTCTTCGGACGTACCCTTTCAGGCTCGCCACTTCCTTGACGGCCCTGGACTACTGTCATATCGGGATCTTTGTCAGCGTTTTCCGAAGGCATCTATCCCTTTCTATTGCTACCTCCAAATTCGTCACTTCCTGACTCACACGCAGAAACTATCGGAATGGGGCCGTTCCCTGACTTCTTTGGAGCGTCTCTGTGATGCCCCTGGTCCGCACCGGCATATGGTCTCGATCTTATATTCTATGCTGTTTCCTTCCTCTCACGCACATACAGAGGCTCTTCGGGCGCGATGGACTCGGGAGCTGGGAGTGGACCTCTCAGAAGACGACTGGTCTCGGGTGCTTTTCCACATGCACAAGGGTTCCCTGAACGTATTGACCCAAGAAACTGGGTATAAACTCTACTCCAGGTGGTATAGGACTCCAGATCTTCTGCACAAATTTTCTTCCTCCAATTCTCCGCAGTGCTGGAGGTGTCTGCAACACAAAGGAACCCTACTACATGTATGGTGGGACTGTCCCGTTCTGCAACCGTTCTGGAAAGAGGTTCAAGCCTTAATCTGCCGTATTACCACGTACACGCCGGACTACTCGCCGGCACAATATCTTTTGCACCACACCTCACTCTCCTACGCCAGCTACAAAAAGTCCCTGACCTTACATCTGATCAATGCAGCCCGGATGTGCGTGCCGTGCCATTGGCTGTCCACCACACCCCCGTCGGTTGCTGAATGGCTTCGCAGGGTTCGGCGGGTGGCGGAGATGGAGGACATCGTGGCCCAAGCCAAGGACTCACACCATCAGTACCGCACAACCTGGGCACCCTGGACACACTTTCAAACGTTGCCAGAATTCCAAACCTTGAGCACTTGAAAATCGCTGGCTAATTTGTAATCCTCTTGTTTTGCACTGAGGATATACCCCTTATTCTGGGGTGCTTTCATCGATGTTCAGTTCCCTATGACTCTTTTGATGCTTGTCCCCTGCCGGAGTGCAATGCCCCCCCCCCCCTGTGTTACCCTCCCCCTCCTCCCCTTTGTGTTTTCCTCATTCGCCCCACTTGGCCCCTTTCCTATATCCCTTCCCGATCCCCTTCACTCGTGCCCTCCCTCCCTCTTAGGCCTCTCACTAAATCACTCAGGGTTCTCCATTTAGCACTCTGCGGTGGCTCTGGTTCCACCGATGACGGATGTGGCGCCCATGTTCAGAGATGTCCATACCGGATTCCTCACTCTTCTGCGGTGGATCCCCCACTCTCTGACACAGGTAGCTCCCTTTAAGGGGTGTCGGGTTTGGGGGAACCACTAGGCTTTCTTACAGGTAACCCTCATATTCCGGTTCCCACCAGGTGGGAGGGTGCTCTACCCAACGAACCCTTCCAATAGACCCATATTCCCTTGGCACTCCCACGAGCTCTCTATTTTTACACCTTGGTGCTATATGTCACTTTATGGGTTTGCCTATGTTCTCTTATTGTCCCTCACGTGCATTGTACTGCTTACCTGTATATCACTTTTGTACTTGCTCATTTTTGTGGGCTTTGTCAAATGCCCATTACTGCCTTGATCTTTTTTGTACTATGTATGCTTTTTACCTTAATAAACTGTTTGAAAAAAAAAAAACCATATCCAAACCCCAGATTAGCTTGCAAGTTCTTAGATAAGGTGGCTGCTCTAGTTTTAATTGTTTTCCCTTTATTTTTACTTAACACACTTTCTGTTCTAATGTGCCAGCGCTCATTCATTGCACTGTATCTATGTAGAAACAGCATTGTCGACCTAGGCTGCTCAATCCTGATTTGGAATCAAACACCCCCACCTCACCATATCCGTTGCATAAGGTTGTTTTATATTTTACAGAGAATAGGTGAGAAAGTTATTAACATTTAAATTAATGCCATCACAGGGAGCAATTTAAAGTGGAATCACATGAAGCAAAAAAGAGATGACCGCATTCCGATATGAATCAAAAATTGGAGTAAAATTTATTCCACATCAAACAAATAGGCAAACTGGACCTGTGGATGCAGGACACAAAGGCAGCTGGCAATGAGTAAGCGACATCCCTAAGTCGTGAAACGCGTCTGCCTTTGTGTCCTGCATCCACAGTGTGTTGTTCCAGTTTGCCTATTTGTTTGATGTGGAATAAATTTTACTCCAATTTTTGATTCATATCGGAGTGCGGTCATCTCTTTTTTGCTTCATGTGATTCCGGATTGACGGATCCGACCAGCACCTGACATCCAGCCCACCTGGAGCGGTCTTTCCCCAATTGGATTTCAGCAATTTAAAGTCCCTAGTGGAAATACTGGAAGGTTTAGAACAGGTGCAAGGAAACTGGTGGGAGTATCTCCCATTTAGGAATTTTTATAAGGACTTAATAAAAAGGGACCAATACACAGAACTCTTACATCTTTTGAAAAGTTGTGCTTAGGGCTACATGCTCCTTCCCACCCAATTGCAACCATTTATGCTTTACTGCTGTCTGCTTCAACCCCAATAGTATTATACTATATAGCTTAGTAAGAAATTAGATTAGGGGGTACAATCTCACAGGAAGACACCACAAAAGCATATATTGGGACTCATAAAATGTCCTTAGTTAGTAAAGTACAAGAAAAAAACGTTAAACTACTATCAAGATGGTATCAATATCCAGTTAAGCTGCACAGAATATTTCCACAAAAATCAAATATCTGCTGAAGGTGTCCAACACATCCGGACATATTGCTCCATTTGTAGTTCACATGCCCAAAAATTGTACCCTTCTGGGCACCTATATTCAATGTTTACAAATTTATAACAAATAGAAAAGTGGCGGCTTGTACGCCATAGATAGCATTGCTGTTGATCCTTCTGGGCTCTACTAGGGAAATCAAGGAGGGACTCCTACGCATTTGTTTGTCAGCTCCAAAGACTGTATTTTTTGGAGATTCACTGACTCTCTAAGAATGGTAGAGTGGGTAGAGGAAATGCAAAATTTGAAGAGAATGGAAGAAATTACCACAATGATAAATGACAATTGCGAGAAATTTCCTGCAGTATGGTCCTAATGGAAATCTTTCTGCACACCCTGGAAAATGAGGGAGCCGTTGGAAGTGGGTTACATTCTAAATTAGTTAGGTGGGGTGGGCGTGGGAGGCATGGATGGAGATGATGGGAAAGAGACTAGAAAGACTTTTTTTTATTTTTTCCCTTCTTTTTTTTTCTTTTCCCGAGTGGCTAGGGTTTGGGTTCATGGAGGAGTAGATGTTTCAAGAAATCTATAATCTAGAATGTAGATTGTGATAGAATTATTTAGGAGTAGAGAGACACCTAATTGAAGACTGTGTGAAAGACGAATAAAGCGAGTAAAATTTTCGCTGTGTCACTACAGGATAGGGTTTAACATAGCATAAATTTTGTTTGCGGTCTACTGAAAGGGTAGGCATGCCCTATGCTTCTTTGCAGGGCACTGCTGCTTAAATTTGTCAATATTTGCTTTAAAATGAGCATGTCAGCACTTTGTTGCTTTGTGGTATCCTGATTGCTTTAGTACAATCATTGTCCAGGGGTGTAGATAAGGGAAGAGGTCAGGGGGGGTCCAACCCCCCCCCCCCCCCCAGAGCTTCAGTCCATTTCAGAGCAGCTAGGCTAGTGTAGCCTATCAACTGCGGGAGCCGCACTGCCACTGGGAAAACCACTTGTCTCATCCACGAGGCTGAAAGGCAGAGCCCAGCTGGGATGCTGGATACCCGATAAAAATACATTTGTTCCCAATGTGCCTGCATTGAAAAAAAAATGTCTGTACTCGGGAGGTCCCGTATAATGTCAGGATGGAGGGAGGAGGGCACTTCAGCTACCTATTGGCTGAGAAGGCAGCAGGGGGCGGTGCTGCTGTCTCCTCAGCCAATCTCTTCAAATTTGTCCCGCAGGCTTCCTCTATTGGTGTGGGAAGAAGCAACTCTGATGTGGGGGAGATGCATGAACAGAAGCTGCAGAACTGCCTCAATGAGTGCCTCAACAGTTCAATGAATGAACTTCCTGCAGTGATTGAGGTGAGGGAGGAGAAAAGTTACTTTCTCTTTCTCCTGCTACATGGGCATCTTTCATCTCCAGCTTTACTTCCCTTCCCTCTGTGTACTACTTGGCTCTGCATGTTCCCGGTAAGACCATGCTATAATCAGACACTTACATACTGATCCTCATCCCTCCCTTTCCTGTTCACTTTCTCCTGTTACTTTCTGCTCTCCACACTCATAACTCTGCACTAAACAAGTCCTGCAGCCTCCAGTCTCAGATGTGACCCTGTAATCTGTGTGTAGCACACCCTGGACCCCGCACTCTGTGCGTAGCACATCCTGGACCCCGCACTCTGTGCATAGCACACCCTGGACCCCGCAATCTGTGCGTAGCACACCCTGGACCTCGCCCTCTGTGCGTAGCATACCCTGTACCCCACCCTCTGTGCGTAGCACACCCTGGACCTTGCACTCTGTGTGTAGCACACCCTGGACCCCACCCTCTGTGTGTAGCATACCCTGGACCCCACCCTCTGTGCGTAGCACACCTTGGACCCTGCCCTCTGTGTGTAGCACACCCTAGACCCTGCCCTCTGTGTGTAGCACACCTTGGACCCTGCACTCTGTGTGTAGCACACCCTGTACCCCTCACTCTGTGTGTACCACACCCTGGACCCCGCACTCTGTGCATACCACACCCTGGACCCCACACTCTAGGCATAGCACACCCTGAACTCCGCACTCTGTGTGTAACAGACCCTGAACTCTGTACTTAGCTTACTCCTGAACTCTGCCCACTGTACGTAGCACACTCCTAAACTCTGTACTCCCTACGTAACTCATTGCTGAACTCTGCACACTGCACGTAGCACACTCCTGAATTATGCATTCCTTACGTAACTCATTCCGGAACCCTGTACTCTGTACGTAATACACAGTAACCCTGCAAAAAAAATACTCAGCAGTCATAAGAGTGTGTGTATACATATGTACTATATATATTCTGTGTGTGTATACACACATACACGTGTGTTTGAGCTTTGGGGGTGCACACCTTAACCACTTTAGGACTGCTCACGTTGCTGCTACTGCAGCAAGGTGGCAGCCCTGCATATGGCGATGTAGACCTACGTAGTCAGATTCCTCCCTCTCTCTGCGGCACACGTACGCCGCCGGAGGCTAGCTCCTGCTGTGTTTAGACACAGCGGGAATCGGGCCAGAGGAGGAGAAGCGGGGAAAGACTGAGAAAATCTGCTCGCTTGTGTAAACAAAGTGGGCGGATCTTCTCTGTGACAGACAGGGACAGATCACAGGATTCAGCATAGCTAAACCTGCGATCTGTGTCTGTGTCACACAACCCCCTCCCCCCACACATGTCAGTAAGCATGAGGCACACATTTAACCCCTTAATCACCAACAGTATTAGCCCCTTCCCTGCCATTGTCATTATTACAGTAACAGTGCATATTTTTAGCACTGATTACTATAGTAATGTCACTGGTCCCCCTAAAAGTGTCAAAAATGTCAGTTAGGGGTCTGATCTGTCCACTGCAATGTCACAGTCCCGCAAAAAAAAAACGCAGATCGCCGCCATTACTAGTAAAAAATGAATAAACAATAAAAATGACAAAATCTTTCCCATAGTTAGTAAACGCGATAACTTTTGCGCAAACCAAACAAAATACGCTTATTGTGATTTTTTTTTTACCAAAAATATGTAGCAGAAAACAAATTGGCCTAAAATGTTAAAAAATTTTGATTTGTAAATTTTTTTGGGCGGAATGTTAAATATCAGAATGTGAAAAATATTGTTTTTTTTTTTCAAAATTGTCGATCTTTTTTTAAAAAATTAAAAAAATTGCACAGGTGATCAAATACCACCAAAAGAAAGCTCTATTTGTGGGGAAAAAAAGGTCATAAATTTAATTTGGGTACAGGGTTCCACAACTGCGCAATTGTCCGTTAAAGTAACGCAGTGCCGAATCGCAAAATATGGCCTGGTCAGGAATGGGGTAAAATCTTCTGGTCTTAAAGTGGTTAAAAATACGCTCATTGAGAATTTTTTTGTCAAAGACATGTAGCTTAATACATTTTGGCCTAAATATATGACAAAAATTGAATATATTGGATATTTTTTAACTGTCAAAGTAGAAAATGTCAATTTTTTTCGCAAAAATTTCCGCTCTTTTTTTATTAATATTGCAAAAAATTAAAAGCGCAGAGGTGATCAAATACCACCAAAAGAAAGCACTGTTTGTGGAAAAAAAGGACGTCAATTTAGTTTGAGTACAGCATTGCATGACCTCGCAATTGTCAATTAAAGTCGCGCAGTGCCAAGTTGAAAAAAACAGCCTGGTCATTAAGCAGGAAAATCCTCCGGTCTTAAAGTGGTTAATGCAATAGACTGCGCACACCTATGGGTACTAGGCGGGACATCTGCACTCTGGTAACCACCTCTAATATACAGTACAAAATGTTTAATCACAGTGAAAGTAGGGGAAAAAACTGTTGATATGTTTCATGCTGAACTAACGCTTACTCATAACGCAATGTGTTATGGATGCATTATGAGTAAGCATTAGTTCAGCATGAAACATATCAGCAGTTTTTTTCCCCTACTTTCACTGTGATTGCTGTATTTTTTAGAACCCTTTTTTATATTAAAGTATAACAAAAGGCAAAAATAGAATTTTTGTAAGAACTTACCGTAAAATTATTTTCTCTGAGTCCTCTGACAGACGCAGCCTCTTCCAAGTTTCATCACTATTGGGTAATGGCGCCCTCTGCAGGAGCAGGCTAGGTAGTGGATTTCATTAAAAAGCTTTTACTAGACACACCTTAGGGGCTCAGACACTTAGAGCTTACTAATCAGTAGGAATGATCAAACGGTTCGGGTCGACCATCGGTTCGACCCGAACATTGACTGTTCAAAATTCGGCCGAATTCCGAACTTTTTGCGGAAAAAGTTCGGAATTCGGCAACCAGAACCGCCCAAAATGCAACGGGACAGGAACTGGGCTTTAAAAGCCCGTGATTGGACCAGAAACATCAGTAAAAGCCAATTGAGGGGGCAGGAGGATGCTAGGAATGTGACTGGAGTGACTAGGGGGTCCAGAGGCCAATCAGTAGTGAATACGCCCCCAGTATATAACATATCCCTGCCAAATCTCTAGCACTGTAATACAGGGGCTGTGGAAGAGAGTGGAAGCAGTTCTGTTACTCCTCCTGCAAAAGTGTCATTTAGCAATTATTAGTGTGAGGAAAGGGATATCTAGTGTAGTTAGGGTACTATATACCACTATAGTTAGATTCAATAATCTAGTTTCTGTAGGGAAAGTGTTAAGTGTCAGGGTGACCGTAGTGTAGTTTAGGGTGAACTGACTCTGACTGCTATGCCAGGGTGACAGAACTCATCCATGTCCGGGTGACCGCCATAAGAAAAAGATAATTTTTCTTAGAATTAATAGTAGAGCAGGGAGGGGTTCCGCTCCTGTCACACCTGGGCGTTTTTGTTTCAGGCATTTATTGGGCTTTTTTGTGGACGTCTTTGGAGGCAGGCATGACATCTGAACTTCTGTGTAGGGGTATATATACACACACACACAAATATGTATATATACACATACACACATATAGGGTGTGAAAGTAGCGGAACCCCATCCCTGCGCTAATGAAATTATTTGCAGGGAGGGATGGGGTTCCGCTCCTATCACACCTATATGTGTCTATGTGTATATATACATATATGTGTGTGTGTATATATACCCCTATACAGAAGTTCAGATGTTATACCTGCCTCCAAAGACGCCCAAAAATGCCCAATAAACGCCTGCAACAACACACCTGGGCCAAAAGAAGCATCCGAGGATGCCATCGCATCTATCTTGTAGAATTTGGTAAAAGTGTGGACAGACTACCAGGTCACCGCTTTACACACCTGAGACACAGAAGCCTGATGAGGCCCAAGATGCACTCACGGCTCTAGTAGAATGTGCCCTCAAAGGGAAAGGAGGAACCTGATCCTTGAGTGAATAGGCCTGAACAATAGTCTGTCTGATCCATTCAGAAATGGTTGCAGCGGACGCAGCCAAACCCTTCCAAGGTTCCTCAGGAAGGACAAACAGTCCTAATGGATTCCGTGGCCGACAGGGAAACCCTGATTGCCCGAACCACATCCAACAAATGCAAGGCAAATTCCTTGGGATGCTTAAGCTTCGCACGAAGCGAAGGCAAAACAATATCTTCGTTGAGGTGGAAGGCAGACACCACCTTAGGGATAAAATACTGGTTGGGTCTCAGAACCACCATATCCCTATGAACGACCAGATAAGGTGAATGGCAGGACAGAGCTGCCAATTCAGACACTCTGCGAGCAGAAGTGATAGCTACCAGAAAAGCAACCTTCTGGGACAACACAGGCAGAGGTATTTCTCTGATGTTTTCAAAGGGAGGTCATTGCAAAATGGACAAAACCATATTCAAATCCCACGGAGGCAAAGGAGCCCTCCGTGGAGGAGCCAGATGACGCACCCCTTGAATAAAGGTGCAAATCAGGGAATTAGACGCCAAGGGACGCTGGAAGAAAATGGCCAAGGCCGACACCTGACCATTAATTATGCCCAATGCCAAACGCTGTTCCACACCTTTCTGCAAGAAAGCTAGGACCCTCGCCACCAAAAAAGAGCGAGGATGCAACCCTTGCGACTAACACCAGGCAATGTACGCCTTCCAGATACGATGATAAATCTTCCTGGGAGGTAGCCTTTCAAGCTCTCAGCAAGGTAGGAATAACAGCATCAGAGAGACCCCTGTCTCTCAACACCTGGCCTTCAACCACCATGCCGTTAAAGCCAGAGACCGTAAAGCAGGGTGGAAGATCGGCCCTTGAGACAGCAGATCTTCTCTCAGAGGTAGCCGCCAGGGGAGGCTCGACAACCATCTTGACGAGGTCTGCGTACCAAGACCGTCGAGGCCAGTCTGGGGCCACTAGAATTACTTGTACCTGTTCCAACGCCAACCTGCAGAGGAACCTGGACAACAGTTGAATCGGGGGAAAGGCATAAATCAGCTGATACTGGTGCCAAGGCACCACCAAAGCGTCCATGGTGTCCGCCAAAGGATCTTGAGCCCTTGCCACGAACCTTTGCACCTTTTTGTTGAGACCAGATGCAAACAGATCCACATCCGGAGTCCCCCACCAGGCACACAGGAGCCCGAAACACCTCCAGATGCAGGGACCATTCCCCCTGATCCAAGGACTGACGACTCAGATAGTCCACCTGCCAGATCTCCACTCCAGGAATGTTAACAGCAGAGATAGCTGGAATGTGCGCCTCGGCCCAAGACAGAATCTCGGCCACTTCCTTGGCTGCTCGGACACTCCTGGTGCCCCCTTGATGATTGATGTAAGCCACAGCCGTGGCATTGTCAGTTTGAACCCAAACTGGGCGACTGCACAACTGAGTCGCCCAATGGAGCAGGCATATTTTATCGCCCTGAGCTCCAGGATATTATCGGCAAGGAGGATTCCTCAGACAACCACGTCCCCTGGGCACAAAGGGTGTTCAGTACTCCGCCCCAGCCCATCAGCCTGGCATCCATGGTGATCACCGTCCACAACAGGGGCAGAAAGGACTTGCCCTGGTCCAGAGTGGGTGACAGAAGCCACCATGAAATCTCCGTCCTCGTGAGACGGCTCAAACACAACACCCTGTCCAAGGACTGGGGATCCCTGTTCCATTTGGCAAGAATCTCTGCTTGCAGAGGCCTTGTGTGAAACTGGGCAAATGGGATCGCCTCGAAAGCCTAAACCATCAGCCCCAGGGACCTCATGCAGGTCTGAAGGGAGGAGAGATCCTTGTCCCTGAGGGACCTGATATCACCCTGCAAAGTCTGAAGTTTTTCCTCTGGGAGAAAAACCTTCACTTGAGCGGGTTCCAGGACCATTCCTAGATATAGCAGATGCACTGATGGAGTCAGTGCTGACTTCTGGAAGTTGATGGTCCACCCGAACTCCTGGAGCAACCAAACCGCGACTGTCAGATCGGCCGACAGAGTGGCACACAAGCTCGCCCTCAACAAGAGATCGTTCAGATAACCGAGGACCGCAATCCCCTTCTTGCCCAGCAGAGTCAGTACCGGGGCCAAAACCTTGGCGAAGACCCTGGGAGCCGAAGCTAGACCAAAGGGTAATGCCACAAATTGAAAGTGCTCCTCTGCCACTGCAAAGCGGATATACCGCTGATGACCTTTGTAGATAGGGATGTGCAGATACGCATCCTTCAATCCTTCCATCCGGAACTTCTGCACCAGCACAAAGCGTTTCAGTGACTTGAGGTCCAGAATCGGATGAACTTTGCCCTCCTTCCTTGGCACCGTGAACAGGTTTGAATATAACCAGCAATAACAGAATTATCACGTACCTGGTGGAGACTAAGCTGTAGAGGGGGCTTCTCTTGCACCTCCTGTCCAACACCCCTGATAGAGATGACAGACGGTGTAGGACACAGAGTGGCACGAGGGCTGGTATAGCAGGTGATGTCTTGGCAGAAGACTGATGGCTGTGGATCACCGGATGAACACCTGAAACTGGAACTCGGTGATGCTGGATGAGAAGGCAGGAGCGAAATCGGAACACAAGCCAAGGGGTTGTCAACAGCCGGACAGCACGGGTACAGGAACGTGAGGCAGAAGCGGAGTCAGGATACAAGCCGAAGTCGGTACACAGTCTGGCAGCAAGGTACAAAGGCATAAGGCAAGGCAGGGTCAAACACAGGCTGAGGTCACAAGGCAGGCAGGAATCCAAGGAGAGTCAAAAGGCAAGCCGGGTCGGTGTAACGGGAAATCCACAAGCAGGTCAGGGCACAGGTAAACAGGAACACAAGCTGAAAGACCACTCAGCAATGTGCTCCTGTCACCGCCTGGTATAAATAGGCCGTTTGGCGCCAATTGCGTGCGCACGTTGCGTACGCACGTTCGCGCGTCCGCGCATTGGCGCATTGGCGTGTTCGCGCATTGGCGCATGCGCATTCGCACATTGCTTCCCGTGTGCCTGGGCACGCGCACTGAGCGTCTCTTACATTGCCCCCCCCCAATGGGCGGCCTCCGGATGCCCATCTGCAACATCTTCTCAGGATGAAGCTGAAAAAAGGTTTGAATTAGATCCGTAGCATGGAGGTTGGCTTCTGGTTCCCAAGAATTTTCTTCCGGGCCATAGCCCTTCCATTTAATTAGGTACTGGACAGTACCTCCTCTTTTCCTACAGTCTAATATTGCTTCAACCTCGTATTCTTCGTTGCCATCAATAGTTTCAGGCGGAGGTGGATCCGACTCTCGGTCAGGAAATGGATTGGGTCTGGTAGGCTTCAGTAGGGACACATGGAAAACAGGATGAATTCTGTATGTTTCCGGGAGTGAAAGTTCATAGGCAGCAGGATTGATTTGTCTCTTAATAGAGAATGGACCGATATATCTAGGCCCCAGTTTCTTAGACGGACATGACAGTTTTAGATTGATAGAGGATAACCAAACCTTGTCTCCCGGTCTGAGGTTTAGATCTCCCCTCCTCTTCCTATCAAAAAATTTTTTGTTGTCTTGCTGTGCTCTGACAATGGCATCTTGCAATAATTTGTTGTTGGTTTGCAAAAATGTAGCTTTTTCCTGGACTGCGGGAACCAAGGAATCAGGTATTACGTCAGGCATAAAGGCTGGGAAGTACCCATAGTTTGCAAAAAACGGGGCTTGACCCGTGGCTGAATGCACTGCGTTATTATATGCAAACTCTGCTAGGGGTAAAAGTGATGCCCAGTCGTCTTGTGAGAAAGATGAAAAACACCGGAGGTACTGCTCCAGGGTCTGGTTTGTACGCTCCGTTTGCCCGTTTGTTTGCGGGTAATAAGCTGAGGAAAAGTACGTGTCAATTTTTAATGTTTTGCAAAGGCCTCTCCAGAACCTCGAAGTAAATTGCACCCCTCGGTCTGAAGTGATATTACTAGGAACCCCGTGGAGCCGAACCACTTCCTTGATGAAGGTTTGGGCAGTTTCCATTGCTGAGGGAGTTCCCAACATAGGGATAAAGTGGGCCATCTTTGTTAGTCTGTCGACCACCACAAAGATGGTCGTGAATCCTTCAGAAGGAGGGAGCTCAACGATAAAGTCCATGTTTATCATTTCCCAAGGCCTCTTGGGAATGGGCAAAGGTCTTAGCAAACCCCAGGCTTTGGCCTTGTCATTCTTGTTCCGGATGCAGATTGTACAGGTGCTAACATAATTACGGCAGTCGGACCTCAGACCAGGCCACCAAAAGGACCGTTGTACCAGGTCAACCGTTTTAGATATCCCAAAGTGCCCTGCCAAGGGGTGATCATGGCACAGGCCGAGGATCTTGGCACGTAGACCTGGAGGTACAAACACTTTTTGGTTATAGAAAAACAGACCTTCTTTTTCCTGAAGGCACATACCTGATGGTAAAACATCCCTTGTGGACGCCTGCTTCAGCTGCGTTAACAGATCCGCTTGCAAAAGTAGAAAACTTTGGGATGGCAGGATTGTGTCTACTGGGTGACACTCTTCGTCCTCTGGGTACATGCGGGAAAGTGCATCAGGTTTGCCATTCTTGGAGCCTGGCCTGTAGGTGATATGGAAGGTAAAACGAGAAAAGAACAGTGCCCACCTGGCTTGACGTGGTTTCAGTCTCTTAGCTGTTCGGAGGTACTCCAGATTTTTGTGGTCGGTAAAGATCAGGATAGGGTGAGATGCTCCTTCTAATAGGTAGCGCCATTCCTCCAAGGCCGCCTTGATGGCCAGTAATTCCCGGTCTCCAACATCGTAGTTCCTTTCTGCTGGGCTGAGTTTCCTGGAAAAGAAGGCAACAGGATGAAGAAGAGATTTCGTACCTGAACGCTGTGACAGGATGGCACCTATGGCATTTTCTGAAGCATCCACCTCGAGAACATAGGGCAGAGCGGGATTTGGGTGTCGTAAGATAGGTGCAGTAGTGAATAGAATCTTCAACTGGTCAAACGCAGCTTGTGCTGCCGGTGTCCATTGGAAACGGGTGCCTTGCCTTGTTAGCTGGGTGACTGGAAGCATAATGGCGGAGAAGTTCTTGATAAACTTGCGGTAAAAATTAGCGAAGCCAATGAACCTTTGTGTGCTCTTCCTGTCTGTGGGAGTGGGCCATTCGAGGATCGATTTGACCTTTTGGGGGTCCATGGAGATCCCAGAAGTGGAAATGACGAGTCCCAAGAATTGGATTGATTCCTTTTCGAACTCACATTTCTCAGCCTTTGCATATAATCCATGGTCTCTTAGGCGGCCGAGAACCTTCTTGACATGTTCACGGTGCATTTCAATGGAACCTGAAAAGATAAGAATATCGTCAAGGTAGACAATCATAAACAAATCAAGGAAGTCTCTGAAAATATTGTTCACGAAATGCTGAAAAGTAGCTGGAGCATTGCACAATCCAAAGGGCATGACAAGGTACTCGAAGTGGCCGAATCTTGTGCGAAAGGCGGTCTTCCACTCGTCGCCCTCACGGATCCGTACTAGGTTGTATGCTCCACGTAGGTCAAGTTTTGTGAATACCGTGGCTGCCCTGAAACGTTGGAAAAGTTCAGGAACTAAGGGCAGGGGGTATCTGTTTTTGACAGTAACCTTGTTCAACTCCCGATAATCAACACAGGGGCGTAGAGAATGATCCTTCTTTTCAACGAAGAAAATACCAGCCCCTGCGGGGGACGTAGAGGGCCGGATGAAGCCTTTTTTCAGGTTTTCGTCGATGTAAAGGCGTAATGCCTCAAGTTCTAGTTCAGAGAGGGGGAAGATACGCCCAAACGGTATCTCAGCACCTGGTAAAAGTTCAATTGGGCAGTCATACGACCGGTGAGGTGGTAGGATGTCTGCTTTCTGTTTATCAAAGACTTCCAAGAACTCATGGTAAGCTGCAGGCACAAGTTGGGATGCAGAGGGATCAGGTTGCAGGCCCAAAAGTGATGCAGGTTTCCCTGGACTGGGCTGGAAGCAGTTTTGTTGACAATAGGTGGATGGAAATGCCACTTCTCCTGACTTCCAGTTTATCTGAGGATTGTGTGCTTGTAGCCATGGGATACCGAGAATGATAGGGAACAGAGGAGATGGGATAATATCCAAGCACAAGTATTCTCGGTGGCCTTTATTAGAGATAGCCAGTAATGGGCAGGTTTCTTGGGTTATAGGCCCGGACTTGAGATGGGATCCGTCAGCTAGATGGATAGATAACTGACGGGTTTTCGCTTGCAGAGGGATCTGATGACGCTGAGCAAAGTCACTGTCCATGAAGCAGCTGCAAGCGCCGGAGTCAATAATGACTGGGACTTGGATGGTCTTTCCGAGAATCTGTAGTGAGAGAGGTAGAGTAATGTGAGTGGACAGATCCTTCCCAGAACTGTTTGCAAGGTAAGAAGGAAAAGCAAACTGAGACTTACTAGGCCGCACCGGGCAGGTCTGAAGGTAATGTCCGGCTTCCCCACAATAGAGGCATAAGTTGTTTCGGCGTCTTCGCAATCTCTCCTCAGTGGTTAGTGGAGAACGTAAAAGTCCGAGTTGCATGGGCTCCACACTGGAGGTTGTGGGGAAAGCGACAGGTGGACGAAAAGCCGGAGGTGACGGCACTTGAGGCAACATCCAGGTAGGTCTGGAAATTCCAGCTCTTTCCACTCTCCGCTCCCTGAGCCTGCGGTCAAGCTGGATAGTAAGACTAATAAGGTCATCAAGAGAATCAGGCGTACCCACTCTGGCAAGTTCATCCTAAGGCCCTCTGATAGGCCGAGACGGAATTGATGCCGTAAGGCTGCATCATTCCAGCCTGTATCGGAAGCCCATCTGCGGAATTCGGCGACATAGTCCTCAGCAGGGCGGCGGCCTTGTTGTAATGTATGTAGGGTTGCTTCGGCTGTAACAGATCGCTGGGGGTCGTCATAAAGCTGCGCCATCGCTTCGAAAAATGATGAGATGGTGTTCAAGGCTATATCATTTTGTTCCAGGAGACGGTGGGCCCAGGATTGCGGCTCTCCGAGAAGTAGAGAGATTACGAACCCCACCTTGGTGGATTCAAGTGAGAAAGTCCGTGGCTGCAGGGCAAAGTATAGCTCACAAGAATTCCTGAAAGCCCGGAATTTGTGTCGGTCACCCGAAAATCGTTCTGGAGCAGGTACCCGAGGTTCCGGTGGTGGCAAAACCACTGAAGGTGTGGATAGAGCCCGTTCGGGCATGGAGGTCCCAGGTGCCGGGGTTGCCGGGGTAGAAGCCATGGATTGGATGCGACCCTCTAATTGGAAGTAACCCTCTTGCAAGGATTTGACTGCTTGGGTAAGCGAAGCAAGTTGCTGGCATACTGTCTCTAGAGGTGAAGCCCCTCTCTCGGTCTCCGACATCTGGCTGAGTGGTACTATCACGTACCTGGTGGAGACCAAGCTGTAGAGGGGGCTTCTCTTGCACCTCCTGTCCAACACCCCTGATAGAGATGACAGACGGTGTAGGACACAGAGTGGCATGACTATCACGTACCTGGTGGAGACCAAGCTGTAGAGGGGGCTTCTCTTGCACCTCCTGTCCAACACCCCTGATAGAGATGACAGACGGTGTAGGACACAGAGTGGCACGAGGGCCGGTATAGCAGGTGATGTCTTGGCAGAAGACTGATGGCTGTGGATCACCGGATGAACACCTGAAACTGGAACTCGGTGATGCTGGATGAGAAGGCAGGAGCGAAATCGGAACACAAGCCAAGGGGTTGTCAACAGCCGGACAGCACGGGTACAGGAACGTGAGGCAGAAGCGGAGTCAGGATACAAGCCGAAGTCGGTACACAGTCTGGCAGCAAGGTACAAAGGCATAAGGCAAGGCAGGGTCAAACACAGGCTGAGGTCACAAGGCAGGCAGGAATCCAAGGAGAGTCAAAAGGCAAGCCGGGTCGGTGTAACGGGAAATCCACAAGCAGGTCAGGGCACAGGTAAACAGGAACACAAGCTGAAAGACCACTCAGCAATGTGCTCCTGTCACCGCCTGGTATAAATAGGCCGTTTGGCGCCAATTGCGTGCGCACGTTGCGTACGCACGTTCGCGCGTCCGCGCATTGGCGCATTGGCGTGTTCGCGCATTGGCGCATGCGCATTCGCACATTGCTTCCCGTGTGCCTGGGCACGCGCACTGAGCGTCTCTTACAGGAATTGGGACAGTAACGCCATGAGCAAGAAGATCTTGCACTGCCCCCATGAGAGCCATCAAGCGATCGGGAGACAGACGGAGATTTGACGGAAAGAACCTGTCTGCGGGGCGAGATCGAAACTCGATCTTGTACCCTGACCTTGAATGAATCAGTTTGTGAACACATTTGTCCTGAATTAGGCACAGCCAGGGTTCCTGCAAGTAACACAGATGTCCCCCCACCCCTGAGACAGGTGAGGGTGTCGCCTTCATGCGGAAGAAGACTGGGCCGCAGCACCCCCGGACTGACCGGCCTTGGGCTTACCAGACCAGGGCTTGTTGTTACCACCGGAGGCCTTGAAGGATCTGCCTTTTTCCTGCAACCCTGAGGCATGAAAAAGCCCCCAGTGAGCCTTGAAGGAAGGACCCCTCCGCGCGCGGGGTGCTTTACCCTTTGCAGATTGGGGTAGAAAGGTACTCTTACCCCGCTGAGAGCCTTGACCATCTCATCCAAGGAGTCCCCAAAAAGATGATCCCCCAAATAGGGGAGATCAGACACGGTCTTCTTAGAGGCACGGTCCGCTGGTCAGCTCTTAAGCCACACCATGCAGCGGAGTGCTATCCCCACCACAGAAAGTCTTGCGACCAGGAGAGCTTCGTCCATGGCCACATGGCCACAGATACACCATTGCCTGGGCCATTTGGTCTGTGAGCTCAATGAGGGTCGTGGGAGCCGACTCAGCCAGCAAGTTGCTCTTAAGCACCTTGATCCATTCCGTAACCGCCTGAGAAACCAGCACGGAAGCGAACACAGGCTTGAGGAGCGAGCCCGCCACCAAGTACATGTGGCAGGAAAGTGACTCCACGTGCCTGTCCATCGGGTCTTTAAACACCGGTGAGTCCTCCACGGTCACCACTGGGGGTTTACTCAACCTGGAAACAGTGTGGTCCACCTTAGGTGACACTGTCCAGCGATTGGAAACAGGGTCCGCAAAGGGGTAGCGGCATTGAAAACGCTTAGCCAGCATGTGCTTAACGTGTCGTTAGCTCACAATATCGTGAAACTCCTCGGGGCAGGGGAAAACCAGACCTGACTTCTGGGCTTTGCGGGACCCAAAGGAAACCCGCTTACCTGACTGGGTGGGCTCATCATTAATGTTCAAAGTCTCCCTAACGGAGCGAACAAGTGCTTCAACCAAAGCGCGTTCCCGTGCTGCAGCGGAGGAGGACTCCTCCTCTTCCCCATCTGAGTGTGCGGACAGTGATCCTTCAGGGAGGGCAATGTCCGTGGCAACCAAGTCAGGCTCTGAATCAGAAGACAGAGAGGGCATCGCCCGTTTTTGAACATTACCTTGTGACATCAGAAGATCAACTTTGGACACCAAAATTTCAATGGCTGCAGATAAAAAAACTAGGGAAGGTGATCCGGAAGTCCCGGACGCACAAACAAGCTCTGGGGTGAAATTGTCACCCTGGGACTTCATATTAGCAGAAATATAAAAAATGGAACACTGGCCCTTTAAATCAGCAATTGCGGTCTGCACCGCGATCCCGCGCTGCTGCTGTAGTCCCCATTTGTAATGTTAAATAACTGAGCAAGCAATGTGTCTAAGGAACAATGCCCACAAAGCAGTGAAAAACCCCTTATAGTGCCAGAGATATAGAAAACAAACCGCTCTCCACTAGTGATGGACGAACATCGGCCGGGGCGGTTCGCGCACCTCAGCCGCAAATTTTCTCAAATGTCCGCGAACCGCAAGTTTGCGGCAGGACCCATTGACTTTAATGGGAGGCGAACTTTAAAAACCTTTAGTTCATATTTGCAGCCACAAAAGACTTACTAGCTGTGCACAAATAGTCCCACCACATGGACAATGTCATAACAGAAGTATTGCAATTGGAAAAGTTGCCCTAAGTTTTTTTTATTTTTTTATAGCAAAACATTTTATTTTTATTTTTTCATAAATCAGCCAGAACTGACAGCAGCTGGTAAATACATGTCAAATACATATAGGGTCCATTCACACATCTGTAAAATGAGTCCGCATCCATTCCACAATTTTGCGGAACGTTTACAGACCCATTGATTTTCAATTCCAGTCTGAAAAATGAGGCATTCACAGGATAAAGAAGTAAGTGTCGGCCAGTACAGGCCCCAAAAATTAGCCCACATGGGTTTACCTGACAGCTAAGAACGTTGTATTTTGTGGCTGGAGGTACATTAGTCATTGACAGGATACAGAAGTAAGTGTCGGCCAGTATAGGCCCCATAAATTAGCCCACATGGGTTTACCTGACAGCTAAGAATGTAGTATTCTGTGGCTGAAGGTTCATTAGGCATTCACAGGATACAGAAGTGTCGGCCACTATAGGCCCCAAAAATTAGCCCACATGGGTTTACCTGACAGCTAAGAATGTAGTATTCTGTGGCTGAAGGTCATTAGGCATTGACAGAAAAAATAATTGTCGGCCATGAAAGGCCCCAAAAATTAGGCATTCTATGGACATGGAATGCCTTTTATGCCGCTGTATTTAGCGAAGACAAGGACCAGGAATTGTTGTGGGTGGATGGTGGTCTGGCGGATATTTGTGGCCTATCATGAGGAATTTCAATGAAACATGGTCTACTGGTCACATGTGTTGAGATCCATGCCTCATTAATTTTTATAAATGTGATGTAGTCTACACTGTCATGAGCTAGGCGAGTTGTTGTGGAAAATTTGATTGTGGATATTTCTTTAGTTAAATAGTCATAATGTCTCCCAGTGTCAGTTTTACCGGTAATCACTATTCACAGCGAATATTGCTTTAACTGTCATTTGCAGAAAGACTTGAAAACCTTCCATTAAGATGAGATGGCATAATACTTGTAGCAAAGAGAGTCCATCGCACAGATGTATACCCGCCATTCGGGGCCCCGTACTGCTGAGATATGTTTGTGATATGAAATTCTTATCATTTTACCAAGATTAATGGATGGCATCTTTTAGTCATATTTGATCCGTATGACTGAAACACTGCTGCTATTATCTTATGCAGATAAAGCCACATCAACTGGAACAAATAGAATGGTCACTATTAAACATGGTTTATATGAATCATGTTTGATGAGATCCACTAACAGGTAATGGGTCCATGTTTATGGATTGACATGAATGAACAATGAGAAGCCATGTGCTCTGTTCTTTGTGGCAGTTGGGAGCCCCTTTGTTCAGTCGTGTCTATTCATGGGCATCTACTCCACAGTTCCTATTGTACTTTTTGAATGTATACATGTTCTGTGATTGGTGGTTTTGAAGCCACTCCCTGTAACCCCCTTTTGTTAAATAAACCTGCCCTGCCCTGGATGGGACAGTCATTCACAGGGAACCCTCCAGATGGCATCGAATTGACTACAGCAAGCATGTCTGTTTCTTTGCTGCCGAGCACTTGGATAACCTTATACAAAAGAGCTGTATATTGTACTTTTCAGTACAAGGGTTTAATGGCGTTTGGAGCGTATTAATCTTGGGCGCACTGATCGGGTTTCTATGCTCCAAGCCAAATTAATTTCCATGACAGTAATGGCGAGTCAGGCAGTTCTAACAAATGGTTGCTAACTTCACAGCACAAAAAAGGAGGGAAGTGAGTCCAGTTTGCTGCAACAAAGGCCGGCCGTGTGGTAAGACACTTCATTTCAGTTTTTTAAAATTTGTTGCTTTAAACCAAGACTTACTTTCTTTGTCCGCTGTGGAAGTAGAAACACAGCTTAGCAAAAGGACCTTTTCATTTGCAGCATTTGCTCTTTTTTATAACGATCGGGTGTTTTGTAATAATATTTGTGGATGGGGATCAGGTCTATTAATTGGGGGAGAAACCTGTATACAAGGTTCCAAGTTAATACATCCTGGGGTTGTGATATATGTGTTAAATATTCCCTTGTAACATCTCTGTTGTGATATCAGCTTCGTTCGATGAGATAGCAATATATTATCGATCGATGTTAGTTTGGGGGGCAGATTGGTTTGTGTGTGTGCTAGAATTGGTTTTTGGCGGGAACTCGTTTATTAGTGAAACTGTTGGTTGTTTTAGACTCTGACATTTGAATTGAGCA
Source organism: Pelophylax lessonae (assembly GCF_965119305.1). Taxonomy (NCBI): domain Eukaryota; kingdom Metazoa; phylum Chordata; class Amphibia; order Anura; family Ranidae; genus Pelophylax; species Pelophylax lessonae. The sequence continues at coordinate 630,584,736 of NC_138771.1, forward strand.
TAGAGCAGACCGTTTTAGACTTAGTTTCAATTTTAAGTGGCAGATTGTGTTGTGCAGCCTAAACTCAGCATTCCATGAGGATAGCTATTGTCTATATTCTTGTTTTTCTTGTTTTTTTTGTATCTCCTTGTCGTATACCAAGTACCATATGTTTGCTCAAACTCTTTGTTTTGTGCCACCATTTCGTGCCGACCATGTGCTTGGCTGGCGGCCATTTTGTGACATTTAGTTGTGATGCAATTTCCTTTGTGTGGCAGCCATTTTTTGGACTCCCACATTACCATTTTGTTAAATGGTGTTAAAACCCATGTGGCCGAGATGCTATTTTGAGCTTTAACAAACATTTTTCTCTTTTTTGGTTATGTTAAACATTTTTTCTCTATTTTGTTAGTTTTAAAGGGCAACTTTGTTATGTTATTTTTGCACTGTATTTCAGTTTAAAGTGATGTTTCTTCATTTTAATTGAAATTCAACATCTAGGTTACAGGATCATTGCAGTTGTTTTTCTAGCTAGCTTTGTTCATCTTTTTGTTCATATTTAGCATATACATATCCAACCCATCAGCTTTTGTTTTTTGTGTTTTTATGTCTGTTTTTAGTGGTAACTATTTTTGTTTTGTAAGTTTTTGTTTAAGCTGTTTTTGTGGTGTATTTTGTCTCATTTTTGTTGTAACTAAGTTTTTTTCCAATGATAGAGTACATTGTGGAGTGTGACTGATCCATTCTTTTATTGGATTCAGTTTTCAAGTTTGTTTTGTGCTGAGTAGCGGTTGTTTCTCACAGAGGTAGTTTTCGGTACTGCAGGTTGGATTTTAGGTAGAGAGGTTATACCTTCCAGTGTGCAATCAGTAACCAGCATCTCAATTTAATTTTTTTAATGCAACATCAAGGAATAGACTTAAGCCAAGGTTTGTATAGGGAGGACTTTCATTGTGCTTTCGGGATTATTTGGCTGCACGGGTTAGGTTGAAACGAGCTTTTCTGTACTTTGAGCAGTCTACATGAAACGGGTGACTGCGACACGCTTGTTTCAGCCTTCAACGTGTGAGGAGTAGATACCAAAACCCTCCCCACATTTGGCCGTGTAAAATAATTACACGTGATTGGGAGCGAGTGGGGGTTGATGAGCTGTATAGTTGTACGAAGCCACTGGGTTGAAGTCTTCTATCTGACCGGCGCAGGGCCGTGTAAAATAGTCGGAGTCCGGAAGCAGGCCAACACTGTCAAAGTTGGCACCTGGCAGTGTTGCTCCTAAACCAGGTGCAAAGGAGCGATTTGAATCATCATGGGCCATGGTATCGTCTGTCCGGGGAAACGCAGGCCCCCTAAATTAGCCAAACAACTTTTGCGGTACATGAAGTCTGAGTTTGGGGCTCGGGCCATGAGACCCCTCAGGAAGTGGCATAACCAAGGGAAACAGTTGGTGCATCCCTTTTGGAAGGTGTTTTTGATGTCTGCAGATATGAGGAGTTCATTATTGAATTCGGGACTAGGCTCCAGGCAACAAAGATGCTAAGTGTAGCATAATTGTGGCTTCAGAGATCTATTATGGTCAATCAGCAAGGCGTGTATGAGGCGGTTTCAGTCCAGAAGAACCGCATTATGTACACTTGGCCTGATGAGATAGCCGAGTCCAGTGATCTGGTGAGAGAAGTGGAGGAAGCTCTTCCTAGGCTAAATTTAGCAAGACGAGCCAGATCCGCTGACACTGAACCTGTCACTGTCTCTCCTGATTCACGGCTTGTTATCGACTCTACGCCAGTTCTGCTAGGAGAAGCTTGTTTGTTTTTTTAGGTCATTGCATTTCTCTGGTTACCCAACATCTAACCACTCAGAGAATACAGACATCGAAGGACCCCCAAAGACCTTGTAACCTTAAACGATGTACTATTTTTGAACCCTGCATCTCTTCTTCCTGTTAAGAAGGAAGAGAGGGGGGGAGAAGGTCGTGCAGAAAAATGGTAATTTTCAAAACTTCAAATCTCACTTTCTTTCTTTCTCTTTTTCTCTCTCTCTCTCTCTCTTATCAATTTCCAACTTTAGTAGGAACAACACGATTGTCTTTCTTTGATGGAGTGGCAATCAGTGGCTGTCAGTCCAGTGAAGAAGACCCCCATTCCAGATGCTAACCTTTTTGTCGATGGTTCCAGGTACTACACCCCAGGTGGCAAGACATAGAGATCAGAGGATCCATTTCTATATAGATTCAAGATACGCTTTTTTGGGCTGGCACATGACTGTGGTCCTGTCTGGAAGGAAAGAGGGTTCTTGACTAGTTTGGGGAGGTTGGTGAAACGTGCGGGGTTAATAGAGCTGTTCATTGCCTTTTGCTTGCCACATGACATAACCATTCTGAGGGTAAAGGCTCATACTACTGAGATGACTATGGAAGCCAATGGAAATGCCTTGGCAGATAGAGCTGCTAAGGAAGGTGCTCTGAGCCCTGTGACAGAGACCCTGATGCTAGCCATCCCCTCTGATGTGTCGCTAGAGGAATTTAAGAAACTGCAGTCCCAAGCGGAAGTTCAGGAAAAGAGGAAATGGATGGTTTTTGGGGCTACACAGGGTACAGATGACATCTGGGTCTTGATGGTAAATGGTGTCCCTTTTTCCCTTTTTCCAATGATAGCCCACTCGGCTCATTACCCCGGGCACCAGTCGAATATGGTTATGTGTGCATAGGTGGAGGAGCATTGGATTGGCGGCAAACAGGTCTAATAGCTGGGTGTGCTCCAAACACCCACCTAGCTGTTACACCCCAGCAATGGCAGACATTCGTTTTATCATGAAGACAACCAAGAGACACTTGTCCACAGAATTTAATGACACATTCCTAGAGGGTAACATCAGTTATGGTTTTAATATTAGCTCTGACTCCTGTTCTTTGCTGGTCAATACAATTTGGGTATTGGGACAAACAGGTAGTCCACAGATGGGCTTTAACTTTAGTTTTGCCACTGGAACTAGATTTGTAGGATCTACAACCTGTGGGACAGGTATAGCAGTCATCTCACCAATGAAACCCTGGGTGTTTTTACTGGAGGAGAAAATGGTACTAGAGTTTCCTTTAGCTTCCAAGGGGGGTTTCTGCAAATTCATAGGAGAAGACTGCTGTACCTGGATAGCAGACACCAGTGATAAGGCCCAGGCCCATATGGATAAGGTAACTTCATTGCAAGACAAATAACAACAAAGAGCAGAGCCGCTCAGGTGTCAGTTCAATGGGTGGTGCTGGTCAGATCCGCCGTCCAAGCTATGAAGAATCCAAAAAAGTAGACCGCACTCAGGAAAGTAAGATGAAAACAATCAAAACTCCTTTATTCTTCTTCGGTGCAGCAGACAGACAGTACAATGCACATAACAGACGTGCCGGGTTAACGCGTTTCACGAATTAAATCGCTTACTCATAACCATACACTGTGGAGCTGTGGAAGCCGACGTACATTTGTAGGTAAACCAAAAAAGAGGGAGGTGACCGAAGAATGTAATTACTTGCACCTTGAATTGATTAATTGATGGAAAACAGATGTAGGTTCAGCAAGTCCACAGTCCCACAGTGAAAGACAAATAGATACAAAACTCCTTCACCCAGTGGGGGAATGGAGGTATACATACGAACAATATAAAACCATATGTATGACTAATACAGAAAAATATATATATAAAGATATAAAACAATGACTGAAAAATCGGGAACCAAAAAATAAATGAGTCATGTATGAATAAATGAAAAACTTTTTTTCTTCATCATCAAATGCTTTTAAATGCTTCAAACCCCGGTGGCGTAGACATAATAGATGAAAAACAAAGTATATGTAAAAAATGGTCGTTCAGTGTGTGGAGAGGATCCTTCAAATGTGGATCGTGGCTATGTGAAAAATCGTATGTAAAAAAGATAGATTGTTGGAATAACATACCAAATATTTTTACTGATATTAATCCTAAAAAAAGGAAAAAATAAAAATATGAAAAAATGTGAAAAAAGTAAAAGATACTGGTGAAAAAAAGGAACCACAGTATTGACGATAGTTGAAAACACGTAAATCAATATAAATAAAAATGAATGGTGATGGTGAAAAATGTGGAGGTAAATGAACTCATGAATTCATGAATATAAAATATAATGACAATGGTAAAAAAATATAAGAAAGTAATTGTTTTTCTTCCAAAAATGTGTGAAGGGTGATGAAGTGAAAAGGGATATAATGATGAATGTGATATGGTGAGAAGTTACAATCCGTCAAGTGTGTAGCATAATCAATGAACATTAATTAATGTGTAAAGACAACACAAAACACGGGATGAAACTAAAGTTAAAATGCAACTGGTGTGCGTAAGTGATGAAATGTAATAGAAATATGAATTAACATATCAATGGGGACGACTCATATAAAGAATATAAAACATAAATTGTCACGCCACCAGGGGATAAGCACCGGAAAAAGTTTATAGGTTCCCAATTTTTACAGATGTATCTAGACTGACACCAAAATCGCCATGTATGAATTCACTAATTAAATATGCAATTAATTGATCGATCAAATACATAATTCAGAGAATACACTCGAAAATAGAAAAATATGCATACAAGATATAGAAAAACCATTTCATAAAAGTCATTTCATGAAAGTATATTCCATTTGTTTGAGTGTATCCGTGAATGTAATGGGACATATAAATATGGTGAAGAGCCAGTAAACATAAATTTAGCATGGAAAATCACCATATATGGAGAATATAATAGGGTATGAACTGGAATGGAGATATGGCGGCATGGTGTCAAAGAAAAGGAAGATCCCCTCTTCCAATGGTGACTTTGTTAGTCAAAAAATCATTGAATAAATATAGACATTATGACTAGTAACCATAATTGGCAATTAGACAGCTTGTTGGCCTTAAATGGATGCAAATTAATTGCAACAAAAAATGACAATAGAAATAAAGTGACTGGTGCATAGAATATATCAAAAAAGGGGGGAAGGGCTCGGAGAAGCTCGGAACGAGCCTCAAACGGAGCCTCGAAACAGGGGAGTGATCATGACTTGGCATGGGACTTAAGAGCCTGAAAAACAGACCATGTTATTAAGAGGAAAAAGGAAGTAGGATAAAAAGAAAAAAGAAAGAAAAAAAGAGAAAAAGGGAACTCTCGAAGCCATATGGAGCTACGTGGCAGAATCCTACAAACCATACCGGATGGCGATCAAAAAACAGAAGCAAATGACTCCTGACGTATAGCCATGAATAACCGCGGGGTTCATGGCTGAAAACCATAAAATTTAAAGTATAAATAGAAATAAAAAAACAAAAAAATCAAAAATTCAAAAAATCAAGAAATCAAAAAAGCCGAAAATAAATATATATGTATAAAGAAGAAAAGGGGAGAGGGAGACTCACTCATAAAAATGAGTGACGTCCCACTCAAAATTTAATCCCTGTGGAATGCGAGTTTGAAGCCTAAAAATCCAAGAGACCTCCTTTTTACATAATATACGGAAAATATCCCCGCCTCTAATTGGTTTAGTAATGCGCTCTATGACCTGAACCTGTACTAGGGACAAGTCGCCTCCATGGTTGTGATTAAAGTGGCGTGCCACATTGGTTGATTTAGATAGTCTAATGTCACTTAGATGTTCCCTGAACCTATCTTTGAGTCTGCGAGTGGTTCTACCTACATATTGTATCAAACAGGCCTTGCAGGTTATAAGATATATGACATATTCTGAATTACAGTTAAAAAACTTTTCTAAATGAAAAGCCCTTTCGCTTACCGAAGACTTAAAGATGTTTCCATGGAGGATATGGGGGCAAGTGACACAATCGGTCATGCCACATTTGTAGTTGCCTCTACAGTATAGCCAAGTAGGGGATTGTTTAGGTTTTTTGGAAAGATAAAGGCTGGGTGATAAGACGTTGCCCAAGGTGACAGCTCTTTTGGCAACTATATTGACTCCCTCGTTTAGAATGTTAGCACATATATCATCAGTATTGAGAAGCGGTAGATGTTTCTGAATAATTGTTTTGACTTTGTGAAATTCTAAACTATATGGGAGAGACAACGTAATAGAGGGCATAGGTTTAGAGTTTTTCATGTGGGTAAATGAAGTGCGGTTGTGTCTATGTTTATTGCTGGCTTTAGATTTCTGATTAACAAATTTATTTAGAGTATTATTTGTGTTGGAACATGGTTGTTTATTCAGGAGATCAGTTCGATCTCTATTAAGGGCCATAACATATGCTCTGTTGATCATCCATTGCGGATATCCTCTAGCAAGGAATCTAGATCGTAAAGAAAGTGATTCTTTTTTAAAATCCGCAATATTCTTGCATATTCGGCGCAATCTCAAGAACTGCCCAACCGGTATGCCTTTCAGTGTATGCATTGGGTGGCTAGATTTCGCATGTAACAGGCTGTTGCCTGACAATGGTTTCCTATATAAATTGGAGACAACTCTGTCACCCGAATGACTCAAGGAGACATCTAAAAATTCGATTTTGTCTGGGCTCCTATGTCCCGTGAATTTTAGATTAACCGAATTGTTATTGAGGTACTTCAAAAATGCATTTAAATCAACATCATGATGGCAAACAAAGATCAGATCGTCAATGTATCTAAAGAACAGAGCGATCTGATCTCTGAAGGGATTTCCACCTCCAAAGATGTGGGGTCTCTCCCACCAACCCATGTAAAGGTTGGCGAGAGAGGGGGAGAACTTGGCTCCCATCGCTGCCCCACATCTTTGGAGGTAGAAATCCCCGTCAAAGGTAAAATAATTGTGTGTTAACAAAAATTGAAGGACTTCAAGAATATACAGTTGTTGATCAGCAGGTAGGCTTGTATTATGTGACAACATAGTTTTTATAGCTAGTAGAGCCAGATCATGGGGTATTGAGGAATAGAGGCTAGTGACATCACAGGTGATCCATACATAGTGCTCCTTCCAGACAAAATCTTCCATGATATTTAATAGGTGTGTGGTGTCTTTTAGGAAACCTGGAAGGCTATGTACTAGACCTTGTAGTTGCCCATCCAACCACTCCCCAAGTCTCTCACAAAGGGACCCAATACCTGAAACAATAGGTCTTCCCAAAATAGGGTCTAAACCTTTGTGGACCTTGGGGAGATGGTGGAATATGGGTATGACAGGAGAAATGGGGACTAATTTTTCAGTGTCTTTGGTAGAGAAAACCCCTAGAGATGCCCCCTTATTGATCAAAATCATAAGTTGTTTTTTGAAGATGTTGGTGGGGTCATTTTTAAGAGATTGATAGGTACATGTATCCCCTAGCTGCCTGAGGGCCTCTTTTTTGTAAATATCGCTATCTAGTACCACAACCGCTCCCCCTTTATCAGCATTTCTGATGACAATAGATGTATCCTCTTTTAAGGATTTCAATGATACTCTCTCTTGTCTAGTGAGATTATCTTGGGATATGGTTACTACAGGGGGGGCTGTGGCTGCTAGTGAAAATAAATCTTTTTCTACCAATTTCTGAAAAAGGTCCATATTAGAGGATCTAGATTGTATGGGATAAAAGTTGGAAGAGGAAGTGATGGCGATATTCCTCATTCCATCTTGGCCATAATCCTGTATAAAATCATAATTTTCCCTTGCCAAGTCCTCCAACTCAGTAATGGCACAAACTTCACGAAATGTGGATACAGCGCCATGTGAGTCATTCGAGTAGTTGATGTCAACCAATTCATCGTTGCTGGAGGAAGGCTCATCTTGATTGAAGAAATGTCTCTTTAAAGTTAAATTGCGGATGAACTTGTTTATATTGAGAACAGTTTCAAATGGGTCAAAATGAGCGTGCGGGCAAAAGTTTAAGCCTTTGGATAAAAGGCTGATGTCATCTGCGGTAAGTGACCTTTTTGATAGATTGATAACATTCGATGTATGTAGATAAGGATCTGAAGAAGTATTTTTTGTTATTATTTCCGATGAGATCTGAGTCGGTGTTGGCCATCTGAATGACCCGCGGTGTCTCTATCCTCCCCGTCTGGTTGCCTTTTTCCTTTTCTCCTGGTGAATCTCCTGTTCTTCTTGGGGGCCTCGTTTTTTGACGCCGATTGTACATGAGTATTGTTCCCTGATCGTGATGTTTGTGGATACTCCATAGATGTATCCGATGTAAGGGGTAGAGATGTATCTGTCGCACCTGTCTCTGGGTCAGAAAAGCTTACTCGTTTTTTGGGATATTGTCGATACCAAGTGTTGGCTTTTTTCCATGTGTAGACGTTTTTAGTCTCATAGTCAATCTGATCCCGGAGCAGCTTTTCCTGTTTGCCTTTAATGGTATCTGTATCTATTTTGTCAATTTTCTCATTTAAGTGTTGGTCAAATTCAATGAATGAGGGCGTTTCTTTGAATGGAAGTAAATCCGTTTGTAATTTAGAAATGTCCTCATGTAATTTGTCTAATTCAAGGGATTTGGAGCTGACAATAAGTTTCATTAAATCAAAAGAACATCTTGAAAGCGTGTCAGTCCATTGTTGCTTAAGGTCTTCATTATATAAATCAAAGGTTGGAAATTTTTTGATTCGGAGACCCCTGGGAATTCGTGCAACATCGATGTATTCGTTTAAGGTGGTCTTTTCCCAGTATGCCCTCACTTCCTTTACCATCAATTTTTCTAATTTATGAAAATTAGTTTTGACCGAACATGAAGTATCATCCTTGGTGTTTTTTAAAGTGGCTTGTGCATCATGTCTGAGAGGATTATTGTTCAGCTGTCTAAGCGTCCGGCTGAGAGGGGGTAATTCCATGTCTGTTATAAAGTGCAATCTGTCTGTACTGTATACAAGTCCATATAATGTGAAGAATATACAGGAGAAGTTCAAATGAAAGAACTCACCGGGCTGGCTGTATTTCACGGAGACAAATAACAACAAAGAGCAGAGCCGCTCAGGTGTCAGTTCAATGGGTGGTGCTGGTCAGATCCGCCGTCCAAGCTATGAAGAATCCAAAAAAGTAGACCGCACTCAGGAAAGTAAGATGAAAACAATCAAAACTCCTTTATTCTTCTTCGGTGCAGCAGACAGACAGTACAATGCACATAACAGACGTGCCGGGTTAACGCGTTTCACGAATTAAATCGCTTACTCATAACCATACACTGTGGAGCTGTGGAAGCCGACGTACATTTGTAGGTAAACCAAAAAAGAGGGAGGTGACCGAAGAATGTAATTACTTGCACCTTGAATTGATTAATTGATGGAAAACAGATGTAGGTTCAGCAAGTCCACAGTCCCACAGTGAAAGACAAATAGATACAAAACTCCTTCACCCAGTGGGGGAATGGAGGTATACATACGAACAATATAAAACCATATGTATGACTAATACAGAAAAATATATATATAAAGATATAAAACAATGACTGAAAAATCGGGAACCAAAAAATAAATGAGTCATGTATGAATAAATGAAAAACTTTTTTTCTTCATCATCAAATGCTTTTAAATGCTTCAAACCCCGGTGGCGTAGACATAATAGATGAAAAACAAAGTATATGTAAAAAATGGTCGTTCAGTGTGTGGAGAGGATCCTTCAAATGTGGATTGTGGCTATGTGAAAAATCGTATGTAAAAAAGATAGATTGTTGGAATAACATACCAAATATTTTTACTGATATTAATCCTAAAAAAAGGAAAAAATAAAAATACGAAAAAATGTGAAAAAAGTAAAAGATACTGGTGAAAAAAAGGAACCACAGTATTGACGATAGTTGAAAACACGTAAATCAATATAAATAAAAATGAATGGTGATGGTGAAAAATGTGGAGGTAAATGAACTCATGAATTCATGAATATAAAATATAATGACAATGGTAAAAAAATATAAGAAAGTAATTGTTTTTCTTCCAAAAATGTGTGAAGGGTGATGAAGTGAAAAGGGATATAATGATGAATGTGATATGGTGAGAAGTTACAATCCGTCAAGTGTGTAGCATAATCAATGAACATTAATTAATGTGTAAAGACAACACAAAACACGGGATGAAACTAAAGTTAAAATGCAACTGGTGTGCGTAAGTGATGAAATGTAATAGAAATATGAATTAACATATCAATGGGGACGACTCATATAAAGAATATAAAACATAAATTGTCACGCCACCAGGGGATAAGCACCGAAAAAAGTTTATAGGTTCCCAATTTTTACAGATGTATCTAGACTGACACCAAAATCGCCATGTATGAATTCACTAATTAAATATGCAATTAATTGATCGATCAAATACATAATTCAGAGAATACACTCGAAAATAGAAAAATATGCATACAAGATATAGAAAAACCATTTCATAAAAGTCATTTCATGAAAGTATATTCCATTTGTTTGAGTGTATCCGTGAATGTAATGGGACATATAAATATGGTGAAGAGCCAGTAAACATAAATTTAGCATGGAAAATCACCATATATGGAGAATATAATAGGGTATGAACTGGAATGGAGATATGGCGGCATGGTGTCAAAGAAAAGGAAGATCCCCTCTTCCAATTTTTCAGTCATTGTTTTATATCTTTATATATATATTTTTCTGTATTAGTCATACATATGGTTTTATATTGTTCGTATGTATACCTCCATTCCCCCACTGGGTGAAGGAGTTTTGTATCTATTTGTCTTTCACTGTGGGACTGTGGACTTGCTGAACCTACATCTGTTTTCCATCAATTAATCAATTCAAGGTGCAAGTAATTACATTCTTCGGTCACCTCCCTCTTTTTTGGTTTACCTACAAATGTACGTCGGCTTCCACAGCTCCACAGTGTATGGTTATGAGTAAGCGATTTAATTCGTGAAACGCGTTAACCCGGCACGTCTGTTATGTGCATTGTACTGTCTGTCTGCTGCACCGAAGAAGAATAAAGGAGTTTTGATTGTTTTCATCTTACTTTCCTGAGTGCGGTCTACTTTTTTGGATTCTTCATAACTTCATTGCAAGGCAGAGCCAGAGCTATAGCTAGCGAGGGTTGGAATCTTTTTAAGGCTTTGGGAGGCTTCGGATTTTTTGTTCTCTATTGGAACTTGGCTGAAGGAAATAGGAGTATATATACTTATGTTGTTCTTGTTTCTATTCCTCTTATATGCCGTGGTGAAATTATCCTGTTGTCTGGTCGACCGAGTCACCAAAGCCCGTGCAGATGACCTCGTCCTGATTGCTGAGACAAGACGCCCCAAGATCCTGCCCCTGCATCCGACGCCAAGGACCAGACCGAACGCTGATCAACGCATCCCATCATCTCATGCCCTCCCTCTGAAGTCATCTCCCGAGGAGCGGAACCCAAGTGTAGTTTCCTTTCGATGGATTGTTTTTACCCGTTTTTTTTTTTTTCATTTTTATAAACTTTTTGAAATTGATTGTTTTTATCGTGAGAAGAACTGTTCTGTTTTTTGGAAGAAGAAGAAGAAGATTCATCAAGGGACACATGGGAGCATATGAAAAAGAGGAGGGGCTGTTGTGGAAAATTTGATTGTGGACATTTCTTTAGTTAAATAGTCATAATGTCTCCCAGTGTCAGTTTTACCGGTAATCGCTATTCACAGCGAATATTGCTTTAACTGTAATTTGCAGAAAGACTTGTTAGTGAAAACCTTCCATGAAGATGAGATGGCACAATACTTGTAGCAAAGAAAGTCCATCGCACAGATGTATACCTGTCATTCGGGGCCCCGTACTGCTGAGATATGTTTGTGATATGGAATTCTTCTCATTTTACCAAGATTAATGGATGGCATATTTTAGTCATATTTGATCCGTATGACTGAAACACTGCTGCTATTATCTTATGCAGATAAAGCCTCATCAATTGGAACAAATAGAATGGTCACTATTAAACATGGTTTATATGAATCATGTTTGATGAGATCCACTAACAGGTAATGGGTCCATGTTTATGGATTGACATGAATGAACAATAAGAAGCCATGTGCTCTGTTCCTTGTGGCAGTTGGGAGCCCCTTTGTTAAGTCGTGTCCATTAATGGGCATCTACTCCACAGTTCCTATCGTACTTTTTGAATGTATACATGTTCTGTGATTGGTGGTTTTGAAGCCACTCCCTGTAAGTCCCTTTTGTTAAATAAACCTGCCCTGCCCTTTATGGGACAGTCACTCACAGGAAACCCTCCAGATGGCATCCAATTGACTACAGCAAGCATGTCTGTTCATTTCTTTGCGGCCGAGAGCTGTACATGCGCTTATCGGTCACAATCCGCCCTGCTGCGCTGAACGTCCTTTCAGACAGGACACTGGACGGGGGGGGCAAGCCAACAGTTCCATTGCAAATTGTGCAAGCTCTGGCCAGAGGTCAAGCCTGTTCACCCAGTAGTCCAGGGGTTCATCACTCCTCAGAGTGTCCACATCGGCCTTTAACACGATGTAGTCGGACAACTGTTGATCTAGGCATTCCCTGATGCTGGATCCGGAGTACAGCTGTCGATGGGTCGGCTGAAAGAAGGATCTCATATCTGAAGTTACCAAGACATCTTCAAACCGCCCTCTTCTTGCAGGCACTGTTGGATTTCTACCCGCAACTGTCTCTCAGTGAGTGGAAATTCCTCTGCCAGCACACGCAAAAGCAGAATGCAGCATTTCTCGCAGCAAGGCCTGGAAGTGCTGCATTCTGACCGCCATCTGTGATGGTGGTAACATTTCTGCCATTTTTTGTTTGTACCAGGGGTCTAAGTACGTTGCCACCCAGTACTGGTCCTTGCCCTTTAATGCTTTTTATAGGGGGGTCCCCCTTAAAAAACTGGAGCATGAAGGCCCCCTTTCGCACTAAACTGGATGCGCTGTAGAGGCCTGCTCCTGCTCATCATCCAGGATAATGTCATCCTTGTTCTCCTCCCCCCCATCCATGGACAACACCAGGGATCCCAGAAAGGTTTAAAGCACGCTCTTCTTGCTCCTCATCCGCCCCAGCACCATCCTCCTCTGACTCCTCTTCAGACTCCTGTTGTTGACTTGTCTCAGATGGAGTAGCACCCCCTGGGAATTCATCCAACATTGCGACTTCCTCATCTTCCTGCTCCTGCTCCTCGATGGCTTGATCAATGACACGACGCAATGCATGCTCCAGAAAGAAGACATAAGGTACGATGTCACTGATGGCGCCCTGGCCATGACTGACCAGTTTGGTGATCTCATCAAATGGCTGCAGAAGTCTGCAGAAGTCGCGCATGAGCAGCCACCGGCGAGGTGAAAAAAACCCAAGCTCCCCAGAACCTGTCCTGCTGCAGATTTCGTACTGGTAGTCGTTAACTGCACGTTTCTGCTGGAGCAGCCTATCAACGTCGGGTAGTCACAAATAAGACGCCTGACGGGCAGGTTGTGTCGCCGCTGAATGTCAGCAAGACGAGCCATGGCTGTGTAAGATCTTTTGAAATGCCCGAGATTTTCCTGGCCTGCCGCAAGACGTCTTGGACCCCAGGGTATTTGGCAATGAATCGCTGCACGACCAACTTCAGGACATGTGCCATGCATGGCACGTGTGTAATTTTGTCCTGTTTCAGCGTGCTCAGCAGATTGGCACCGTTGTCACACACCACTTTACCAACTGTCAAATTGAGCGGTGTCAGCCACTGATCTGCCTGTGAATGCAAAGCTGAAAGGAGTGCAGGACCAGTGTGGCTCTAGGCACAATAGACGCAGCAGAGCATGGCAACGACTCATCTGGCATCTGGAATAGGTTCTGGGGATCTTGGGTGGCCCAGCGGAAGAGACGGTAGCAGCGGAAAAGGAGAAGTCAGCCAAGGAGGAGAGGGAGAATGGAGTAGGAGGAGAAGAAGAAGAAGAGGCAGGCCTGCATGCAATCCGTGGCGGTAAAACCAAATCTACACAGGTGCCACGGGTTACATGCTTGACGGTTCACCCAGTGGGCAGTAAAAGTTATATACCTTCCCTGCCCGTGTTTGCTAGACCATGTGTCTGTGGTCAGATGTATCTTGGCACCGACACTGTGTGCCAGAGATACATTCACTTGCCGCTGAACATGGCCATACAGCTCTGGAATGCCTTTCTGCGAGAAATATTTCCTGCCTGGGACCTTCCATTATGGTGTTCCAATGGCCACAAATTTCCGAAAGGCCTCCGAATCCACCAGTTGATATGGCAGTAGCTGGCGGGCTATCAGTTCCGACAAGCCAGCAGTCAACCGTTGGGCAAGAAGGTTATCCGGGGTCATCATTTTTTTACGCTCCAACATTTGGGCCACGGAATCCTTCCTTTTTCCAGAACAATGTGAGGACAGCATGATGGAAGGCGGAGGACAATTGTGAGGAGAGAGGAGAAGGAGAAGAGGCTGGATGGTGAGAGCCTGGAGTGTGGCTTTGTGGGTTCTGACGGCGTTGCTCCCACTGGGCTCGGTGATGGGAGTCCAGGTGCCTTCTTAAGGCGGTCGTCCCTAGGTGAGTGTTGGGCTTACCGCGACTTATGCGTTGACTGCAAAGGCTGCAGATGGCAACACTATTGTCAGCAGCTGACACATTAAAAAAAAGCCCACACTGCGGAGCCATGTGCCGGCGTCCTGGGAGCGCCAGATATGACTGTACATGGTTGATGGCTCACTCCTGATACATTAGCAGTCTGCTTTGTCCCTCCTGAGCAATGTAACTTTCGCCTGCTTCTCTTCCCTATCTGCTGGTCCGTCTCTCCCTCTGAACTCCCCTCCTCTTCCTCTCTTGTTGGCCACCCACGTGACGTCAATAGACACGTCATCATCGACGTCACCTTCCCCACCACTAACATTATAGATCTCAGAGTAGGCAGCAACAGCGGGGACCAACCTCCTTGGGCTGATCTGGGTACTGTCGTCAGACTGCTGAGTGGCGGCTGTTGCTACCTCCTCTTCCTGATCTGATGCCAAGAATGGCTGCACATTGCAAATGTCTTGTGATGGATCGGAAAATAATTCCAGTGACTCAAGCGGAGGGTATATGGTGGTGGTGGTGGTGTTGGTGGTGGTGTCTTTGGGGGTGCACACAGCAGAGAGTGAAGAGGGTGCAGATAGAGAGAATGAGGAGGGTGCAGAAGAGGAAGGCGGAGTGAGCCACTCAACCAAGTCTGGTGCATCTTTTGACGTAATCGAACGCACCTTCTGAAACTTCACACTTTGGCTCCGGCCTACTGCTCCTGCCCTACCCCTACCACCCCTGCGTAAGAGCCTGCCTCTTCCTCTGCCTGTCATTTTTTAAATTACCCTGTGACAAAGGCCTCCAGAGAAGCGCAGTATATGTGGAACAAGGTATATAACACGCCGCTTCAATCTGTGGTATTGGGGGGCCACTGGTCTATCACACCAGTTCTACAAAAAAATGGCCAATAACAAATTGACAATTTTTATTGGGTTTTATTTTTTACAGATACAGACCAATTAAACCATAAAAAAATAATACATACATCAGGATAAACAACAAGAAAAGAGAAAGAACCCCCCCCCCCCCCCGAAGTGTAAAAAAAATGATTCATCATTATGCTCATTGTGAATCCAAACTCAGCATATCACACTTGTGGCAAATCCAAGCACACCCACAAAAAAAAAAAAAACCCCACTAAAGAATAATCTAAACAAACGTATTCAAATAATCCCCCCATGAAAGGGGGTAATAAATAAATTGAGAAGACCCTTCCTTGGGATTTAGTGCAAAATGTGTCTTTCCCCCTAATGGGAATATCGTGTATTTAGAGGCGTAGCCAGACCTTGTAAGACCCCCTAGG
The DNA here is from genome assembly GCF_965119305.1 of Pelophylax lessonae. Lineage (NCBI taxonomy): Eukaryota > Metazoa > Chordata > Amphibia > Anura > Ranidae > Pelophylax > Pelophylax lessonae. Next base: position 630,600,464 of record NC_138771.1, read on the forward strand.
ATCTTACATAAAGAGGAAAAAAAAAAAAAACCCCTTGAAAAATTTGACAACATAAAAGGGTATGGGTCGGGAGGGGAGGAGGGCACATACCCATGCAACGCAAAATCTACACCTCAATAGAATTGGAGTAAACCTCTGACCCAGTGAAAGATACCCACGGCAGCCACCGAGCTCTAGTCACCTCCTCTGAATTTTTTAACACCGATGTCAGTTCCTCCATCTTATGAATCTCTTTAACTTTTTCGAACCACATTTTCAGAGAGGGAGTCTGAGTTTGTCTCCATAAAATAGGTATGCATGCCTTCGCAGCATTTAAGAGTCTAAGTGTCAGAGATTTTATATATTTTTTTGATGATCCCTTTGTAAGATGCAGAAGACATAAAGCGGGATCATCCTGTATCTCTACCTCTGTCAACTGTTTAATTATTACAGCGATTTTCATCCAAAATACCCTTATCAGGGGACATGACCAGAAGATATGGACCATAGTCCCAACTTCCGATCCACAACACCAACAACTGTCCGTGTATTTCTCATCCATTTTATGTAGCACCTCAGGGACTCTATACCACCTAGTGAGTATTTTGTAGCCCATCTCCTGAATCTTACAATCCATAGATGTTTTATGAACTGTAGCCAAAATTGTGTTGACTTGCCCAGGGGTTAAGGATATCTCAAGCTCATGTTCCCACCTCTGTATAAACGAGAGGTGTTGATCTTCTTGCTCTTCTGACAACCATGTATAAAATAAAGATATCAAATGTTTGGGTGGGGTCTTCAAGATACATATCTCTTCGAAGGGGGTTAATTTCCTAGGGACATACCCCCCTTTCTGATATGTCCTCAGGAAGTGTCTTAATTGAAAAATACTGAAATAATCCAGATCAACATCTGGCCATTCCGCAATCTCTTCCTGTGTAGGTATTTGCCCCTTCTTCCATATATCATATATACGAACTTTACTGACATGTGCCAAACTTCGTACCTTTGCGCTTACACATCCCGGAGGGAATTCAGGGTTCCCTAAGATCGGTATCAGTGGGGATGGACTGGGGGATATCTTAGAGAAATGTTGAATACGTCTGGTTTCCCGTATTGTCGTCCCTATAGTAGGATGTGCATACACCTCGTCCGCAGAAGAGTATATCGACCATAGTGCAGGAGGGGTCATTTGGCCCGCCTCGTATACCTCAAGCCCAACCCATCATTTAAGGGCCCCATTGAAATTCCAGTCCACTACCCGTGTCAAGTGAATAGCTCTATAATACCTACGAATATCCGGAAATCCTATCCCCCCCCCGGTCTTTGGGGAGGTGCAGGGTCTGTAACCGGATCCGCGGGGATCTTTGAGCCCAAATGAAAGAGCGGAACATCGTCTTAATCTGCTGAAAAAAAGTAGACGGAATTGCAATTGGTAGGGCCTGCATTATGTATAGAATCCTAGGTAAAACATTCATTTTTAGTGCATTACACCTACCAAACCAAGTTAAAAATAGCTGTTGCCAGCTTCTCAGGTCTCCCTTGATCTTCCTCAATAAAGGTAGAAAGTTTTTCCTATATAAATCTGAGGGGTCTGCTGTAATCTGGACCCCCAAATATTTTATCGAGCCCTCAGCCCAACAGAATGGGAATGATGTGCGAAATTGGAGTTCCTCCTGTATTAACATAGATATGCTCAGTGCCGACGACTTAGTAAGATTAATTTTGTAGTTAGCTAAAACTCCGTATTCTCTGAGTGCCTCCAGTATATTTGGGAGAGATACTATGGGATTAGTAACGAAAAATATGAGATCATCTGCAAAGGCAGCCACTTTGTGCTGCTCACCAGCAACCCACATCCCTGATATATTGGGAGATCTACGTATTGAACATAGAAAAGGTTCAAGTGTTAAAATGAAAATGAGAGGGGACAACGGGCAACCTTGCCTGGTCCCGTTCGATATTAAAAAAAAGTCTGATCTCTACTCATTCACCCGTACAGCTGCTGATGGATTAGCATATAATGACAGAATGAATGTTAACATCTGTGGACCCAATCCAATATATGACAGGGTGGCCTTGATGAAACTCCAGGCCACCCTGTCAAATGCTTTCTCCGCGTCAGTAGAGAGCATCACCATTTTGTTACAGGAAACATGAGCTGCATGAATAATATCTATGACCCGGGTGGTATTGTCCCTTGCTTCACGCGATGGAACAAAGCCCACCTGGTCATAGAGTATTATATGTGGAATATAAGGAATGAGGCGATTTGCAAGTATTTTTGCTAAAAGTTTTGTGTCGCAATTCAGGAGAGAAATTGGGCGATAACTGCCACAGAGAAGGGGATCTTTCCCCTCTTTCAATATAAGCGTTATATACGCCCTCAGTGAATCTAAAGGCAATGCCAAGCCGTCCCGAAGAGAATTCATATGCCCCAAATGGGGATGTATCAGGTGAGACCTGAAGTGTTGATAATATAACATTGTGAGTCCATCTGGACCCGGAGCTTTATGTGTCTTAGCCTGGGATATTGCAACGGCCAGTTCTGTTTCTGTAATCTCTCCTTCCATGGGAGTGCTTGTTCCGCAGCTAACACCGGCATACCAGAGTTTTGAAGGTTTGATTCAATCCGTTCTAACTGTTTATTTTGGTTTACTTTTCCATTCCCTTCACTCTGCTGATTATATAAGGATTGATAGAATGTACGAAATTCACCTGCAATTGCCGATGATGTGGACACCTCTCCACCTCCCGCCCCCCTAATACGGGGGATGTGCTTTTGTTGCCTAGGTCCCCTCAGGGCCCTTGCCAACATCATCCCTGGTTTGTTTGCAAATTCAAAGGAGTATCTTTTAAGCCATATCAATCTCCTATTTATCTTTAAGAATAAGATACTATTTAATTCCTCTCTTGCCCGGGTAAGAGGGGCCAGATGTTCAATGGCCAGGGATCTTTTGTGGAGTCTACTTAATTCTTCAATTTGAGAAAGCAGCTCGTTCACCTTTTTCTCCTGGATTTTTTTTTTGTTGAGAAGCCAGCCGCATAATAACCCCTCGAACCACAACTTTATGGGCCTCCCAAATAATTGGAGGAGATAAAGAGTCATCTTTATTTTCTAGAAAATAGTTTTTCAATGCTTCCTCAATTTCCCCCCCCGTCTCTGGATTTTGCAGGAGTGATTCATTCAAACGCCATGTAGTAGGTCTAGGTGGCATAGAATCCCATCCCATGCAGACATGAGTTGGGGCATGATCTGATATAGAAAAATTGTCGATGCTGGAGGAGAATACCAACGGAAGATCTGACTGAGAGACCAGGATGCGGTCTATTCTAGAGTAGGCGTTGTGGATCGGAGAATAATAGGTATAGTCCCTTACATTCGGGTGCATTAACCGCCAAGGGTCGACAAGATTTAAAAATGAAAGTTCACGCTGCAGACGCCGCAGTCGCGAGTATGAAATACAGGAAGATTTCTTTGAGGTATCTATAAGGGGTTCTGGCACAAAATTAAAATCCCCCCCCCCAAGACCAAATGACCTTCCCTAAAACCCAAAATGACCGGTATCAACTGTTGTAGAAAAGCTAGGTGGTCTGAGTTGGGTAGATACACATTCACCAGTATGAGATCTGTCCGTCCAATACTCCCCTTTACTAACAAATATCTTCCCATGGGGTCTGCTAAACTCTCCTTATATGACCACACTTTCTCTTTGGAAATAAGGATACTGACACCCTTGGACTTAGGAATAGGAGAAGGGGCATGATATACCCAGGGAAAATCTTTATTGTATAATTTGGGTATAGACTCCTTCCTGAAATATGTTTCCTGCAAGAATGCTATTTGTGTATGGCTACGTTTCAAATCCTGCAGTAGGCGTGCACGCTTCTGTGGGGTAGATAGCCCTCTAACATTGAGGGTTGTGACTTTACATCCGATTTCCCCTCGTTTATGGGTATTCGGTGTTGCATGCGGTGTCCTCCCCCCTCCCTCCCCCCTGCCCGCAACCAAGTATTCAGACATAGGGAAGAAAAAACAAAAAAAAAAAAAACACAAAAAAAAAGAAAAGGAAGGAAAGAACTCTACCTTTGCGCAACCAGGCGCGTAAGAAATTTACCTTCGCGCAACCAGGCGCGTCCTATAGTGGGGTAAAAAATGTGATAGACAATCTCCGTGAGGTTCCCACAGATCAGATAATAAAAAATAACAAAAAATGAGAAAATTAATTGCCTAGAGCTCCGAGCGCCGCGGGCCCTCCTCTGATCTGAGGGGGAGGGGGGGCGAGAGGACGGACGCAGCCCCCCCGTCACCCCCCCCCCATAAAGGGAAAAACAAATTAGAGAGACCTAGAGGGCTGAGGGGCGCAGAGGGCAGCCCGGGAGGGGGAAGAGGCACAGAGACCCAACCCCTCCAACCCCCTCCCGCCCCCCCCAGTCCTCCTATCCACCCCCACCCCACACCTGCAGCAAAGAATATTTTAACCCTCCGTCACCCTCCATAAAAGAGGGAGAGGGAGAGATCCTTAATACCGGAATTAACCCTTTATAATACCATTATCATGTCAATAGGCCTTTAAAGCAAAGACCCATAGCAAAAAATATATATAAAAAAAAAAAAGAAAAAGAGAAAAAAAAAAAAAAACGCATGCTATCATCTTATAATAGATAAATAGTCATCTTTTGGAGCAATACAGAACCATTAGATAAACCTATAAATCTTCTTAGACGCATATCTTCACTGATCCAAAGAAAGAAGGAAAAGCCCTCTCTCCCCTCTTTCCTCCTCAAAACATCATGCGCGAATAGGATCCTCTTCTGTCCCTATTTTCTGAGTGTCTACGTATTGTGGCCTGGGTGCTAGAGTCAAGCCTGTTCCATGTGAGGGCAAAGAATATTTTAACCCTCCGTCACCCTCCATACAAGAGGGAGAGGGAGGGATCCTTAATACCGGAATTAACCCTTTATGGTACCTTTATCATGACAATAGACCTTTAAGGCAAAGACCCATAGCAAAAAATATATATAAAAAAAGAAAAAGAGAGAAAAAAAGGAAAAAAAAAAAAAAAACGTATGCTATCATCTTATAATAGAGAAATAGTCATCATTTGGAGCAAAAAAGAACCCTTAGAGAAACCTATAAATCTTCTTAGACATGTGAGGACACAGAATATTTTAACCCTCCGTCATCCTCCATAAAAGAGGGAGAGGGAGAGATCCTTAATACCGGAATTAACCCTTTATAATACCATTATCATTACAATAGGCCTTTAAGACAAAGACCCATAGCAAAAAATATATATAAAAAAAAAAGAAAAAGAGAAAAAAAAGAAAAAAAAAAACGCATGCTATCATCTTATAAAAGAAAAATAGTCATCTATTGGAGCAATACAGAACCATTAGATAAACCTATAAATCTTCTTAGACGCATATCTTCACTGATCCAAAGAAAGAAGGAAAGACCCTCTCTTCCCTCTTTCCCTCCTCATAACATTGTGCGCTAACAGGATCCTCTTCTGTCCCTATTTTCTGAGTGTCTACGTATTGTGGCCTGTGTACTAGAGTCAAGCCTGTTCCATGTGAGGGCAAAGAATATTTTAACCCTCCGTCACCCTCCATAAAAGAGGGAGAGATCCTTAATACCGGAATTAACCCTTTATAATACCATTATCATGACAATGGGCCTTTAAGGCAAAGACCCATAGCAAAAAATATATATAAAAAAAAGAAAAAGAGAAAAAAAGGAAACAAAAAAAACGCATGCTATCATCTTATAATAGAAAAATAGTCATCATTTGGAGCAATAAAGAACCCTCAGAAAAACGTATAAATCTTCTTAGACGCATACCTTCACTGATCTAAAGAAAGAAGGAAAAACCCTCTCTCCCCTCTTTTCCTCCTCATAGCATCATGCGCTAACAGGATCCTCTTCTGTCCCTATTTTCTGAGTGTCTACGTATTGTGGCCTGTGTGCTGGAGTCAAGCCTGTTCCATGTGAGGGCACCAGGGCCCTCCCCTCCAAACACCCCCAGCCAGTCCAAAATGGGTATAGGGGGGATCCCAAGGAATGTAAACAGTTTTGGGAGCTGATCATGCCACTTAAGAGTAAACAACTTCTTGTCTCTTGTTACCACCAGCTGAAAAGGATGTCCCCAGTGATATGTTGCCTTCATCCTATGAATTTCCTCCAAGAGAGGCTTTAACATGGCTCTCATTCTTAGAGTGTTATAAGAGAGATGAGGTAGCAAGCGTATTTGCGAGCCCTCATAGTCCCATTAACCCTGTTTCCAGGCACACCTCATGATCTCCTCCTTGAAGGCAAAAAAATGTATCCTTATTAACACATCCCGTGGGTTTTCAGAGCCTTTTTTGTATGTGGTTCCAATCCTATGAATCCTATCAATTTCAAAAGGTTTAGTCAGTGAACGCTTCAAAAGCCCATTAATGATTTTCATCGCACACTCCCTGAGATCAGGGCCCAATACAGACTCAGGTATCCCTTTAAGTCTAACATTGTTCCTGCGATTTCGATTTTCACTATCATCTTGCTTCAGATGCAGTGAAATCATCTGTTTCTGTAATAACAATTGTGATTTTTTTAAGTCATTGATTATAGAGTCTGTTAGGGATTGTACCTCCTCCACCTGGCCGACCCTGGAGTCTACCTGATCCACTTTTTGCTTGACTGAGTCTATTTCCCCTTTCAGGTTACTCACAATTGTGGACGCCATGTCTGCAATATCTTGCTTGGTTGGAATGCGGGAGACGAACTCCTTCCACTCTGTGACCGGTAGAAGCTGGTGTACCAATGGAGCCTGTGTAGTCCCATACTCCTTCGTAGCCTGCTCCCAGGCAAGGGAACCCTGCGTGGGGGGAGATGATTCTCCCAACCGATCAGAATTTGCCTTAGAGGCTTTTTTCAGCTGCTGCTGTGATGCCATGGTGGCGGAGCTTGTGGCTGAAGGACGCGTCGGCGCCATATTAGAGGAGGCTGTAGAGCCCTGAGAGGCTGCCGGGCATCTCAGGAAATATGCAGTGATCTCAGAGCGTTTGGAGCTGTAGCATGGCTGTGTAGACGCCTGGGTTACCGGCATGTAAGCTGCAGGTGTGGGGGCTGGGACGCTGGCTGCAGAGGATTAGGCTCCGCTCAGCTCAACAAGCTCCTGCTGTCTGCGGCCTCACGGAATCATTGCCTAGCCACACCCCCCACTGTAGCAGAGTTAATGCAGCAAAAGAGGCAATATTTTTGCAGGACACAAATACACTTCTAAAAGTATACTCAGAAAACACCCCACTTCAATATGTGGTATTGGGGGGCCACTGGTTTATCACACCAGTTGTACAAAAAATCGGCCAGTGAGTATGGCACTGTGTGTAGCAGAGTTAACGCAGCAAAAGAGGCTATATTGTTGCAAGAAACAAATACACTTATAAAAGTAAACTCAGATAACACCCCACTTCAATCTGTGGTATTGGGGGGCCACAGATTTATCTTACCAGTTCTACAAAAAATTGGCCAGTAACTGTTGTCACTGTGTGTAGCACAGTTAACATAGCAAAAGAGGCCACATTTTTGCAGAACTAAAATACACTGTTATAAAAGTATACTGTTAATTAACACCCCACTTCAATCTGTGGTATTGGGGGGCCACTGGTTTATCACACCAGTTGTACAAAAAAACTGGCCAGTAAGTTAGGCACTGTGTGTAGCAGAGTTAACGCAGCAAAAGAGGCAATATTGTTGCAGGACACAAATACACTTATAAAAGTATACTCAGATAACACCCCACTTCAATCTGTGGTATTGGGGGGCCACAGATTTATCTTACCAGTTCTACAAAAAATTGGCCAGTAACTGTTGTCACTGTGTGTAGCACAGTTAACATAGCAAAAGAGGCCACATTTTTGCAGGACTAAAATACACTGTTATAAAAGTATACTGTTAATTAACACCCCACTTCAATCTGTGGTATGGGGGGGGGGGGCACTGGTCTATCACACCAGTTGTACAAAAAATTGGCCAGTGAGTTTGGCACTGTGTGTAGATAACACCCCACTTCAATCTGTGGTATTGGGGGGGGGGGGGGGGAGGGGTGAGGGCACTGGTCTATCCCACCAGTTATAATACTTTTTAAAAGTGCTTTTGTCACTGTTTGTAGTATTGCTGCAGAAATGCTCACCACACCAGTCACAATGCTGCCCAGTGCACAATACAAATCCACTATAATTTTCTTTCTATATTAGAAAGTATATTTTAAATGTATTACACTCCTATATAGTGCACTGCACACCAAAGAATAGTACACCTATACCAAATATCAGTCCTTAAAAGGACTTTTGTGGACCTTAACAGAGCGATCTGTGTCACTGACGATCTGTCCCTGGTGCACACAGCAAACCTTTCCCTACACTGACAAAAGAGACAGTGCACCTATACCAAATACCAGCCTTTCAAAGGACTTTTGTGGACCTTAACAGAGCGATTTGTGTCACTCACTATCTGTCCCTGGTGCACACAGCAGACCTCTCCCTACACTGAAAAAAAGCAGAATGTAAAATGGCAGCCAGCTCAGGTCTATTTATAAGGTAGGGGGCATGTCCATGTGCTGAAATGTCTCAATTGACTGTCATGTTCCACCTGATGGCTGTGTTATGGGTCAAAGTTCTCCCCAATGTAAACTAATATGGCCGCCGCGAACAACGCCATATTTTCACAAAATCGTTTAACTGCGAACAAGCAAAGTTCGCCGCGAACCGACCTCTGGGCGAACCGCAAGGCCATCCCTATCAATCACTGCCTATCAGTGTCCATCAGTGCCACCTATCAGTGTCCATAAACTCTGCCTCATCAGCGCCCATTAGTGTCACCTATTACTGCTCATCAGTGCAGCCTCATCAGCGCACATCAGTGAAGAAAAATTACCTCTTTGCAAAGCTTTATAATAAACTATGAAAACATGTTTTGCTTTTTTTTTTCAACATTTTCTGTAATTTTTTTTGTTTGTTTAGCAAAACATAAAACAACAGCGGTGATTAAATACCACAAAAATAAAGCTTTTTTTTGTGAAATAAATAATAAAAATTTCATATGGTTACAGTGTTGCATGACCGCGCAATTGCCATTCAAGGTGTGACAGATCTGAAAGCTGAAAATTGGCCTGGGCAGGAAGGGGATAAAAGTGCCCAGTAGGCAAGTGGTAAATAAACCTGCTGTTTCAGCTAATGCTGGCAAAAAATAACAACACTGTTTAAACCGCGATAGAGGGATACAAATTAACCTATTTTGGTTTGTTATTTTATATATTTTTTATATATTTTTTATTTATGGCTTGAAAAAAGAAAAATCAGCTTTTTTTTACCAAAATAAAGCCTTGTTTATATATACTGTATATATGTAATAAGCAAGCAGGCCCATAGCAGAACTGTAAAAAGTTTTCTGGTCCACAGGATGTTTGATATTTGTGGGGACCTGAAGTAGTTAAATAGGAAGTGGTGTACAGGAGGAAGTGTTTTGCTTTGAGGTATGGTTATTTTCTGATGTGTGATACATTTTTTTTTCATGCTTCTTGTGGTGGTTTTGCTATATTTTTGTTCTATTGTGTTGCTTTTAGATTTTTTTTTTAAATAGCATAGATTAAATAATAAGGGTAATACTAAAAGTAGAACCATCTCAGCGCCTTGGCCAATCACTGTTATAATTTAATAAATATGAGAAAAGCTGCTACTTTAAAAATGACAATACATAAGATAAAAAGCTCAAATAAATGCAAACTGCAAATATTGCTCAAGCAGCGCTAAAGTTATAAAATGGACAAAGAATCAAAAGATAGTTCATATATAAAAAGATAGTCCTTTTAAAATGATTTCCAGTGGCTCCCAGTGTGCCAGGTGATGAAAAACAAAACATCAAGGATTTGCTGCTTGGACAGAGACGATCCGTGCCTTTACCACACCAGTGTGATTACCGCCCCATTGGAATATAACTCACCAGATTATAGACACATATAGGCTTTAATGGACATCCAGCAACCCAGATTATAGATAAATACATGAATGTGTAAACGTCTAGCCCCACTTTAGAACGCCATAGGCAGATTAAACATCAATCATTCCAATAAGTGCATGTGAAAAAAAAGAGGGAGAATACAGCAGTCAACCCCGGTTATACACCGAACTTGCGGGACGTCGGCAGGTAACAGGGAGTTACTCCGGGGCGCCAACCACTACATTTTGATTGAGCGCTGTGATTTATTGTATTTCTTGTAAGTGCATTATTTTAGGGGGGAATGGGATAATAAAACTCAAATGGTTTTACACTATGTGCTGTATCCTCCCTCTTTTGCACATGCACTTATTGGAACGATTGATATTAAATCTGCCTATGGAGTTCTAAAGTGGGGCCGGACGTTTACACATTCATGTATTTATCTATGATGTGGGTTGCTGGATGTCCATTAAGGCCTATATGTGTCTATAAACTGGTGAGTTATATTCCAGTGGGGTGGTAATCACACTGTTGTGGTGAAAGCACGGATCGTCTCTGTCCAAGCAGCAAATCCTTGATTTTCAGTTTTTTTATCACCTGGCACACTGGGAGCCACTGGAAATCATTTTAAAAGGACGATCTTTTTATATATGAACTATCTTTTGATTCTTTGTCCATTTTATAACTTTTGCACTGCTTGTGCGATATTTGCTGTTTGCATTTATTTTAGCTTTTTATCTTATTTAATAGCATAGATTTCTGCAATCCGAGCCTGATGCTCAGCTTGGTCCAGCTAGAGATGATTATGCAAAAATAAAACAAAGGATACAGAGGCCTAGTGCATTAATGACAAACTTTTTATTAAAAATTAAAACCAAATGAGTGCTTACTTCCAACTTGCAGTGATAAAAAAATAAAAAAAACAGTGATATATATATATAGATCTAAGTGGCAAGTTGGCCCTTAATTAGAGATGAAAATCACATGTTGGAATCACACCATTTTGGTGCAATAATGGCGCCCCTAACATTGTCTGATTTTGCCACAATTGTCGTGCTACAAAATGTGCGAAAATCGAGGCAAAACACTCAACACCAAACACTTTAGTACATTAGCCTTTTGGTACATTTTTGGAGCAGAGGGAGGCTCATTTAATATGAATGGTGCTGCTCAAACCAATGTTGGAGTCTCTGCTTTGGCATCTATATACCCCATTTGGTCTGCCCCACTGAGGGTACAAGTCAGGCTAGGATTCCCCCCTGACTCCATGCAATCCACAGAACAAGTAGAGAAAAATCTCAGCCACCATACACCATAAAAGCCCAGCAAGTAATAGGTGAGAGCATCCTCAGCCTGGCCACACCCCTGACATGTTTTGCCCCACTTATGGGGCGTAGTAAGTGGGGCAAAAGACGTCAGGGATGTGGCCTGGGTGAAGTTAGGCTGAGGCTGCTATCACCTCTTACACGCTGGGCTTGTATGGTGTGCGGTGGCTGAGATTTTTCTCTTCTTGTTCTGTGCTGCTGCAAAAACGCACCACAAAATCACGCAAAAAAAAAAAAAAAGCAATGCAGCAGCATTTCTTCTCCTCTTTTAATACAACTTATTTATAACTCCTGCCATAAAAGGAGGGGGGAAACCAATGCACAACAGACCCAGGGATCAGTCTCCAGAGTTTGGATCAACAATAATGTATATTTCTCTTTCATTCATCGACGGACACAGCGCTCCATAAATCATAACTATGGGGTTATAATGCCTCTTCCAGGAGTAGGACTAAGCAGAACAAGAAACACCTGGCTATGCCCATGGGCCATCCTCAGTTGGTATATAACCCCCCCTCTCTGCTCTAGGTGATCAGTTTTAATCTGTCTAGTCAGGAGTAAGGACCTAGACTCCTAGCTGGGATCTCTGGTCCTAGCAGTTTTCTCCTTTACATCTTTTTTGTTTTCTCTCTCAGGAGATCTACAATCAACTAGCGGCTGGGCTACAGGCTAACTAGATCCAGCGATTCCCCCCCCCCAGCGCAGCCAGCGAGCGCATGCAGACCGCAGCTACGCGCTTGGTCAGCCGCGACATAGCCTCAAAGGCAGAGGCTGCTCGTGAGTTAAACGTCTCGCTGGGTCACATACGACCGGGCTTGGGTCTGAGTCGCAGCAATCCCTTGGCTGACAGCCCCCCTACTTCCGTGGTGTGGAGTTCTGTCTGGAGCATACCACCATGTAAGGGTAAGTACAGTCCCCCCTCCACTTTTGGTGGTTTTCCTTGGAGTGGATGCAGGTAACCTCCAGGGATGGTCAGACCTGCCTACAGGTTCCCTCCTCCTATCCTTAAATCCCTCACTGAGCTGGGTTCGCCCCACTCCCATTACCTCCTGTCTGTACCTAGAGTCTGGTGGGGGTTCCAGGGCAGGGAATGCAGCAGAGACCCTTGGGTTCTCTCGCACTATCCCCACTCTGTAAGGGTCCTGGGATAGTGTGTGTCCTGCCCTGAAAGTCTGGAGGGGTCCCAGTGTGGGAGACCCCTAGGTGCATGCCCTGCTGTTTGCAGTGTGCGTATAGTGTAGGGGGGTCCCAGTGCAGAGACTGAGCCAGGGCTGTATGAGAGGTCTCCCTCTGCATGTCAGGCTCTGCTACAAGGTACGTGACAATGTTTCCTTATGTGCCCTATTTTGACAGGTTTTCCTGTAAGGAATGGGAACAACCAGAATGACCCTTTTGTGGTCCCCAAACGTTTTGCTGTACGTTATCCTTTTGAGGAGTCACTGTAAAAAAAGTTGGCTAGTCCACCAGTGGTGGACCCTCCTGTTTCCAGGTTGAATAAAGCAACCATGATCCCAGTAGAGGAATCCTTGTCCTTTAAGTACCCAGCTGACAAGGAAGCGGAGGATGTGTCACGCAGCATGTTTACTATGGCTGGTTTGGCATTGCAGTCAGCCCTGGTGTCTCAGACCCTAACTGAATGGGCCAAGCTTTTGCACCAGGGCCTGGGGGGTAAGCAGGCCCTGCTGCTTATGTTGATTTAGCGGACCAGTTGGTCCATGGGCTGCAGTTTATTTGTAATGCAGCTTTGGATATAGCTCCTGTGCTATCCAAACTTTCTGTTTCAGCGGTGGTAACTAGGCTCGTGCTGTGGTTTAAGAATTGGCCCACAGACCAAGTCCCTAAGAAAGCTCTCATTGATCTGTCCTTTCAAGGTGATCGCTTGTTTGGGGCTACGCTGGATGACATCATTAAGGGTATCACGGAGGGAAGAGTACCTTCCTGCCACTGTCAAGGAAAGGGAAGGGGCCTCACCGCAGACGGGGGCTCTCCTTCTCAGCCCATAGAAAATTATTTTGTGCTTCTGGGACAGGGAATAAGGGAAATAGATCTTTTACATTTTCACCGGGAGGTTCCAAGCAACCTTGGTCTGGGAAACCTAGAGCTAGCTTCCCCGGACCAGCAGACAAGACTCCTTCAGCCTTAAGGTCTGCCCTTACCCATTATTGGGGTGGGGGCATCTTCGCTAATTTCCAGCCCCATGGACGTCTTTAGTGAGCGCCAAGGAGATCCACAAAATGTTTCTTTTGGGGGTACCAAGAAAGGGGGATAAAGCTTGTCCTTTTCAGGTTTTTTTTTTTTTAGGTCCGGAGTCTCTTTGTGCAGGTCCCCCCTCTTCCTGTCCAGGGTCCTTCCTCTTCACAAACATCAGGGACCACTGACCATGATTCACTGGCTGTTGTCACACAGATATTTCTCTCTCCCATTTTGCATACATGTTCTGAGTCTAGTGGTATCCACCTTCAAGACAGTTCTGTTTGCACAGTCTTACATGCAGCTCCTTTAACAAGTTCGGCTCCACAGGAGGATACCGAAGTTTGTGATAAGGTCACATGGTCCTCTGGCAGACGCCGCAGGCATCCAAGGGTCATGGTAAGGCCAGTATCATCCTGGGCTAAGGCTTCTTCTGCTGTTCCCGCGAGGAATCAAGAGCAAGGATCTTCCAATCATCCTGGTGGCTGTAAATGTTCCATGGGGGCTTCTTCTCAGAGAATATCAAAAGGAGGGGGAATTTGGGACTTTAAATGAGAGTCCTGACCAACAGAGTCTCCATCCTTGTTGCATACACCTCATTTAAAGTCCCAACTGGCGTTTTTGCCCCCCTTTTCTTCTCAGAGAAGACCAGTTGTCCCAAGGGCTGATCGACCATCCTGCCTTACAGTCACTGGTTTTAATGGCTTAGCTATTGAAATCCAAGTACTGAGGGAGAGATCTGTCTGGATCAGTGATCACTACTATGGTGAAGGTGAGAAAGTCGTCTTCCAGCAAGATATACCATCATACATGGAAAGCGTACACTTCTTGGTGTGAGTTGATTGCGGCTCATCCTAAATCCTTTTCTGTGGCTCAGATCCTAACGTTTCTTCAACAGGGCGTTGATCAGAAGTTGGCCCTGAGTACCATCAAGGGCCAGGCGTCTGCCTTGGCAATCTTTTTTCAGTGACCCCTAGCCACGTACTCTTTAGTTCGTACCTTCATTCAGGGGGTTCGACATGTGGCTCCACCTGTACGGTCTCTTTTGCCGCCATGGGATTTAAATTTAGTGCTTTCGGTTCTCCAGAAACCTCCATTTGAGAACGTTCAGGAGATTTCCTTGCCTACATTATCCCAGAAGGTGGCCTTCTTGGTGGCTATTACCTGCAGGGTATCGGAGTTGGCGGCATTATCCTGTCGCAGTCCCTATTTGGTGGTCCATAGGGAAAGTGGTTCTTCGTCCCTGTCCATCCTTCCTGCCCAAAGTTGTCTCTGACTTCCACTTGAATGAGGACATTGTGTTGCCTTCCTTGTGTCCCAAGCCGGTTCATCCCAAGGAATTTGCTTTGCATACCTTGGATGTGGTTCATGCGATTCAGGTGTATCTTGTGGCTACTGAGTCCTTTCGGAGGTCAGACTCGCTTTTTTGTGGTTATGCACGGACCAAGAAAGGGGCTGGTTGCTTCTTCGGCTACTATCTCCAGATAGATCAAACAGACGGTGACTCAGGCCTATTCCAATAAAGTTCAGGTTCTACCTTTCCCTGTTACGGAACATTCTACTCGGGCACTGAGTGCTTCTTAGGCCATTCGTCATCAAGCTTCAATATCGCAAGTTTGCAAGGCGGCCACTTGGTTGTTGGTGCATATCTTCAAAAAATTCTATAAGGTATATACTTTGGCATCTACGGATGCTTCTTTTGGCCACAACGTTTTGCAGGCTGCTGTTTAAAAGGGCTGTTTCCTCTTGAGGGGTGTTTTTTCTTTAAACCATTATTTTTCAGACGGGGCTCCTGTGACTCGGGGAAGGCTCCTGTGTCCTGGTTAAGGGCTCTTATGTTTAGCTTTGGGTTATTTTCCCCAGCCCTCATTTTCCTTTTGACACTGCTTTGGGTGTTCCACTAGTTATGATTTATGGAGCGCTGTGTCTGTCGAAGAACGAAAGAGAAAATGGGATTTTTGTGCTTGCCGTAAAATCTACTTCTCTGGGTTCATCGACAGACACAGCACCCACACCTTAATGGAGTGCTGATACTTCTAATACTGTTTGCTACTAAACTGATTACCTAGAGCAAAGAGGGGGTTACAGTGGGTACGGAAAGTATTCAGACCCCCTTAAATTTTTCACTCTTTGTTATATTGCAGCCATTTGCTAAAATCATTTAAGTTCATTATTCTTTCTCATGAATGTACACATAGCACCCCATACTGACAGAAAAACACAGAATTGTTGACATTGTTGCAGATTTATTAAAAAAGAAAAACTGAAATATCACATGGTCCTAAGTATTCAGACCCTTTGCTCAGTATTTAGTAGAAGCCCCCTTTTGATCTAATACAGCCAGGAGTCTTTTTGGGACAGATGCAACAAGTCTTTCACACCTGGATTTGGGGATCCTCTGCCATTCCTCCTTGCAGATCCTCTCCAGTTCTGTCAGGTTGGATGGTAAACATTGGTGGACAGACATTTTTAGGTCTCTCCAGAGATGCTCAATTGGGTTTAAGTCAGGGCTCTGGCTGGGCCATTCAAGAACAGTCACGGAGTTGTTGTGAAGCCACTCCTTCGTTATTTTAGCTGTGTGCTTAGGGTCATTGTCTTGTTGGAAGGTAAACCTTCGGCCCAGTCTGAGGTCCAGAGCACTCTGGAGAAGGTTTTTGTCCAGGATATCCCTGTACTTGGCCGCATTCATCTTTCCCTCGATTGCAACCAGTCGTCCTGTCCCTGCAGCTGAAAAACACCCCCACAGCATGATGCTGCCACCACCATGCTTCACTGTTGGGACTGTATTGGACAGGTGATGAGCAGTTTTCTCCACACATACCGCTTAGAATAAAAGGCCAAAAAGTTCTATTTTGGTCTCATCAGACCAGAGAATCTTATTTCTTACCATCTTGGAGTCCTTCAGGTGTTTTTTTAGCAAACTCCATGCAGGCTTTCATGTGTCTTACACTGAGGAGAGGCTTCCGTCAGGCCACACTGCCATAAAGCCCCAAATGGTGGAGGGCTGCAGTGATGGTTGACTTTCTACAACTTTCTCCCATCTCCTGACTGCTTCTCTGGAGATCAGCCACAGTGATCTTTGGGTTCTTCTTTACCTCTCTCACCAAGGCTGTTCTCCCCCGATAGCTCAGTTTGGCCGGACGGCCAGCTCTAGGAAGGGTTCTGGTCATCCCAAACGTCTTCCATTTGAGGATTATGGAGACCACTGTGCTCTTAGGAACCTTAAGTGCAGCAGAAATCTTTTTGTAACCTTGGCCAGATCTGTGCATTGCCACAATTCTGTCTCTGAGCTCTTCAGGCAGTTCCTTTGACCTCATGATTCTCATTTGCTCTGGCATGCATTGTGATCTGGAAGGTCTTATATAGACAGGTGTGTGGCTTTCCTAATCAAGTCCAATCAGTATAATCAAACACAGCTGGACTCAAATTAAGGTGTAGAACCATCTCAAGGATGATCAGAAGAAATGGAAAGCACCTGAGTTAAATATATGAGTGTCACAGCAAAGGGTCTGAATACTTAGGACCATGTGATATTTCAGTTTTTCTTTTTAAATAAATCTGCAACAATGTCAACAATTCTGTGTTTTTCTGTTAGTATGGGGTGCTATGTGTACATTCATGAGGAAGAAGAATGAACTTAAATGATTTTAGCAAATAGCTGCAATATAACAAAGAGTGAAAAATTTAAGGGGGTCTGAATACTTTCCGTACCCACTGTATATACCAGCTGAGGGTGGCCCATGGGCATAGCCAGGTTTTTTTTGCTCTTTCCACTCCTACTTCTGGAGGAGGCAATACAACCCAGTAGCTATTGATTTTACGGCAAGCACAAAAATCCCATGGTTTCTTCTCCCTGCTTACAGGTACGTCACTGTGCCTGTTCGAGCCGCCTGTCTGCTGTACAATGTGGGCGGTCGGTCCATAAGCAGTTAAATCAACTAAATAAATTAAAATATAAATAATAAAAAGTAGTACCAGCCTATTGATAGGACTATACTGGTATCCCTTGATTTTGATACTACTGTATGCTTTTACTGCTCTTAATAGCCTCAACAATATTAAAATGTACAGTATATTTAATTCTATTACTATTTTAAAAAACAAATAAAAACTACTGCAAGAAGAAAAAGTAGGACCAACCTGAGTTGAAAAGCCTGTCCCCTGCCAGCATGCTGTGGAGAAGGGCTCTGTTTTTTTTGTGTGGAATCAATCATCTCTGTGAAGGTCCAACGTGCCCCTTGATTAGTCAGACCCATTGCTTTGTAATCAACAAAATTTTTCTAATCAGCTAATTAGGAAGGGTTATAAGTCTGATGGACAGGAGGTGTGTCGGACCCCTGTTGAGAGACTGCTGCTTCCTCACAAAGGGTCCTTTTCTACAACATGCTTGCAAGGGCCAGGATTTTCTACTCAGGCTGTGGCTACCATCTAAAAAAAATGAACTGTGCAGGCTAGTTTACACTCGTGTTGTCCTGTGCAGAGCAATCAATGCTCGGATCACTCTTTAGAGAACATTTGAAAGGAAGTAAAAAGGTGTTGTATTGCCTCCTCACCTCCTATTTTAACCCCTCAAACCCTGCAGCAGCTCACCACAACCACATTGTGGCGCACCACTATTCAGTTGAATGGACTGCATCGAGGTTACCGGTTGCCCCTGTTCAGTTTCAAGCCCCCCCATCATTTGAATGGTCATGTTGCGAGCACCCCTGTTCAGATGAATGGGTATGCATTATGGTTGCGGGGTGCCCTATTATGTTGAATGGGGGAAGTCATGGGGCGCCTTGTTGGATGAATGGGTCTTGTTCTGTGGGAGGTACTGCCGGCTGAACACAACAGTGAGGATGATCTTTGCCAAGGCACCATGCAAAGCATTGCCGCTGCAGCATATGTACACAGCCTGTGCTGCATTTGCAGCTTAACCACTTTACCGCTAGGTACTTGAATAGTAATGCGGCAAAGTGGCTCGTTCCCGTCTGACGACGTAGACCTACGTCGCCAGACTCCTCCCCTGTAGGCGGCGCTCGCGCGCCGCCGGAGGCGCGCTCCCGCTGTTTTCATTCACAGCGGGAGTCAGGCCAGGGGAGGAGCAGCGGCGATCGCCGCTGCTCTGCCCTGATCGTCGGGGATCTAGTGTGGAGATCCGCCCGCCTGTGTAAACACAAGCGGGCGGATCTCCTCGGTGACAGGGAGTGACAGATCGGACTGTTCAGCATAGCTGGACATCCGATCTGTCCCTGTCTCACACAGTCAGCTCCCCCCCCCACACGTCAGTAAGCACCAGGCATACATTAACCCCTCCCTCTCCAATAAAATTAACCCCTTCACTGCCAGTGTCATTTTTACAGTAACAGTGCATATGTATAGCACTGATTACTGTAGTAATGTCACTGGTACCCCCAAAAGTGTCAAAAATGTCAGTCAAGGGTCCGATCTGTCCGCCGCAATGTCGCAGTCCCGCAAAAAAAAAAATCGCAGATCGCCGCCATTACTCGTTAAAAAAAAAAAAACACCAAAAATGACATAAATCTTTCCCTTTGTTAGTAAACGCAATAACTTTTGCGCAAACCAATCAAAATACGCTTATTGCGATTTTTTTTACCAAACATGGGTAGCAGAAAACAAATTGGCCAAAAATTTAAAAAAAAAATTGGTTTTTACATCTTTTTTGGGGGGAATTTCATATAAAAAAATGTTAAAAATATTGTTATTTTTTCAAAATAAACGCTCTTTTTTTGTTTATAGCGCAAAAAGTAAAAATCGCACAGGTGATCAATGACCACCAAAAGAAAGCTCTGTTTGTGGGAAAAAAAGGACGTCAATTTCGTTTTGGTACGGCGTCGCACGACCACGCAATTGTCAGTTAAATTCGTACAGCGCCGAATCGCAAAAAGTGGCCTGGACGTAAGACAGCAAAATGCTCTAGTGGTAAAGTGGTTAAAGCAGAGTTCCACCCAAAAGTGGAATCTCTGCTTATCTGTCTCCTCCCCCCCTCCATTGCCACATTTGGCACCTTTTTGACAGGCACCTGTTCCTACTTTCGTTGGACCTCCCTGCGACAAGGTGCACCAAAAGTTCGGCCCCTTCCTCCTTTCCCCACCGCCAGGCCATATAGAAAGCGCAGCGCAATTCACGCATGTGCAGTAGAGAATCGGCTTCACTACCGGTTTCCCTTACAGGCTATGACGGCGTTAGCACTCGAGAGCCAATGGAAACATCCGCTTGGGGCGCCGACATCACTAGATTCCAGCTCAGGTAAATATCCTAATATTAAAAGTCAGCAACTGCAGTAGGTTTAGCTGCTGACTTTAAATTTTTCCATGGTGGGGGTGGGGGGGCTGGAGCACCACTTTAAAGTGGTGGTGGTGTGGGGGAAGGGGGGGGGGGCACTACACTGTTTTGGTTTGTTTGCACCTGAAATCCATTTAGTTCAGGGGTCTCAAACTGGTGGTGCTCCAGCTGCTGCAGAACTACAATTCCCATAAAGCATTGCAAGGCTGACAGTTACAAGCATGACTCCCAAAGGCAGAGGCATGATGGGACTTGTAGTTCCGCAAAACAGCTGGAGGACCACCAGTTTGAGACCCCTGATTTAGTGGATTTGAACTCAAATTTTAGTTGGGCTCTAAAATTAAATCCTATATATGGGCTGTATTGACCACGTCCGCATAGACAACCTCCTCGCTGTGCTTCGGGCGCTGAGCTCGGCTTTTATCGTTCAGTTTGGTTTCATCCAGTTTGGCATAAAGCATTTTATCCTGCGGAAAGAGGAAAGTTGAGTTAAGTCAACACACATTCTATACAACTCATCAAAAATAATACAATTATCATCACCTCCACACACATGAATGGAGACTGGACAGATGGATGAAGGTCTTCATTCATTTAAAATTTATAAATGATGGGGTATTTGAAAGTAAATTACATTGCCTGGCCACAAAAATAAATAAATAAAATTGGGACACCAATGCATGGGACTGGCGGCTCCAATTGCCGCCGGCCACCCGCAATCGCTCCCCGCTGAGAGAGAGAACGGTCAGCTGTTGTAAACACAGCCGACCGTTCTTCTCTCTGGAATGATCACAGAGCCCCTGTGATCCTTATATAGGATCACAGGTCTCTGTGATCATTTCAAAAGCCCTGCCCCCATGCAGTTAGAAACAATCCCCCAAGGCTTATATTTAACCCCCTTGATCACCCACTGTGTTAACCCCTTCCCTGCCAGTGTCATTATTACAGTAACAGTGCATATTTTTAGCACTGATTACTGTAGTAATGTCACTGGTCCCCCCAAAAGTGTCAGAAATGTCAGTTAGGGGTCCGACGCAATGTTGCAGTCCCACTAAAAAATCGCCGCCATTACTAGTAAAAAAAAAAAAAAAACAATAAAAATGACATAAATCTTTCCTGTAGTTGGTAACTTTTATGCAAACCAATCAAAATAATTTTATTGCGATTTTTTTTTTTTACCACAAATATGTAGCAGAAAACAAATTGGCCTAAAATTGTAAAAACATTTGATTTTTTTTAATTTTTTTTTTTTGGGAATGTTTTATAGCAGAATGTGAAAAATATTGTTTTTGTTCAGAATTGTCTTTGTTTTTTGTTTATAGCGCAAAAAATAAAAATTGCACAGGTGATCAAATATCACCAAAAGAAAGCTCTATTTGTGGGAAAAAACGGACATCAATTTTATTTGGGTACAGCGTCGCACGACCGCACAATTGTCTGTTAAATTAACGCAGTGCCGAATCGCAAAAAAATGGCCTGGTCATGAAGGGGGCAAATCCTTCCGGTCCAGAAGTGGTTAAAGAGGTTGTAAGCCCACTCTGTTAACTTGTACCTATAGGTAAGTATATGATAAGACTTACAGTACTTATACGTACTGTAAATATCTCCTAACCTTGCACAGTTTAGGAGATATTTACATTTCAAGCAGCCGATGACGTCATCAGCGCATGCGCTCTGAAGGAACGGCCACCTGCGCTGTTCCTTTAGAGCACTGTGCCATGAACGGCGTCTCCTGTGCGCATGTGATGTCATCACGCCTCTGGCCAATCAGATGGACAGAGAACGTGAAACAGGAAGCAGGAAGGCCGAACATGTTGGCCGAGTCACTGGTGAGCAGGCGGCACTGCAGGGGCTTTGTTCTAAGGTAAGTATTTCATAATAAGCTAGTATGGGATGCATACAGGGATGCATACAGTACTAGCTCATTATGCCTTTGTCTTTCAGGTTTTTTTTTTTCTTCTGAGGTTTACAATCTCTTTAAATTGTATAAAAATATATTAAATTAAAACCTGCGCTAAAATATATGTGAACCGGTGTTACCTGAAGCAGCTGTTCACTTATGCAAAAGCCAAGATGGAATAAAACATTCTAAAACACAGCGCTACCAGAAAAGTGATAAAAGTGATAGATATAATCCTTCAATAAATAAATATGTAAAAATCGAATTCATAGATCAAATTCATAAATATAAAGTGCACTTAATGCACTTTATACTTTACTTTGACTTATATATATATATATAAATATATATATATATTATATATATACATACATATCAATAATACATATATAAAGAAATTTCACAATATATCAAAAATTCTAAATGCTAAAGTGAAATTGTGCAAAATAAAGTGCAGTCCGAAAAAATATAAGTTCACAGAGTTGCCAAATAAAGTGCTGGACAAAAAGTGCTTAAAGTGCTCCACACAGTGATAAGTGCTCCAAAACGACCCTTTTGGGGATCCACTCACCAGATGCTAGGAATAATCAAGCCTCAAAAGCAATAAGTTCTCCAAGGTAGCCCAGGGAATGGATGGATCAGCACACCACTAAGCAAGCCTCCAAATTTAGATATTAGCCCCCTCTTGGTTAGATGCTCAAAAAAAGAGGGAAGGAGCCAGATATAGTGAAGCCCGCAAGAATTTATTTAAATCAATATAGTTAAAAAGCTACTCACAAAAGTAGAAGTATCAGACAGCGTTTGAAAACACCACATCAAAGCATATCTTGCGTCCACTTCCGGGATCTCTAGCTGGCATGCATTCCACGAGTAGGCGGAAGTGACGTCGTGTGGTTAAGCCGTCCGCAGGAAGTACGTCGACGCGTTTCGCCCGCCTATAATGGGCGTTATCATAGACATCTCTTTAAATTATTTGATTTCCCTGTCTGTCCTCCTTCCTGTTTAGTACTAGCTAGTTCAGTCCTAGCTAGGCCCTCCCTGTTTCTTCCATGTCAGTGTACAGAGGCACAGCCTCATACCAACGGCAATGACAGTTCTGGGCAAGCAAGTATGCCCGACAACCGTCAAGCACAGAGTATACCAGTACCTGATGAGAGAAGCCCAGTGACTTCAGAGAGGGCTAAAGGAATCCTTGCACCAGGGCCAGTCTTCACCCGTAGTGATAGATGTTCAAAACCACCTATGAGACTTAAAGCGGTTGTAAACCCGAAAATTAAAAAAAAACCTGCAAGACGAAGGCATAATGAGCTAGTATGAATCGCATACTAGCTCATTATGTATTACTTACCTTAGAACGACCCCCGGACATCACTGCGGGCGCTGCCATGATCCCTCGGCGTCTCTTCCGGGTTCGGCGGCTCCGGCGCTGTGATTGGCCGGAGCCGCGATGACGTCACTCCCGCGCATGCGCGCGGGAGTGATTTTCCGGCAAGCTCCCGGCAAGGAAAACTGAAGGTCCCCCCGGACCTTCAGAGCGCATGCGCCGCTCACGTGAGCGGCTGCATGCACTGCAAATATCTCCTAAACCGTGCAGGTTTAGGAGATATTAATTGTACCTACAGGTAAGCCTTATTATAGGCTTACCTGTAGGTAAAAGTGTCAAAAAGCGGGATACTACCGCTTTAATCTATAGAATGTGTTATTACTGTGTCTCTATCGAATTTCACATGTTCATTCATTAATACTAAAAGGGGGAGATGTTATGGATGATATGTTTCTTTAAATGCAACTCTATGGTGCATCTCTGTTGTACTACTTCCTGTGTTGTGGTTCCTGTTGGCTACTTCAGTAAAGCATGGCTTCTGTACAGTAATGGCTTGTGCTGTCTCCTTGCAAATGTCACATCAAACATACTTCACAGAGACAGGCCTTAGGAAAGCCATTGTCTTCTTACACTTTAACCTCTTCTAGACTGAAAGGTTTTACCCCCTTAATGACCAGGCCTTTTTTTGCGAAACAGTACTGCGTTGCTTTAACTGACAATTGCGTGGTCGTGCCCTGCTGTACCCAAATACCATTGATTTCCTTCCCCCCCCCCCCCCCCCCCCATAAATAGAGCTTTATTTTGTTGGTATTTGATCATCTCTGTGGTTTTTATTTTTTGCACTAAAAACAAAAGAAGCGACAATTCTGAAAAAAAAAAAAAAAAAATGTTTTACTTTCTGCTATATAACACAGCCAATAAGAAAAATTCAAAAATCAATTTTTTTCATCATTTTAGGCCAATTTGTATTCTGCTACATAGTTTTGGTAAAAAAAAATCCCAATAAGTGTATATTGATTAATTTGCGCAAAAGTTATTGCGTCTACAAACTAGGTTATAGATTTATGGCATTTTTATTTATTTTATTTTTTTTATTTTTTTTTTACTAGTAATGGCTGCGATCAGCGATTTCTAGTGGGATTGTGACATTGCGGCAAACAGGTATGCCATTTCGCGTAATGGAGCCGATCTGCCACAGTAAAAGTATGCAGCAAGTGGTTAAAGGATGAGAAAAACATCCTCTGTACAGCAATTGTCTGAAGCAAACATTTGGTTGGATTGAATATTTGTGTTATTGGAGAGTTAAGCTGCCTGTGGATGGTGCCAAGTCAGCAGGTTACCATGCTGTCTGGACAGACTGGGTCTAAGGAGGTGTGTCAATGCATAAAGTGGCATTTGAAACAGGACATCCCCAATGCCAAGTATCATTCAGTACTTACATCTTCTTCATCCTCCACAGTTCTTCCCAAATTATCATTGCCAACCACTGGGACCTCATCTGGCATCTGAAAGCAAAAAAGTAACTTATTTACATTTAAATACCAACATGGATGTTCTAAGATTTTCCTTAAAGTGTGTCTGAACCGAAAGCCAAATTGAAGTGTATCAGTCCTTAGATGTACTGGCTGCATTATATAACTACGGATAGCTATAGCATTATCTGGATAAAGGAGAGCTTTTGCAGATATGGTGGCTGCATAAGCTTTCTTTTTTTCAGGCTAAGTAGATTATTTGCGAGTACAGAATAATAACTGTTGATCCTGCCAGAAATCCAGTATCCTTGTAATTTCCTGTGCACTGAACTGAACTGAACTTAACTGAACAGCTATCTTCCATGAACTACAAAACCAATCCACTCTAGGAGAGGGAGATATTTTTGTTTTCAAAATCAGAAGAGCAGCCTAGGGGTGACAACACTGCTTCTTCATACACATAGTGCAATGAATATGCCATAATGTAAAAATTATGGATGAGAATAAGAAGACATTTGACTGGCACCATCATCCCTTAAATATCTAAGATTACCAAAAAAGCATATTTTGGATGGAATTTTCAGGGTGCAGAATTGTCACAGACCATAAAAGCTGTTAACATAGTACATTTTATTTACACTTATCATTAAAAACTTGATGTAACAATACTGTATACATGTTTATAGGAAACCCATCCCTTCACATATGATCTTTTACATGTTTCGCCATCATGGCTTCATCAGGAAGTACATGTAAGAGATGCAGCTGAACAAAAGAGAAAATAAGAATTAAAAAATAATACAACTTAAATATGAAATTAATCATATACATGCAGTATGTTCCGGAAGACAGTCAAACTCACCAGGATGGTATCAATTCCTCAAAATCACAACCAAGACAACACACTATATTTCAGATGGAACAATAAATAGTTGGGGGGCGAATTGGCCATCTGAAATATAGTGAGTGGGCTTGGTTGTGATTTTGAGGGATTGATACCATCCTGGTGGGGTTGTCTTCAGAAACATATGTGTATGAATCATTTTGTATTTAAGTTATAGTATATGATTTTAAATTGATATTTTCTCTTTTGTTTAGTTGTATCTCTCTCTTACATGTACTTCCTGATGAAGCTATGATGGTGAAACACGTAGAAGACTATATGTAAAGGGATGTTTTCCTATACCCACAACATGTATACAATCATATACATGAAAAAAAAAAAATGCCACATGTAATAAATAGGTGAAGCAACAACAATAAATGGATTCAATATGTGGAATAGGGAATCCACATATCACAGTGTTGAAACTATAATAATGTGACCAACGTGACTAAAAAAAATGTGAATATCCAGCAAGATAAAATAAAAAGAACAGTCCAAATACAGCAGTGCAAAAAGCAATGTATAAAGCAATATATATAATGTCCAATAAAAGTGTATTAGGGGAGTCCCTTCACCAATAGTGACCAGTAGTAAGTAGTAAGGGAAGACCTGGGCAGAGCCACGGAAGGTGGCGGGAGGGGGGCATCCCCTCCTGCTCGCTGGGATAATGGGCGAGCGGCTGTTATCTGCTGATAGCGGACCGCGGGCTCTAAAAAATGGCACTGGAATAGCGAAAGTGTTTAAACTGCTGTGCATATACTGTGTGTGTGTATGTGTATATATATATATATACACACACACACATATATATGTACAATATATTACAAAAGTGAGTACACCCCTCACATTTTTGTAAATATTTTATTATATCTTTTCATGTGACAAAATGACACTTTGCTACAATGTAAAGTAGTGAGAGTACAGCTTGTATATCAGTGTAAATTTGCTGTCCCCTCAAAATAACTCAACACACAGCCATTAATGTCTAAACCACTGGCAACAAAAGTGAGTCCACCTCTAAGTGAAAATGTCCAAATTGGGCCCAATTAGTCATTTTCCCTCCCCAGTGTCATGCCACTTGCTAGTGTTACAAGGTCTCAGGTGTGAATAGGGAGCAGGTGTGTTAAATTTGGTGTTGTCGCTCTCACTCTCTCATACTGGTCGCTGGAAGTTCAACATGGCACCTCATGGCAAAGAACTCTCTGTTACTCTACATAAAGATGGCCTAGGCTATAAGAAGATTGCCAAGACCATGAAACTGAACTGCAGCACGGTGGCCAAGACTATACAGGGGTTTAACAGGACAGGTTCCACTCAGAACGGGCCTCACCATGGTCGACTAAAGAAGTTGTGTGCATGTGCTCAGCATCAAATCCAGAGGTTGAGAAATAGATGTATGAGTGCTGTCAGCATTGCTGCAGAGGTTGAAGGGGTGAGAGGTCAGCTTGCCAGTGCTCAGACCATACGCCGCCCACTGCATCAAATTGGTCTGCATGGCTGTTGTCCATGCACACAACTTCTTTGGTCGACCATGGCGTGGCTTGTTCTAAATGGAAACTGTCCTGTTAAACCGCTGTATGGTCTTGGCCACCATGCTGCAGCTCAGTTTCAGGGTCTTGGCAATCTTCTTATAGCCTATGCCTACTTTATATAGAGCAACAATTCTTTTTTTCAGATTCTTTGACATAAGGTGCCATGTTGAACTTGCAATGACAAGTATGAGAGAGTGACACCAAATTTAACACACCTGCTCTCCATTCACACCTGAGACCTTGAAACACTAACGAGCTTGGACATTTTCACTTAGGGTGTACTCACTTTTGTTGCCAGCAGTTTAGATATTAATGGCTGTGTGTTGAGTTATTTTGAGGGGACAGCAAAGTGTCATTTCTTCAGTGTTATCACATGAAAAGATATAATAAAATATTTACAAAAGTGGGAGGAGTGTACTCACTTTTGTGAGATACTGTGTGTATATATATATATATATATATATATATATATAGATATATATATATATATATATATATATATATATATATATATATATATATATCTATATATATATATATATATATATATATATATATATATATATATATATACATACAGTGCCTTGCGAAAGTATTTGGCCCCCTTGAACTTTTCGACCTTGTGCCACATTTCAGGCTTCAAACATAAAGATATAAAACTGTAATTTTTTGTGAAGAATCAACAACAAGTGGGACACAATCATGAAGTGGAACAAAATTTATTGGATATTTCAAACTTTGTTAACAAATAAAAAACTGAAAAATTGGGCGTGCAAAAATATTCAGCCCCTTTACTTTCAGTGCAGCAAACTCTCCAGAAGTTCAGTGAGGATCTCTGAATGATCCAATGTTGACCTAAATGACTAATGATGATAAATAGAATCCACCTGTGTGTAATCAAGTCTCCGTATAAATGCACCTGCACTGTGATAGTCTCAGAGGTCTGTTTAAAGCGCAGAGCATCATGAAGAACAAGGAACACACCAGGCAGGTCCGAGATACTGTTGTGGAGAAGTTTAAAGCAGGATTTGGATAGAAAAAGATTTCCCAAGCTTTAAACATCCCAAGGAGCACTGTGCAAGTGATAATATTGAAATGGAAGGAGTATCAGACCACTGCAAATCTACGAAGACCTGGCCGTCCCTCTAAACTTTCAGCTCATACAAGGAGAAGACTGATCAGAGATGCAGCCAAGAGGCCCATGATTACTCTGGATGAACTGCAGAGATCTACAGCTGAGGTGGGAGACTCTGTCCATAGGACAACAATCAGTCGTATACTGCATAAATCTGGTCTTTATGGAAGAGTGGCAAGAAGAAAGCCATTTCTTAAAAATATCCATAAAAAGTGTTGTTTAAAGTTTGCCACAAGCCACCTGGGAGACACACCAAACATGTGGAAGAAGGTGCTCTGGTCAGATGAAACCAAAATCGAACTTTTTGGCAACAATGCAAACGTTATGTTTGGCGTAAAAGCAACACAGCTCATCACCCTGAACACACCATCCCCACTGTCAAACATGGTGATGGCAGCATCATGGTTTGGGCCTGCTTTTCTTCAGCAGGGACAGGGAAGATGGTTAAAATTGATGGGAAGATGGATGGAGCCAAATACAGGACCAATCTGGAAGAAAACCTGATGGAGTCTGCAAAAGACCTGAGACTAGGACAGAGATTTGCTTCCAACAAGATAATGATCCAAAACATAAAGCAAAATCTACAATGGAATGGTTCACAAATAAACATATCCAGGTGTTAGAATGGCCAAGTCAAAGTCCAGACCTGAATCCAATCGAGAATCTGTGGAAAGAACTGAAAACTGCTGTTCACAAACGCTCTCCATCCAACCTCACTGAGATTGAGCTGTTTTGCAAGGAGGAATGGGCAAAAATTTCAGTCTCTCGATGTGCAAAACTGATAGAGACATACCCCAAGCGACTTACAGCTGTAATTGCAGCAAAAGTGGCGCTACAAAGTATTAACTTAAGGGGGCTGAATAATTTTGCACGCCCAATTTTTCAGTTTTTTATTTGTTAAAATAGTTTGAAATATCCAATAAATTTCGATCCACTTCATGATTGTGTCCCACTTGTTGTTGATTCTTCACAAAAAATTACAGTTTTATATCTTTATGTTTGAAGCCTGAAATGTGGCAAAAGGTCGCAAAGTTCAAGGGGGCCGAATACTTTCGCAAGGCACTGTATATGAATATATATATATATATATATATATATATACTGCCTGGCCAAAAAAAAGTGGCCACCTGGAATTAACTAAGCAACTAACTAAACTAAGCATGCAGTATTTCTCCTATTGGATAATTACTGCATGTGCCCAAAGAATGAGATCAGCTGACTACCTAAAAATACTGAATTACCAGGTTATTCCATCAATGGATTTTTTCTTCCCTGATGGCACGGACATATTCCAAGATGGCAATGCCAGGATTCATCGGGCTCAAATTGTGAAAGAATGGTTCAGGGAGCATAAGACATAATTTTCACACATGGATCGGCCACCACAGAGTCCAGAACGTAACCCCATTGAGAATCTTTGGGATGTGCTGGAGAAGGCTTTGCGCAGTGGTCCGACTCTCCCATCATCAATACAAGATCTTGGTGAAAAATGAATGCAACACTGGAGGGAAATAAATTGTGTGACATTACAGAAGCTTGTCGAAACAATGCCACAGCAAATGTGTGCCGTAATCAAAGCTAACTAAACTTTTTTTTTTTTTTTTTTGGTGACAACTTTTTTTTTTTTTGGCCAGGCAGTGTATATTGTGCAGTATATATACATATATATAATTTATAAACATATATTTTGATAAGAATGTTACAGGTACTCACATTTGAGCTTGTCTGTTTACTTGACTCATCACCTGGAAATCAAAAAATTAAGACTAATTTAAAGAAATGTCCTCCGTACATTGGAAAGGTATTCAGTTAAAGTGGATCTTCACTGCATCTGAGCACTACAAACCAAAAACACGATCTAATTCATTTTTAATATTCAAAGCAATCTCCCCCATCCATCCATGTCTCTATGCTCTATTTTGGTGAAAAATCACTTTGAATAACACCCCCTAGATTTTCCGGTTGTGCTCATTTTAAGTAAGGCCAAATGATTTATGTAGCATTTACTTCCTGCCCTAAGCTTAAGACCCTGCTCACACCTGAGCGTTTTTCAACTCATAAAACGCTCATCTCTGAAGTCTCAAAACGCCCCACAACAAGAAAAATTCCATTAATTTCAATGGCCCCTGTTCACATATGAGCGTTTTGTCACCTGAAGCAAAACACCTGAAGCTCAAAAAAAGTACATGAGCTTATTTTTTGGCAGATTACAAGCGTTTTTGTTAGATGTCAATGCCTGCCTCCAAACACCTGCAAAAACGCCTGAAAATGATACGCTCAGCAGCTATAAAAATTGTAGCTGCTGACTTTTAAAAACAGCCACTCACCTTTCCCACGGTCCAGCGGTAAGCTTACCCCACCAGTCTTCTTCCTCTGTCCTCCCTTGACGGTGCCGGCATCTTCACTATGGGCACCCGGCCGTTGCACGTCACATTCTGTATTGGTGGATGTAGTCTTCCAGTCAGTGTCCCAGAAGACTTCTGGGGGGAGGAAGGAAGAACTTCCCACGGCACTGGGAACGGAAGTGAGAGCAAGTACCTGTCAAAATCGGGTACCCCCCCCCCTCCTCAAAAGTGCCAATTGTGCAAGAGGAGCGGGGAATGAGTCCTTAAAGTGGAGTTCCACCCAAAAGTAGAACTTCCGCTTTAGGTAGTCCTAACCCCCTGACATGCCTCATTTGACATGTCATTTTTTTTTTGTGGGGGGGAGCGGGTACCTAGTTTTGACAGGTACCCCCTTCCACTTCCGGTTGGAGCGCTGCGGCGCCCTGAGCGGAAGTTCTCCTCTCCCCCTCCCTCCCTGCAATCTTCTGGGACATGTCAGAGGTCCCAGAGGATTGCCGGCCAATCAAGACGCACAGTGCATACCCAGCTGTGAAGCCACAAGCTGTCACAGCCGGGTGCCCACACCAGTGATGCCAGGGCCGCTGAGACCAGAGGGAGACTTTTTGTAGCTGCTGACTTTTAATAAAAAGGCTGGAACTCCGCTTTAAGGCAGAACTTCCCCTTTTGGGTGAGTGTACTAAGCTGTGAAAACCCCTCCTCCCCTTCTGAAGACTCCTGGGGTGTATGACATCATTTACCTGAGCATGAAACCAGAAAGTAACTGAAGAAATGTAATAAAAAAAGTTTATAATGAGTAAATATGATATACTTTCCTATATATTTACTAATGCTAGCAGCATAAGGATTGCAAATAATCAATGTTGATTGGGAGAGTGAAGCTCCACTTTAATATTGTGGTTTAGGTTGTGAAATAATATATTGCTGTATTGTTGAGAACTAAATATAATAAAGCCTGATTGACATTTTAGTTTAAATCAGTTAACTAGATTCTGGAGGCATTAAAACAAAAATGTGCAAAGTTGTCTTCCTTTTCTTTAGAAAGCAGCCACACCCGGAGAAGAAAAGCCTGCGCCCTGATGTCTCTGTAAGGAGCCACATGCACAGATAGGGAGGGCAAGAGAGGCGAGGCACTGCTCTAACTCTTTTACCTGTAGAAATTTTTCTAACTTTAGCTACTGAGCATTGTAAACATATTTTTTTTTTCTTAGCAAAACAGACAGGAAGAGCTTTAAAAATAAGAAATGGAGCTCCATCTGCTGAAGGAAAATGATGATACAAAATATTCATGTTATATTTTATATTTACTTGATTACAAAATAGGAAAAAATCCATGAAACGTGTTATATTTAGTGATGATCATAATGAATACATTGAAAAAATTCCAAAACAATATAGCTTTTCTTTAAAGCGGTATGAATCCCAAAAACAAAAAAAAGTATTATAACGCAGCTTCCCAATTCTTAGACGTGTTGGTTGCATTTATTTTCTTACAGGCTTTTTTCCTTTATTTTCACCTGGGGATCAGGCCAGTAAAGCTGGACATAGATGGATTGAAATTTGTTTGGTTGAGCATTGACCGGACAGATTTTGGTCCATGTGTGGCCACTGCATTTGATCAGTAGTGGATCTACTGATGAAATTGTGTTAAACTGCCCTGTCGGATAGAAGCCACTCAATCAGTGTCTAAAGCCAATGGCTGCAGCACTGTACTGTGTATTCTGACAGCGGGGGAGTCTCCATGCTGTCAGAATACAATAGCGCAGTGGGAAGATTTCCCCATACACCTGGAATGTTTGGATGGGAGAATTGGTTGAGTTTTTTGTTAAGCCCGCTGGCTGAAGAAAAAAAAACTGAGCCATGTATGACCAGCTTAAGTCTGTCATTTAATAGACTAAGCTGTCCAGTAAATGGGATAGTTACAGAGATGAGACAAATCCTTTACCACCGACAGAGGTGCTTACAATGATCAGCTTTTATTCTTTAATATAAACGCTTATCTCAAAAAGAAAAAAAAAAAGTTACTATATATACAGTACATATACTGTATATTACATTTTTGATTTTGGGTTTAATATCTCTTCATATTAGGTACACTTTTGATATATACGTTCATATAGGTTCTTTGCCGTACCTTTTCCTGGATCCTGGATGGTGTTCATCAGATGTTCAGAACTAAAACAAAAATAAGTATGTCAGACTCCGCACAATGAAGCAAAATGCACACCAATAAATGTTGCGTAAATAAAAAATATGAAAAATCCCCAGCACAGACTAAAATAAGCAAATCAAACAATAAGTTGAATGCCAGGCACCATCACCTCAATATTTGCCTCTGCTGTGTTGCTCTGTCTCACTTATATGTATTTCTTTCTGTTTTGTATTGAACTGCATCAGGTTAGGTTTGGTTCTGTAGTATGCTGACATCTAGTAATAGTTTTGGAACACTACAACTTGTTTACTTATGAGATTTGGTTTTTCCCTCTGTCCTTCCCTCCTGTTTAATGTAAGTAAGTTCAGTCCTAGCTAGACCCTCCCTATTTCTTCCTTGTTACCTCAGTCAGTGTTAGTATTTTGCAGAGACAGGGCTTAGGAAAGTCACTACATTCTTACACTTTAAAATACTGGAAAAACATTTCCTGTGCGGCATTTATCTGAAGTAAAATTGCATCAACTTCTGTGCCTTACTGAAGAGTTAGGGTCCATGTACACGGGACGTTGTTAAAAGTCCCTTTGAATGCTGGAATTTTTAGGACGTTTGAAACGTCCGTTCGGTCGCGTTTGTACCTGCGTTTAGCGGGCGTTTGCGTTTAGAACCGTTCCTAGAGGTCAAAAAAATTATTCCCCTTTAAAATGGAAAAACGCGAACGCCAAACGCAGGTCATCGCGTTCGGTCGCGTTCGGACGCGTTCGGTCGCGTTTTTGTGTTTGAAACGCCGGGAAACACACGTTCGAACGCAAATAATTGCGTTCTAAAAAAAGTCCCTGAACGCAACTGCCCGCAAACGACCTGGTGTACATGGACAGATAAGATAAAATGTAGATGGGTTCAGGGGCTTCTAAAAAAAACGCCCAACTGCTCCTAAACGGCCATTTCCAGCGTCCCGTGTACATGGAGCCTTAAGCTGCCTGTGGATGGTTCCAAGTCAGCAGGTTGTAGGCGGGTGTAACTTGTATTCATAACTCAATCCCAGTGGGAGAAGGTCCACCTTGGAACACTCACGAATTCCAACAGTGTGCAGTAAAGCAGTTTTCAGGTGAACTGACAGTGCTCGTTAGGAGGGGCAGAATGTGGCCTGGCCATCTCGTGCCCAAGCCAGAAAATTTCTAGAGAAGTTGCAAACCCTACGCTTTGCCACTAAAACTGTCCCGGACAGATGGATAACCTGTCCCTAAACTACCCACTTGCAAATGTGCACCAAAACCTGGGGGGGGGGGGAGGACCTAAAAAGACTCTGCTGCCCAAGATGGCCAAAGGGTCACCAGGACACAGTAGTGCAGTCAATCAGAATAATGTCTCCAGGAACCAGGAAACCACAGAGAACCCCAGTTTCCCCTAACTTCCTCTCCAGGCTGTAGTGCCACTCTGGTCGGGCACCACCTTCAGTGGAGGAAGGAGTCTGCACCTGCCTATAAGGTGACCCTACCGACTACACAGACTTGGTCTAAGGAGGTATGTCAATGCGTAAAATGTCACTGGACATTTAATTTCTGCCTTCCTCATACAGCTGAAAAATAGTTGTTTTCGTTTCTCTGATGTACTTCTGGCTCCCACTGACATCAGCACTGCAGGTGTGGTAGACACCAATGGTGGTATTATTTCTCCATCTATGCTTGGTTTTGCCCAGTGATGAAGCTGTGGTCATTTGTTTTAGTGTCTCTATGAACTGGCTCCTGTGTCAGCTGCACATCATTGCCCTGGACTGGCAACCTGATCATGAAAACAGTGGACCATGTCTGGGCTATGTGTGTCAGCACAGCTGCTTGTAGCACTATTTTTTTTTTAATCATTAATACCCTGCACCTTAAATACACTGCTCAAAAAATTTAAAGGAACACATTTTAATCAGAGTATAGCATCAAGTCAATTAAACTCCTAGGATATTGATCTGGTCAGTTAAGTAGCAGAGGGGGTTGTTTTCAGTTTAAGCTGCTTTGATGTTAATTAAATTAACAACAGGTGCACTAGATGGGCAAGAATGAGACAACCTCCAAAACAGGAATGTTTTCACAGGTGGAGGCCAATGACATTTTCCCCCACTTATCTTTTCTGACTGTTTTCACTAGTTTTGCACTTGGCTAGGGTCAGTGTCACTACTGGTAGTATGAGGCCATACCTGGACCCTATAGAGGTTGCACAGGCAATCCAACTCCTCCAGGATGGCACATCAATACGTGCCATTGCCAGAAGGTTTGCTGTGTCCCCCAGCACAGTCTCAAGAGCATGGAAGAGATAACAGGAGACAGACAGTTACTCTAGGAGAGCTGGACAGGGCCGTAGAAGGTCCTTAATCCATCAGCAGGCCCGCTATCTGCTCCTTTGTGCAAGGAGAAACAGGATGAGCACTGCCAGAGACCTACAAATGACCTCCAGAAGGCCACTGGTGTGAATGTCTCTGACCAAACAATCAGAAACAGACTTCATGAGGGTGGCCTGAGGGCCTAACGTCCTCTAGTGGGCCCTGTGCTCACTGCCGGGCACTGTAGAGCTCGATTGGCATTTGCCATTGAACACCAGAATTGGCAGGTCCACCACTGGCTCCCTGTGCTTTTCACAGATGAGAGCAGGTTCACCCTGAGCACATGTGACAGACGTGAAAGGGTCTGGAGAAGCCGTGGAGAACCTTATGTGCCCGTAACATTGTTCAGCATGACCGGTTTGGTGGTGGGTCAGTGTACGTTGTAATAAAGGTGTAATAAGTCTAACATAGTAGCTACATAACAACTTCAGCCTTTGACTTATGTACTTTGCTGTTAACTGGAGTTCCACTTTAAGCCATAATTGTTCAAGAAAATACAGCCCAATAATGTGAGATCAGAACAAGGAGGTGTAGATTGAAAACCAGAGAGGAGTAAGGATCTGTGATTATCACACTTACGTATTTCCTTTCTTTTTGCAGAGAAGACCTGCAAGAAATAAACAGGCAAAAATTATTTTTAAGGCAAAAGAAAAAACTAGCGCAAATTCTTATATAACCCAAACCTGGCTGGGATGGACTGCTAATATCCTTTAAACCACCATATGAAAAATAAATAAATATTTCCAAAAGTGCTAGTGCAATGGTGTAGATATCACATCCACAATCAAAATATATATTGTGCTATTGTAAAAAAAAAAAAAAAAAAAAAAAAATTATATATATATATATATATATATATATATATATATATATATATATATATATATATATATATATGCGTATCGTAAACATATACCAGCTGTCTGACACAGCTGAGAAAAGTGCAAAAATAATGTATTATAGAATTAGCCTGTATGCTGGAAATTATATGCGAAGTGCAAATATGTGAAAATATGTATATATATATATATATATATATATATATATATATATATATATGTGTGTATAAATAGAAGACTATTTATAAAGACATCATATAGCTGCCTATCACAACCATATAAAATGCAAAAAAAGACATATTGTGAAAATGTCCCACACACTGGGAATTTTGTGCAATATGCAATAAATAGATTATATTTTATATATTTATATGAAAACTGACAACTACCTGATAGTGTGTAAAGTGCAATCCTACTATTCAGATACTGAAGTGTCAAGAAATGTGAAAGAAAAAAGAAAAAGAGGAAAAAATGTGCTATGTATAAAAAATGTTATAAAGTGCTAATGCTAATGTGACCTTGATGTAGAATATATCCTAAATATTATGGCAAGTCAAAGATTTTAACAAACATCAACTCCAAAAACGACACCTGAGATTAAGCTGAATAAATTATTATCAAATAATAAGTCCAAAATTCAGTCCATATGATGCATAATAATTACTGACAGGTGATAGAAAGTGCAAAACGTGCAGCAGCAGTGCCAATATAGACAATAATGTGCTTTCAGTGTCCATGCGTGGAGATCCCACCATCCGTGCAGAACCTTTTCCCCTAAATGGACTCACCAGAAAACCAGCTGGTAAAACCAGCACTCTCGCTTACAAAAATCAATCTCCAACTTCAAGGTGTAATTCAATACCCTGCTCAATCCTGCCGATGGTCCCGTTCATTCAAGAAGGTAACCCCACAGATGAGAAGATTATATTGAGGGGAAGGAGAGAGACAAAACCCACATAGTGTAACTCCGTATAAGAATAATTTATTAAAGTAAAACTGGTTACATTCAAATAAATAGTGTCTACCCGACACTAGAATATCCGGCATATACACAGTGCAGCAAACCTCCTGGCTGTCTCCAACCTAGATTTGAGCTTGCCTGTACTGACTGCGGTGTTTCTCTTTCAGTGTCCTAAACCTCGCCCTACTAGTTTCGTCGCTAAGACGTCTTTCCAGAGCGGTACCACCAGAAGGTTTTACTCCCTTAATGACCAGGGCATTTTTTGAATGGCAATTGCATGATCATGCAACACTGTACCCAAAAAATATATATATATATTTTTACACAAATAGAGCTCACTTTTGGTGGTATTCAATCACCACTGAGTTTTATATGAACAAAAAAATGCCAAAAATGTTTAAAAAAGCATATTTCAGTTATAAAATTTCCAAAAAAATAATTTGCCTTCATAAATTTTGGCCAAAATGTATTCTTCTACATTTCTTTGGGAAGAATAACCCACATCAGTGTATAATATTTAGTCTGTAGGAAAGTTATAGAGTCCACAAACAATGGTATAGACCAGGGGTCTCCAAAAATTCTAAGCAAAGGGCCATTTTACTGTCCTTCGGGCTTTAGAGGGGCCGGATTGTGGAAATTGGGAGTAGAAAATGCCCCAACATCAGTGCTTCATCATTGGATTTAATGGAACAAATAGTGCCCCATTGTTGGTATCAATGAAACAAATAGTGCCCCATTGTTGGTATCAATGAAACAAATAGTGCCCCATTGTTGGTATCAATGAAACAAATAGTGCCCCATTGTAGGTATCAATGAAACAAATAGTGCCCCATTGTTGGTATCAATGAAACAAATAGTGCCCCATTGTTGGTATCAATGAAACAAATAGTGCCCCATTGTTGGTATCAATGAAACAAATAGTGCCCCATTGTTGGTATCAATGAAACAAAAAGTGCCCCATTGTAGGTATCAATGAAAGAATAGTGCCCCATTGATGGTGCAAAGTTATCCGAATAACGCTACTTCTTGGTGTCAATTGGTGAAATAGTGCCCCAAGGGCCAGATAAAGGCAAGCAAAGGGCCACATCCAGCTCATGGGCCACAGTTTAGAGACCCCTGGTATAGACTGTATATCTGAGAATTGATCAATCCAATCTAATTTCTGGAGGCCCAAAAATGCCAGGACAGTATAAATATGCCCCAAATTACCCTTTTTTGGAAAGTAGACAGTCCAAGGTATTTAGTAAGAGGTATGGTGAGTTTTT
The DNA here is from genome assembly GCF_965119305.1 of Pelophylax lessonae. NCBI lineage: Eukaryota > Metazoa > Chordata > Amphibia > Anura > Ranidae > Pelophylax > Pelophylax lessonae. The sequence goes on from NC_138771.1 coordinate 630,638,404, forward strand.
TTTTTTTGGTGTTGTTATGTCACACTCTAATACCATCCACCGATGCTTGGATCTATAAAAACACCAAAGCTGCTGAATCCAAAATGCAATATAAGCCCTTAGTAAGTATAGTAATCAACTCTATACAGCAGTATTGGTCCGTGTATACAAATCTATGTGGATAGAACTAAAAAATAAATACAGTATATATTATACCAGGGCTTGACAAATTTGCTTTGAATCTAGAAGCCAGCTAAACAACTTAGGAGCCATTTTTTTTTAACTAACAAAGCTTACATGTGAAACATGAAACATGCTCCCAAAGGTGCAACCGTTTCCCAACCATTTTTTTGCACACGTATAAAAAATAATTTTAGGCCTGAATATTACATAAAACCCCAAAACATTATATATTTTCTGAAAGCAGATACCCTAGAGCAGGGCTGCTGTTAGAAATTGCGGGGCCCCGTACAGACTACCTGGCAGGGCCCCCTCAAGAAAATATTAAAGATATATTTAGCTAAAATTACAACAAAATCACTATTATCAGACACAAATATAACAACTCGCATAATTCCTGCTAAATCTAAAAAAAAAACTATGTTAACCGGTTGCCGACTGCGCACAGTATATTTACTGCGGCAGTCAGCCCCGGCCAGGCAGAGTGACGTAGATCTACGTCACTAGCCTGTCACCGGGTTTTGAGCCAATAGCGGGCGAGCGCGCGCCCGATGAGGCGCGCGCCCGCCTCGGCTCGTTCACAGAGGAGTCCGGGCGTGTGACCGGCGGACCTGATGTCCGCCGGTCACACTACGATCGTCGGTAGAGCGGGAGAAAGGCGGGTGGCTTATGTAAACAAGCCACCTGTCATTCTCCCCTGTGTAAAAATGGAGATCAGACGATTCTACTTTGTAGAACCGTTGATCTCTGTTTTTACAATAGGAGACATGTCCCATCACAGTTAGAAACACGCCCCTAGGACACACTTAACCCCTCCCTGTCCAATACAGTTAACCCCTTCCCTGCCAGTGTCATTTTTACAGTAACAGTGCATATGTATAGCACTGATTACTGCAGTAATGTCACTGGTACCCCCAAAAGTGTCAAAAATGTCAGTCAAGGGTCCGATCTGTCCGCCGCAATGTCGCAGTACCGCAAAAAAAAATCGCAGATCGCCGCCATTACTCGTTAAAAAAAAACCACCAAAAATGACAAAAATCTTTCCCTTTGTTAGTAAACGCGATAACTTTTGCGCAAACCAATCAAAATACGCTTTTTGCGATTTTTTTTTTTACCAAACATATGTAGCATAAAACAAATTGGCCGAAAATGTTAACAAATTTTGATTTTTACATTTTTTTTTTGGGGAATTTCATATAAAAAAATGTGAAAAAGTGGTTTTATGGTAAAATTATTTTTTTAAGGTTTCACACTATAGCGGTCTTCCTCTATTTCTTTCTTATGTTGCATGACTCTATATGATTATAACACCAGCAAGAGGAGAGAAAAGGATTTGGTCAAAGTGTATGGTCTTTACCACTCTGTAAGAAGCTTTTTTTACTTAGCTGTAATGGGTGGTCACATAAATCTAATGGGTTTTCTGTGTTGGTGGATCTCTGGAGCGCTGCGTTATTTGCCTGCATGTATTCAAGAAGTGAACACGAGAGCACTTTTATGGGATCCATTAAATAGGGACAATGTATCAAGGGAATATAGCCTGAATTTGTTGCAGATATCTGCACTACCACAATTTTTTTTGTGGAATTTTGATAAATCGACACTTTATTTTTGCAATTTATTGTAAAATATATATTTATTTTTTTAGGTGTGTGCACGTAGATGTGTATACACGGACCAATAGCTCTGTATAGAGTTGATTAATATATGTTTTTTCACAATTGTTTGAAAAAGTAAGAAATAAAATACCATTTTTTTCCACATTTTTTTTTTTTTTTTACATACTGTCACCAGTGTAGTGCAGTGTCATCATATAACTGGTGTGGTGTTGATAAGGGATACTAACTGGTGACAGTATGTAAAAAAATAAAAAATAAATAATAATAATAATAAACTTTTTTTTCTTTTTTTTTCAACATTTGTAACTATATATTTTTTTTTACATCCTGTCATCAGAGTAGTTCAGTGTCACCATAGTGACACTGTACTATTCTGGGCGAGGGGATCAGGGATTTTTTTGTGTTGTTTACACTATTATTGCTTATAACAGTGCTGATCACAGTGCTGATGGCTTTCATTCATGACAGCTTGCTTATTGTTGTGATCTGTGATTGGCTACAACTAATCATATGGTGCAGGGTGCTCTGATTGGCCCAGGTACCATGTGGCAACTGTAGGTCAATAACAGCATCACAATAGTAAGCAAGCTGTCATTATTGGAAGCTATTTACAGTAATAGAAGCCCTTTAATCATGTGATCGCTTTGATTAGTCATAGCAATCACATGATACCCCGGCCACTCACAGTGACCGGGTATTGAGCGGTGTGACCTGCTGCGTCCACTGGTCACAGGACCATGCCTGTAGCTGTCGCTCATCTGTAGTAAATGTACTGTGGGTGGGTGGCAAATGGTTATATCAATTCCTCCCTGCATGCTCAATGACCACCATTATAATCAGAGATACATGCCTTTAACAGTTGCAATTATTGGTCAGTGCCACAACATTATCTCCACTCTTCAGTGGTGGTCTGTGACAGTAATATTATACCCCCCCCCCCTTCATTGGTAGTCATAGTTAATAACATTAAATCCGCTCTCTCTTTGTGGTCAGTGGTAGTAAAATTACATTTCCTATTTTTAAGTGGTCAGTGGAAATAGCAATAAATGCTTCCTTCATTAGTGGTCAGCACAAAGAAATTGGCCCGCGGGACTTTGTATGAGGTACATGCTCAGTGGCTGGAAATGAATATCATGCACAATGTATGAATAAAAATTGATTTTATTACATAATGTATAAAAATGACAACATCTCTCATTCTTTTCACCCTGCATATCACTTTCTATCACACACGGTTTTTCTCCATATTTCTTGGCTTTTGGGCTTCCCCTCCTTCTCCTCTTCTTCTTTCCTTTCTTCCTTTCCCCCCTCTTTCCCTCCCCCCTCCCCCCTCCTCCTTCCCTTTCCTTCCCCCTTTTCCTCTCCCCCTTTTCCTTCCTCCTTTCTTCCCCCCCCCCCCTTTTTCCCCTCCTCCCCTCATTTTCCTTTCTCACTCTCCTCACACCCCTTTCGGAATTCCATATTTCCGTCACACCAGCCCTTCCCACCTGGTACAAATCATACCAGTGTATTACCACTGTGAGCACATATGCCACATTTTCACTACTTTGTTTATATATATATATATATATATATATATATATATATATATATATATATATACACACAACAGGTTTGCAAGGCCTTTTCCTCACACACATACTTCCCTGCCATGGGCCCCCCTCTCTGTTTGCCGGCACTCTGGGACCCTTCAGCTCCCGGGTCAGACATGATGCCCCGCTGCCATATAGGAGTCCACTTTTGCCATTTGAGCCTTTCTGCAGAAGCTGTGTAGGAATGCGGCGCCGCACCGGAAGTGACAAGATTGGCCGGTGAAGGCGCATTCTGGGAGAAGAAGACGCGGAAGAGGACGCAGAAGAGGATCGCGCTGGCTTCAGCTGCCCACAACAGAGATAGCAGCGTTGGAGAAGAAATTTTATAAGTGAGTATTTCTTCTTGCAGGTAAGTGCGAACCGGGACAGATCAGAGGCTAGCCATTGTGGAATGTACTAGCCCTGACTGTCCCGGGGGTATGTTCATTGAAAAAATGTTTCTGTGCCCAGAACTCCGCTTTAACCCAAATGTCACTCCTATGGAAACTAAACTGCAAGTGAGCGATCGAGTGGACACACCCTGCCTGTTAAGTACTGGGAATGCTTTTTTGGGATGTCTTCTGCTAAACCTGGGTTTGATGAGGTAGGTGAAGATTGTATGTATGTCCAGGTGGCCTCTGGGCTCTATAGTGCAGTCAATCTTGATTACCTATGTACAGCCTGTTAATAGGAACTTGCCTCATAGACGATAAGTTGTGCAATTGTGTATTTTCATCAGTTTGTTTTTCCCTCCCCATTGGCTCCAGGACGTGAGGGCTAATATGCAATCAATACTAATAGTCGCTGTAATATATGGTCCCGGAGCCTGCCCGAGAAGGGATTTTTCCTTGCATGCGCAGTTATCCAGACAAGTAATGTAAGGTCTGTATAGCCCTGAAAAACCCTGTGGTGAAACGCGTCAGTTTGAAGACCTGCACTACATATTTGAGAAAGAGAGTATGTTATTAAAGCGCTCACAGGGGGTGCTGCTCTCTATTATGGCTGCTAGTAGAGGCAAATGGTCAGGCGGGGTTCAGGCAGGACACTGGTACTTAGACGAGTTGTCAGCTGGAACAGCCTTGGGGGGGAGTAGGGCTCAAATGCCTGGAGGCTGAGAGTGTTGGGCTGACCCCGGGTGTAAGGGGGGAGGGGGGAGTCCTGGTGTGGACGATCCACTGTTCAGTGGGTGGATGAGGATGGGTTGCACTCCGGGCTGCTCTCCGGGTAAGCGAAGCAGCTCAATGTTAATCATAAAAGAAAGGGGGAAAAAAGCGCCAGTAGAGTGCAGTTTTAAAAGAAGGAAGTTTTATTAAAAAAGGAACAGGTGACTCGATAATGGACTCACTTCAGTGCAGTCACTGTGGTGCCCTCCCTGGTGTTGGTCAGTTAGCTCGGTGCCTGCTCTGGGTCCTGATGCGGTCCAATCATCCGGGAGAAGTCCGGGGTCTCTCAGGCGACTTCCGGGTCGGATCGGCATAGGAGATGTGGAGCGTTGTGGAGGCTTCTTCCAGCTGCGTCTGACGTCACGGGGTGTCTGGGCTTTGGTGGGCGTATCCGGGCGTCACAACATGTTTCGGAGCATGCGCAACATGCCGCTGGCGGGCATGCGCTCTCCTTTGTCAAGTGTGACACTTGACAAAGGAGAGCGCATGCCCGCCAGCAGCATGTTGCGCATGCTCCGAAACATGTTGTGACACCCGGATACGCCCACCAAAGCCCAGACACCCCGTGACGTCAGACGCAGCCGGAAGAAGCCTCCACAACGCTCCACATCTCCTATGCCGATCCGACCCGGAAGTCGTCTGAGAGACCCCGGACTTCTCCCGGATGATTGGACCGCATCAGGACCCAGAGCAGGCACCGAGCTAACTGACCAACACCAGGGAGGGCACCACAGTGACTGCACTGAAGTGAGTCCATTATCGAGTCACCTGTTCCTTTTTTAATAAAACTTCCTTCTTTTAAAACTGCACTCTACTGGCGCTTTTTTCCCCCTTTCTTTTATGCACTACATATTTGGACCTTTGTATTCCCATATATTCCTAATCGGAATATTTTTAACTTATATTGATTTGTCTTTATGTAAATGATTTTTACATTTTTCTTGGATTTAATAAAAAGTATACATTTTATATAATGTTGATTATCCCTCCGTTTGTGGCCTTAAAAGTCCAATTTTTTATTTTATTTTTTCAATAAACTGCAAGTGTGGTCCACACTTCCATTAAATCTAATAGATAGAATTACCCTTGGTAAACACCCCAATACATATTTAAATCAGTCACTGTGTTTATTCACAGGAAGTTTTACCAACAAACTGACTATGTTTTGAATTACACCCAACCATGCATTGCTAGATCTGCACTACAACCATCACCTGCAGATGGTGGCCTTGCTTATCCTAGCTTTTAAAAATGTTTATTGGCCTTCCATTTGGCATTTATACAAAAGTAGTTGACTTTCCTCAGTGATATTATTAAGCCCTTGCTGCAACTTGGTGCAAATTTATAGATGACCATAAATTCCCTTCTAGAAATTTGGATTTGCAGCTCCATTATCATCCAAAGTACTTCTTCTTAGTATCTTCAATGCCTTTATATTTAGCTCCTATGCCAGAAATATGTTTCCATTGGTTTATTTTTATGCTCATAAACCAATAATTGTTTACAGGAAAGAGCCTCACACTTTGGACAGTATGATTTCCGGTAAATTGGTTAATGATGCTGTTGGGGTTTAGGTGAACATTCCCATCCAGGAGAGCCAAACAAGTTTACTAAAATCTGGGCTTTGTAGCTGGAGCATATTGAAAGATGTGCATTGTGGTATTTTATGGTAGACATATCTATTATTTTTCAGTGAATTTTACAGCTAGGTTTGTGAGTGGAACGAAAGTATATATTAATTACTTATGGACCGGAAGGATTTACCCCCTTAATGACCAGGCCATTTTTTTGCGATTCAGCACTGTGTTACTTTAACAGATAATTGTGCGGTTTTGTGATGCTGTACCCATATAATATTCATGCCCTTTTTCCCCCCACAAATAGAGCTTTCTTTTGGTGGTATTTGATCACCTGTGCGATTTTTATTTTTTGCGCTATAAACCAAAAAAGCGACTATTCTGAAAAAAAAATTTTGCTATATAACATTCCCCCCAAAAAAAAAAAAATGTAAAAAATCTAATTTTTTTAATCCTTTTAGGCCAATTTGTATTCTGCTGCATATCTTTGGTAAAAAAAAAAAAAAATCACAATAAGCGTATTTTGATTGGTTTGTGCAAAAGTTATCGCGTCTACAAACTAGGGGAAAGATTTATGTAATTTTTATTTTTTTTTTGCTAGTATTGGCGGCGATCTGCAAATTTTAGTGGGACTGCGACATTGCTGCGGACAGATCGGACCCCTAACTGACATTTTTGACACTTTTGGGGGGACCAGTGATATTACTACAGTAATGAGCGCTAAAAATATGCACTGTTACTGTAATAATGACACTGGCAGGGAAGGGGTTAACCCCGTGGTGATTAAAGGGTTAAGTGTGAGCCTAGGGGAGTGTTTTCTAACTGTATGGGGGAGGGACTTGTGAAATGATCATAGAGACCTGTGATCCTATATAGAAGGATCACAGGCGCTCTGTGATCATTCCAGAGAGAACAACGGTCTGCTGTGTTTACAACAGCTGACCGGTGTTCTCTCTCAGCGGGGAGCAATCGTGGGCGCCCTGTGGCAATCACGGCTGCCGGCCCCGTGGATCGGCATCCCCGCTGCCCCCAGGATCACTCCTGCAAACCGACGTACCCATACGTCGATTCGCACAGCCGAGCCAGCCTGCCGCAGTATATCTGCGGCAGGCAGGCGGTCGGCAAGCGGTTAATAAAAACAAGTGGGTAAAATGCAGGGAACCAAATTTTGTATAGGATATTATATCAGTTTGCAGTGACTTTCTGTTACACCCGTGAATAGATGGCTAACCTGGTCTGGAAAATAAAGAATGAGAAAGGGGGACTATCAAAGTATAACTAATGGCAATATATATATATTGTTTTTGGATAGAACGGAGATGGATTAAAAAATCAATTTTTATTGCGGTCTGTGCCCCCGTTAGGGAGTATCACCCTCTCTATTTACCATTATCATTGAAAGTAAAAGAAAATCCCACATTTTGGGGTGTCCCCAGAAAAGTAATAGAGGGGAAATCTTCCAATGGCACACATCCCAACTTTTTGAGATGGGAATGAGGGACACCAATTAGCAAATGTGTGTAGTCATAGGATACACCCCCTGCCACGCCCCCTTAAAGCAGAATTATACATAAAAAAAAATATTAGTTAAACCGACAAGTGCTTTTATTATACACTACTATTTCTTTATACAACAAAAAATAATTCAGATTAAATATTTAGCACAGTGAAACACTTTTTTAAAGATAAAAAGTCCATTTTATATACAACTCTATAGATCAGACCAAAATGAGGGACAAATGGGGAGAAAAGAGGGACAGAGAGACTTTTTTTTTCCAAATCAGGGACGGTCCCTCGAAAGACCGTTGGGACAGTTGGGGACTATGCAATGGGGACACTAGTTCTGATGACCTGATATGCCCCTGAGATATTCCCTTAGTTGCAGAGATTTCTTCTATGGGACAGGAAGTGAAGGTAAATCTCCCCAAAGGGACAAAGATGGTAAAAATAAACCTTACATGGGTTATTACCTTCCCTTACTGTATCTAAAATAAAAAATAAAAAGTTTGGCCTATAGTTTTAATTTAAGCTTACTCACCTTTTGCTTTCAAAACTATCAAGATCAGGATGATAATAATCATGATAATGGCAGAGGTAATGATAATACTGATTATGGAAATTGGCAATTCTTTTGGGGTCTCTTGTGTACGACTTATTCCATTTTCATTTATAGGAATGTCTCCTGTAATAGAATGGATTCCCTGGTTAGAAACACAGAATCTGTCCTGACAGTGGAAGTCTAACAAAAAAAAAAAAATGAAATGAAAATGTAAACTAACACAAAGGAAAATACATGTAACAAACCAGTGAGCCTAAATTACAATTTGTTCTAAAAGAACAATAAATATAATTAAAAATAAATAAATAAATAAAACACGCAAAATACATCATAGCCATACAAAAGCTGATATAAATAACATTACATTTAGGCCCCGTTCACACTGGGGCGATCCGACTTCCCGGGGCGACCTCCGAGGTCGCGGTGCGAGCAGCGCGCCACGACCTCGGAGCGGCCGGCATGGACTTCATAACATTGAAGTCTACGACGGTCGCTCCGGGTCACCCCAAAGAAGCTCCGGACCCTTTTTCTAAGTCGGAGCGACTTGTGTCGCTCCTATTAGAATGGGTCCGCAGCTTCTCTATGGAAGGCGACCTACGGCGACCTGTGAGGAGACCAGGTCGCCTTTCAGGTCGCCCTAGTGTGAACGGGGACTTAAAAGGAGATTATAATGGTCAATTTTATTACATTTTTTAGAAGTGTATACATTTATAAAGTAATAGTAAAAATTTAGTGCTATTCATAGGACAATAAAGTGAAGAAAAAGTGCCAATGCAATATACTCCCCTACACGTAAATAACCGCGAATGATTACCGGTAATTCATTTTGTAAATATTATGTAAATGTGTTAATTAAATTCATCAATCAAAAAATAGATAAATAAGTGAATAAATAAATGAATCAATAGGTAAATGATTAAATAGATAAATTAATAATAAATTAATAAAGAAATAAATAAATGAGCAGCACGTCAAAAAAACGTTAGATACGCTCAGTAATGCGCAAATACACACCGCGCTCAAATATAAAAATAGTGCATAACAAAAAAGTGATCACATTATTCCATAAGTGATTGTGAGTCTCTATCAATACCCTCACAATTACTTATGGAATAATGTGATCACTTTTTTGCCATGCACTATTTTTATATTTGAGCGTGGTTTACTAACCCCTTTGCACATTTATAAAGTAATGTTTTATATCTGTGTAGCACCCTCCTAGGTAGGTACTAGTGAGAAAGTATAGTTTTGGGCTCTGTCTGCCTATTAGAGGGGCAGCAGGCAAATCTATATTGCTTTCTGCCTATCAGAGAGCAGGATCTGTGCGTGAGGTCTGCTCAGTGAGCTCAGTATGTGATTCATTGGGTCTAGATAGTGTCTCACACTGGTCCAATAGGGAGGCATTTTGGACAGTGGGAGGAAACCTGACCAATGGGTACACAGGCTTTGATACAGTCCCGGTGATTGGTGGAGACTGGCTGTCTCAGTGCATTATGAGATACTGTATAAAAGCCAGGAGCACATGTACTGCAGGGTCTTTTTGCTGGTGAGCAAAGTCCTCCTCTGTAGTGGTGGCACGTGGTCACAGGCGGCCAGCCTGGGGATCAAAGGAATGGAACTGAACCCAGCAGTTCAGGAGAACTGACTAGAGAGGTAGAGACACTGGAGACCCTCGAAAAACAGTATTGTGAGTACAGGGGATCGTGTCTAGGGGCCTGACCTGAGGGGGGGCCACCCCAGAGTAGGATAGTCAGAGGACGGGTGTCAGTGTGTCAAGTGAAAGGGGATACTAGGAGAGTATCCTGAAGAGAATTAGTTCATCAAGTTTTCTGGATAGAGACTTAATCTAAATTCACCTAGTGGCAAGGTGAATCAGCAGACTGGCTGTATCATCAGACAGGAGTCCTCATATTTTGTGAATAGTTTAATCTGGAGTACCCCACTATTCCCTTCTCCCATTCCTAATTTAAATAAAACAGCAAAAACAACTACAAACCCCTGGACTGATCATTGACTCAGCGAAGAAGTGAAGTGTTAAATTGTGAATGCCAGTGTTGCAAACGGTAACCCAGGGGGACCCGGGATTGTATTATCCAGCAGCCCTCAAGGGGGCAGTGCTACATTTGATTTTTTCTACTGCTTATGTAAAATATTTTTTGTACAAATAAATATTAAAAATGAAATCGAGGAAAAAAAAATTGTACACATGACAAGCCAAATAATTTACCCCTAATGATTATCCTAGGTGTAGATCGCTGCTGTTACTATACAAAGTATGGTTTCATTGATGATGGATACTACAGCTATTGCTCTTTTTCCAGGGATTCTGCCATTTGCACTCCCTTTCCTCCCCCTTTTCTATTCACAAAATGTTTTGTATTCTGTTAGCTGAATTCAGGACATTCTGTGAATGGACAATGGGGGAGGAGGAGCAGGAAAATAACAGGATCTCCCCTCGTCCATTTACAGAACAACTTGTATTCTGTGAACAGAATGTGAGGTATTTTATGAATACACACGGGAAGATGTAAAGAGAAGATGAATGACAGGATTCCTTTACTGTATGAGAGTCAGAGCTCCCAGCCACTTTGATGGAAGAAGAGCGCTGGCTATAGTATCCAGCATCAATGAACTTATGGCTTGTTCAGTCAACAACAGGGATCCAGTCCTGGGGTAATCATCTGTTCCCAAAATTCAAGGTATTCCCTGAATGGACAAGGAGAGAGGAGGTAAATAAAAAGATCTCCCCTTGTCCATTTAAAGAACAACTTGTATTCACAAAGTATTTTGTGAATAGACAAAATGACAGCTGGAGCTCTCAGTAGCATTGTCACTCGGCCTCAATGAAGCTATATTTTGTCCAGTAAATTTCAGTGCTCCCTACCTAGGAGAATCATCTGTTTAAAGAAAGCAAGGCATTCTGTAAATGAACAAGGGGAGAGGGAGAAGAGAGAAACTGACAGGATCTCCCCCTGTCCATTCACAGAATAATGTATATCCTGTGGGCAGAATACAAGGCAATTTGTGAATAGACACGAGATGAGGAAAGGTACGACTGGATTCCTTTACTGTATGGAACCTGAAACTCTCAGCCACAGCACCAGAAGAAGAGTGCTGGCTATAGTATCCAGGAGAGATGCACCCAGATTTTGGTGGCCGAAAATAGTGTTTTCAGCATTTTGTCGATTGATAAAAAAGCAATTTTGCTATGATTCTACAGCGATTTTACCACAATTTTGCCATGATATTACTGTGCTTATGGTGTGTTTTTCATAAGTCCTTTTACTAAAAAAAAAGCTTCAAATACGTAACACGGTTGCGTTATTGATGAGTTCTTGCATTTCAACGAGGAGATGCATTTTTGGTGCATTTTCTTTAATTGTTGACCAAAAATGCAGCAAGCAAGATTTTTAACACCAATACAGAAGCACAATGGGCCAGTGTGAAGACATACATAGAATTTAAAGGGAATGCGTTTTTCTCAAGCTTTTCTTGTGCAAAAGGTGCCGATAATGGGCGACAATAAATTCATAATTATTTAAAGTCCTGATATTAATTAAAAAGTTAAATATAATACAATTATATATAAAAGCATATACTGTATGTATGTATGTATGTATATATATAATAAATTTTTTTCTTTTTTTTTAACTGTCATTTTTCTGTTTCGGTTTCGGCCAAGTGCATGCTGAATGTTCGGCTTCAGCACCAAAATTTCCAGTCGGTGCACCTCTAATATCCAGTATCAGTGAAGCTATGGTTTGTTTAGTTAACAGTGATTCAGACCTAGTTTTTTTTTTTTATCAATAAAGAAAACGTATATGACTTGTAGTATGCACAAAAGAAAAAAAAAGAAAAGAAAAAATAGATTTCCAATTTAAAGCAGAACTCCAGTCAAACATCTAAATATGCAGGTATTAAAAATCTAAAAAAATTATGTATATATATATATATATATATATATATATACACAGTATCTAACATAAGTGAGTACACCCCTCACTTCTGTGTAAATATTTTATTTTATCTTTTCATGTGACAACACTGAAGAAATGACACTTTGCTGCAATGTAAAGTAGTGAGTGTACAGCTTGTATAACAGCGTAAATTTGCTGTCCCCTCAAAATAACTCAACACACAGCCATTAATGTCTAAACCGCTGGCAACAAAAGTAAATACACCCCTAATTGAAAATATCAAAATTGGGCCCAATTAGCTACAAGGTCTCAGGTGTGAATGGGGAGCAGGTGTGTTCATTTTGGTGTTATCGGTCTCACTCTCTCATACTGGTCACTAGAAGTTCAACATGGCACCTCGTGGCAAAAAAACTCTCTGAGGATCTGAAAAAAAGAATTTTTGCTCTAAACAAAGATGGCCTAAGCTATAAGAAGATTGCCAAGACCCTGAAACTGAGCTGCAGCACGATGGCCAAGACCATATAGCCGTTTACTAGGACAGGTCCCACTCAGAACAGGCCTTGCCATGGTGGACCAAAGAAGCTGAGTGCACTTGCTCAGCGTCATATCCCGAGGTTGTCTTTGGGAAATAGACATATGAGTGTAGCACCCTACAGGTAGGTGCTATGTAAATGCATAGTGGGCCTTGTCTGCCTAACAGCAGGGCCATGATTTCTTTTTGCCAGGGTGTCATGGCTTCCAGGTGTTTCTGCTGAGAGTGGAGTCTCCCCATTGACCCTGTGAGAGGCTTCTCATAGGGCAGTGGAGGAAACCCAATCAGGGACACATTCAGGCTTGTAACTACCTCAGAAGGCAGATTCTGCCACAGAGGATTCTGGGAGGGGATATACGTTTGAGGGGAGTGCATGACTCATTGTCTTTGGCGGGCAGCAGAGTCCCAGAGGGAGAGGACAACTGTCTCTCCTCCTGTCAGAGGAAGCGGATGTCTCGGGTGCTGCCTGAGAATCCAGAGAGTGCTGAGTTGAGCTGAAGGGGATCCGGTGTGCCGAGAACCAGCGGAGAGCGAGAGAGGTCCAGTCCCAGGAAAGTCTACACAGGTCGTGAGTACTGAGGATTGCCCCTGGGGGTCTGCCCAGTGTCAGTGGGGACCACTCCGGAGAAGGTTCTGGGATCCAAGTATCAGCTAGCTGTAAAGGGGGTACCTGGTCAAAGGACCCTTAAGTGATAGAGGGGGTACCTAGGTTGAGGACCCTGAAGTGTTAAAGGGGGCACCTGCAGTTTGGGCCCTGATGAGTTAGTACATAGTGTGAGTGCATCAATTGAGAGTTGCAGCAGTACAGAAATTCAAAACGAGCTACCTCAAACCAGCGCAGGACTGGAGGGAGCCAGTTAGTAACTTTTGAACAAAGCAGTGTCAGAAGTTCAATATTCTACAGTCCTGGATCTTCTGGACTAAGGTTGAGGTTCCAGCACAGTTTTCAGTGTTACATTACTTTCAAGCATCAGGAAGCGTTGGCTAGCGTCGACTGGCATTAAGACAGCCCTGACAAGCACATTTTTGCTAAAGAGTCCCAAAAGTGTACCTAGTTGAGCCAGAGGAGTATCTCACTCATTCCCTTCTCCCATCCCCTAAAATACAATAAAACAACCAAACCAAGATGCTGGAATTGTCATTGTCTCAGTGCTCACACCCAGGGTCGCAGCTCACATGGGCTGGAAAGGTAACCGGTAACAATGGCAGACCCACATCAGGCTCAATACCTGGAAAACCTGCTACATGAGTGCTGCCAGCTTTGCTGCAGAGGTTGAAGGGGTGGGATGTCAGCCTGTCAGTGCTCAGACCATACGCTGCACACTGCATCAAATTGGTCTCCATGACTGTCGTCGCAGAAGGAAGCCTCTTCTAAAGATGATGTACAAGAAAGCCCACAGGAAAAATGAATTCCCAAGTTTATCAAGACATTTTGCAGGAGAACTTAAGGCCATCTGTCTACCAGCTGAAGCTCAACAGAAGATGGTTGTTGCAACAGAACAATGACCCAAAGCAAAGAAGTAAATCAACAACAGAATGGTTTAAACAGAAGAAAATACACCTTCTGAAGTGGCCCAGTCAGAGTCCTGACCTCAACCCGATTGAGATGCTGTGGCATGACCTCAAGAAAGCGATTCACACCAGACATCCCAAGAATATTGCTGAACTGAAACAGTTCTGTAAAGAGGAATGGCCAAGAATTACTCCTGACTGTTGTGCACGTCTGATCTGCAACTACAGGAAACGTTTGGTTGAAGTTATTGCTGCCAAAGGAGGTTCAACCATTTATTAAATCTAAGGGTTCACATACTTTTTCCACCTGCACTGTGAATGTTTACATGGTGTGTTCAATAAAAACATGGCAACTATTCATTCTTTGTGTTATATTCGTTATTCGTTTAAGAAGACTGTGATTGTCTATTGTTGGGACTTAGATGATGATCAGATCACATTTTATGACCAATTTGTGCAGAAATCCATATCATTCCAAAGGGTTCACATACTTTTTCTTGCAACTGTATATATATATATATATATATATATATATATATATATATATATATATATATATATATATATATATATGCATCTCATAAAATTAGAATATCATCAAAAAGTTAATATATTTCAGTAATTCATATCAAAAAGTAAAACTCATATATTTTATATACAGTAGATGCATTACACACAGAGTGATATATTTCAAGCATTTTTCTTTTAATTTTGATAATTATGGCTTACAGCTAGTGAAAACCCAAAATTCAGTATCTCCTTCAAAAGTCTTTGTTTATGTAGTGCCAATACACAGTGCCTTTAATGCAGGGTCATTGGTGTCAGTTATAGGAACCACCGTACAATGTCACCACCACCAGCTCTGGCACTACATAAACAAAGACTTTTGAAGGACTCTTCTTGCTTAGTTGGATGTTTTGGATTATTTATGCAATTTATGCACTTTATTTATTTGCACTTTATGAAAGGAGGGTAACACCATCCCGCGCTACTGAAATTCTAAGAAAAATAATCTGTTCTTTTTTGTGATGAATTTTAATTTATGTATAGTTGTCACTGAGGCTTTATCAACTGTGCAATGTGAAAATCACCTGCAAGACGCACACTGCTATGCGACCCAAAGTTGTTGCTAAATAAAGCAGATGTGTGTGATGCAGAGTAGCAAAGCCTTTTGCAGTGGACTTAAAGCCTCGGTGACAAGTTAACGCCTGTTCTTGTTGTAAGCGTTAAGTCCACTGCAAAAGGCGTCACACACATCTGCTTTATTAGGAGCAAAAGAAAGGTGCGGTTAAGCAAAAAAGTCATTTCTGAAGGTTTGGCATGCTATAATTCTGGTTCTGGACATGCTACAGAGCGGAAACTTCACAAGTACACTTTTTAGACCCCCCAGACACTAAATCCAAAGAAATCACATTTTTTTTCCAATAATTTTTTCAATAATTGGCTCTCTATCAAAAATGACAATTTTTAAGAACTTTTTTTTTGTGTGATTAATAGTCCCTGGGGCATGACCCAGAACCCTAGGCACTTTTTAGGGGCATTTATTGGGTTTTAGGGCTTCAAAATGGTGTTTTTTGATTCCCGAAGTTCGGGTCTCATTGATTTCAATGGGGTTCGTGAATCCGAACCAAACTTTCGGGAAATTCGGGTGTTCTGGTCGAACCAAACTTTTCAAAAGTTCGATCATCCCTAATGGACACGTTTGTAGTCTATATCAGGAGAGCAGCCTAGGGTGACAACCATAGCTCCCTTCATAGATATGGTGTCTATCAAGTGTGACATTGTATAGCCACTCAGGAACAGAATGTGTGTTTTTTGCAGGATCACCAAGTGAAAATAAAGGGGGAAAAAAACCTAGAACAAACAAAAAAAAAAATAATTTAGCCATCATTTTAAAGGAATATACTGGATTGTTTTGTTTTTGTGTTTAGGTGCACTTTAAGTTTTAATTTATACCAGGTATCTTAAAATAATAAAATAAGAAATATGAGGTCAGACATCCTTTTAAATTACCTTCAACGTTTAGTCTGGTCCCTCCTCCGTACTTAATTGAATCCCCATATTGGTTGTCACCGTTACACATTTTGAACACCACAAAGCAGTGAAAGGTTGTGTTGTCCTCGGTCTTTACATCTTTTATATGGAGGTTTGCTGTCCCCGTTATGTTTGTTCTTTCTATATACCTGGAATTCACCATTTCCTGGTAGGGGTGGTAGGCATACGGTCCGGTTACATTCCCCACTCTCCAGTATACATTGACCCGCACAATATCTTTGTAAGTGTCGGGTTGGGTGTAGGAACAAGTCAGATTTACAGATCCTCCTTTTTGGACTTTGATTTCGGGATAATTCATAGTATTGAATGATTTCTGGTCTAGAAAATAAGAACATAGCAAGATTTGACTCTGAAAGTGTATCACATAATGCACACAACTACTGTGCTGTGCAATAATCTGGAACATTTGTGAAAAATGTTGCAAAGTGAGTTTGCTTTAAAAAATAAAATATAATTTATAATACAAAATAAATAAAAATGAAATAAATATCTTTTTTGTACATTTTTTTTTTAAGAAATCAGCATGCAGGTTGTCTTAAACATCTAAAACTATGCGTAGTTCTTCTATGGGTTTAAATCTTAATTGCTCTGTCTATTCATATAATCCCAGACAGACTCATATTATGGGGGCCCTTCCATTCTTTTAGGACGTCTTGCTTGTTCTTCCTTATATACAGTACACACATACTGTATGTATATATATATATATATATATATATAGGGACATGCTCTATTTGATTTTCACTTGCTAGGGCTTTTTCTAAGTTCGAGGTGTGCAACATACATTTGTTGCTAGACAATTGTTGGACTTTGAACTTAGCAGGTTACTACATTGCTGTGCAGCAACTGATATCAGTGTCTCTACCGGGGAGAATCCTCCTCACTTCTAGTCCAGGTAATGGTATCAGACAAAATGGAATACGAAAATTTTCCTAATGTGGGCAGAGAGTGATCTGTCAGAGGTTCTAGCTTTATCACAAAAAAAGTGTTGCTGTTTCTAAACCAAAGGGGTACAACTCAATTTCTTTGCAGGCCACATCAGCAGTATGGTTGCCCTCAAAAGGCCAGTTGTATCTGGGGTGCACTATGCACAGAGTGCAGAGTTCAGGATTACGCTACATACAGAGTGAAGATTTCAGGAGTGTACTACATACTGAGTGCAGAGTTCAGGGGTGTGTTACGTCCAGACTGCAGGGTTCAGGGGTGCGCTATGTACACAGTGCAGAGTTTAGGAGTGCACTAAGTACAAAGTGCAGGGTTCAGGGGTGTGGTATGTACAGAGTGCAGGGTTCAGGGGTGTGCTCTGTGTACACAATGCAGAGTTTAGGAGTGCACTAAGTACAAAGTGCAGAGTTCAGGGGTGCGCTATGTACAGAGTGCAGGGTTCAAGGGTACACTACGTATAGAGTGCAGAGTTTAGGAGTGTGCTACGTACAGAGTGCATTCAAGGGTGCACTATGTACAGAGTGCAGGGTTCAGGGGTGCGTTACGTTCAGAGTGTAAAGTTCACGGGTGAGTTGTATAATGAGTGCAGGGCTTAGGGGTACACTATGCACAGAATGCAACAACTGCCCCCCCCCCCCGACCCAAAGCTTCCTCACATCTCTACTCTTCCCTATTTTCTAGCCCAGCTCTAGTACCTCCCTGTATAGGCGGCTCTACTACCCATGTATTTGGCTCTAGTACCTTCCTGTGTAGGTGTCTGCCTCGCCTTGTAGGGAGATCGTTCTCTCTCTTAGATTCTCAGAGATCTGTCCCCTCCATGCCCCACTATGAGTGTGTAAAAGGATCTGCTATCTGGGGGTTTACAAGTGACAGCGGGGAGCGAGAGTGGAGGGTGAGAGCCGGAGGTGGCGGAATGGAGTTCCGCTATGTTCTGAATGCAAAACTGGGTGCGAGGGCCACATGACAAGGCTCGGTGGGCCGGATTCAGCCCACAGGCCTTATGTTTGCCATACAATATGTGTTCTAAACCCACCGGACTGAATAAAAAAATAAATAGAAATAAGACTGGAATTAGACTTTTGCAGCACTTGGGCAATTAGAGTATTAGGTTTTGCTTTTTTAACCCATTTTACATGGTCTTGCTTTTTTATCTAATTTTTAACTTCTCATTTTTTAACCCATTTGAATATGGTTTTGTTTTTTAGCTCAATTCCCAGCCATAATTGTGCTTTAAAATGCACAATCAGTCCTGGTCAGTTTTGTGTAACTAACCTTATATCAGTGATGGGTAGTTCCACAACTTGTTACTTTTTCTTTCTCTTGGCTTGGATGTGTATGGTATTTACTGTATAGTGTAGACCTGATATATGAGTGAGCCCAGATGTGACTATCAACCCTTTATCATCTATACATGAATCTATACAGTTGCATGTTTGATTGATTGGGCAACTTGAACATTGACTTCCATTAATACTGCAAAGCCTTCTTGTCACATCTATTTTTTAGGAAATGTGTTCAAAATGTGGAGAACGATGGCCATACACCTAAATCAGATTTTTTAAACAGAAACTGACCTCATTGTGCTCATACCTGCAACAAGAAGTGTTGTTATTTGTTTGCTTAAAAATCCCCTTGTAGTAGTAGTGACGTCACAGCAATAACCACCCTTATTTTTATTGTTGGTTTTTCGTATGTGTAGTGAGATATCTTGAGGGTAATTGACCAGTGAGTATTGGTTATCTTGATGTAGATTGTCCAATATATAATTTTTTTTTTCAGTAGTGTCACAAATTTGCGAATTGCTGTCTACACGATACCAGGTGACTTTCTGGACTGAATCCATGCTCTTGTAGTGACAGGGGATGACAATGTCTTCATCTGGTACAGCAATCAATTCATCCAACTGAGTGGGAATTTTCTGATCTAGATAATGACAATAAGATATTATTTATATATATTGTATATGACCTCTGACAATTAAAGTGAAAAATATTAATTATTTTTTTACAATGGCATCTGAAAGTGGGTGGGATATATTAGGCAGCAAGCAAACATGTTGTCCCTGAAGGTTAGGTTTTGAAAGTAGAAAAAATGGGCAAGCGATATGAGTGACTTTGACAGGTGCCAAACTGTAATGGTTTGACAACTGGGTCAGAGTAATTACAAAACTGCAGCTCTTGTGAGATGTTCATTTACCACAAGACAAAAGTGGTCCAAAGAAGGAAAACTGACAAGAGAGGGTCAAAGACTACCAAGACTCATTGATGAAGGTGGGGAGTGAAGGCTGGCCTGTGCGGTCCTATCCAATAGAGGAGCTACTGTAACTCATATTGCTAAGAATTTGATTGCTGGTTCTGATAGAAAGGTTTCAGACCCGGTTCACATTTGTGCGAGTGCCGGGTTCGCATGTAATGTCGGAGCGCACTGCTCCGACATTACATGCGATCAGCTGTGCGGTGCGAGTTTAGCCATACAGTTTGTATGGCTAAATTCGCATCGCACCCGGTGCAAACACGCACAGGAGGCATTTTTGCAGCCGCATCAGGATCGGATCGCACAGCGGTTCACACTTGTGCGATCCGATCCTGTGCGAACTGCACGATCGCACTGCGATATGCGATCAAACTGGGGGTGTCGTTAAGATTACATTGACACCCCCAGCGTATCGCATATGGCAGTGTGAACTGCCGGGGGTGCGTGTGCGATGCGGGAACAGGCTGCGAATTCGCAGCCTTCCCGCATCGCATAAATGTGAACCGAGCCTTAGAACACACCGAGCATCGCAGTTTGTTGTGTATGGGGTCGTGTAGCTGCAGACTGGTCAGGGTGCCCATGCTGACCCATGTCTACAGTCAAAAGTGCTTACATTTTCCATGTTTGCATCATAATTGGATAACGGAGCAATGGAAGAAGGTAGTTTGGTCTGATGAATCACGTTTTCTTTTACATCATGTGGATGGCCGGGTGCGTGTGCGTTACTTACCTGGGGAAGAGATCGTAGCAGGATGCTGTATGGGAAGAAGGTAAGCTGCTGGAGGCAATGTGATGCTTTGGACAATGTTCTGTTGGGAAACCTTGGAACCTGAGATTTATATGGATGTTATTTTGACATGTACTACCAACCTAAACATTGTTGGTGACCAAGTACACGCCTTCATGGAAATGGTATTCCCTGTTGGCAGTGGACACTTTCAAGACAAAACCAGAGAAATTCCCAGTTTAACTTACCAACCAGTCTGCTTACCAACCAAATTAACCTGTCCAACAGCATGCGTTAAAAACAGGGGTTTACCTGCAGTCCTAAATTCTGTAAATTTATGAGAGTCTCCACAGTGGGAGCACATGGATTCTAATGGGTAGCTAGGGGGCAGGTGGGCCTGTAGGTAACCCAATCCTCCTTAAAGGTAAAGGGGCACACTGGACACCCACACATGCGTTGCCCTTCCATGTGCTACATCTTGTGATGGCCAGTTATAGGTGGGGACAGGGGCCATTTTGCTTGTTACTGATGAAATGTTGATGAGGGGACACACTTGACACCTTTGCTACCATTGTGCTATGTGCTGGGTGTCCAGTGTGCCCTGTGTTGCCTTTCCATGTGCTTCTTGCTGTGAAGGCCATTTATAGGTGGCGGCAGGGGCCATTTTCTTGTTATTGGCCTCTTTTGGCAGGTTAATGTGCCCTGCAATACTGCAAAAATGATTCAAGAATGGTTTGAGTAACTCATCAACAAGTTGGAGGTGTTTACTTTGCCTCCAAATTCTGTGATCTCAATCCAATTGAGCATCAGTGGGATATGCTGGAAAAGAGCTCTAGTGGCATCCATGCCTCGATGGGTCAGGACTGTTTTAGTGGCAAAAAAGGAACCTACTCATTATTAGCTGGGTAATCATAAAGTTATGGCAGATTGGTGTATTTTCTTACCTCAGAGTTCAGCTTTAACCACTGTACGACCGCTCGCCGAGGTTATACTGCGGCAGGCGGCCTCTCCTCCTCTCCTGCGCAAACCGCCGTAGGTTTATGTTGGTCGCAAGCAGGGAGCTAAGGGGTGAGCGCGCGCCACCAGCAGGGCACTCCTACCCCCCGCTCGTCAGCGGGGAAGTCAATGCACGGGGCAGGCGGCTCCGATTGCAGCCTGACACCCGCGATCGTTCCCTGCTGAGAGAGAAGGACGAGCAGCTGTTGTAAACACATCTCACCGTTCTTCTTTCTGGAATTATTACAAAGCGCCTGCGATCCTTCTATATAGGATCACAGATCTCTATGATCATTTCACAAGCCATGCCCCCCACAGTTAGAATCACTCCCCTAGGCTTTTTTTTAACCCCTTGATCTCCCACAATGTTAACCCCTTCCCTGCCAGTGTCATTATTGCAGTAACAGTGCATATTTTTTTAGCACTGATTACGTTAGTAATGTCACTGGTCCCCCCAAAAGTGTCAAAAATGTCAGTTAGGGGTCCGATCTGTCCACCGCAATGTCGCAGTCCCGCAAAAAATCGCAGATCGCCGCCATTACTAGTAAAAAAACCAAAAAAAAACCAATAAAAATGACAAATATTTGCCCGCAGTTAGTAGACGCGATAACTTTTGCGCAAACCAATCGAAA
Source organism: Pelophylax lessonae (assembly GCF_965119305.1). Taxonomy (NCBI): domain Eukaryota; kingdom Metazoa; phylum Chordata; class Amphibia; order Anura; family Ranidae; genus Pelophylax; species Pelophylax lessonae. Next base: position 630,660,118 of record NC_138771.1, read on the forward strand.
TACGCTTATTGCGATTTTTTTTTTTACCAAAAAATATGTAGCAGAAAGCAAATTGGGCTAAAATGTTAAAAAAATTCTATTTTTAATGTTTTTTTTTTGGGGGGGGAATGTTATATAGAAGATGTGAAAGATGTGAAAAATATTGTTTTTTTTTTTTTTTCATAATTGTCGCTCTTTTTTTGTTTATAGGACAAAAAATAAAAATTGCACAGGTGATCAAATACCACCAAAAGAAAGCTCTGTTTGCGGGGAAAAAAATGACATCAATTTTATTTAGTTACAGTGTCGCACAAACGTGCAATTGTCTGTTAAAGTAATGCAGTGCCGAATCTCAAAATATGGCCTGGTCATTAAAGGGGGAAAATCCTTCCGGTCAAGAAGTGGTTAATGTACTGTGGAACCATTGAGAACAGATTAATTTAAAAAGATGGAGTGTGTAGATGAAAATCTGTGTATAGCCAGCTTTAGCTTCAAATTTATAATACTACCCTTCTGAACCTTAGTCACATCTCTTTATGCATTGAAATGTTTCATCGTCAATTCACATCGGAAAACATGTGTTTGAACGTGTGCGTTCCCATGCGTTTTCGTGTTTTCCAGTGTGTTGCGATTTTGACAATGCAAATCGCTCTGGAACATGGAAAAAGCAATGCGAGTACTACTTTTTCAAAACACACTGCACCAAATTGCATAGTACTGCAGTACCATGTGATTTGGTGCCCGCAAACAGCTGCGTTTGGGGTGTCATTGCCAATACATCAGCACCCAATTGCAGATCGCAAGGGCAGCACATTCAATGCAGGAAAAGCTCACAGAACACTCTTTTCCCAAACCGATCCTTATATTTGTCCTCCCTTTTTCTTCTTTCCTCATGGCTGTTCATATTAGGTTCCTGCAGTCTCTCTTCATATGTTTTATTTCCCAGGACTTCCACCATTTTTTTGTTACCCATCTCTGGACTCGTTCTATCTTATCAATATCTTTTTTGTAAATAAGATCTCTAGAACGGGACACAGTATCCTAGATGAGTTCCAAAGCTGGCTATGCACTGTGTAAATTCCCGATGAACCAGCCAAATTTACCTGTTGCATCCAGGTGGGCAGAACAGCGGCTGCATTTAATTTAGATGAAGCTGCTGTTTGGATATCCTGACAGAAGAAAAGTACGGCATAGAAATCTCTCCATCCACTCTATTAGTCTTGTTTCACATCTATTCGGTTGCTGTTGATGCGTTTTTCAGGCACGTTTTGCTGTGCATTTTGCCTTTTGAAACCCACATTTTTTTTATGCATTTTTCATACATTCCCCATTTGTTGCCCTTTAAAAACACTGTATTTAGCTGGTTGCTAAGGAGCAGGCGGGGAAGCCAGCTGCCATGTTCTTAACAACCAATGAGTCATCAGCTGTCAGCTGTTCGCTGACATTTAAATGTAAAAAGAAGAATTGCCGGCCAGAATTATCCTGAAAAATACAACGTGGGGTTCCACACCCCCCAAAGCCATTGAAGGGAACCCCACTCCAAAATTGCCATAGGATCAGGAAAGGGAGGGGATGAGCCATACCCGGCCGAATGCCCTCAACATGGGGGGCCCCAAAGCACCTTGTCCCCATAATGATGAAGACAAGGGCCATTTCCCCACAACCCTGGGCTGTGGTTGTAAGGGTCTGTGGGCAGGGGGCTTATTGGAATCTGAAAGCCCCCTTTAACAAGGGGGTCCCCAGATTCTGGCCCCCCACTATGTAAATAGTGTATGGGGTACATTGAACCCCCTACCCATTCACCCTAAAAAATGTCATATAGAAAAAAACCCATAAAGACAGTTTTTGACAATTCCTTTATTAAAAATAAAAATAATGTCCCCAGAAGTAGATCATGACGCCTACTGCACCGCCGGACCCAAAATAGTTTTTTGAAAAAAAAAAAGCTCCACACTCATCGATGGCTAACTGCTGTCTACCCGCTCCTCCGTCTGGCAGTTCTTAAATAGGGTGACCCCGCCCCCTTGTGACATCACCGAATATCGGTCATGCAGGAATAATATTAAATTTGGAAACATTCCTGAAAACGTGCAGCAGACAGACCTGACCCTCTTTCTCCAGCAATTGATGCGGTCCTTCATTCCCAAGCTAATAGATCTTGAAGTGGCCCATAGGCTCCCTAAACCAGCTTTCATCCCGGACACAACACCCAGGGATGTTTTGGCTCGCATCCACTTTCTCTAGGTCAAAGAAAGGGTTATGCTTGCAGCAAAATGCTCTGCTACACTACCTGAGCCATTTTCAGCTATCAAGCTCTGAGTCTATACTGACCTTTCTAAGATGACCATGTATAACAAAAGCAACTTGTCACCATCACCAAAGCTCTACTGTCCATATGCTGGAGGGAGGCCTGCATCTCCTGCAGGAATTGTGCAGCCTCCCTGTGATCCAAGGAGAGCCTTCAACACCACCATCACGCCAAATGGAATCCGACTGGTCAAGATACTTAAACTGTTTTTTTTTTCTGATGGTTGATTTTTAGCTGGGGTACTGTAGCATATGTTCTATAGTTTTTATTTTGCCAATCACCACTAGGGATTTGCCTGGTTCCCTATTGGTCTAGACTAACCCTCGTACCCCGCAGCCTTGCATCTAGTAGTTTTTCTGTACAGCAGCCCATTGTCTCACTCCACTCACAAAACTTTCTCAACTTATTATTTGCCAACTGCTTGCACTGAAAACTTAACTTGAACTCTACTCCCTTAAATTAACTTCAGTGCTACCCTTCTTTCTCTCTTTATTACCACCTGACACCACTTTCCTGCCCACATCTGACCTCCTACCATCTATCTACTAAGGAGACTCCACCCTCATCCATTTAATACCTCCAAGCTCACCTTTTGTCTTCATCTGCCAAGATGTCCTTCAGAATTGTCTCTCTCAGTGCCATAGGCTTAAACAGCCCATACAAGAGATCAGCCCTTATGAAGGAAAATACTAAACTACAGTGAGACTCTTTCATAGTGCAGGAAATGCATTTCTCTACGTATAAATCTCCTTAATTTAAGTTTAAAACTTTGACCATCTTTTTCTGGCCTCGGCAGAGAAAAATAAATGTGGAGTGCTCATAGCAGTACGCAATACTCTCCCATTCATCCTCATCCAAAAGGTAGCAGACCCTCAAGGTCGCTATCCCATACTTGTCTGCAACATTAATGACATCACATAGACCTTGGTCAATGTATACTTGCCTAATACTAAACAACTGCGGTTCTGCAAAAATCTTCTACGTCTACTATCTGCACATACCACCTCATCACCTCACCTCATCATTGAAGTTGACTTTAATACTGTTGAGGACGCCAGCCTGGACTCCTCCTCTAAAAAATGCTCTCACTATCAGACTCTAAACCACCAATTTTGTCAACATGACATATTCAATATCTGGCGCCGCCAACAGGGATCAGAACTAGACTTTATTTACTACTCACCAGCACAGGCTTCCTACTCATGCATAGACTTATTTCTAACCGACAATTGGACTCTTCAGGATGTAATTTCAAGCACCATTGGGAAGATAACATGGTCAGACCACGCACCTATCCTCCTAGAATTGAGCACTCCTAAAACCTGATCTCCAAATATGTGAATATTGAATCCATCCCTACTGACTGATCCCTCCATATGTTGTCAAATTTGTCAAGCCCATCAAAAGTTCCTTGAGATCGATGATAGTCCAAACATTGATCCCTTTATATTGTGGTCTACATATAAGGCATGTATGTGTTGAATCCTTATTAAACTGCATATTCATGTTAAATGGCAGAGAAAAAGGCAAACTGATGAGATATTAGCTTCCATCAAACTTAAAAAAGATCAACATAAATTACACCCTTCCCCCTCACTAACCGCTGCACTTCTTGCAGATAGACAGAATTGACATTCCCTTCTTCTCCATGACTATGAAATAGAATAGGACTTAGTAAAGAGGTTTGTGTTATGGACTTACCTCTGTTCAGAATGAACCTCACATACAACCACCTTACTGACTGTTTTGAAGCACCTAAAGCAGGGGTCCTCAAACTATGGCCCTACAGTTGTTCAGGAACTACAATTCCCATCATGCCTAGTCATGTCTGTGAATGTCAGAGTTTTTTTACAATGCTTCATGGGATGTGTAGTTCCACAACAGCTGGAGGGCCGTAGTTTGAGGATCCTTAACCTAAAAGTATGTTTATCTACTTACCTTGTCTCAAATATTAAAATCTGTTGGTTTATGGAAAAAAAGCACTATGTGATTACCTGAGAATCGAAGAAGGGTCCCGTACTGACTTTTCCAAAATGTTTCCTGATTTTGTTTGTTAAATATTTGGCAGCAGAATACAGGACCATCTGTTGGTTTCAGTCCTCTGATTTCCATATAATGTGTCCTGTTCCTATTAGGATTCTTCCCTGTGAAGAGACGCCCATTATATTTCTCTGCAACTTTTCCAGAAGAGATCTCATCTCTGGCATGCAAACATGATGTTTCATTTCCCTCCGACCAGCGGATGTCTATTTGTTCCTCTTTACCCAGTTTCTGGGGGTCGTTGTATGAACACGGTATAATAACAGATCCTCCAGATTGCACAATACGAGTTTTCACCTGATAAACACAGGACTTACCGGAAGAGGCTGCAATTCCTGCAACTAACAGAACAGACACAATATCATTCTAATATTAGTTTACTAAAGAGTAACACACCCTTCCATGATCTTCCAACAGTTTTATGTATACATTTTTCCATATTCTAAAAGCAAATGTTTCTTGGAGGCAGCATGCTATTCTTATGCAGATATTAAGGAAAGGCTGAGGCTGAATGTTACCTAATCAGAAGTCTTGTGACTCCTCTCAGCATCCTCTGCACTCCTCTCAGCATCCTCTGCACTCCTCTCAGCATTCTCTGCACTCCTCTCAATCTAACACCAAACCAGCAAGACTTAAAACTTCAGTCAGTCATTTTTTTCTATTGCTCCCGGTGTCCCCCTTTATTATCCATGGCATGCTCTGTTTGAGAGTCAAAATTAAACTATATGTAGCAATAAAATCACCCACAGAAAAAATGCAGAGCGGCAGCTCAAAATAATTCAAACACTAACAATTTATTTATTCATTTAAGGATCCAGTGACACATATAAAAATATCTAATGATCATGCATTGACTTCTACTGGTAAGAAAGGTGAAGCAATGTATGAAACATGTGAACCTCAATGGCTGTTTACCCTTGTTAAGGGATAATTCCTTCCCTTGTATTATGTTTTTGGTTGTAACATGACAAAATGTGGAAAATATCAAGGGGTATGAATACTTTTTCAAGGCACTGTAGCACATTTTTCACTGACAACCTGAAATATGAGAGAAGCAACTAATAAAAAGTAAATCAATGAATATTTTTAAAAGTATAAGCATTTGGTAAACATTAGCAAAACCAAAAGGATAATTTTAGTAAAATGAAACAGAATATAGACAAGCAGCTAACCCTATCTACCTTGAAGAAGAACTTTTTTTACACACAACATAGCATACTGTATAGAGGTCAGGTCTATGTAATGTTCTAAACTGTATAGCCATAGGCGTGCGCAAGGGTGTGCCGGGTCTGCCTGGGCACACCCTATTCACTGCATGCAGTGCTGATCCCCCCTATTGACTGGGCTTCCCTCTGTGTTGTGCCCCTCGCAGCGCTGCTGACTTCCCTCTGTCTTCTCCCCCTGACTCCTGCGGGGGGATGTTTTAGAAAGGAAAGTGGGGGAAGGGGCTAGTAAATATGTCATTTACCGTCCCCTTCCTTTTCTTAATGAACACAGTGAACACACTCACTCACTGTGTTCCTTCATAACTGAAGCATAGTAAACTGTGTTTACTATGCTTCAGTTTGTGGATGAACAGGAAGTCGCTCATTATAGAGCATTTCCCATTCATTGCCCAGTGCAGCTGTGGCTGCAGAGACATTTTATATAATTATTGAGTATATTGAAATATTGACACAGTCTTTGAATAGTGATGGGTAGCGCTGATTGTATCTCAGATACTGTTTTACACTATGAAGTGTCTTTCTATCTATGTTGGAATGTTAATTCCATTGAGGGCCATATGAAGTGTAATCTGTTTAAAGGTGGGAGAGTGTTGCTGTTCGATCGATTGGATTCTGTAACAAGTCAATCGATCACTGTATGTAGTGGTCCATTCTGGATGGTAAGAGTCAGTGTGTCGGTGGAGGATCTCTCACAAGATTTTCTATTTTGGACTCCACACCTATTGGACTCTTAGGGTTCTTTCACACGGGCGTTCCGATCAGATCCGCCTGTCAGTTTTTTAGGCGGATCTGATCGGATCCTCCATGCAGCTCTATGGGGCAGCGGGTGTCAGCGGAGGTCACCTCCGCTGACACCCGCTGCCATCCGCATCCGATCCTGTGCTGAAATCTGGATGGATGGAAACCCTATTTTTCCATCCGTTCAGTAATCGGAGAAGAGCGGATCTGATGAGAGCGGACAGGCGGTCCGCTCTCATCCGATCCCCCATAGAGGGCAGCGGGTGCTGAGACACCTCCCTCTCCGCTCTGCAAGCAGAGACGGAGCTGTCATCCGCCCGGCTCAGCGGGGATCGCGGATCGATCCCCGCTGAGCAACACGGATCCGCCTGCGGAGGCGGACCGTGTGAAAGAGCCCTTACTGTTGAATTTCCTGTCAAGGACTTTCTGTTAGTTTTTAGCGCTGCATCTTTGTATGTTTTTATTAGCTTGTACATGCATATAATCTACCATGTGATAAAGGGGTGTGACCACTAACACTAAAAATACTGGATGAACTCTCTACACACTGCTTTACCCTTTCAAGCAAACTTTGCAATTAAAAATAGGGATATTTAGTTCACACATAACTAAAGAGGGATTACTTTGACAATTGCCCAACTTAAACATGTATTGCAATATGTGTAAACTGAATATTCCTATTTTTGTTATTGCAAAGTTTGCTTAAAGCAGAGTTCCGGCCACAAAAAAAAAATTTCAATGAACATACCTCCGGGACAGTCAGGGCTAGTACATTCCACAATGGATAGCCTCTGATCTGTCCCTTGTTGCACTTACCTGCAAGAAGAAATACTTACTTATAAAATTTCTTCTCCAGCGTTGCCATCTCTGTTGTGGGCAGCTTGAAGCCAGCGCGATCCTCTTCCGCGTCCTCTTCCGTCTTCTTCGGTCCCACGATGCACTGCGCCGGCCCCGCCGTCACTTCCGGGTCTACAGCGTCATCCCTGCACAGCTTCTGGGCATGCCCAGAAGCTGTTTAGCAAGGTATGACGCGCCTACACCGGAACTGACGTCGGGACCGGTGCCGGCCCACTGATTACTGGGAGCGATGACGTTCAGCTCCCAGTAATCATTGCAAAGCAGAAGTGATGGCGCGGGCCGTGCGGCCGAGGGAGGAAGTGGAAGAAAGGTGAGTATTTTTTTTCTGCAATTACAAGGTAAGTAAAAAAATCCTAACTACCCATTTCTTTTTCAGGCGAGCTATAGCAAGTGGATGGCCCAAAATCGACTATGTCGATTTTGTGGCCGGAACTCTGCTTTAAGAAAAGGTATAGCAGCGTGCAGAGGGTTCATCCAGTATTTTTAGTGTTAATATGTGGTCACACCCCTTTAGCACCTGGTAGATTATATACTGTACATGTACAAACTAATTCGAATCTGAGCACAGGTATATATCTCTCTATTATGTAAAGGATAAGGTGCGCTAAAACAAAATAATGAATCCAACTCAAACAAATTTGCAAACAAATAAAGGTTGGATACCAAGTGAATGGTGTGTTTCAAAAAAAGTCCATAGAACATCAAACATAAGTGTCCATATATGATAAAATCAAACTGGTGCTCCACAAAATGAATGAATAGTTTCTTCAACTTCAGTGTTAAAACCCACCACCAAGTGAAATTCTTCCTTACCAGACGGAAATAAGGTGTGCACAAAATATAACTAATGACCATAAATAATCGTGCTTCCAAACTCCAAGTGAACCACCCGAAATATTCCCTTACCAGACAGCAGGTAATTGGCGCTTTTAATTCCACTAATAACGACTACTCCCTCCTCCGTATCCAGCCTACAGCAGGGTGAGTCTCAAATAGCAGGCAATGGGCGCTTGTAGTTCCACTTGTATCCACTACCACCTTCTTTCGTGACCAGCCTGTAGCGAGGTAAATCTCAAATCCAGTTTGCAGCTCTCTCTGCAATGTTGTCTGAGTCCCAGGGAATTAAAAGCGCCAATTACCTGCTGTCTGGTAAGGGAATATTTCGGGTGGTTCACTTGGAGTTTGGAAGCACGAGTATTTATGGTCATTAGTTATATTTTGTGCACACCTTATTTCCGTCTGGTAAGGAAGAATTTCACTTGGTGGTGGGTTTTAACACTGAAGTTGAAGAAACTATTCATTCATTTTGTGGAGCACCAGTTTGATTTTATCATATATGGACACTTATGTTTGATGTTCTTTGGACTTTTTTTGAAACACACCATTCACTTGGTATCCAACCTTTGTTTGTTTGCAAATTTGTTTGAGTTGGATTCATTATTTTCTTTTAGCGCACCTTATCCTTTACATATCTATATTCTTATTCATCTGGCAATGAATACCGGTAGCAGCTTTAACGTATCTCTATCAGTGCACCCTCCCCCATATACATATACAGTAATCCCCCGCTACATCGCGGTTCAGTTTTTGCGGTCCCGGTAATTCGCGGTTTTTTTTGTAATGTTATTTTACTATATAAATCATTAAAAATGAAAGATTTTTGTGTTTTTCATAGCTCTTGCTCTGTCTCTTAGTATCTTTTATGTGTTTAAATTAGTTTCTATTGTTTTAAAAGTGTGTTTAAAGACCTTAAAATGCTTCTACACGTACAGTGACAGTAAAAAAATCATGCCTACAATGCATTTTAATAGGGTTTTTCTATTTCGCGGAATTTCACTTTTCACGGCTGGGTCCGGAACGTAACCCCCGCAATGGAGGGGGGTTTACTGTATATCTCTCTATTGCATTGCAGGTCAGTGGCCAGACCTAAACCGTGTAGCTCTCCCCCATTTTGTGTCTTTTTGGGCCATGTTGGCATTGTGTCCACAGTAGCATTTGCAGAGAAGAGTAGGACTGGCCTTAAAGCGGAGTTCCACCCTGGTTATACATTTCTTTACAAAAATACCCCCGGGACAGTCAGGGCTAGCACATTCCACAATGGCTAGCCTCTGATCTGTCCCGGGTTGCACTTACCTTTCAGGAGATATACTTACCTTGAAATTGTCTTCTCCAGCGCTGCCATCTCAGGTGTGGGCAGCTTGAAGCCAGCACGATCCTCTTCCGCGTCCTCTTCGGTCCTCTTCCTCCTTCTTCGGTCCCACGATGCACTGCACCGGCCCCGACGTCACTTCCGGGTCGCGCGCGTCATCCCTCCACAGCTTCTGGGCATGCCCAGAAGCTGTTTAGAAGGGGATGACGCGCGCGCCCCGGAACTGACGTCGGGGCCGGTGCAGGCGCAATGATTCCTGGGAGCTATGACGTTCAGCTCCCAGGAATCATTGCAAAAGTCAGGAAGTGACGAATCGCCGTGGCCGCCGAGGGGAGGAAGAAGGAAGTAAGGTGAGTATATTTTCTCTAAAAGGTAAGTGAAAAAAAAAAAAAAATTGCGATTATCCATTTGTTTTTCAGGTGACCGGGAGCGAGAAGATGGAGGTAAGTATAAATTTCGGGTGGAACTCCGCTTTAAAGGGATTACTTTGACACAGTTGGCCAGCTGAAACATGTATTGCAATATGTGTGAACTAAATATCCCTATTTTTTTCATTGCAACGTTTGCTTAAGAAGATATAGCAGTGGGCAGAGGGTTCATCCAGTATTTTTAGTGTTATTATGTGGTCACACCCCTTTAGCACCTGGTATATTATATGCATGTACAAGCTATTGGGATCTGAGCACAGGTATATCTCTCTATTGTATTGTAGGTCAGTGGCCAGACCTAAACCATGTAGCTCTCCCCAATTTTGTGTCTTTTTGCACCATGTTGGCATTGTGTCCACAGTAGCATTTGCAGAGAAGAGTAGGACTGGCCTTAGAGGGATTGCTTTGATGCAGCTTAAACATATATTGCAATATGTGTGAACTAAATATCTCTAACTTTTATTGCAAAGTTTGCTTGAAACGTTATAGCATTGTGCAGAGGGTTAATCCAGTATTTTATGTGTTAATTTGTAGTCACTCCGCTTAAGCACCTGATACATTATATGCATGTATCTGAGCACAGGTATATCTCTCTATTGTATTGCAGGTCAGTGCCCAGGCCTAAACTGTGTAGCTATTCCCTACTTTGTGTCTTTTTGTCCCATGTTCTCATGGTGTCCACAGCAGCATTCAAATTTGCAGAGCAGAGTAGGACTAGCCTAAGAGGGATTACTTTGATGCAGTTGGCATATTGCCATATGTGTAGACAAAATATCCCTATTTTGTATTGTAAAGTTTGCTTGAAAGTATATAGCAGTGTGCAGAGGGTGCATTCAGCATTTTTAGGTGCATTATTGAAACATGTTACATGTTACACCCTAACTACAGGTGTAGCATGTTACAAAGGTGAACTTATCCGTAAACTATGGAACTTTGCATAACATCCCCTTTTGGGGGAGCTATATTTTTCTGCTACTCTGCTACACCATTCCCTTACTTCTATTACCATACAAAACTATAATACAGAATAAAAATAATTATGAATAATATTAATAATAATAATAACAATAATAACAGCCTTGTTTTGTATTTACCTTGAAAGCAAATGAAAATCAGAATGAAAAGTCTCATGTTTTCTCGTAGGGCAGACAGCAAAGAGTCTGTAGACGGACTGTGCGGTCACTAGGATATTAACTGGAGGATGAATGTTGATATAAAGAAAAAAGGAAGTGAGCTGAACTGCAAGGGGAAGGTGAAGAAATAACAGAACTTTTTCCTGAGAAAGAAAACATGCTAAAAAAAACCCCTACAAATTAACAGTAGGGAGAGGTGCGAAGATCTACAGATAGGCAAAAAGATGCACATTTCAGTATGCAGCAAATTTACTATATATAAAGTAAATTGAACCTGATCTCCAGCCTTACCTTCAGTCTTGCTCTGAACTCAACTGAAATTGCTTACTCTGATTTTAAGTCTAAAAGGTCTGTGAATGGTCCGATATCTCAACGACAACATGGGCCAGGTGCACACACGTGCGCATGGCTATCCAGAGACACGTCAGGAAGCGTGGAGTACACGTGATCATCAGGGTAAACACGCTGCGGGCAGTCAAACACAGTCAGGGTGAGAGGTTGGGTCACAGTGCAATTGAGCAACGAGTTCTGCTACAAATTGGGGAAAACAGCAATGCATGAAATATTGGTGGAAGTGTACTGGACTGAAGCTGTGAGCAGAAAATGTGTTTAAACCTTTTCGCGATGGGAAGGAAATGACTGAGAATGAGCCAAGTTCGGGTTGGTCATCGAACAAGCAGAACCCCAGACATGATCAAGCAGGTGCGCCAAATGAGCTTCTCACAGTGTGTTATAGAAACTGTAGCAAGTTAGCCTCATTTGATGTCTGGAGGACTGGAGGATGTCCAGGGTCAGATAGCCCTATCCTCCCCAGCCTTATTGGTCCTGGCTCACTTCTTCTCATCGTTGGGTTTTAGTTATTTCAATTATGGAGGCTCAGCATCAGATATGGGCAATACCCCACCTTGTTTTCAAAGGTCTTTGTAAAGCACCCTGTCGGACACATTTTGTTTAATATTTTTATTACCATGTTAATGAGAGGTAGGAGGAGAAACTAGTGAATGTGAAAAGATAAGGTTACAATCATAATAAGTATCTACCCAAATGTATAAAAAATAACTATCCTTTTAAAACCAGACATGCCTTTGCCTTACTCTAAAGCAGGTGGATTGGGCACACGAGAAAGCCTAGAGTGAATGTGCATAAAATCAATATCATGTCTGATGTCTAATAAAATGTGATTTTGTTTTGTGCAATAATATGTTGACTTTTGGACTATAAAACATGATCATCCAGAAATATTGATATAATTAGAAAGGTGACATTAAACAAGTGTCCACTGAAGTATAATCAAACACTTCAGCCCTCTTACCCCACACACCTCAGCCCTTGTGATTTTGGGGGGGGGGGGGGGGGGGTGTTGGCTAAGTGACCTGGAGGGGCCACAAAAAGCTTCTGCAGTTGACAGCTTAGATATTTTTATTATCAAAATCATGTCATATAGCTAAAGGCCATTCATGAGAGCCAGACCTTAATATATCAGACTGGACAGTGGATTGGATTCTGCTGGAACCAAAGACATGATGTTGTGTACCTGGTTGGAGGGTGAAGTGACAAGAGGGCTCCTTTGTGTGTGGCTATGGTCCAAGCTCTCCTGGACATGATGAAAGGGAGTGCAGGGCTCAAAGAATCAAAGATGCCAAGGTTTGCTGATGGCTGCTCCAGGAGGGACTGCAATGGAATGTCCTCAGGCTAGTGGACAGAAATGTCAGCAGGAACAGGAGGTGTACCAGTGAAAAGCAGGTCAGAATTCAACAGTAAAAGGAGTGATGGCAATCGTAAAGGAAGAGATGGAGATGATTAGGATAGGCATTGGAGCCAAAGGACATACATGGTAGATCAGATGAATAGAGTTAACAGAGTAGTCAGGAATAGGGATGATCGAACGGTTCGGGTCGACCATCGGTTCGACCCGAACATTGACTGTTCGAAATTCGGCCGAATTCCAAACTTTTTGCTGAAAAATTTCGTAATTTGGCAACCAGAACCGACCAAAATGCAATGGGACAGGAACTGGGCTTTAAAAGCCCGTGATTGGACCAGAACCATCATTAAAAGCCAATTGAGGGGGCAGGAGGATACTAGGAATGTGATTGGAGTGACTAGGGGGTCCAGAGGCCAATCAGTAGTGAATACGCCCCCCAGTATATAAGATAGCCCAGCCAAATCTCTAGCATTGTAATACAGGGGCTGTGGAAGAGAGTGGAAGCAGTTCTGTTACTCCTGCTTCAAAAGTGTCATTTAGCAATTATTAGTGTTAGGAAAGGGATATCTAGTGTAGTTAGGGTACTATATTCCACTATAGTTAGATTCAATAATCTAGTTTCTGTAGGGAAAGTGTTAAGTGTCAGGCTGACCGTAGTGTAGTGTAGGGTGAACTGACTCTGACTGCTATGGCAGGGTGACCAAACCCTTCCTTGTCAGGGTGACCACCATAGAAAAAAGATTGTTTGTATTAGAATTGCAGTAGAGCAGGATAGTGGCTCTGCTACTTTCACACCTAGCCGTTTTTGTTGCAGGCGTTGCCATAAGCAATGTCTACTTTTAGTACAGGCTCACTCTGATGCAAGAGGGATAGCAGCAGCAGCACACGGGCACTGGGATCTCACAAACCAGTCTGTACTCTGTACTGTACAAATGTTCTTGGATAGTTAAAGGCCTCCTTCCAATATTTGCAAGACATTTCTTCCGTGAACTCTTCAGACCAGATCCCCAAAACTAAATACCTCAGTCAACTCCAGCAAAGTTCAGTAGAATAGGCTCCTCAGCTAGCTCAACTGGGACCTCAATGAGCAAACAAAGAAGCACGCCTGGACCGCCCAGTAGAACAAAAGTCCTTCAGGCTGCAATCTTCTCCTCCTGGACAAGAACCCAAAAACAAAGCAAAGCCTAAATGATTATTTACAGTATTTTAATCATTTTGCAGTATAGTGTTTTATGGAAGTGGAAGTAAGGGGAGGTCCCCTAAAGTGTAGCAGAAGGTCACACAAAATTTCTTTCCCAAATTGGATGTTATGCAATATTCAAAAGCTATATTAAAGGAGAAGTATGGGTTTCCTTTTTTTTTAGCTTCATCATATTCCTTGTGAGCTGCAAATACAAAAATATCTTTCCATCCCTCTGAGAAGTGCACCTATCAGAAGACTAGCCAGAGGAGATTTGCCTGTAGGCCTAGCACGGTGGTCAATTTCCAATATAGCCGCACTCGCACAAATCCATGGACACATATTGAACGTTCACCACGGCAAAGACATGTGCGTGCTGGCTCATGCAATGTTTGTCAGATCCTGGTGCCCTTTGGCCTTTAAAAGAGTGACTGCAGCACATGGACATTGCTGACTGGTCTTCAGCTTCCAGCTTCATGTTCCTGTATGTGTGCTTATACTTCTGATCACCTGATACCAACTGGCCTGCCCTTGGATACCTCTTGTCTTGCCCCCAGCTCTGACCCCGGATTGCCCACGGATCTGCTATGGTCTCCTGTTCCGTGTATGACTTCGGCTTGCCTGACCACGTCCCTGTTCTTCTGTTTGCTAACCACTGGCTTACCAACCTCAGCATCTGTCCCTTACTATGTTTCCTGCTTGACCCTGTCTGCTGTAATCCGCCCTGGTGCCTACCTGCAGTACCCAGCCTGCTGTATCCTCCTGCAGTACTTACCTGTTGCTCCAGCCTGCAATACCTGTTTGCTGTATCCAGCTTACTGCACCTTCCACTGCAACTTGTTTCCTGCTGTGTGCAGTCTGCACCATCATCAGCTCCACTGGGTCCAACTGCTCACTTCATCTGGTATCCACCTACAGGGAGATCTCCACACCTGCATCTCTCATCTGTGGCACAGCCAGAAATCCCCGCTTCTCTGGGCTTCGTGTTCCCTGTTTCCAGCTTCAGGGACACTGAACACTAGGCAGCAAGGAGAGCCCTTTCAGCATTTCGGCTTCAGGATCGAGGACATGACAGCACCCTTTCTATTAAAATCAAGATAAATACCTCAACGTATGTAAACTTCTGGAGGGGATGATAAGGGACTATATCCAAGAGTTTGCTGAAGAAAACAACATCATCAGCAGTAATCAGTACGGGTTTACAAAGGGGCGTTCTTGTCAAACCAATCTCTTAACATTCTACGAGGAGGTGAGCTGTGAGCTAGACAGTGGGAGACCAGTGGATGTGGTGTACCTGGATTTTGCCAAGGCGTTTGATACAGTTCCCCACAAACGCTTGATTTATAAATTAAGGGCGACAGGCATCGACCACAAGGTTTGCTCTTGGATACAGAACTGGTTAAAGGGGCGTGTCCAAAGGGTGGTAATAAACAACGCATACTCTGACTGGTCTGGGGTGGTAAGTGGCGTCCCTCAAGGCTCAGTTCTGGGACCAATTTTGCTCAATTTATTCATAAATAGCATTGAGGACGGGGTCACTAGTTTGATCTCAGTTTTTGCAGATGACACAAAATTGAGCAGGGCAATAACTTCACATCATGAGGCAGAAATCTTACAGAATGACCTGAACAAAATAACAGAGTGGGCAGCTACATGGCAAATGAGGTTTAATGTGGATAAGTGCAAGGTATTGCACTTAGGGACCGATAACATAAAAGCAATATACAAGCTAGGGGGGAACCTCTGGGGGTATCAAAAATGGAGAAAGATCTGGAGGTCTTAGTGGAAGATAGATTAGGCAATAGCATGCAATGTCAAGCTGCAGCTGCCAAAGCCAGCAGAATATTAGCATGCATGAGGAAGGGGATGTATTCCAGAGATAAAACTATAATCCTACCACTTTATAAAACTCTGGTCCGACCACATCTGGTGTATTCTGTCCAGTTCTGGTTGCCAGTCCTCAGAAGGGATGTATTGGAGCTTGAGAGAGTACAGAGAAGGGCAACAAAACTTATTAGGGGATTAGAAGACCTTAATTACAAAGAGCGTTTAGAAGCACTAGATTTATTCTCCCTGGAGAAGAGATGCGTGAGAGGGGACATGATAGCAATTTACAAATACCTCAACAGTGATCAGAGCATAGAAAAAAAAAACGATTCAGTCGCAAGGAATGCATGAGGACATGAGGTCATACAATGTGTTTAGAGGAGAAGAGATTTAAGCTACACAGGGGGTTCTTTACTGTAATGGCTACAAGACTGTGGAATTCCCTGCCACAAATGGTAGTAACTGCGGAGAGTATGGCTACTTTTAAAAAGACTCTTGGACATACATCTCAAGGATCGAAACATTCAGGGGTATGAGAAATTAATACATCCACACTGTAATGTTCCGGTACCTTTGGTACCCTAAATTACACTTTCCACAAGTGTATGCGCCCCACCATTTACTTTTGGAAAGGTGCGCATACACCTTTAAGACTGGAGCTGTCATCACTCAGCGCCGGACTAGATGGCTATTTAAGGCGTCGGTTCTCACTCACATGTGTTCGTTCAAACACCCTTACCTGGATGCTAACCTTGCTTGAAGCTTCCATGCTTGCAAGCTTACCTCGCTGACGGAACCTCGCCGCGCTGATCCCTGTATCCCGCTACTGGATCATCCGCTTCTCCTGAACCACCCTTCGGCTGTATCGCTAATAGTGCTAAGTACCCCGCAGGGGAATTCTCTATAAACTTATACTAAGCTTACACTATCTAGCTCTGCATAGTAAAGACTGTTTATTACATCTGCATAACTAGATTGCTAGCTCTTGAGACTACTGCTACTTTTCTGCACTGGGTTGATCTCTTTTGTATGTCCACCTGCTATTCTGTCATCTGCTACCATACAACATTGCTAAACCTTCCTGCATCCATCTGCTACTGTCTCACCTTCAAGTGTCTATCACCTACCACCTCCACTCAACCTATCCCTCAACCTTCATCATTGTGTTACCACATACATAAAGTCATTCTAGGAACCAGCTTGCTAATTGTGTGTATTTACTGGCTGAAATAAGACCTTCCACACATGATGAGTCATTGAGGTTGGGAATGGTATCTCAGCATATCTCTTACATGACTACTGACGTGGAAACTATTTCTGCAGCTGAAAATCCACACCATATAAGAAACACAGGAGCGTTACACACACACACCTAAAAAGGTTGAACTGGATGGGCTATTGTCTTTATTCAACCTCACCTACTATGTAACTATGTAACCTGTGGGAAGGGATACAGTCTTCTCTGGAAGGGATCCACCTTCGTTCCTTCTCCTTTGCTTGACTGATGTTGGCTCCTCCTTCCCGCCCCTTCTCCTCTCACACAGCACAGTGCCCAGATCGATTCTCTTACAGACAGCCCCTATCTGTACACTGTGTAGCTGCCTGCTATACTGCAGTTCTGACCTGTGAAGTTTTCAGGTAAAAACAGTTGTGTAAAATAGCAAGTACCTACACAGTTTGCAGATAGAGGCTGTCTGTAAGAGACTTGATCTGAGCTGTGTGCTATGTGAGAGGAGGAGGCTGGGAAAGCAGTGGGAGAGGAGCTGTGCAGCCTGTGCTCAGATGGTGTGCAGTATGGGGACATGAGATAGAGCCCAATGGGCACAGATTCCATGGATGATAGGGACCCAACTGAAATCTGGGGGGGGCACAGCCCTCCCCAACACTTCCCCCCTAGATCCAGCCATGTCTATACCACGTATGTGTTTTCCACTATGCACAGGAATAGCACAGTGCCTGTTTACTGTTCAGGTGTGTGTCTGTTCAGTAGGTGCCACATCTCCCAGTGGGGGAGGGACTAAGAGAAGGACAGAAAGAGGGATTGGATTGCTGAAGTTGTAACCGCTCCTTCTAAACTGTCAAACAGCAAATGGACTATTACAGGGACCTACATGTAATAGCTAATGTGCCCCTGCTGGAAAAACAAAAGGAGAGAGGAAAGAAATAACAGCTGATTCATGATTATGCAATATTTGTTTATTATTTAGTCTATCCCATACTTCTCCTTTAAAATGGGTCTAGACTAGAGACTAACACGTTCCCAGAAAAAGTGCATCGACATCTCTTTTGATAGCTGTGTTTTATAAGCTACTACATCAGAGTGTTCTCTTTTTTTTGGCACTTGTGCCATCAATTAAAGCAGGAAGATTGGCAATTATGTGGCACCTTTTATTGGTTGATTTCAGTTTTGATAGATGTTTTTTGATACAAGTTAGCTCTCTTAGGCATATAATAGATACATTATATATAATATATAATATTAATAATACTATAGAAATATTATATATATATATATATATATATATATATATATATATATATATATATATATATATATATATATATATATATATATATATATATATATTATAGAGATTATATAGATATATTATAGGCATACATAATAGACATGCCTATTAAAGTGAGCTAACTCACAATCTTTTATTTAAAAAAAAAAAAAAAGGAAAAATAAATGTTTTCTTCAAATTTGACCAGTGTTTGATATGTGTATATATAAGCATCTTCTTGAATTTGCCAAGCACCCTGCCAGACACTCCCACCAGCCATGACCTGCTTACGTTGCATAGAGAAGCAAAAAGACCAGTGATAATGTCACTAAAATCGAATATGTAATGTACTTTATTAGCATGTTAATGGGGGAGGTGGAGAGCTAGGGAATGCAAAATACGTCTATTCAATCTTTTTATTAAACAAAAATAAAAAAAGTGTTATAAATACACTACAGTTAGAGTTACCAGAATGAAATCAAATGGTAAGTATCTTTGTGGCCATATAAACTGCAATATCACCCAAAAGCTTCACAGACAGTCATTAGGTACATCAGGAAAACCTCGATTGTTGCAATGTTTTGCAACCTAGTAAAAAGAATCAAAGAAGGACGCCCCTAAGGAGAAGACCAGAAAAAAAGGAAGAAAAGAACAATAGAAGAGAGATAAGCTTTAGACTGAGACACAAATTGTTATTAAAGTGATTGTAAAGTCTCGTTTTTTTTTTCTATAAAAATAACAATCATGTTATACTTACCTGCTTTGTTAAATGGTTTTGCAGAGTGGCCTGGAACCTCCTCTTCTTGGGTCCCTCTCCGGCTCTCCTGGCCCCTCCCTCCTGTCTAGTGCCCCTACAGCGCACAGCTTGCTATGGGGGTACCTGACCCGAGTCACAGCTCCCTGTGTCCATTCAGACACGGAGCCCTGGTTCGGCCCCTTCCCCTCTCTCCCCTGATTGGCTAACTGACTTTGAGTAACAGCAGGAGCCAATGGCACCACTGCTGTGTCTCAGCCAATCAGGAGGGGAGTCCAGGACAGCAGAGGCACTTGTGGACACTGCTGGATAGAGATAGGACTCAGGTAAGTATTAAGGGTGCTGGGATAGCTGCTGCACACAGAAGGCTTTTTATCTTAATGCATAGAATGCATTAAGGTAAAAGACCTTCTGACTTTACAATCCCTTTAAAGCCATCTACCTGTCAGGTAGCTATCAAGATCAAGATCTTCATATACTGGGCACAGGTATTGCATTTTTTTTCTAAAACTGTTTGAGCTTAACAAATAAAAATGCTAACCATTTTTTATATGAGTCATAATCCACAATATTTTCTGGTTTGCTTGCGCAAAGATAACCAAGGTTTTCCAGGCCAAAAAACATGGTATTTTATATTATACAGTATTTATCTAGGTAAAGATTTTTTTTTCTTCAGTACTGAGCTATTGTACACCATCTGCAAGGATAAAGTTGGGTATACTTGCACAAGGGTGTCACATCTGTTTCTCTTTGCTCTTCTGTTACATAGACCTATCAATATGAGCAAATTGGTAAATCACATTCCCTAAGGGTTGGAAATCGGGTTATTCCACTTCTAGTAATATTTTCCTTCTGAAGATGAATTAATATAATATTGGATACAGTTGCTATACGAGGGCTATCAAGTCAAACCTGGACTTTTAATTTACAGGTATAAAAAGTGATGCTAGCGTGGCGGTACTACACACAGAAGTAAGTGGCAAGTGAGTCCTATTACTGATAGGCAGCTCATATGTCAAGGGCCAGTCCATCATTAGTTAACCAAGATGGCAGACGGCAGACAACAGTGTTAGTGCGTGCATGGAACAGCGTGTGTTGATGAAGTTTCTTGTGAACGAAGGCATAAAGCCACGGATATCTACAGAAGACTTCAAGCCCAGTACGGCGATGAGACTCTCAGCCGCAGTAAGACATTTGAATGGAGTAAATACTTTAAAGATGGCCCTATATCTGTCAGTGGTGATCCCGGCTGTGGTGGTTTCCAGCTTATAGCAGTCATTCCTGTGAACATTTAGCGTGTAGAATGTCTGTTCTTGTATAATCGACGCATAACCTGTTGTGAAATTGCACGAGACAAATCTTTCATTTTAGCATGGATGATGAAGTAAAGCCGGCTGTCCTAGGATGGTTCAGGCGTACTGACAAATCTTTCTATGCCAAAGCTTTCCAGGCATTAATTAAACGTTGGGCAGAGTGTATGAATGTAGCAGGAAGTATGTTGAAAAAAAATGCATTTTCCACTCCTTGAAACTTTTATATATATATAGACTCAAAAGTCCCATTTTGACTTGAATACCCCTGCTAAAATACCATATCTGTAAAAGTTTTATTTGTTTTAGGTCATAGTATAGGTCAGTGGTTCCAAATCTTGTCAAGACCAGGGCTCAACAAATTATTCCAAAACCTTCTATGTCCCAACAGTAAAAAAAATTAATAAACCAATACAATAAAAGTATTTATTTACATTGTATTAATTCCTGGTATGATAAAGGTACATGCATCACAATTGTCTACCAAAATGTATAAAGCTGGCCATACATGGATTGCAATTTTGATTCATATGTGGCCACGGCGAACAGAATTCAATCTACCAAATGACTTCTGTTCAAAGACCCTGCTGGTATTTTCTTGCTCGATCAGTGCTGCAGGCAATAGTCGGCAGCACTGATCAGTATATTCTGACACAGCGGGGTAGATTCCCCACATCCACAGTGGATATTGTTTAAATGAAAAAAAACTGACCAATGTATGGTTAGAATATGAAATGACAATCAGTTTGATACCAGACATGCCTATGTTCTTTAGCAAGAAACATGCAATCCATATTAATAATTTTTCTACCAAAATTAATGTGTGATGTAAATTGCCTCCAGCCATGTTCCCGTTTCTTCTTGTTGGACATTGTCATTTTGCTAAAGCCCAGAACCCCTGAGCAGTGCTAAATCTTTAAGCTGTTAGCAGATCAGCCTCCACAATTTCAGGCACAGTGCCTAAACATAGAGAGCAACTGAGCATGTGCAGTGTGTTACTGGATTTTATAACAGTATATGCACTTAATTTAAATGTTTTACATAGCTATACCTGAAAAAGGGGCCATCCTAAAGTGATCTAACGAGACTTAATTTTATAACTAAAAGTTCCACTTTAATGCAAAACAAACAGATTGGGCACATTACATCTGGACACATTACAATGGGCGTAGGACCAATATCATGTATGATGTCTATAAAATTGTGATTTTGTTCTGTGCAATATGTTGACGGTTGGACTATAAAATGTGGTCATCCAGACTTTTTTTTATATAATTCAAATATACAGTATATCTATTAAAAAATATTTGCTTATCTGACTTTCTAAATGTTCTAAACAAGAAATTAAAGCATTTTTTTTCTCTTTGAAGAGCGTTATAATATTCTAAAACCCTATATTCTTCCTGTCTGGCGTGGCAGTGAGTGTCACAGACATATTATAAAGGTCATAATTGTTCCAGAATGCAGAGTTCTTGCTTCCATTAAAGCAAGTGGTGGCAGCTATTGTCTATCAATGGTTACCTGTGGAATTAGCCAATCACAGTGATGATCACGCTCAGTCTACTGGGGCTTGGGTTGATGCCTTGCAAACTGGAAAATTCCTGTGCATGGTGAGGCTGAAAGTGCCATTGTCTTACGGTCTTTCCCTCTGAGCAGTCAGGCAAACAGCAAATTTCATTTCACTAGCTCATAAAGATTTTAAGAGTTGCCTTTCAAAAGTTTAGTGCAGATTAACTTGGATGGGGATTAACTTGGATTGGGTTTAGGGCGCAGTGGGATACACCAGAAAACTAAGGCTCTGTTCACACCTGAGCATATTTAACCACCCCCCATCCGACTCACATTTTCGGGAGGCTGTCTTTATACGGCCTCCCAGTAACCGGCTCCCCGCGCGCTCCCGCGAGCGCGCATCGGGGAAAATCACAGATCGTGGTGAATGGCCGCTGTGATCAGACCGTCCAATGAGAGATGATCTCATATGTAAACATATGAGATCATCTCTCATCGCCGGCGCTCCTTCCTCACAGTCTGCAGTGTGAGGAAGGAGGGGGAGCATCACAGTGCTGGGGACACACAGGAATGTAATCAGGGCACTGATCACCAGTGCCCTGATTACTAAAGGTAAAAAAATACACAAATTGCCCCCCTATCAGTGCCCACAGTGCCCGCCATCAGTGCCCCCCATCAATGCCCATAGTGCTGCCAGTCAGTGCCCATCAGTGCCTGCTCATCTAGGCACTGATGAGCACTGACTGGCAGCACTATGGGTACTGAGTGTGGGCACTGACTGATGGTGCTGCCCATCAGTGCCACCCATCAGTGCTCATCAGTGCCACCCGTCAGTGTCCATCAGTGCCATCCGCCAGTGCCCATCAGTGCCGCCTATCAGTGCCCATCAGTGCCGCCCATCAGTGCCGCCTCTCAGTGCCCAGCAGTGCCACCTCTCAGTGCCACCTCTCAGTGCCCAGCAGTGCCACCTCTCAGTGCCCAGCAGTGCCGCCTATCAGTGCTCATCAGTGCCGCCTATCAGTGCTCATCAGTGCCGCCTATCAGTGCCGCCTATCAGTGCCGCCTATCAGTGCTCATCAGTGCGGCATATTAGTACCTCCTCATCAGTGCCCATAAGTGCCACCTCATCAGTGCCCATAAGTGCCACCTCATCAGTGCCCATAAGTGCAGCCTATCAGTGCCCATCAGTGCCGCCTTATCAGCGCAAATCAGTGAAGGAGAACAATTTATTTTCAAAATTTACTCGCAGAAAATAAGAAAAACTTTTTTTTTTTTTCAAAATTTTCTGTCTTTATTCTTTTTTTTTGTAAAAAATAAAAAACCCAGAGGTGATTACATACCACCAAAAGAAAGCTCTATTTGTGTGAAAAAAATTATAAAAATTTCATATGGGTACAGTGTAGCATGACCGCGCAATTGTCATTCAAAGTGTGACAGCGCTGAAAGCTGAAAATTGGCCTGGATGGGAAGGGGGTTTAAGTGCACAGTAGGCAAGTGGTTAAGCTCGTAAAATGCTCATCTCTAAAGTCTCAAAACGCCCAACAAGCAAAATCCCATTCGTTTTAATAGCTCCTTTTCACATCTGAGTGTTTTGTCTCCTGAAGCAAAAGGCCTGAAGCTCAAAAAGTACATGAGCTTATTTTTTGGCTGACTGCCAGAGTTTTTGTTAGATGTCAATGCCTGCCTTAAAGCACCTGCAAAAAGCACCCGCAAAAAGCCCCAAAAATGCCTGAAACCCCCCCCCCCAAAAAAAAAAAAAAAAAAACACCTGAAAAGTATATGCTTAGGTGTGAATAGAGCCTCCAACAGGAATGTGAGGAAATTCTCTCCTTTAACCTCTTATAAAAGTCCCTTCAGCAATAAGTCAGAAAATGAACAGCACTGGGGCACCATTATCAATGTCCCAGGCCAGGCAATCCTTAAACTCATGGGGTAACAACAGCAACCACCACTGAGACCCTTCTCACTTAGGTCCTCATGGGGTCCCAGGGGCTAGGATGTCTTCCTTAGACTCAGGCAGGCAGCCTCCTCTGTAAAGTTCCCAGAACAGATTCCTAGTGGGACTCATCTTTTGGTTTCCAAAGTTCTTATAGTAGAATATGCCCCCCCACCCCCCCGAGCTGAGCTCAGCTGGAATCTTGTTGAGATAGGCATAATCCTTAGCTGGACGACCCAGAAGGGCTGACAGTCCTCCTGGCAGGGAACCCCTCCTCCCGGCAAAAAAAAAACCCTGTTCTCTGGGGCTTCAACCTATTCACTCCCCAACCACCATCTGGGCACACTTCGTCAGGGATTGGCTGGAGCTGCAGAAATATTCAGGCTGCTAATTTGACTCTTCCACTCACTATGAACTGGAAATATCCAGAAAACAGAGGAAGCAATCCAAGTTGCAGCTGGCAGAGCCCAGGGCAGGCTAAGCGATTATATATCGCTCTGTTGATTACAGTAGAGACATAATTAAATTTGCCTAACCGAACCTAGCAGCCTATTTAGGAGGGTGCTACACTTTAATTTATATTCTTACAGAAAAGTAGTGACTGTACGTTAAGAAATATTTATTTTTACTACATTTTTTAACATCCTTTTCCCTTGATAACATCTATTTCTTCTTTTTTACCTTCCCTTTGCAGTTTAGCTTACTTCCTTTTTCTTTGCATCAACCTACATCTCTCAGATAATATCCTAGTAACCACACAGTCTTTACAGTCTGTCCTAGGAGTAAACATGAGGCTTCTAATTCAGATATTGTTTTGCTTTCAAAGTAAGTAGCAAAACAACTCCATAATCTATGATTAATATGATTATTATTATTATTTTTCCATAGTACTGTATGGTGTTGTACAGAAGTGGAAGTAGAAGATCTAAAGAGCATGGTGTAGCAAAAAGTGCCCACAAAAAAAGATGCCACTAAAAGGGAAGCTATGCAAATTTCAAAAGCTAAGTTATAATTGGGTGATTTTGCCACTTTCCAACTGTCCAATCTAAATATTCCTTTCCATCTGGTCATTTCCTCTCCTATATTTACAGTTAGTGTGTGCCTTCCTTCAAAAGCATGTTGGGAATGGAGAACAAACAAAACTTCCATCTATGCTGGCAGTTTGTTTACTAAAAAATAAATTTCTGCTATATAAAACTCTTTGAGACAATGGTCCTAATTTACTATAAAGCTATGTCGACGTACTTTTGTATTCTATGGCGAACTTGCCGTAAATATACTTCATAACCTAATTCACTATAACAATCGGGAAAGCGTAATCGCAAATGCGAATTCACTACTGCCAATGTACGCCCTCGAGGGAGTAAAAAAGTAGTCGTGCTAAAAGTACCACTATTTTCCTTGAAATAATGTTTTGAGCATGATATCAGAGCTGAAATGCTTCTGAAAGATGTGATATAATGTTTGGACATATTCTCCTTTAAAACTTTTTCAAAAAATTATGCGGAAAAATAAATTTCCAGGAAAGTGTGAAAAGTAAAAAATTCTGCCACAGCCTACGACTGTGGGGCAGCACATGTGCGCCTGCTCAGACCAACAAATGAGTTCCCAACCTACGCCTGGGAAATCATGAGCTGCCATTATAGTGAACTAGCCAATTCCTCTATGCGATTACGTGTACACGGCCGCAAAAAATAGGCGTAAGTGTATATAAAATCAAGTGTCATGCATTAGTGTAACAGAACCACCGACCCACACTGTGTTTGTGGGCTTCTGTCAGTATAGTCTTGAACATAGACACTGTATCAGATGTTTCAGTCACCCTACATATAAAACTAGCCTGCACTTGGCTTGTATGTATCTGAAAACAGCTAGCTACATTATTGAACAAGAGACAGACTTTTATACACTTGAGAAGTATGTCAGTCACTACATGAACACTGATCCAAATATTTACCCAAAACCTCACACAATGGTTAGATAACGAGGTACAGCTGACTCATGGCTAATCCCATCTAGACAAGGTTATCATTCACATGCTAATTAACTCAGCGTACTTAAACCAGCTGGGATGACAAGATTGCCGGCAACAAAGCTAAAACAAAATACAAAATTACACATTATCCTAAGTATAAAAACAGAACACCTTATTATACAGACAATGGCAAGAGACCCCAGTGACAGTCTGTCTGTCTCCTACATTGAAGTACATGGAATACACATCAAAGCATTGCTTTGATTATTTAGGAGTCACAGACTTCATGGCAACAGGCTATAGGTCTCACAGTGTAAAGTGGGATTAAATCATAGTTCTTGAGCTATATTGTTGATAATTATTACTGTCCCATTCGAGGTAATCCAAATCATATGCTGTGTCCATTAAGTCCATCATTTTCTTGGCCACCATGTGTCCCCAATAAATGCAGGATGACACACACATAAGAGGAGCCTAGGGGCCTGAGACAGGGATTTCCCAACCTCTCTAAGGTAAGATGGGTTTCACAGGCCCCCCAACCAAAGTGACTCCCGTCCCACATGCATTTATTCAAATTTTACAACTCTGTTATTGACACAAAAGTATACAGTTTAATTATGGTATGAATTGTTTAATTATTAAAGACAATTGTGTTTGCTGACTTTTTATTTTGCTTCTTTTTCCTTGTTATGTTCAACAATGTTAGTAAGCTGCAATGTTTTCATGTGTTTTAGCAACAGATATTCTTCTCTCTTGCTTGCTCTCTCTCTCATATATATATGTATGTATATATATATATATATATATATATATATATATATATATATATATATATATATATATATATATATATTGAGATAGAAAGAGAGAGAGAGGTACTGCCATGTGTACATTCTGTATGCCCAGGGACTTCTGTCATTTGGGATAAATTTCTTGCTACACTGAGCATGCTCCAACACTTTGATGTTTGACATCTGAAATTAAATGGTAGATGATGCACTTTGCTCTACATCTCACAAATATCTTAGCCCAAACCCCCACAGCTGTCTTCACAAACCACACACATTACCATTGCTCATGCAAATTTAAAATCAATAACAATTGGATGTGTAGTTTAGTATTTACAAATGATAAGATTTTTCATCACAAAAATGCAATTTGTGTACCAACATCATTCATTCAATTCAAAATGTCTTTACCAACATTCAGAGGGTACCATCACTATTCTACGCTCACACACCAATATTCAAAAAAACATCACAGAGTAAATCAAGAAACATAACTCCTGACTGATGGAATTAAACCACCTCTAGGTAAAAGCCACAGGAAATTACATTTTTGCCTGTAGGAGGGTTCCAACACCATTGCAAATTGCCAAATGTGTTCCACGGGCAAAGACAAGAAGCAGCCTTGTGAATTCCACACCAGTACAAATTGCAGCCTCTTAACAATAAAATAAAGCCTCAAAAATAGGAGCCTTCTGACAGTAATCAGACATACCCAGCCTTGGACCCAAATGGCATATCACAGAATCAGGTTGCTTAATAGCACTCATGACTTCCAAGGTACATCTGCATTAAATTAAATTTTTTCCTTTAGAAGTGTCAGTATTGCTGTAGCAAGATCTATACATCGTACAAATGCACCACTTTGCAGGTACATGAGGGGACCCCCCAGGCACGATATTTAAAGGAGTTTTTCAATTTTTTGTTTCACTTTAAACATCATTAAAATCACTGTTCCTTTAAAAACGATTGTTTTAAAAACGTTTTTTTACATATCCCCCAGGTCAGTACCCAGACCCCCATACACATTTTTTGAGCAATAACTTGCATTCAAGCCCTTAAAATGAGGACTTTTGATTTTATAGGGTTTGAGTCCCATAGATTTTAATGAAGTTCCAATGTTCAAACATTTTTTTCCCTCGTTTGCAGTGTTCTGGTGTGAACCGAACAGGGGGGTGTTCGGCTCATCCCTACTGACAACTGACTAATGTGACTGCATAGTGAATACATGATCTTCAGGCTGCTTCAAGTGACCTTAAAATGTGCGAGCCACTAGATACTTTATTGTGGGATATGGGGATAGGGTGGGGCGCACCATAGTGGATGTACAATGTCCTCCTGGTTAAAAAGATGCACAATGAATCTCATTGATGTCATTGACCTCTATGTACTGGCCTAAAGAAATGTCAAAGAGATATTCCCTAATGCATTACTAGCTTTGGAACCAAAATTGTTGGGGTATATTGCTGCCATGTGGATAAGTAGCTGGTTGTTTGTGTCCGAAAATTGTGTGTAATTTGTGCTGTTTTTTTCTGTAGATGTTAGTGAGGAGGATGATGATGAAGAAGAGCAGCAGGAGGCCACTTCCCCTCGGGCCCACTGTAAGTACTTTGGCTTTGAATTACTGTCTTCTGTGTCCTTGTTCAAACTTGTAGGACTGCAATATTTTGGGTGTTTTCTTTTCTTATGTTGTTTATGTAGCTTCAGCCATGGTGGAGCAAGTTGATGGGGAGGAGGGGGAGGCGGCAGAGGTGAAGGAGGAAAAGGCGGAGGTGGAGGAGGAAGAGGAGAAGGCGGTGGAGGAGACGAGAGACTTGGAGGAGGCCACTTCCCCTGGGGCTCACTGTAAGTACTTTGACTGTGAATGTCTATATTCTGTGTCCTTGTTCAAACTTTGAGTAGTGCAATTTTTGGGGGGTTTCTTATATTTTGTTGTTTCTGTATTATCAGCCATGGTGTCCAGGAGGGAGGAGGAGGAGGCAGTGGAGGAGGAGGCAGCGGAGACCGAGCCAGGCTAGTCCTCGGAAGAGGACGCCCCTCTGCCTGGAGACCACTGCAAGTACCTTCAATGGGATTCACCCATTTAATGTTTGTGCTAGGGGAATGTGTACATGTGCAAATGTAAGTTTGGTAAAGATCCATTCTATTTTAGCTAGATGTGACAGGAAGGTTGAAGTGTAGAAACCAGCTTCAGCACTGAAAAGATGCTTAAAGCACCCTTACAAGGGAGGGTGTGGGGTGGAAGGAAAGAGAGAGAGAGACATAGGTGGGAGAGAAGAGGATGGGAGAGAGAAAGGTGTAAAAGAGTAAGGGGGTTTAATGGGTGAACATTTAGAGAGAGCGCAAAAAGGGGGAGCGTGGATATGGTGTGGATAAAGATGAGAGAAAGGGAGAGAGGGTTTGATGTTTTTCCTGACTGCCTACTCCATTTGTTGTTTGAATTTCATTGCTAAATATATGCCTCGTACACACGCACCGATTATTGGCCGTGAATTTTCGGCCAACGTCTGATCGGCCAATTTTCGGCTTGTTAGTATGATGCTTTCGACAACCGACTCTGACTTTTCGGCCAAATAAAATCTGGTGTGCAGGCTATACAATTTTTGTTGGCCGTCAACACAACGGCCGATTTTCGGTCAGTCAGTACAGATTTCGGCAGACAAAAATCTGATAAGCACGTCTGGGCATGCTCAGAGAAGAAAAAACACAAAGAAAGTAAACCAACACATGACATCACTTCTGAAGTTGGTTTTTGTTGGCCGAGAAAAATCGTGTGCAGTCTAGGCACATTCCAACCAACAAAACACAACTTGGACAAAAGACGGACGATCGGTCGGCCGATAATCGTTGCGTGTGTACGAGGCATTTGTTTTCTTCTTTTTGATCTCTCTTCACACAGATTCGCCTGAAGCACCAAGCGCTGCTCAGCAGAAGGACCAACCCCTTCCACAGACCCAGCTCCACCCTGAGAGAGGTGAATTTCTACAATGTGTCTCTGTAAATATATAGATATTGAGAGAGAGAGATCTCAATGTAAATCTAGTTTTTGATACAGAGAGACAGATATGTGCACATGTAGCCTAGCTAGCAATTGGACACAACACATATCATTGTTACAAATGTTTGTTTCTCTTAACCTGTTGAGGTTTACATGGCAAGCCTTTTACATTGTTTTTGGGGAACAGTTAATAAAGTCAGAAGTCATCTTGTTGAACCTTTAGAACTCTTTCAGCTTATTCTCTATTCTTATGGCCCCTTAAAGTTGATTCACATTTGGGAGACTATTTTCAAAAACTGGAGAAACTAGTGAGTATTTACCTGTTAGGCCAAACAAAGTGCTTCCTCCACTGTCATCTCTACCATCTTCAGGCTTCAATGCTAAGAGATGAAAGACCACACATCAGCTTCCTAGGAGCTGGGCCTCCTCCCTTCCACCACACCTGATTAATCAAACCATTAGGTCAATAGCCAACTCCGATCCTGTGTGGATTGAATTTGACAGCATTCCCAACATAGATATATCCACGGAGATTGCACGTAAAAATGTAATCTTGTTGGCCAAGGAATTCCCTTTACACGTGCCCTAAACATTTCTTTTGGATTAAGCATTTGAATCTGACTACGTAGACCAGCAATCTACCATGTTTGAGCAAGAATGTATGTAAAATGGGGCAAATATGCTACAGTGCCTAGTTTTTGATGTGGTGGTTTTGTCCTTTGTTTATGCATTTGGCTCCAGGTAATTATGTTTTTTTACGGAATCAGCTGGTGTCTGGATGTCTGCTCTCAGATGGAGACTTGTCTTGACCTTTAGAGGGCATCCTCCATCTTGAGGTCCTTACAGGGCTGTAGATATTGGCTCTCTGTTTTTAAATATTCACTACTTACCTAATCCTTATACCGTAAAACCAATAGGTGGTCTGACTGGGCAGCGTTCCCCTTAGAAAGCAAAGCATTAGACTGAAATGAAAAACAGCATGACACAGTGATCTCAGAGCAAGCATTGAGAAGGGGATAGGAAGAGCCAAGGTGAAATGCCATAAACAGCACAGTGATCCCAAAACAACACTGCAAAGGATAAAGCAAAAGCCCAGGTGAATGCCATAAAGAGCACAGTGATCCCAGAGTAACATTGAGAAGGAGATAGGAAAAGCTCAGGTGAATGCCATGAAAAGGGAAAACATACCTGCAAACAAATACCACATAAGCATCTAGCATGCATGAGTAGAGAGCTCCACCGTGTGTTGCCCAAAAATGCCATAAAACCATTTAAATCTATCACATTTTGCTATTAGTGATGATATCAGTGCCTGATCGCCATCTTGGAAAAGGGCTAGCCAGGAAGCAGGCCACAGGAGCCGCATCACTTCCTGCCTTTCATGCTCAGAGTATACTTGCACTGTTGCAGCCATCTTGGAAATGGCATACGCCCTCAAAAAAAGAGAAAAGAGGTGAAAAGCATATGGAAAGCAAAGAGAAAATGCTGTCACTTGCTTCAAAGCTTTTTAAAGCTTTCTTTGGCAGGCCAGCACCGCCAGAATGGGGCTCCAACCATATAGCTTGTGTAGAGGCTGTACAGGAAAGATTTCCACCCAGGAGAGGCTGAACTATGCCCCACAGACCACCAGAATGGGGCTTCAACCATATAGCTTATTTAGAGACTGTACAGGAAGGACTTCCACCCAGGAGAGGCAAAACCTGGCTGGGGCAACAACCGGTAAGGGATATCTCGCGACTCCAGGTCTGATCAAGTGAGGGCAAAAAGGAGAATGCTGCGAGCCGGGTCTGTCTTTGATTTATAGTTAACCAGTCTTATCAGGTTGTGGGGGCGGTGCCACAACCCATTGTATGCTGCCATGATGCACCAGAAAATGAATATTCAATTCACGGGCAACATCTCTGGTTGACATTCCTGCAGTCAGCATGCCAAATGCACGTCCCCTCAAAACTTGTGACATCTGTGGTATTGTGCTGTGTGATAAAACTGCACATTTTAGAGTGGCCTTTTATTGTGGCCAGCCTAAGGCACACCTGTGCAATAATAATGCTGTCTAATCAGCATCCTTATATGCCACACCTGTGAGGTGGATGGATTATCTTGGCAAATAAGTGCTCACTAAAGCCCCGTACACACGTACCGATCGTTGGCCGAACGATCGACCGTCTTTTGTCCAGGGCTGTCGTGTCTGTTGAAAACTGCAAAAGACTGCACACGAATTTTGTCGGCCAACAACAGCCGACTGCAGAAGTGATGTCATGTGATGGCTAACTTTCCTTGTCTTCTTTCTTTTCTGAGCATGCCCAGTCTTTCTAATCTGCTGTCTGTCGGCCGAAATCTGTACTGACTGGCGAACAATCGGCCGTTCTGGTGACGGCCAACAAAAATTTTAATGCCTGCACGACAGATTCTGTTCGGCCGAAAATGCGCTGTCGGCTGTCGGAAGCATCATACTAACAAGCCTACAATCGGCCGATCGGTCGTCGGCCGAATATTTACGGCCGACAATCGGTACGTGTGTACGGGGCTTTACACAGATTTAGACAGACTTGTGAACAATATTTGAGAGAAATCGACCTTTTGTGTGCATAGAAAAAGTCTTAGATCTTTGAGTTCAGCTCATGAAAAATGGGGGCAAAAACAAAAGTGTTGCTTTTATAATTTTTGTTCAGTGTATATATGCGTCAAGTGAAGTGTATAAATATGAATTGTGATGTAAATATAGTGAAAAAAGTTCACTTTTCCCTTTCTAAGTCCATAAGGTATTATTCTCTAAGGGTCCTTTCACATAGGTTTTCTACCTGGCGGACTCCATTTTGCTCAGCGAGGATTGATCTGCTGATCCCCGCTGAGCAGGCGGATGACAGGTCCATCTCCACTCTCTGTGCTGAGACAGACCTGTCCTCTATGGAATATCGGATGAAAACGGACCACCTGTCCGTTTTCTTCCGAAGCTATCCAATCCGATCCTCCAGACGGATGGAAAAAATAGGGTTTCCATTAAGGTTGCCACCTCATCCCTTTAAACCAGGACACACAATAATTACACAGGTTCTGTGGCTGATTAAGGTGGTAATTAAACTCACTTGGTGCCTTATGTGCATTATATCAGCTTCAGAACCTGTGTAATGAATGTGTCCTGGTTTAAAGGAATGAGGTGGCAACCCTAGATTCCATCATTTGGATTTCATGAATAGGATCAGATTGGAATAGCAGCGGTGTCAGCGGGCAGGAAGAAAGGCGCCTTTTGAGTGCAGCTGACAACACTTCATTGCACAAACGATAAGCAGACTTACAATTAGCATAACATGTGTCCTCACGGTTCAGGGTCTCTTCCTGGTCCAACAACGTCCTATCCTCCAACTGTCTGGCAGTAGGGATGATGCCAGCAGGGGAATCCAATCAGGAATGGTGGATCAATACCAGGCTGCGGTGGAACGCATGCCCCGCTCATGGAGCACACCAAGCGTGGTGACGTAAGGGGGCGGTAACGCGTTTCGGAGCATGAGCAGCGGTGCTTCTTTGTCACACCGATCACATCATCACCGATGTGAGCGGACATGTCACCGCTGACATCCGCTTCTCCATGGGGTGCATGGAGCATCCGAACAGGTCTGCATAAAAAACTGACAGGCGGACCAGATTGGAAAGCCTGTGTGAAAGGACCCTCATTTTTTCACACCATTTTCTTTTCCACCACCACCACTGTGCTCAATCAGGTATTCTCTCACCTATATTGATGGACCTCACTGAATAGTAAGAAGTCAGAACAGGATTTTCAGCACTAAAGCAAGTGATGAAAGTCAAAATAAATTATAAATCATCTGAAAAAATTGACATAGAGGGAATAATTTACTATAACTGGAGAGTGTAAAATCTGGTGCCGCTGTGCATAGAAACCAATCAGCTCCCAGTTTTTTTTTTTTTTTTTTGTCAAAGCGTAATTAAACAAGCTGAAGTTAGAACCTATTTGGCTACCATGCACAGCTACACCAGATTTATCACTTTTTGTAAATCAACCCCATAGTGTACACAATATGAAATTAGGAGTCCCAAAAGCGTGAACAGATCCAAAATTGGGAAAAAAAGTCCAAAAACTTCTCTCTGTGATAAGATGAGCATCAAGTGAAAACCTCCACTGCCCCCCAAAGGGCAAACACTCGCCTCCAATATTGAACTCTATTACAAAGGTCAAATAAGCATGTTCCCAGGCACCAGGACTCTAAGGTATATTATAGGGTATAAGGAATGGTCACCTTTATTCTAATGCAGCCTGAAAAACACCACAAAGAACCACAAAGCCCAGCTCCACTAACATCAATCTACCAGACCATCCAGGGATTGTATTTAACCACTTAAGGACCAGACCTATTTCTGACATTTGTTGTTTTTGTTGTTTACAAGTTAAAATCAGTATTTTTTGCTAGAACATTATTTAGAACCCCCAAACATAATATATATATATATATATATATATATATATATATATATATGTTAGCAAAGACCCTAGAGAATAAAATGGAAATCATTGCAATACTTTGTCACACCGTATTTGCAAAGTGGTCATTTTTTGGGGAAAAAAATACACTTTTTTAAATTAAAAATAAAGAAAACTATAAAAGGTAGGCCAATTTTTTTCTATATTGTGAAAGATGATGTACACCGAGTAAATTGATACCTAACATGTCATGCTTTAAATTGCGCACACTCGTGGAATGGGGACAAACTTTGGTACTTAAAAATCTCCAAAAAAAATGCTTTGAAAATGTCTACAGGTTACCAGTTTAGAGTTACAGAGGAGGTCTAGGGCTAAAATTATTGTTCTCGCTCTAACGATTGCGGCGATATCTCACATGTCAGGTTGAACACCATTTACATATGTGGGCACGCAACTTGCATATGCACTCGCTCCTGCGCGCAAGCGGAAGATGGGGCACTTTAAATTTTTTTTTTATTATTTAATTTACCTTTTATTTTTCATATTTTATATATATTTATATATTTTTATGCTTTTTATTTTTTTTTACACTGTCCTTTTGAAAAAAATTTTTTTGATCACTTTTATTCCTATTACAAGGAATTTAAACATCCCTTGTAATAGAAATAAGCAGGACAGGACCTCTTGAATGTGAGATCTAGGGTCAAAAACACCTCAGATCTCACATTTACACCTAAAAGCAAAAAAAAAATTAAATAAATAAATAAATAATAAAATATGGCCTATTAAGGCCTTTGGGCGGAAGTGACATTTGATGTTGCTCCAGTCCTCCAAGGGCATAGAGTGGAGTGGGGCCATTTTGCCCTCACTCGACTTCATGCCCATCAGGAGGGGGGATCGGGTCGTTTTCCCCGCTACTGACAGCTCCGGTAAACAGGGAAAATGACCAGGAAATAGTGGGAGGGGCACCTCTCCCGCCGCCCATAAAAGCGGGCCCACTTTTATGTTAAAGCAGACCGCCCTCCGTGTAAAAAAAAAAAAAAAAAACACTATCTGCTGCCATAACCCCAGTATTTAAGGTCAAACTAGTGATGTAAATACACGATGGGCGGTCCGGAAGTGGTTAAAGTGTTAATAAACCCACAACAGTGAAATCAGTCTCCTTGTTATACTCACTGTTGAACCTAAGGGACTGTTTAACCTCCCTGGCGGTATGATTATGTCAGGAATTATATACCAAAAGCGGTACCATTTTTTGCATGGGAATTTGGCGTTATGAATTATAGGCCTACAATTCTTAGTAATTACTGACTTAAACCTGACCAATACAAGACTTTAGTAGACATCCCAGATGTGATAAATTTGAAACACAAACACATGAATTATAATCTAATCAATAATATAATTTTATTCAATAATGCAATGAAAAATAATCAAATTTGTCAAACGAAGAAATTCAATACACATCCTGAGTGTGAAACAGTTTGAAGCATGGAACTAGACAAAGTCCGACGCTGCAATCAGGACAATAGTACCTTGTTTCCTTTCGGACTTTTTTTCCATTGCCATCCTTCTTGGAACAGCAAACGACGCACATCCTGGTAGGCGCTAACTTTCTTGCGGTTGATGACGGCCTGTCAGGCATTCTGGATTGCCAATGTCAACAGCGCGTCGTCCGGGTCTGTTAACAGATACTGATGATGGCGTCGGGTGGTTGACGAAAATCTGCTCAGCCACCTTCCAGATAAAGTCTGAATGAACAAGAGGTATGGTAGTGTTTGCTTTAGGATATAGGCGTTCTAAAGGCATTGTTCAGGAGATGCCTGAAAATCTTTTTGTAATACTTTTTTTGTTGCTTCCGCATCACCGGGTAAAAGGTCATTGCCTGATCGGCTCGGTCGACACCTCCCATTGTGTGATTATAGTCGATCACGACTTGCGGCCTCAGCATATCTGCTCCCTGTTTTGTGCGGACCATGGCAGTGGAGGTGTTGTGCACGGTGCTCATGAGACCCACATCCTTTTTGTCTCGCCACCGCATTGCCATCATTTTACCCTTTTGAAAGGCAACCATCTCTCCTTTTTTTAGCTTTTTCCAGGTAAACATTGATGGCATGTCACGCCGGTTTGGCCTAACAGTACCATACCCATCAGTTTTGTTTAGGAGCAAAACTTCATAAAGTTCCGGAGAGGTGTAAAGATTGTCCGTTGTCACGCAATATCCCTGGTTCAGCAGTGGGTCCAGCAGTGAAAGGACAGAGGATGTGGCCATCCCATAGCCGCTGTACCTGGGATTGAATTTGGTACCTTTCCAGGTGTAAATGATAGCATTCCATATATATCCGGTGGACGACTCACAGAGCATATAAAATTTGATGCCGAACCGCGCTCTTTTGGATGCAATAAACTGTATCCAGCTCAGGCGTTCCTTGTAGGCTATCAGACTTTCATCCACACTGACATCCCTGTCTGGCACATAGGTCCGCTGGAAGTTGGTGACAATCATTTGGCACACCTCCCAGATTTTTTTGAGTTTGGGCGCAGGACACGTGGCCTCATCAAACTCTTCGTTGTTGGCGAAGTGTAAATTTTTCATGATTAGTGAAAAACGATATTCGGACATCACTGTGCCAAAAAATGGAGTAGCCAGCATCTTATTGGTGGTCCAATACAATTTCTGGAGCGGTTTCCTCCAGAAATGATATTCGGACATCACTGTGCCAAAAAATGGAGTGGCCAGCATCTTATTGGTGGTCCAATACCATTTCTGGAGCGGTTTCCTCACCACCCCCTGAAGGATGATGAGTCCCAGAAACTTCCAGATGTCCTCTTTACTGACCGGTTACCATTTTCTGGATCTGGAAAATCTGGCACGCAGCGTAGCGTATTGCTGCTCATGGTAGCGGTTGGTTTCAGTGACGATTTTTAGAATTACCTCCTCAGTTAGAAATAATTTCAGGTACGCCAGAGGGTTGTCACTCTCCACATCAACCTTCATCCCAGGAGATCCAGTGAATCGGAATCTCGGGGGCGCTGCCTGTTCCACATCGCTGTTTAGAGGGCACCAAGTGCGCACATCACTTAGGTCAGGTGCGGAATCATCTGCGTCACTTTCTGGATCAGTGTCATTTTCAGAGTCAGATGACAAATCTCCCCACGACTCACTGTCACTCTGTTCTGCGAGCAGCTCCGTGTCGCTGTCGCAGTCGATCATCTGATCCAAAAGCGCATATGTAGGACAGCGCTTTTTTTATGCCATTTTCAAATGATTTTATTTCTCACAAATGTCAATGGCAAGGGCACTGTGTCTTTAACCAAAGTGATACAGTGTAATCCTCTCAGATTACACTGTATCACCTCCTTTTTATATGTTTGTGTTTGGTGCAACTTTGAATTTCCCTTTCTAGTTCTCCTCCCGTGCAGCATTGCTGCTGCAGGGAACAGAACCAGGATGTCCTCATACCGACAGACGAGCGTGGGGATCTCGGCTGGCGATCACAGCAATGGGAGATCATCGCTTGATCGCCAGGAGAAGGTAAGGAACCCTGCTGCACGCTCTGCACATCCACCCAGAGCGTGACTCGGGGATACCTATAGTAGCAGGAAAAATCCACCCCAAGTAACGCTCGGAGATACCGCTAAGGGGGTTAAAAAGGCTGTTTGATCCTGTATACACAAATCCTCCCCCTCCTGCATTGTCCCCAAAATATCTCGAGATAAGACAGAGTTAGTGGATTCAGTCTGCACATGCTCAGTTTAGTGTGTATTGCAGCCTCATAGGACAATCAGTGCAGTATGAAAACTCCTCATACAAGCTTCAACCAGGCACTGATAGAAGTCACAAGACAAGCCATATACTGCTCATGAGAAAAGGTATTTAGCAGTTTATATTTACTAAAATAATTGCATATCCATGTTGTGTACTGTGGGAGACCAGATAAAGTGAATGCTGGCTCCTGGATTTAGTAATACTTTAAAGTGATTGTAAAGTCTTGTTTTTTTTTTCAAATAACAAAAATGTTATACTTACCTCCTCTGTGCAGTTGGTTTTGCACAGAGCAGCCCAGATACTCCTCTTCTCAGGTCCCTCGTTTGCTCCTGGCCCCTCCCTCTTATTGAGTGCCCCCACAGCAAGCATCTTGCTATGGGTGCACCCGAGCTTAGCTACAGTACCGTGTCCATTCAGACACTGAGCTGATGTTCGGCCCCACCCCTTCTCTCTTCTGATTGGCTCACTGATATTGATTGACAGCTGCGGGAGCCAGTGGCACCACGGCTGTATCTCAGCCAATCAGGAGTGAGAGTCCCGGACGGCCAAGGGACTTCTGGACATAGCTGGAAGGAGATGGGCTCAGGTAAGTATTAGGGGGTGCTGGGAAGACTGCTGCACACAGAAGGCTTTTTATCTTAATGCATAGAATGTATTAAGATAAAAAAACCTTCCTGCCTTTACAACTCCTTTAACTTTATAGCTCAAAAGGCAGAAAAGTAAACATAGCGCTCACCACACTTTATAAAAAATCATACAAAAACACACTCATTTGGATAAAGAACAAGCGCTTTAAATGGCATAAGATTGGTGTATTAAAACAGTGCTGTCCAGGGAGACTAGTAATGATACCACAATAGTAAACTGTCAAGGGATCCGCCTATCCTATCTGATAGGCAGATCCCTTGACAACGTGTTTGAGCGTGAAACGCGTCGGAAGGGACCTACACGCCGACGTCTCGGCCACCGTGTCCTCGTGTTAGGAGCAGCGGTCCTTCATGGGAGTTTTATGACCATTTTTTGCTTTATGTAAATGTACTTTTAATTTATAATAAATACTACACTATGTTAGCATAATTTTGGCTCCTGCTGGTGAGCTTTTTTATACAGCACATTTCGTATGATAACTGACCCTGGGGCCGTCATAGCAGGCCATGCTTCCAGTATTATGACTGACAGTGTTACAGGGCTTGTTTCATCTCAGCATCTGGTGAGTGCATTTGAATGGTGGAGGGAGAGCACAGTGACATACCCTTTGGTAACACACAAGGTGTTTCACTTTTTAAAGTCTTTTGGCTTCTGTCTGGTGAGTGTTCTGACACTCTGTGTCTGTCACTGGAGAAATTCCTTGAATATAATGAGTCAGGCAACTGACTTCTGATTGCTACGAACACCTTCGGATTCTATTTTTGGACTTTATATACACTTTTGATTAGTGATCGACCGATATCGTTTTTTCATTGCCGATACCCCAAGACCCCAAATCCCTCCTCTGCACTTAAAAGCATTAAAAATGCCAAGTACCCGGAGTTTGCCCCGAGTACCCGGAAGTTGTGATGACATCACTTCCGGGACTTTGCATGGAGACCCGATCAGAGCCGAATGCAGCTTTGATCGGGTCTTCAGCAGCCGTGCAGGCTGGTTGCCCAGGTGAGCCGCAAAAGGCGGTGGGGGGCATCCCCTCCCGCACCTTGGAATGACAGCCGAGCGGCTTCTCAGCCGCATCGGTTGTCATTACAAGACAACTGACCGTAGGCTATGGACGCCAGTACCGGGGTGATGCCTCTAGCTGCAGGCATCACTCCGGTACAAGCACTTTCCCAAAATATTGGCAATATCGGTAACCCCTGGGGCTGATTACGATGTACCAGGGGAAGTGCAGATCGGCCTCGACATATCGGCATTGCCGATAATCGGTCGATTTCTAGTTTTGATTACTATATGAGATAATTTTGTCTTTGCATTTGGAATTTTATTTGTCTAATCAGTTATAATTATTACCACTGCACTTATATGTATTATATACTGTTATCTGGAGGTTGTATATTCACCTTTAACCACTTCAGCTTGGGAAGGTTTTACCCCCTTAATGTCCGGTCCATTTTTTGCAATTCGGCACTGCGTTACTTTAACGAAAAATTGTGCGACGATGTACGTAAATAAAATTGATGTCCTTTTTGTCCCCACAAATATAACTTTCTTTCGGTGGCATTTGATCACCTCTGCAGTTTTTAGATTTTGTGCTATAAACAAAAAAAGAGCGACAATTTTGAAAAAAACGCCATATTTTTTACTTTCTGCTATAAAACATTCCCAATAAAAAAATTTAAAAAATCTATTTTTTTTAACAGTTTAGGCCAATTTGTATTCTGCTACATATTTTTGGTAAAAAAAAATTAAAAAAAATCCTGAAAAGCGTATTTTAATTGGGCTGCGCAAAAGTTATTGCGTTTACAAACTACGGGATAAATTTTTGGACTTTTTATTTATTTTTTTGTTTTTATTAGTAATGGCAGCGATTAGCGTTTTTTAGCAGGACTGCGACATTGCGGCGGACAGATTGGGCCCTTAACTGACATTTTTGACACTTTTTGGGGACCAGTGACATTGATACAGTAATCAATGCTAAATAATATGCACTGTTACTGTATAAATTACACTGGCAGGGAAGGAGTTAACAATGGGGGTGATCAAAGGGGTTAATGTATGCCTAAATGTGATTACTGACTGGGGGGGGGGGGGGGGCTCTGTGACAGGCACAGTGCCTGTGTGACAGAAGACTCGCATGCTTTGTTTACATAAGCAGGTGGGTCTTCTGTCAGTTTCTCTGACGATTGCGGGAGGCCAGCGGCAATCGCCGCCGCTCCTCCCCAGCCCGCCTCCCACTGTGTCCAAACCTTGTGCCAAAAACATGTAGATTTATGTGATTTTGCGCAGCCCAGCCGCCATGCCGCAGTAATACTGCGGTGGGCAGTCGGCAAGAAGTTAAATTGTGCCAGCTGCTATTCACAATATTTATTTCTAGCGCTCACGTCATAGATTTTGGATATATAAAAGACAACTGCGGAAAATGAATAACGGGAATACAGTCAGAACATAAAAGACGTGGGGGCGCATGCGCAGCATGGACCAGAACGGCCGCTTCTTCTGAGAGCTCCGTCTTTCTTAGGGTTTATAGTGGACATACAGGGCAAACAAAAGGGCAATTTCCGTACAAAAAGGGAACCCCCCTGTCACTTATAGCCCGTGCATGCCTACAACAAAGAAGAAAGGCAGTGGAGGAGGGCAGAAATTGTTAACCCACTACCTGCTGAGACCCAGGGAGAGATACAGCATGGCAGAAAATGGCGCCGGGTCCCTGCCTGTCTCTTTTGCAGCTTCTCCTATTACTCCTCTCATTACAGCAGAGCCTCCACAACCTCCTACTGAGTCTGCACAAAACTGTGAGTACTCTCCTCTAACAAAATTAGATCTGGAAAACAGCCTTGACTCACTGTGCTCTAAATTACTAAATAGATTTCAATCAGAAATTCGAAAAGCAACTACAACACTTTAACAAGAAAAAGCTGCCCTAGGCTCCCGCACAGATTTGCTTGAGAATAAGCATGATGAACTAGCCATTGCATACATGGGCGTCCGCAGAACTTTTTTCAGGCGGGGAGGGGGGGGGGCATTATTTTAAGGTCACCCGTGCTCTGCCCCTTTTCAACAATGCAGCATTTATTTTTAAAGCATTTGTTAACCTAAAAAAAAAAAAAGTTGATCCGGTTAAAGCATGTTATACAACACAGTGCTTTGCTGTGTAATTTGGTCCTTTCTATCACTGTCACGGAACCATGAACCAGACGTACAACAACAGATAAGTGAACATAAGAAAGCTTTATTGAAAAACAAGCTATAAAGCAAAAGTCCAAACGGATGGCGAAACCGATGCAGAGTCTTTGCGAAGCCAGGGGTCAGGAGCCAGCAGGGTAGTCAGACGAAGCCAGGATCAGGAACCAGCAGGGTAGTCAGACGAAGCCAGGATCAGGAACCAACAGGGTAGTCAGACGAAGCCAGGAACAGGAACCAGAAGTAGCAGCAGTCTAGTAGCATGTGAACACAGGAGGACCAAGCAGGGAACTGAAGCCACAGACCTCCTATATATATGAGCTAGGTATCCAGCTCCTCCCAGTGGGAAGGAGGAGCCGCAGGGTGGGAGGCTACAAGAAACCCAGAAACCAAGATGGCCGCCAGCACATGTCAAACGAAGGAGAACAGCAAGAAGGTAAGACCATGACAGTACCTCCCCCTCAAGGGCCCCTCCTCCGCGGAGTAAAGAACGGTTTCTGAGGGAAGCGTACGTGGAAGGCTCGGAGCAAGGCAGGAGCATGGACATCTGCGGAGGGAACCCAGGAGCGCTCCTCTGGACCATAGCCACGCCAATGAACCAAAAACTGCACCCGACCGCGGACCAGGCGTGAGTCCAGGATATTGCTCACCTCATACTCCTCACGATTGCCCACTCGGACCGGACGAGGCCGAGGAACCGAGGAAGTGAAACGATTACACACCAGAGGCTTCAACAGGGAGACATGAAACACGTTGGAGATCCGCATGCCAGGAGGAAGCGCAAGGGCATAGGCTACCGGGTTTACCCTGCGAAGCACTCGGAAGGGACCAACAAAGCGAGGCGCCAGCTTGGGAGTGGGCACTCGAAGGTTGAGGTTGCGGGTGGACAACCATACACGGTCACCGGCCTGGTAGGAAGGA
Source organism: Pelophylax lessonae (assembly GCF_965119305.1). NCBI lineage: Eukaryota > Metazoa > Chordata > Amphibia > Anura > Ranidae > Pelophylax > Pelophylax lessonae. The sequence goes on from NC_138771.1 coordinate 630,702,422, forward strand.
GCAGGCGCTCGTCTGCGATCAGCCTGGAGTCTCTGGCACTGCGCAGAGACCTCAAGGGACTTCTGGATCTGTACCCAAGAAGCACGTAGGACGGAAAGGTGATCCTCCACAGCCGGAATATCCTGGGGAGAGAATACCTCCGGTAACACGGCAGGTTGGAACCCATAGTTGGCCATGAAGGGAGACGTCCCAGAGGAAGAGTTCACCGCCGTGTTCCTGGCAAACTCAGCCCAAGGCAGGAGATCAACCCAATTGTCTTGGTGATCGGAGACATAGCAACGAAGGAATTGCTCCAAAGCCTGATTGGAACGTTCTGCGGCCCCATTGGACTGAGGGTGGTAGGCCGAGGAGAAGGAGAGATGAATCCCCAACTGGGAGCAAAAGGCGCGCCAGAACCTGGACACAAACTGACTCCCCCGATCCGACACAATCTCCTTGGGCAAACCGTGCAACCGGAAAACCTCCCTGGCAAAAATCGTGGCCAACTCCTGTGCAGAGGGTAACTTCTTGAGAGGAACACAGTGACACATTTTGGAAAACCGATCCACAATCATGAGAATGACCGTATGGCCTCGGGATGCAGGGAGGTCCACAATGAAATCCATCCCCAGGTGTGACCATGGGCGCTCCCCGGTGGCTAAGGGTTGCAGAAGGCCCAACGGAAGGTGCCGAGGGGACTTACTCTGGGCACAAACGGAGCATGCCGCTACATATGCGGCGATGTCAGAACGTAGGGAAGGCCACCAGAACAGACGTGAAACAGCCCAGGACAGCTGATTCTTTCCAGGATGCCCCGCGGTCTTGGAGTTATGGTAGGTTCGCAACAACCGAGTGCGCAACTCCTCAGGCACAAAACATCTGCCGTTGGGTCTCCCAGAGGGAGCACCAGATTGAGCCGCCAAAATCTGCTCACCCAGGGGAGAGGTCAGGCTGGTGCGAATGGCAGCCAGGATCTGATTCGGAGGTATGACCGAAGTCGGAATCGACTCCTCCCTGGACAGGTCGGAGTACTGCCGTGATAAGGCATCAGCCCTGATGTTCTTGGAACCGGGTAGGTAGGAGACCACGTAATTAAAACGTGACAAGAACAGAGCCCATCTGGCCTGACGTGGTGTCAATCTCTTGGCCTCAGAGAGATAGGTCAGATTCTTGTGGTCCGTCAGGATGAGGACCGGAACCACCGAACCCTCGAGCAAGTGCCTCCATTCTTTAAGAGCCTGCACGATGGCCAATAACTCCCTGTCACCAATCTGGTAGTTGCACTCCGCGGAAGACAGTTTCCGGGAGTAAAACCCACAAGGAAGCAGAGGACCCTCTGGTGTTCTACGCTGAGAAAGAAGGGCGCCTACTCCCGTCTCAGACGCGTCCACCTCGAGGACAAAGGGCAACCCAGGGTTGGGATGCGACAGAATCGGAGCCGACACAAAGGCGGACTTTAGAGCCTCAAAAGCTCGGATGGCCTCGGGAGGCCAGACCTGGGAATTACTGCCCTTCCTGGTCAGATCCGTGAGAGGCTTGGCTAGCATGGAAAAGTCCCTGATGAACTTCCGATAATAATTGGCGAAGCCCAAAAAGCGCTGCAGGGAGCGAAGACCACTGGGCTGGGGCCACTGTAAGACAGCCAAAACCTTCTCAGGATCCATGGAGAACCCCTCAGCGGAAATGATGTAACCTAAGAAGGTTACCTGGGATCGGTGAAATTCGCATTTCTCAAGCTTACCGAACAGCTTGTTCTCTCGTAACCGTTGCAACACTCGTTTGACATCCAGAATGTGGGTCTCCATGGACTCAGAATATACCAAGATGTCATCCAGGTAGACCACCACACACTGCTGCAACAGGTCACGGAAAACATCGTTGATGAATTCCTGAAAGACTGCGGGCGCATTGCACAGCCCAAAGGGCATAACCAAGGATTCATAATGACCGGTCCTGGTGTTAAACGCGGTCTTCCACTCATCGCCCGCCTTGATCCTTACGAGGTTATATGCCGCCCTCAGGTCGAGTTTGGTAAAGACCGTGGCCCCTTTAAGGCGATCGAACAGCTCGGAAATCAAGGGTATCGGGTAAGCGTTCTTGATCGTGATGCGATTGAGACCCCTGTAATCGATGCAAGGCCTCAACTCACCGCCCTTCTTTTTCACAAAGAAAAATCCAGCCCCTGCCGGGGACGAGGATTTGCGAATGTGTCCACGTGAAAGCGCCTCCCCCACGTACTCCTCCATGGCCTCATTCTCCGCTACCGACAGTGGATAGACTTTGCCACGAGGAGGAACGGCACCAGATTGTAACTCGATGGCACAATCGTATGGGCGGTGCGGAGGTAGGGCAACCGCGCGCACCTTATCGAATACATCCCGGTACTCCTCGTATTCAGGGGGCAACAGAGAGTCCGAGGAAGTACACAGCAACTTGACAGGCCCATGGATGCAACTAGCCCCACACTGCGGTGACCACGAGAGGATCTCGGCCGATCTCCAATCGAAAATCGGATTATGCTTCTGGAGCCAGGGGTACCCCAAGACCACCGAGTAGTGTGGAGACGAAATAACCTGGAAGCAGACCGACTCTCTGTGGACGGCACCAATGGCTAACCCCACTGGAAGGGTCTCATGAGTCACGTGTGGCGGCAGAAGGGGTCTGCCGTCTATCGCCTCAAGAGCCAGAGGAGAACCTCCAGCCTGCAGAGGAATGGAATTGGCGGCAGCGAACACACTATCAATAAACAAACCACCAGCACCAGAGTCCACCAACGCCTGGGTCGTCACCGAGCCCCCGACCCAGGAAAGGACAACAGTGATCAGTGGTTTGTCAACACGGGAAACCGGGGACGAGGAGACTCCACCCAAGATCTGCCCCCGACAGGATCTCAGGTGCGAGCGTTTCCCTGGACGGTTCGGACATGCCAACCGAAAATGCCCACCGAGACCACAGTACATGCATCGGCCCTCGCGTCTCCGGAGTACCCTCTCCCCCTCGGACAGGCGAGCAAACCCCAGCTGCATGGGTTCACCCCCAGACAAGTCATCCCCAGGAGGCGTGGGAGGAGAGGGAGGCACGGGTGGGACAACAAAGGTAGGCGCCAATCTGTTAGGAGGCCTCCGCAGACTCTCCTTAAAGGAAGGTCTCTCCCTGAGTCTGGTGTCAATCAAAATCAGGAAAGAAATAAGAGACTCGAGCTCCACTGGTAGGTCCTTAGCTGCAACCTCATCCTTCAAGGCATCCGAGAGACCATGAGAGAAAGCAGCGACCAGAGCCTCATTATTCCAGCCCACCTCTGCTGCCAGGGTACGAAACTCAATGGCGTATTCAGCTACGGATCGTGAACCCTGTCTGATGGACATAAGGAGCTTCGCAGCAGAGGCAGCACGATCCGGCACATCGAATACCTTCCGAAGAGAAGCAACAAAACCGGAAAACTCGGCAACCACCGGATTGTTGTTCTCCCATAAAGGGCTGGCCCAGGCCAAGGCCTTGTCCGAGAGCAGCGAGATTAAGAAGCCCACCTTTGATCTCTCAGTAGGAAAGGCATGTGGCAGCAACTCGAAATAAATGCCCACCTGGTTAAGGAAACCTCGGCACTGAGTTGGCTCTCCCCCAAAGCGCTGTGGAAGGGGGGCAGAACCGGACATACCCCGAAACACCGCAGGCGCAACAACAGGTGTCGGGGTAGACTCTGGCGCAACAACCGGAGCGGCAGTAGGAGCGGACCCAGGAGCGACAACCGACCCATCGGCAACGGGAGCGAAATGAACCATGCGTTCAAGCAGGGTTTGCAACGCCACGGCGAACTGACCCAACAGGTGATCCTGCTGATCAAGTCTGGCAACCAGCGTGGGTAGTGAGGATGGCCCTGCACCGTCAGAATTCGTGGCCTGTGGTACCGTGCGTTCAAGCAGGGTTTGCAACGCCACGGCGAACCGACCCAACAGGTGATCCTGCTGATCAAGTCTGGCAACCAGCGTGGGTAGCGAGGATGGCCCTGTACCGTCAGAATTCATGGCTTGGTCCTAATGTCACGGAACCATGAACCAGACGTACAACAACAGATAAGTGAACATAAGAAAGCTTTATTGAAAAACAAGCTATAAAGCAAAAGTCCAAACGGATGGCGAAACCGATGCAGAGTCTTTGCGAAGCCAGGGGTCAGGAGCCAGCAGGGTAGTCAGACGAAGCCAGGATCAGGAACCAGCAGGGTAGTCAGACGAAGCCAGGATCAGGAACCAACAGGGTAGTCAGACGAAGCCAGGAACAGGAACCAGAAGTAGCAGCAGTCTAGTAGCATGTGAACACAGGAGGACCAAGCAGGGAACTGAAGCCACAGACCTCCTATATATATGAGCTAGGTATCCAGCTCCTCCCAGTGGGAAGGAGGAGCCGCAGGGTGGGAGGCTACAAGAAACCCAGAAACCAAGATGGCCGCCAGCACATGTCAAACGAAGGAGAAAAGCAAGAAGGTAAGACCATGACAATCACCTAAAATACCGGGCTGATCCTGCCTGGCTATGTCCTCCCCTCTGTAAACTGACCACGGTATAACATGGCTGCTGATCCCTGACTCTGTGGTCAGTTTACGTGCCTCCGTCATCCGCAGCCCTCCTATCCTCCTCTGTCCTCCTCTTTGCTCCTCTGTCAGTGCCCGCCCCCCCCCTTCCCTTCCTGCTGGTGTAGTTTCATTTAAAGTTTCATATCCTGTTTACAGTCCGTTTAATAATCACTGACAGCGAGGAATCCTCTGCCCCACCTGCTGCAGGCAGCTGTCAGAAGGGGAGAGGAGAGAGCCGACAGGTCACGTGAGCGGTGCTCGGCCCTCTGAAAACTGGTAAAGAACATTTTTTTTTAAAACACATACACAGACACAGGGGCACAGACATACAGGATTATCAAACAGACCAAACGGGATGGTATAAAGTGGCTTAACCACTTGAAAGGGGAAATTGAAATCCCCCCTGCACCTACCTGCGGACACCTATGATTGCATATAATGACCTCTTAAGGGAACATGAAGCTTTGACCTCGGCGTTTTCCCAGCTACAATTGCATGTGGAAGACCTTGACAACAGGAACAGGAGGAACAACCTAAGGATTAGGGGTGCTCCTGAATCAATTTTTGATCTTTCAGCTTTTTCACTTAAACTTTTTCAAAGTCTACTCCCTGATCAAGAAGCACATGCCTTTAACTGCGATAGGATCCACAGAGCCTTAAGAGCTAAACCCCCTCCTGACAAGCCACCATTGTACTTTGCATGAAGGACTTTCTTATTAACTGGTTCCCGGACCGCCCACCATATATATACTGTGGCAGGCTGGCCCTCCAGCGCGAACCGACATAGGGCTACATTAGATGTGCGCCTGTGGCCAGGGGGTGAGTGCGCGCCACCAGCGACGCGTTACCGCCCCCACTCAGCAGCGGGGACTCTGATGCACGGGGCTGGTTTCTCCGATTGCTGCCTGACACCCACGATCGCTCCCGGCTGAGAGGAAGAACGGTCTTCTATTGTAAACACAGCTGACCGCTCTTCTAGCTGGAATGATCACAGAGCTCCTGTGATCCTTCTATATAGGATCACAGGTCTCTGTGATCATTTCACAAGCCCAACCCCCATGCAGTTAGAATCACTCCCCTAGGCTCACATTTAACCCCTTGATCACCCACACTGTTAACCCCTTCCCTGCCAGTGTCATTATTACAGTAACAGTGCATATTTTTAACACTGATTACTGTAGTAATGTCACTGGTCCCCCCAAAAGTGTCAAAAAGGTCAGTTAGGGGTCCAATCTGTCCGCCGCAATGTGTCGCAGTCCCGTTAAAAATCGCAGATCGCTGTCATTACTAATAAAAAAACCAAACAATAAAAATGACATAAATCTTTCCCGTAGTTAGCAGACCAATCAAAATACACTTATTTTTTTTTTTTTACCAAACATATGCAACAGAAAACAAATTGGCCTAAAATGTTAAAAAATTTTAAAAAAATTAGATTTTTACTTTTTTTTTTTTGGGAATATCATATAGCAGAAAGTGAAATATATATATATATATATATATATATATATTTTAGAATTGTCGCATATTATTGTTTATAGCGCAAAAAAAATAAAAAAGGATCGCACAGGTGATCAAATACCACCAAAAGAAAGCTCTATTTGTGGTGAACAAAGGACATCAATCTTATCTGGGTACAGCGTCACATGACCGCGCAATTGTCCGTTAAAGCAATACAGTGCCGAATCGCAAAATATGGCTTGGTCATTGAGAGGGAAAATCTTCCGGTCCAGAAGTGGTTAAAGAAGATATTTTAAGAGCTGCAAGAAACACAAGGAACATAAAGCTGGACGGAGTTCCCATTCAAATATACCCACATGTCTCTCAGGCCACACTTGACAGAAGAAGAAAGAAATCACCTTGGTCCTTTCCACAGCCAGGATCTGGTATAGATTGGGATTTCCCTTTAAATTAATTTTACCCCATATCCGCTCCACCTTTATTGCATCTTCTATCCCTGGAGGTCAAGATATCTTGATCAAACTAGGTCTCCTGGATCTATTCTGTGCACCCCCCCAACACCTCGCCCTGTTCCTATCTGGAATGCACCTACCCCTCGCAGAGATAGGCGAAGATTCCGCAACAAAGCAGGTCCTCTTTATCATGGCTAAACAATACACATTCCTGAAGTACATCTCGGCTCCACTTTGAAAAACGTAATTTTCTTTCACGATCTTTAATTTCCATATGTACACTAGAATCACAGTTGCAGACTTTCCACTTGTAATTCTCTAGTGACACCTAGCAATCAATTACTGACACAACATTATCCTCTTTTTTTTTTTTTTTTAAATAACTTTCTGACTCTGATAAAACGTATGCTGTAGGTTAACTGCATATAGTAGGCCTGACTTTTCTCAGTTCAAAGAAAAAAGAAGAGAACTCACGACCACCCTAGCATAATATCGTTTTATCGCAGATTAAAAAGGCTGTACATAAATACATTCACATGGATCAAATGGATATGAAGCACATTGATAAGCCCAGGACGTCACCACCTCTCTACTGTAGACCACCGCACTCCTACTCACAGTCCACTCCCTCACAATTTCCTGTCTTACTATATCAACCTTGTTCTTCAATTTGCTGAGAGAATCCTTCTGGGGTCACCAGTGCCCTGATTACACAACAGAGAAATAAAATGCCATAACTGCCAACCATCAGTGCCCACAGTGCCCGCCATCAGTGCCCACAATCACTGCCCATAGTGCTGCCAGTTAGTGCCCATCAGTGCCTGCTCATCTAGGCACTGATGGGCACTGACTAGCAGCACTATGGGCACTGAGTGTGGGCACTGATGGTGCTGCCCATCAGTGCTAATCAGTGCCGCCCATCAGTGCTCATCAGTGCCACCTGTCAGTGTCCATCAGTGCCACCCATCAGTGTCCATCAGTGCCGCCTCTCAGTACCCATCAGTGCCGCCTCTCAGTGCCGCCTCTCAGTGCCCATCAGTGCCACCTCTCAGTGCCCAGCAGTGCCACCTCTCAGTGCCCAGCAGTGCCACCTCAGTGCTCATCAGTGCCGCCTATCAGTGCTCATCAGTGCCGCCTATCAGTGCCGCCTATCAGTGCTCATCAGTGCGGCATATTGATACCTCCTCATCAGTGCCACCTCATCAGTGCCCATAAGTGCCACCTCATCAGTGCCCATAAGTAGAGATGGCCTTGCGATTCGCCCGGCGGTCTGTTCGCTGCAAATTTTGCTTGTTCGCTACCCGCCAAATTTGCGGACACATGGCGTCGTTCGCGGCGGCCATATTTGTTTACACTGGGGAGAACTTTGACCCGTGACACAGCCGCCAGGTGGAAAGGGACAGCCAATTGAAACATTCCAGCACGTGGACAGTCCCCCTACCCTATAAATAGACCCGATCTGGCGGCCATTTCACATTCCGTTTTTTGCCAGTGTAGGGAGAGGTCTGCTGTGCTCATCAGGGAGAGTTTGCTAGACACATATAGCGCTGTGAAGATCCACAAAAGTCCTTTTCAGGGCTGGTATTTCGGTATAGGTCTATTAGTATCTTTTGAGCTTAGGGAGAGGTATCCAGTGGTTGCTTTAGGGGCAGTTAGAGATCGGCTGCAGTCACACAGAAATCGCTCTGTCAATGTCCACAAAAGTCATTTAAAGTGCTCCAATGTCGTTTTAGGGTCTATTACAGTCTCTTTAGTATAGGGAGAGGTATTCAGTGGTTGCTTTAGGGGCAGTTAGAGATTGGCTGCAGTCACACACAAATCGCTCTGTCAATGTCCACAAAAGTCATTTAAAGGGCTGCAAATTTTTTTGGTATTGCTGTGCAGTGCACTAAAAAGGGGGGGGGGGGGGGGTAATCCACAGTGTAATATTCTTTGTAGAAGGCATATTATAGTGGATTAGTACTATTATTGTGCACTGTGCAGCATTGTGACATGTGTGGTGGTGAGACTGAGCATTTCTGCAGCAACACTACACACAGTGACAAAAACACTTATAATGTATTATAACTGGTGTAATAGACCAATTGCCCCCCCCCCCCCCCCCCAATACCACATATTGAAGTGGGGTGTTATCTGAGTATACTTTTACATGTTTATTTGTGTCATGCAACAATATTGCCTCGTTTGCTGAGTGAAGTCTGTTACACACAGCGCCAAACTCACTGGTCAATTTTTGGAACTGGTATGATACACCAATGCACCCCCCCCCCCCCCAATGCCACATATTGAAGTGGGGTGTTATTTAACAGTATCATTTTCTAAGAGTGTACTTTAGTCCTGCAAAAATGTGGCCTCTCGCTGTGTAAACAGTGCTACACACAGTGACAACAGTTACTGGCCAATTATTTGTAGAACTGGTGTAATAAACCTGTGGACTCCCCCAATGCCACATATTGAAGTGGGGTGTTATCTGAGTAAACTTTTTCAAGTGTATTTGTGTCATGCAACAATATTGCCTCGTTTGCTGAGTGAAGTCTGGTACACACAGCGCCAAACTTACTGGCCAATTTTTTGAACTGGTGTGATACACCAATGCCCCCCAATGCCACATATTAAAGTGGGGTGTTATTTAACAGTATAATTTTCTAAGAGTGTATTTTAGTCCTGCAAAAATTTGGCCTCTTGCTGTGTAAACAGTGCTACACACAGTGACAACAGTTACTGGCCAATTATTTGTAAAACTGGTGTAATAAACCTGTGCCCCCCCCCCCCCCCAATACCGCATATTGAATTGAGGTGTTATTTAACAGTATACTTTTCTAAGATTGTATTTTAGTCCTGCAAAAATGTGGCCTCTTTTGCTGTGTTAACTGTGCTACACACAGTGACAACAGTTACTGGCCAATTATTTGTAGAACTGGCGGACTGACGGACCGGCAGATAGGGAGGAGAGGCAGGCAGAACTTGCATTGCACAAGAGGTACAAAGCAGACTGCAAATGTATCAGGAGCGAGCCATCAACCATGTACAGTCACATCTGGCGCTCCCAGGACGCCGGCACATGGCACCGCAGTGTGGACTTTTTTTAATGTGTCCGTTGCTGACACCAGTGTTGCCATCTGTATCCTTTGCAGTCAACGCATAAGTCGCGGTAAGCCCAACACTCACCTAGGGACAACCCCTCTCATTCACTCTTGCTATTGAACCCTTAGCCACGGCCATCCTATCGAACCTGCATATTAAAGGTTTCATGTCCTCTAATAAAACCTACAAAGTAAATATGTACTCTGATGACATTCTATTTATCTCCCAACTCATGACCTCACTACCAAATTTACTAAACACCCTTCAAATATTTTCTTCTATATCAGGCCTTTCAATAAATATGAAAAAATTAATTGGCATGCCAATAAATATACCAATTGACCAACTCAGCACTCTCAAAGATTCTTTTAATTTTTGCTGGTCACTAAACTCAATTTAATACTTAGGGATCCATCTCACCCCTGATATTAAATATTTATTTGCCAAAAACTATACCCCTTTTTATTACTAAGAATTATAAGAACTCTCAAACTATGGAAATCATATATCTCATTTTTGGGTAGAATCACAGCAATAGCAATGATAATTCTCCCAAAACTGGTATTCCTCTTCAGAGCCATCCCCATTAGAGTAAACAAAATTTTTCTTACAAAATTTCAAAACAAAATTAATAGGTTCGTCTGGGCTGATGCTCACCCTCGATTCTCTAAAACAATATTATATACACCACAACAAAGGGGGGGCTTGGGTCTTTCTGACTTCTGGCTATATTATCTAGCCTTGCTCTTTACCCAAATTACCCAATGGCACATACCGAACGCAAAAATACCATGGATACAATTTGAAGAATATATCCTACCTTACAACATCGCAGGTATATTATGGTCCAAAAATATCCCAATAAATGTTATATCCTCGCATAACCAATCAGTCTCCCAATCTTTATCTTTATGGAAACATTTAAGAAGAAATATAGATTATCTTCAAAACACCCTCCAAATGCTTCATACATAGGAGACCCAAAATTTCTCCCTGGTTTACACAACAGAAATAATATCACCTCATGGTTTAATAAAAATTTAACAACATTACATAAACTTATCCATAATTCCAATTTCGCCTCATTTGCCTCCCTTCAAGCCAAATATCAGCTACCTAACACTGAACATTGTAATTTTCTACATATTCGTCACTTTTACCAAACCCAATTTCAATTCACAGTTATAGACCCTCCCACATTTTATAAAATATTTGCCTACAAAACCAAAGTGGAAGGGGGTCTCATATCAGAAATATATAGTAATCTAGTGTGTATGTATTCGGAAGAGAAGCTCCCATATATGACGAAAAGGAAAGAAGAATGTAGTATTAGTCTATCAAAGGAGGAATGGCACGAGAATATTGAAAACCTTAGAAAATGTACTAGATCCCTCACAAAACGTGATACTCCCATAAAACGTATTACTAAATGGTACCTTACGCCAAATAAACTATATACACAATGTTCCTCCCCGGGATCCTTCTCTCACATTTTTTTGGAATGTGATAAAATATCTTTCATCTGGCATCAGTTAGAGAGATTTGCTTCAACAATATCTGGTGTCCCCATAACACTTTCTATATCTAACTGCCTCCTATTTTCTACTATTTTAAATGTATCCATTCCCCATATGAGACTCATACACACAATATGTGCAGCCATTCAATGGCTAATAGCTAATTATTAGAGATGTTGCGAACCTAAAATTTGCCGTTCGCGAACGGCGAACGTGAACCTCTGCAAATGTTCGCAAACCGGACGAACCGCCATAGACTTCAATAGGCAGGCAAATTTTAAAACCCACAGGGACTCTTTCTGGCCACAATAGTGATGGAAAAGTTGTTTCAAGGGGACTAACACCTGGACTGTGGCATGCCGGAGGGGGGTCCATGGCAAAAATCCCATGGAAAATGACGCAGAGTCGGGTTTTAATCCATAAAGGGCATACATCACCTAACATTCCTAAATTGTTTGGAATAACATGCTTTAAAACATCCAGTGTGTGTATACGATCAGGTATAATGTTGTATCGATCAGGTAGTGTAAGGTTACGCCCGCTTCACAGTGACAGACCAAACTCTGACAGACCAAACTCCCCATTGTCATGGACATGTCCATTGTCATGGACAGCCACCTGTTCCTCATGTCTGCATTAAGGGCCAGACTCTTCCTTCTGGCTGCTTTTATCATCTCTCTTCCATGTTTGGCTCCACCAAACCATTTCAGGAAGTCTATATTAACCAGTGCACTGCAGGTCTGCTTTGCTGTTCAACAGTGCTAGTTTCCTGTTTCCTGTGTGCTTGATCTACTGTTCTGTGTACCGACTTTGGCTTGTCTCTGACTATTCCTGTTTGCCTAATACCCTGACCTTTGGCCTGTCCCGTGGTTACCCTTGTCTGCCTGTTACCCTGACCTTGGCTTACCCATCACCATTCCGTGTGTCCTGAGTGGCTGCTTCCCTTCTCTCCCTACGGAGCGTGACCTGGGGGACCCCAGGGGCCGCAACCTGGGCCCAGCTGCAGCCAAGTCCATCCTCACCACTAGAGGCTCTGGTGAACACCTGCTGGGTCTTAGACTCCGTGCCCTGGGGAATCTTGGGTTCACGTTCAGGTCCATCCGCAGCAGTCTGCTATCGGGTTCACTACCTTGCGCTGCGCCCCTACCTCCAACAGGGTGCAGTTGTCATCTGGCCACAGGTGACCTGACACCCATTTAACAGTCAGTCAGTCCATTTGCACAACCGCAAACTCCCCATTTGCACAAGGTTGGATACCAAGCTAGCCATGTCCCGTTCCTTGTCCTCACTGATGTCATTGAAGGTCTCTTCCTCCACCCAGCCACGTACAACACCAAAGGTCACTGAAAGGTGACAACAAGCCCCCTGGGACGCCTGCTGTGGTTGGTCTTCCACCTCCTCAAAGCCACCTTCCTCCTCTGACTTCTCTTCTTCAGACTCCTCTCTCTGCTTTGCCACAGGTCCAGCAATCGACAACGACAAGGCTGCTTCTGGTGGTGATGGGGACCACAACTCTTCCTCTTCATGCTCATCTACGGCCTGATCCAGCACTCTTCACAGGGCATGCTCCAGAAAAAACGCATATGGGATGAGGTCGATGATGTTGCCTTGGGTTTGACTGACCAGGTTTGTCACCTCCGCAAAAGGACGCATGAGCCTACAGCCATTGTGCATGAGCATTCAGTAACGCGGCCAAAAAATACCCAGCTCCACAGAGGCTGCACTCTTTTTTATAAATAAAAAAAAATCTGTTCTTATCAGTTTAATCCCTGTTACGTTACGTCCCCTATCAGGGGCCGGTGTATGGAATAGATTTTAGGAACCGGGAGATGGATGCTGTCCTCTTACTTCCAATTTTGGGCACGGCGCATGCGCCGTGCAATGTACTGTGCCATCCTATATGAGTGGTGTGTTAAGTAGTACTATTCTTATCAGTTTAATCCCTGTTACGTCTCCTATCAGGGGACGTGTATCGAATAGATTTTAGACAACCTCAAAGAGTTGTCAATAGTTGACACACTCATGACATAAATTTTATTCCTCTATACGTCAATCTTGTTGTAGTGATGACTGTGCTCATGCGCACGTTTGGGAGATTGCAGGCGATGGCGGCAGTGGCGTCACTAGGGTTGGTGTCACCCGGTGCGGTAACTCATGGTGTCACCCCAACCCCTTTTAATAATGTGGTTTTTTTTAACTAATGTAACTCGTAAATCATAGCTCCCATATAACACTAAATGTAATGGCAATAGCGACATTAATAACTAGGAGAATTAAAATGACCTTTAAATTACAATATCATGCATCCTTCATGCATCTCTATGGGGCAGCGGATTTAATCGGAGACACCTCCACTGACACCTGCTGCCATCCGCATCCGATACTGTGCGTGAAATCTGGACGGATGGAAACCCTATTTTTCCATCCGTTCAGGGATCGGATTGGATGATTGCAGAGAGGCGGTCCACTCTCATCCGATCCCCCATAGAGAGCAGCGGGAGCTGTGACACCTCCCTCTCCGCTCTGCAAGCGGAGACGGAGCCGTCATCCGCCGGCTCAGCGGGGATCGGCGGACCGTGTGAAAGAGCCCTGAGAGCCTGCCAGACTGGTTGATGTGTTTTTTGTTTGGACTACTTTATAGACTGTAGATATATATATATATATATATATATATATATATATATATATATATATATATTTAGCCTGCTCTGTTTCCCCCTTGTTGCAGTTTCTCTCTTTTGCAGTGGAGACAGTGCTGAACTGGAAAGCTTCTCCAACAGAGGAGGAGCAACAAGCATTTTGGGGGGGACCAGGGATGAAGGAGGACTGCAGTGCAACTGGCTGCATTGGCAGCTGTACTCTGTGAAAGGGAAACTGCTCTTGATGAGAAAGGACTGCAGGCTGCAGCCACTACATGGATGGGACTTGACTACATTGCTGGATGGAGTGGAGAGAACTGTGTGCAGAGCAGCAGAGCCCACTGAAAATCTGTCTTTGGTGGGCCAAGTCCAGGCTGGACTTCTGGGGAGTGGAAACCATTGCCAAAAGTAGGGCTGCAGCCTGCATGCAGAGAGAAGAGTTTGCGGTTACTGAGTCTGTCACTGTGCTAGCCAGCCTGTGCATAATGCAGCATTAATAAGGGACAGACAAATTGCACCAGTGCCACCAGATCAATTATTTGCACTAAGTTCACTTCACATCACCCGGCCTGGCCGCCCGCACATGACTACTCACCTCCTCTCCCTAGTCCCCGTGACTGGCTCCGCCCCCGCCCGCTTTGCCTGAATGTGAGAGCAGGGAGTGAGGGAGGGGAGGCTCAGGGCGTGCAGCCCGGCCCAGAGGAGGCGGAGCAAAGAAGTCCAGCCTAGGCACTGGCTGGCAGCAGACTGAGTGACACTGACACACTCACTGTCTGTCTGACACAGTACATCTATGCGGCGGCGGCGCATCGGCGATGCCGGCCCGGTGGCCCGCACAGTAAGAGACAAGAGAGGCAGAGCGGTGTCACCCTCCACCCGGCGGACACCCGGGTGCGGCCCGCCCCCCCCCCGCACCCGGCTCGTGACGCCTCTGGATGGCGGTTTTTCAAAGCCTATGGTCGTGCTGAGGTAGTTCAGTGACAATTAAGTGACCCAGAAAACAATGATTCTGCAGTGTGGGCCCATTGTTGGCCTAGTAGGCTTTAATGATCACCCAAGATGATCATAAAGAAAATTAATGTTTTTTCTATGAAAAATTATCCAGCGGATCGCTTTTGGTCTGTTCACAATGAAGCAACGACCTTATCATCTGGGGTGTGCCAACATTGCCAACACACTCCTAGAGGTGATCGCTTCATTGTGATACGCAAGCCCCTTCACCACAACAAGGTAACGATCACGAAGGGGAATTGACACATGTATGTGCCTTTTTTTTTGTTTTTTGTTTTTTGCAGCCACAGTGTAGCACCAGAGGCCAGAAAAATTAGGCATGTACACATGCCTGAAAAAGCAGGCATTGTTGCAGCCGCTGCTGTAGCAGCGGCCAGAAAAATTGAGGTTTTCCAGGCAGAAAGTGCACTAAAACATTGCGGCTTGAACCGTAGTTGGTGGCGGAGAAGTCACGTAAGTCATCCGGCATGCAGAGATTAAATACAGCAGTGTGTGGACCATTTTTAGCCCAAGGCATCTCATCAGGCCTTTTTTAGTCAAATGCATCCCCCAATGTCAGTCCCTTCGGGATCCATGCCTCATTCATCTTAATAAAGGTGAGGTAATCTAGACTTTTTTGACCTAGGCGACTTCTCTTCTCAGTGACAATACCTCCTGCTGCGCTGAAGGTCCTTTCTGACAGGACACTTGAAGCGGGGCAGGCCAGAAGTTCTATCGCAAATTGGGATAGCTCAGTCCACAGGTCAAGCCTGCACACCCAGTAGTCAAGGGGTTCATCGCTCCTCAGAGTGTCGATATCTGCAGTTAAGGCAAGGTAGTCTGCTACCTGTCGGTCGA
This sequence comes from Pelophylax lessonae, assembly GCF_965119305.1. Taxonomy (NCBI): domain Eukaryota; kingdom Metazoa; phylum Chordata; class Amphibia; order Anura; family Ranidae; genus Pelophylax; species Pelophylax lessonae. The sequence continues at coordinate 630,717,969 of NC_138771.1, forward strand.
GTCGTTCTCTTAGGGTGGACCCCGAAGGGCTGTGGCGATGCGTAGGACTTAAAAAGCTCCACATGTCCTCCATCAACAACACGTCTGTAAAGCGTCCTGTCCTTGCCGGCGTGGTCGGAGGAGGATTACTTTCACCTCTTCCCCTGTTAGATTCCCGTTGTGCTGTGACATCACCCTTATACGCTGTGTAAAGCATACATTTTAACTTGTTTTGTGACTGCCGGTAATTAGGTAACATATCAGACACTTTCTGCTTATACCGGGGGTCTAGTAGCGTGGCCACCCAGTACAGGTCGTTCTCCTTCAGCCTTTTTATACGAGGGTCCCTCAACAGGCATGACAGCATGAAAGACCCCATTTGCACAAGGTTGGATGCCGAGCTACTCATGTCCAATTCCTAATCCTCACTGATCTCATTGAAGGTCTGTTCAACCCCCCAGCCACGTACAACACCACGGGTACCAGATAGGTGACAACGAGCTCCCTCCTCCTCAAAGCCACATTCCTCCTCTGACTCCTCTTCCTCAGACTCCTCTTCCAGCGTTGCCGCAGGTCCAGCAAGCGATGATAAGGCTGTTTCAGGTGGTGATGGTGACCACAACTCTTCCTCTTCACGCTCATCTATGGCCTGATCCAGCACTCTTCGCAGGGCACGCTCCAGGAAGAAAACATATGGGATGATGTCGCTGATGGTGCCTTCGGTGCGACTGACTAGGTTTGTCAACTCCTCAAAAGGATGCATGAGCCTACAGGCATTGCGCATGAGCGTCCAGTAACGTGGCAAAAAAATACCCAGTTTCGCAGAGGCTGTCCTAACACCCCGGTTATACAAATACTCGTTGACGGCTTTTTCTTGTTGGAGCAGGCGGTCGAACATTAGGATTGTTGAATTCCAAAGTGTCGCAAATCAAGCGCCTCACTGGCATGTTGTTTCACCGCTGAATATCTGAAAAGTGCGCCATGGCCGTGTAGGAACGCCTGACATGGCCACACACCTTCCTGGCCTGCTTGAGGACGTCCTGTAAGCCTGGGTACTTATGCACAAAGCGTTGTACAATCAGATTCAACACATGTGCCATGCACGGCACATGTGTCAACTTGCCCAAATTCAATGCCGCCAACAAATTGCTTCCGTTGTCATACACCATTTTGCCGATCTCCAGTTGGTGCGGGGTCAGCCACTGATCCACCTGTGCGTTCAGGGCAGACAGTAGTGCTGGTCCGGTGTGACTGTCTGCTTTCAGGCAAGTCAATCCCAAGACGGCGTGACACTGTCGTATCCGGCATGTGGAATAGCCCCTGGGGAGCTGTGGGGGTGCAGTTGGTGTGGAGCAAGACGCAACACTAGAAGAGGACTCAGCCGAGGAGGTTAGCAAAGAGGATGGAGTAGGAGGAGTAGAGGAGGTGGCAGCAGGCCTGCCTGCAAGTCGTGGCGGTGTCACCAACTCCTCTGCAGAGCCACGCATTCCATGCTTGGCAGCCGCCAGCAGGTTTACCCAATGAGCAGTGTAAGTGATATACTTGCCCTGACCGTGCTTTGCAGACCAGGTATCAATGGTCAGATGGACCCTTGCCCCAACACTGTGTGCCAGACATAACATGACTTCCTTTTCCACAATAGAGTACAGGTTGGGGATTGCTTTTTGTGAAAAAAAATTTCGGCCGGGTACCTTCCACTGCGGTGTCCCAATGGCAACAAATTTTTTGAAGGCCTCAGGCTAAGAGTTCCGACAAGCCAGCTGACAGACGCCGGGCAAGGGGGTGACTCTGTGACATTGGCTTCTTACGCTCAATCATTTCCTTGACAGACACCTGACTGTGGGCAGATGAGCAGCAACTGCTGAAGGTGAGAGGCGGAGTGGCGGGTTGTTGATAGGGGGCAAGGAGGACAGCAGTGGTTGCCGTGACTGAAGATTCTGGACCAGGAGGAGGATGGTGGCTTTGAATTTGTGTGCTGCTTGTACTCATGTGTTGATCCCATAGGTGTTTGTGATGTGAGATCATGTGCCTTTGCAAAGCAGTTGTACCTAGGTGGGTGTTGGACTTCCCACGACTCAGTTTCTTTTGGCACAGGTTGCAAATGGCATCACTGTTATCAGAGGCAGACACACAAAAAAAATGCCACACTGCTGAGCTTTGCAATGACGGCATTCTGGTGGTGGCAACAGCTTGCGTTGATTGGTGTGCTGTCTGGCGGACCCCGGTTGCCGATACATGCTGTCTGACTGTGCCACTAGCTCCTTGCCATGACCTCCCCCTGCTATCAACTCGTCTCCTCCTCCTCTCTGTCTCCCCATCTGAACTTTCCCCCTCTTCTTCTTCTCTTCGAGCAGGCACCCAGGTGACATCCACGGACACATCATCATCATCAGCCGCTTCACTTGACAACTCAGCAAAGGCAGCAGCAGCAGGTACAACATCATCATCATCATCATCATCACAATGTACGTCCCTGTGTATAATGCTGCCTGACTGAGACATATCCCTGTTATCTACATCCTCTGGCACTAATGGTTGCGCATCATCACTTATTTCTTCCAACTGACGTGTAAATAACTCCTCTGACAGATCAAGTGAAGCGGCTGTGGTGCTAGTGTTGGTGGTGGTGCCGGCGGGCGGGCGAGTGGTAAATTGAGAGGTGCCCGAAGCTGAGCTGGAGGAGGATGGTGCATCAAGGTACCGAGCGGAAGCTGTAGAAGATTGGGTGTCCTGTGTAAGCCAGTCAACTATGGCCTCAGAATTTTTTGAGTTCAGGGTACGTGGCTTCTGAACACTGGGCATTATTCTAGGGCCAAAGGAAATCACAGCACCACAACCACGATGGCCCCTGCGGGGTGGCCTGCCTCTGCCTGTCATTTTTTTTTTAGATTTGTGGTACTATGCGTGCAAGGTGCTGTGCCACCCTATATGAGTGTTGGGCAGTGGGTACAGTACAGTCTGTGGACCTGACACTCACTGGCAGGCCAGGCAACTGCAATTATAAAAAATATATATTTTTTTAATTTGCAAGGTGCTGTGCCACCGTATATATATATATGAGTGGTGGGCACTGCAGTGGGCACATTACACTCTGTGGACCTGACACTCACTGGCAGGCCAGGCAACTACAATTATAAAAAATATATATTTTTTTAATTTGCAAGGTGCTGTGCCACCGTATATATATGAGTGGTGGGCACTGCAGTGGGCACAGTACACTCTGTGGACCTGACACTCACTGGCAGGCCAGGCAACTGCAATTATAAAAATATATATATTTTTTAATTTGCAAGGTGCTGTGCCACCGTATATATATATGAGTGGTGGGCACTGCAGTGGGCATAGTACACTCTGTGGACCTGACACTCACTGGCAGGCCAGGCAACTGCAATTATAAAAAATATATATTTTTTTCATTTGCAAGGTGCTATGCCACCGTATATATATATATATATATATGAGTGGTGGGCACTGCAGTGGGCACAGTACACTCTGTGGACCTGACACTCACTGGCAGGCCAGGCAACTGCAATTATAAAAAATATATTTTTTTTAATTTGCAAGGTGCTATGCCACCGTATATATGAGTGGTGGGCACTGCAGTGGGCACAGTACACTCTGTGGACCTGACACACACTGGCAGCCGGCAGGCTTTAAACTGCAAGGTACTGTGCCACCCGATATGAGTGTGGTGTGCACACAGTACAGTCTGTGGTGGGTCTGTGGCCTCTCACACACGGCGGGCAGGCAACTTCACAATATATATATATATATATATATATATATATATAAATTGACTGAAATACCAGCCCTAAAAAGGGCTTTTTGGGGTGCTGTCAGGATGCTGTCCTTACAGCAGGAGTGGACCGAGAACACTATCTAACAACTGTCCCTATTAACAGCAGCAGCAGCACTCTCCCTGCTCTCACTAACACACTGCTTCAGAATGATCTAAGATGGATGCTGCCCTTGCTTTTTTATAGGAGGTGGGAGGGTGTGGGAGGGAGGTATGCTGATTGGCTGGAAAGTGTCTGCTGACTGTGAGGTACAGGGTCAAAGTTTGCCTCAATGATGAAGTATAGGGGGTGGACCGAACATCGCTTATGTTCGCCCGCAGCGGCGGACGCGAACAAGCGATGTTCGCCTGGAACTGTTCGCCGGCGAATAGTTCGGGACATCTCTACTATTCATTGGAAATCTTCAAGAATAAACACTACTGACCTCATGGAAAAAGATTTCCACACTATCTACAACTCATTACATTTCTATAATAATAAATGGCATCCTTATTTTAAAGACTCTGAGCTTTTGATGCAATCCATTCCAACTGGCTCTAGAAGCAGATTATCTAGCAAATGTCTTGGGTTAGCAGACCACAGAGTCTGCCTCTTTATACAAAATCAAGAAGGGTTTTCCTTATCTTTTAGATTAAGTGGATTATACTTTATTCATTATTTCACTCCATGTACAACTAGTATCAATTGCTGATTTCTGTATTCTCCTCTCACTCTTTTCCAATTAAAAATATGTCTTTAAAGAATGCTATGTACAATTTGATACGTTAATCATATTTTGTATTACTGTATTTATCTTTTGTACCACCCATTTTCCTTTAACCACTTTACCACCGGAGGATTTTCCTGCTTTACGTCCAGGCCACTTTTTGCAACTTGGCACTGTGCAAATTTAACTGACAATTGCGCGGTCATGCAACGCCGTACCCAAACTAAATTTACGTCTTTTTTTTCCCACAAACAGAGCTTCCTTTTGGTGGTATTTGATCACCTCTGCACTTTTCATTTTTTGCGATATTAATAAAAAAAGGGCAAACATTTTGCGAAAAAATTAACATTTTCTACTTTGACAGTTAAAAAATATCCAATATATTAAATTTTTGTCATATATTTAGGCCAAAATGTATTTAGCTACATGTCTTTGACAAAAAAATCCTCAATGAGCATATTTTTAACTCCTTTAAGACCGGAAGATTTTACCCCATTCCTGACCAGGCTATATTTTGCGATTCAGCACTGCATAAATTTAACGGACAATTGCACGGTCGTGCGACGCTGTACCCAAACTAAATTTGTGTCCTTTTTTCCCCCACAAATAGAGCTTTCTTTTGGTGGTATTTGATCACCTGTGCGATTTTTAATTTTTGAAAAAAAGAGCGACAATTTTGAAAAAAATATATTTTACATTCTGATATACAGTATAATATTCCCCCAAAAAATTTAAAAATCAAAATTTTTTAACATTTTAGGACAATTTGTTTTCTGCTACATATTTTTGGTAAAAAAAATCACAATAAGCGTATTTTGATTGGTTTGGAAAAGTTATCGCGTTTACTAACTACGGGAAAGATTTGTTATTTTTATTGTTTATTTTTTTTACTAGTAATGGCGGCGAGCTGCGATTTTTTTTTTTTTGCGGGAATACAACATTGTGACAGACAGATCGGACCCCTTACTGACATTTTTGACACTTTTGGGGGTACCAGTGACATTACTACAGTAATCAGTGCTATAAATATGCACTGTAACTGTAATAATGACACTGGCAGGTAAGGGGTTAACTTTATTGGTGATCAAGGGGTTAAATGTATGTCTCATACTTACTGACGTGTGTGGGGGGAGGGGATTGTGTGACACAGCCACAGATTGCAAGTTGAGCTATGCTGAATCCTGTAATCTGTGACTGTCTGTCACATAGGAGATCCGCCCGCTTTGTTTACACAAGCGGGCGGATTTCCTCACTCGATCCCGACGATCGGGGAAGAGCGGCAGTGATCACCGCCTCTCCTCCCCTGGCCCGACTCCCGCATTGTCTGAATACAGCGGGAGCGAGCGAGAGTGGGCGGGGTCCAGCGACGTAGGTCTACGTCGCTGGACGATAACGAGCCACTTTGCCGCAGTACCAGCTCAGTGAGCGGTCAGCAAGTGGTTAATAAAAACATTTGTATACAAAAAAAAGAACATGACATAACTACAGTCAAATGTATTAAGGATTTAGGAAGAAGGACTTGGCATTTATAATAAATTCATAAATGTTCAAACAGATCAATCCCAGACAGGAAGCAGAAGGGGAATAAAAACAAGAGAGTGAAGGGGGGGGGGGGGGAGATTAACACTTAGTAGAGGGAAAGGGTAAGAGAGGGGATCAAGGCTCCCTGGAAGAGAGACGGGGAAGGTGGGTAGAAGGGGCAATAGGAGAAGGGGGGGAGGAGAGGAGGAAGGAGGGGGCGATGAGGGGGGGACATGAGAAGTAGAAGAGGAAGGACGGAAAAGAACATAGAAAAATATGAACAGGCTGGATGTACCACAAGTGAGATACAGGATATAAGGTTAGGGGTCCACTTCCACAATGGGTGGGGAGACCTCCAATAGCATAGAGCCCCAGAAGTCTATTCAGGTGGACCAGATCTTATCAAATTTATTTGGGCAGTTCCTATTAACATATATTATTTTGTACAGAGGAGTTAGGGGTAGTCCGCCAAGCAGAAACTCTGGGTGGTGTCGTAGCTTTCCACTTGAGCACAATTTCTCTGCTTACATAATATGTGGCATAGATAAGAAACAGCTTTGTGTACCTTCCCATCATAATATTCAGCAATAAACCTTTGGGGTCTAACTCCAGCGTTGAGCCCACAACCTATATAAGATCACTCAGCACCTGCTCCCAAAATCACTGTAGGGAGGGACAGGACCCTACCATGTGAAAAAGGATGCCTTAAGCATCCCACAATGAGGACAAGACGAAGGAGTATCAGGATAGACGGCCGCTAGTCTCTGTGGCATAAATTAGGCCCTATGTAAGAATGTAATTGTATAAATTGGTCCCTAGTGGAGATCATGTTTGTGACATAGGAAAAGACACAGCTCTCCCAATCTTCCACTATGAGGGTAGGCACATCTTGCTGCCATTTTAAGAAGACTTTGGTAAATTTAGGCAAGAAAGCCAATGCAAGGCAGAAATATAATGAGGACAAGGGTGCTATTAGAATTGTTGTCGTTAATAAGTGCTCCACATGGTCCAACTCAAGAGTAATAGGGTTAGGAAACTGCTGATGGTATCTCGTGTCTCCCCTGTAGGTACCTAAAGAGCATCCAATTGGGGAGTTGGAAGGAGGCTTTAAGATCCAAGAAAGTACGCAACCTACCATCTGCCACCAGGTGCTTCAATCCCACAATTCTCCTGGTTGCCCATAGCCGAGGGTCAGGTACACTACACATGTTTGGGAGGCACAGGTTACCCCATAGAGAGATGTGGGGGGAAAATGTTGTTGGGGAATGGTATGCCATTTGGCTCGGTGACAAATAGTTATATGTGTACGCATCAAACCTGGGACATCAGGGTGGGATCTCATACACTGAAACACCAGATCGTTCAAAGTGGCAAAAGAGCCCATGATGGCTGCCCCCAGGTCACCACAGGGTTGTCTCTGGGCTGAGAGGACCAGCACAAGTATTGCCGCCCAAAGTAGATCTGGAAATTTGGAAGTGATAGACCAACCCGCATGACAGGCAGCTGCAAAGTAGCCAGTGCCAATCGAGGTCGAGGTACCTTTTCCGACTATATAAAAAAATGTGACAATGGCCTTAAGTTTATTAAAAAATTATGCTGGGAGAAGAACAAGGCAGTTCCTGAATAGATAAAGAAATTTAGGGAGGAAGATCATTTTGATTAAATTAACTCTCCCTATTGGAGTGAGAGGAAGTTATCTCCATGTTATACACCTATGGGAAAATAAGTTTAGCAGAGGGAGCAAGTTCAAGTCAAAGTAATTGGATAGTGGGCCACCGATGCGTATCCCTAAATATTTAAATCCATCAACCCAGAAGAGAAGGGTATTCAGAGGAGGGCGGGGGTGGGAGGGGTGTAGAGGGTACATTAAAGACTTATACTAATTTATCTTAATTCCAGAGTAGGAGCCAAACTCTTCTGAATTTTGCAAAGCTGCTGGGAGTTAGGAGGAGACATTTCTAAAAAAGAGGATCGTGTCATCTGCATATGAGGATTTTTTCTCCTCCACCACCCCCTCCTGGATTCCCTTGACCTCAGATGCAACTTGTATCTGCATACGGGCTCCACTGCTAATGAAAATAGCCCCAGGAAAAGCAGGCATCCTTGTCTTGTACCACTACCCAAGGGAGAGGCCATGGACAAGGAGTATTTGGTACGCACACTAACAATAGGAGAAGCATATAGTAGACAAATCCACTCGATAAATTTGGGGTCTGAACCCAACTTTATGGGGGACAGTCCAGAGGTATGGCCATTCCACTGAGTCAAATGCTTGCTCATCATCGAGGAATACCACCACCTCAGAAATGTCCTCTGTTGCTCTGTCCACATGTGTAAGAAGCCTGCATATATTAATGTTGGTTCCAGGCATGAATCCCGACTGGTCTGGGTGCACTAAAGCTGTGATCACTGTGTTCAATCAGCCAGCTAGTACTTTAGCTAGGATTTCTGCATCCACATTCAGGAGTGATATTGGCCGAAGGGCCACCTGAAGCGAGGAGTAAATAGAGGAGTCGCATATCAGGGTATAAGCTGCTTCTATGGCTGAGGCTTTCATCTCCACCTGGCAGAGTTCCTCTTGTGCCCCTTGATGCACACTTCCAATACGGCTGTAAAGGCTGCACCACATAAAAGGCTTAAATGTTTCCTAAGTGACCCGGAGAGAGACCGCGCGATCCTGGGTATTCCAAAATTGGATCAAATCCTCTTTACAAGGTACATCATTCCTTGAGTCAGAAAGCAAAATCGAGATAGGTGCCACAGGCCCTCTGCTGGAGTGGAGGGCAGACTGAGCTGCAAGGACAGGGGGGCATGATCGAAATGCCCCTGGCAATATAGTCACATCCCGAACCCTATATAGGACAGGTCACCCAGTGTACATCAGATCGATTCTAGAGAAGGTCTAATAAGTAGTAGTGGTAGGTGTACGCACAGAGGGTAGGGTTTGTCCACATTCATACATCCGTAAAATTGGAAGCTTCCGCCCATGACGCTAGGTCAGTGTAAGAGCCAGATGTTGGAGAGAGTCTGTCCATTCCAGAGTTCAGAACCATGTTAAAATCACCGAAAATTAAAATATTAACTGTAGCATAAGCTAGAAGCTTAGCAGCCAACTGATCAAGTAGGTTACCTGAAGCAGGGGGAGGGAAATATAACCCCACCATGACAACTACCAGTCTATTAATAACTGGATGCAGTATAACAAAACAACCCCACTAATCAAATACCAGTGCCAGTTGGCGGAAGGGTAAAGATTTGTGAACTAATATACTGACTCCAAGGGAAAAATTAGACAAGGTGGAATGGTAGTGGTGACCAACCCAGGGCTTCCTTTGACCTAGGAGCCTACCAGGTGGCTCCCCTGCAGGATACAAATGTGGGGTGAGTGGTGCTTCAGAAACGAAAAGACCAGCGATCTTTTAATTTTCTAGTTTAAGACCCCAGTAGGGTTTAGACTTGCTTTAGTTTATTTTTATACAGAAAATGAGTTGTGTATTCTGAGATGTGTATCTTTTTACCTTAATGTTGATCTTCACACTGTGCACTGAGCTCATGCTTTTATCTTACCACATTTTCATATTATGACGTCTATTTCTTAGCAAATATTTATAATATTTCTTCACCATTCCTTGACAGCTCACTTCCTCTTCCTTTATGTCAACATTCATCCCGCAGATAGTGTACCCAAGACTACTCTATCTTTACAGTCTACCCCAGGAGTAAACATGAGACTTTTCATCCTGCTTTTGTTTTGCTTTCAAGGTAAGTGACAGAAATAGTATTGTATATGTTATTAATATTATTTATACTTTGATGATGCTGCTGATTATTATAATTATTTCTATTTTGAATAATATTAATAAAAATAATAATAATAATAATAATATTAATAAGCAGCATCAAATTATAAATATTAATAATAATATTGATAATAATAATAATAATGATAATAATTCTGCTTTGGTGCTGCTGATAATCACACTGCTACTATCGGTCTGTTTGTTTGGTACACATTTGGTAATGTGATTTGTATTGCATTTTCTGTCTCAGCCTGATTCATGGTTCCTGACAATATTATAATATAGGTGAACCAAGTCCTGGGCCCACATCTCCCTAATCTGCACATTTGATGCCATTTATATGAAATTATCATATGCCTATGTAGCGCTACCCCGTAGGAGTTGCTGATTAGGATGGGTCCTCTGTTCTTTACTTTGACCTTTTTTTAAAAAAAACTCAGCCCCTTAACACACCAGGTTGAGAGTACGAATATACAATATCACAAGAAATCACTGAAAATAATACTTAGTACTTAGTACCCAGCAGTAGTCCTAGCAGTAGTGCTATATCAAAGAAAACAGGCACCAAACCAAATAGGTAGGGTAAACTTTATAAAGTGTTACCCAATATGGTTGACAACTAAGCAAGCATAAAATGGATAACAATGGTAATACCACAATTTAGAAACCAAAAATATGAAAAAACCTGGTGAGCTTCTATGTGTACTTAATAAATATTATAAGATGCTGGCATCCAACTCAATTCCATATAATATGTGTAATAGACAATTAAATATATGTGTGCTATGCTGTGCCACGTGAATACCAAAATTAGGAAATCCTCCTAACATTGAGTACTAGAGTATTGAAAATCAGATCAGTGAATCCAAAATTACTAATCACATTAAATACCAGAAAAAATAATGTTATAATGTTCATAAATCATAAACAAATGTAGTCCTTAGTTTGCGCAGTAAAATTAGAAAAACTAAAGAAAAAAGTGCCTAAAAATCTTCAAAATTATATTTTCTTTTAATTAATTTATGCCATACTCCTAATCCTGTGCTTATGATGCTCCTCTTCCACCAGGTGTACACTCACCTGAATTCCTGTGATCTTACAATTAAATTTGGTCAGAAAGCACTTATGTCCCTCTGGGACCGAGGTACTGTAGATGTCTGCATAGATGGAATCCTTCACCGCTCCTTCCTCCTCTCTGCTTCAATATGTGGCTATCCTCAATCCAGAAGTTACTAATCCATATTCATAAAGGGAGTAAAAATTGCCAAACAATAGTGCTTATATTTGCTTATACCGTTTAGGTAAAACATATACTTTAATCTCACTCCGCCTAATGAACACGTACAATAAAACAGTGCTTACAGTGCACCACAATATAAAATTAAAAACCCACTGGTGAAGGATTGGCAGTTTGATATGGCTGTACAGTTACCACTCGCGGTTGAACACATTAAAAAATCAGAGCTATGTGACGTCAATTGCCCCTGCATTACGCGTTACGCCACAGGGTCATGTGGCTTCCTCAGGGGGATTCTGAGGTCACAGGAATTCAGGTGAGAGTACAACCGGTGGAGGGCGAGCACCATAAGCACAGGATTGGGAGCAAAGCATGAATTATTTAAAAAAAGATATAATTGTGAAGATTTCTGAGCCCTTTTTTCTTTGTTTTTTTTACATTAGACTGCACAGATTGTTTATTTTTTTAAGGACTACATTCATTTATGATTTATGGACATTATAACATGATGTTTTGTGTGATTTATTGTGATTGGTAATTTGAAATTCACTGATTATAATACTCCTAGTACTCAATTCTTGAAACAGTCACACATACAATGCCTCCTGCGCTTAGGAAAACGGCCCCTCTGGATGGATATGCTTATATCTTCATTGCTTTTGGAAATGGGTAACCATGGTCTTGCTGCCCTCAAAGACTTAGGGAGGTCTAACATTGCAGCACACAGAGGGCGCACTGACCTAGTGCATTATCCCGAGACAAATAATTTATTGTATAAAAACGCGGTAAGTATTGTACTCACAAAGGCAACAGAAAATTGCGCATCACAGATCTCAATAAATCCCATCCAATGTATCAACACATATGGATATAACAGTCACTGAAAACCCCATGGGCTGATGCATTTTGAGGAATTCCTCTTCTTCAGAGCCACACGAGAAGACTACCCACACCTTTCTTATATAACAGATAACAGGAAACCGCTTCCAATAAGAGTGTTACCATCCCGCCCCACTTGGGCGGGGTGGCTACCATTGACAACAGCAGCCACCAACAACCCCTGATCGTTAGCAAAAAAAAAAATTAACTACCTCCATTGGTGTCATTGTTGCTACCCTAAACAACATAGATAATGATAAGGTACTCACGGGGTTGCAGAAGGTGCAATAGCCGCTCTTTTGTTCATCTGCCTACTCTCGGGGCGCCAATCGCTATGTCCACTGCGCCCCATTGATAATGAAATGTGTGTGTTTTTCATTTCCTGGTTGGTGTGGCTGAGACACACGCCACAGACACCATCCAGAAAGTACGGCCGTGCCCTGCGTTCTAGCCCTCGCTGTGACCATGATCTGACTCTGGACACAGAGACACGTGATGCTCTTCCATCGAGAGCACACCATCCGGGCATGGTCCGCAACACCACTGCCCCCTGTGGCCAATCCTATAAGCCTATGCATATGCACAACACCTCCACCTACAGTAGCTTGCTCCAATTTCTCTAGTGTGCCTGATAAACAAGCCTGACATGAAGGGTGGGAGAAGGGGAGATTAGGCTAGGGCACTCTCCTTGTCTGTCTGTCCACCTGCAAGGTAATTAATGTAGCCAGTCTCTGGGTGGAAACCAAACCTGTTTATAAGCCAGCCAAACACTCACTCCCATGCTTGTGATAGAGCAGTGTTTTTCAACCTTTTTCAATCAAGGCATCCTTTAAAAACGATAGACAATCTTGAGGTACCCTTTCTAAAATGTAAAAATTATTCTAATAATTTTACATAATGCAGCAACATCCACATCTCCAAGTAGGACACCCAATGTTAATGGAGATTTATTCTTCAAAAGCAAACACACTTTTGCAAACTGGTACTGACTAGTATTCCAATGTTTCTCTTCTCCCTCAGTTTTTCTCTATCTAGCTAATGTGACCCCAACGCAGATAGAGAGGGGCAAGGGAGGGTCAAACAAGGATACTATGCAGACGACTGACATCCTCCTTATCAACTGATGATGCCTTTGTTTGTTAGGACACTAAAGGCCCGTACACACGTACCGATCGTCGGCATACAAACGTCGGTGGACGAAGGATCTGCCGATTGTACGCGTGTTAGTATGGTGCCTCCGACAGATGTCTGCGCACAATCCGCGGACAAAAGTCTTTCGTGCAAACATGAAAATTTTTGTATGCCGACACCAGAACGGACGATTGTTCGCCTGTCAGTACACAATTCGGCCGACAGACCGCAGATTTGCAAGACTGGGCATGCTCAGAAAATTAAAAACACAGGGAAAGTTAACCATTACATGACATCACTTCTGCAGTCAGCTGAAGTCTGCAGACAAAATTCTTGTGCTGTCTTTGTGCTGTCTTTGCACTTTTCAACAGACACCGACATCCCGGGGAGAAAAGAGGAACATTTGTATGCCGACCATCGGTACGTGTGTACGGGGCTTAACAGCCAGAATGTTTACTGGTGCACTATGAAAACCCATGGCTTTGTGTAACTAAAAGGCAGCCTTCACCCACACACTGGCTTGTATACAATTTTTGGGCAATTTTTAGGCATTTTGCCAAGGCACCCTGGTTGAAAAAGTCTGTAATAGAGAATGAAAGGTGTGTTATTCCTGATCAATCCCCCCTGTCTGTCTGTCTGCCTTGCTTTGCTAGTTTGGATTCCCCTGTGTATGACCTTGGACCGGATATTGGACTATTCCCTGAACTCAGCCTGCCTTTTACCTGGACTGTCATAGAACCACCCTGCCTGTCTGCAAACCACAAGTACCTGTTTGCTTTGCTTAGTTCACGCCTGCCCTGGCGTGGTAACCAGGCACTATAGCATTGTGTATAAGACCTGGGGGGAACCAGGCCTACTTGCCTTATGGGAAAGGGGGCTGCTATTGGTGAAGAACACAGTAGCCAGCTATAGTGTCTGACAACCTGCGCTGGGATAGACATGACACCCAGCACTGCCACACCTATATCAACATTACAGCAAGATAAGATAAGCAATCTATTGGGGCAAAAGCTGCGATGAGACTTTGAAATAATATAAGTGGTAACCGCAACAACAGAAGTAGTATTTGTAGTATTGGTAGTGATGATATCAGAAGTGTAAGAAGTTGCAGGATTAGTAGTAGTTGGTGGTATTAGAAGTAAAAAGTACCGTATATACTTTCATGCTGAAAAAGCTCCCCTGGCTTATACTCGAGTCACGGTCTCACTTACCTTTTCCCCGGTCAGTGCACATGTGCTGCCGCCACTCGGGAAGGCCTGTACACGTTTGGCTATTCCCGGGCAGACGGCGCAGTGACATGTTGCGCCAGGCGGCGCCATCTTTAAATGTAAGGCGGAAAGGTAAGTTAGACTCCTCCGCAGCACTGCAGGTAAAGGGAAGTGAGACTCCTGTACCATTCACGCAGCACTGCATCTCCTGTACCATCAGTGTCATATCTGTGCCATGCCTGTACCATCTGTGCCATATCTGTTCCATACCTGTACCATATCTGTGCCATGCCTGTACCATCCTGTGCCATGCCTGTACCATCCTGTGCCATGCCTGAACCATCTCCTGTGCCATGTCTGTACCATCTCCTGTGCCATGTCTGTACCATCTCCTGTACCATGCCCACAGCCCTGCAGTTCCTGTACCATGCCCGCAGCCCCTGTTTTGGGTCTCGTGGTGGTCCAGTTGGGTCAAGTAGCCGCTGCATTTCCCACCCTAGGCTTATATTCGAGTCAATACGTTTTCCCAGTTTATTGTGGTAAAATTTGTTGCCTCTGATTATATTCAGGTCGGTAGTAGAAATAAGCAGTATGTAAAAGTAATAGCAATAAAAAGGGTAAGGGCAGCGGAAGTACTTTTCTTACTTTATGTATACATACGTAGCGGTTTGCAAGGGGTTTACTGGGATTATGACTGAAGACATCAGCCATAACCCTGGTATTATTTTTTAAGCGGCTGGCTGGCTTTCTTTTGCCTCATGAGCCGCTGGAATGCTTTTGAAAGTGGTGGGAGGGGCTGTGTCTCTTATAGTTACATAGTTTTTAACCACTTGCCGATCCCCTGCCGCAGATATACTGTGGCAGGCTTGCTCGGCTACGCAAATCGCCGTACCCATACGTTGCTCCTTGGAAGCGTGGCGATTTGCGAGAGGGGTAGGTGCATAGGCGTGCGCACAGGGTGTGCCAGGTGTGCCTGGGCACACCCTTATGACCCCTTGTGGTGCAGATTCCCCCTGTTTAGACCCCTGATATTTCACAAAAGCTCCCTAACTAGGCTAAAAAAAAAAATTAAATTGTAAAAAAGAATAAAAAATAACAATGAAACTACAGACACCGATCTCTAACCTACTGACACCATTTGTATATACACATGGATATGTGGTTGAGCTTTGGGGTGCACACCCTAATGCAATAGGCTGCGCACACCTATGGGTAGGTGATCTGCGGGGCCGCACCCATGATTACTCCCCGGGGAGACAGAACGGCTGTCTGCTGTTATAAACAGGGCTGAACGCTGTTCTGTCAGCCATCAACACAGGGCTCCCGTGTTCCTCCTATTTAGGAGCACAGTTCCCTGTGTTGATTCCATAAGCCCACCCCCCTCACAGTTAGAAAACACCCCCTAGGCACACATTTAACCCCTTGATCTCCCCTAGTGTTAGCCCCTTCCCTGCCAGTGTCATTAGTACAGTAACAGTGCATATTTTTAGCACTGATTACTGTAGTAATGTCACTGGTCCCCCCAAAACTGTCAAAAATGTCAGTTAGTGTCCGATCCGTCCACCGCAATGTCGCAGTCCCACTAAAAATTGCTGTTCGCCGCTATTACTAGTAAATAATTAAATAAATGAATAAATGAAAATGACATAAATCTTTCCCCTAGTATTTAGACGCGATAACTTTTGCGCAAACCAATCAATATACGCTTATTGGAATTTTTTTTGTTGGGAATGTTATATAGCAGAAAGCAAAAAAGATTTTTTTTTTTTTTTTAAATTGTCGCCCTTTTTTGTGTATATCGCAAAAAAAAAAAAAAAAACAGAGCAGAGGTGATCAAATAATGTAGTAAAGGAAAAGGGTGCGCAAATCAATATCTAGAAGCAGCACTAGAAAAATAATGAATAGATGAGTATAAAAAGTAATGCGCTTCAAAAATATACCAACAATATTATTGTGTAACCATAGAAGGGGTATAGGTGCAAATTACAAAAAATATTGCAATAGAATGACTATAGGAAATCAAACTCCATAGTGAAATATGTGCAAATGAATAATCTGGTAGGCGATGAGTCCACAATTAACCACTTCCCGCCCGCCCTATTGCAAAATGACGGCGGGAATGTGGTTGAGTTATCCTGACCGGACGTCATATGACGGCGGCCAGGATAACAAGCTGCTGCGCGCTCCTGAGAGCGCGCACCGCAGCGATCGGGCATGTAATGTGTCCCTCGGACACAGCGCATACCCGATCAGGGTAAACAGCCAATAAAATTGGCTGTTTACCACGTGATCGGCTGTGTCCAATCACAGCCGGTCACAATAACATTGCAGGAGCCGGCGGTTAGGATGACAGGCTGCTGCGCGCTCCCGAGAGCGCGCACCGCAGCGATCGGGCATGTAATGTGTCCCTCGGACACAGCGCATACCCGATCAGGGTAAACAGCCAATAAAATTGGCTGTTTACCACGTGATCGGCTGTGTCCAATCACAGCCGGTCACAACAATAACAATGGAAAGCTGATAGTACTGATCTAAGCTGTTCTCCTCACACACACCGATCGTGTGAGGAGAATAGCAGAGATCAGTGATCAGTGAGTACATTTACTGTGTAATTGTAGTAAAAAGTGCACTACACAGCCCCCCCCCCCCCCCAATAAAGAGGACCTGTCACCAGTGTCACTCACAGCCCATCTGGATCTGTCAGAACATCTGGATCTGTGGATCTATCATCATATCTGGAACATCTAAAAACCCGCCAGTACCCATCAGTACCACCAGTACCCGCCAGTACCCACCAGTACCCGCCAGTACCCGCCAGTACCCGCCAGTACCCGCCAGTACCCGCCAGTACCGCCAATACCGTCAATACCCACCAGTACCGCCAATACCCACCAGTACCGCCAATACCCACCAGTACTGTCAGTACCGCCAGGACCCATCAGTACCAATCAGTACCGCCAGTACCAATCAGTACCGCCAGTACCAATCAGTACCGCCAGTATGGCCAAAAGGTTTTTCACAGCACAGGAGGCATTTGAAATGATAGCCGAGTCAGGTGATGAGAGCGCCGGGGAGCTCGCATCATCCGATACTGGTTCGGAATATGAGCCAGTGGAGGATAGTGGATCGGACCTTGAATCCGAGGAGGAAACAGTCCGTCCTCCTAAAAGGATAAGGAGAGTAAGACCAGAACACTTTCCGTCATCTAGCAGCACCAACACCGCCGCAGCTAGACCCCAAGAAGAGGAGCCCAGTACCAGCACTGGAATAACTAGTGCAACCCGAAGAAGCCGGGCCCAAACCCACCTTCCCGATGCCCTGGCAAACCCCGTATGGTTGCCTGCCAGCTCAGGAACAGCGATAATCCCCCCTTTCACCGCACAGCCAGGTGTGCAGCCCAACACTTCAAATTTTTCGCTATTGGATTATTTTTATTTGTTTTTTCCCCAAGACTTGCTGGAGTACATTGTGGACCAAACCAACATTTACGCAGGTCAATTTATTGCCTCCAACCCTGATTCTTCCTATGCCCGCCCGTTCAATTGGCGCCGTCTTACAGTGGACGAATTCAAAATATTTTTGGGACTTACACTCAACATGGGGCTTTCTAAGAAGAATGAAGTCCATGCCTATTGGTCCAGCCACCCCATCCACCACATGCCTCTTTTTTCCGCTGTCATGTCCAGATCAAGGTATGACATGATCATGCGCTTCCTCCATTTTAGTGACAATTCACAGTGCCCTCCCCGAGATCATCCCAACCACGACAAATTATATAAATTGCGCCCCCTAATAAATTATTTTTTACAAAAATTTGCTGAAGTGTATGTCCCAGACAAAAACATCTGTGTGGATGAATCCCTGATCCATTATACTGGCCGGCTGCACTTCAAGCAATATATCCCAAATAAGAGAGCCAGGTATGGGGTGAAGATGAACAAATTATGCGAGAGAGCCACTGGGTATGTCTACGCCTTTCGTGTCTATGAAGGCAAAGACTCCCAGCTCCAGCCCCCCGAATGCCCAACATACATCGGAACCAGTGGGAAAATTGTCTGGGACCTGGCATACCCCCTGTTCAAAAAAGGGTACCATCTTTATGTGGATAATTATTACACCAGTCTTCCCCTTTTTCGCCACCTATACCTGGAAAAAACCCTGGCCTGTGGTACTAGCAGAAAAAATCGGAAGGGATTCCCACAACCTCTGGTCCAAAAAACCTTCAACCGGGGGAAACCGCATTTATGAGGAATGAGGAAGTGTTGGCCATGAAGTGGAGGGACAAGAAAGATGTCTACATCTTGTCCACCATCCACAATGACACCGTGGTGGAGATTCCCCGAAGACGTGGCCCCATTACAAAGCCTGAATGCGTCCACGAATACAATTTGTTAATGGGGGGGGTGGATTTAAATGACCAGATGCTGCAGCCCTATTTATCAACCAGAAGGTCCCGTTACTGGTACAAAAAAGTTGCATTTTACCTATTTCATTTGGCCATGTACAATTCCTTTGTCTGCCATCAAAAAACACCCGGAAACCCACACCTCCACTACCTCAAGTACATTGAAGAAATCATCACTGCCCTAATATACCAACGAGGACCGGCCCCAGCAAGCATTCGCTCAGATAGTGTGAGTAGACTTCACGAGCAACATTTTCCCTATAGTATTCCCCCCACAGAATCAGGAAGAAGGCGCCAAAAGAGATGTCGTGTGTGCAGCAGTAATGGAATTCGAAGAGACACAAGTTATCATTGTCCCGATTGTCCCTCCCAACCTGGCCTATGCATTGGAGATTGTTTCAAAATCTACCATACAGCCATAAGATTTTAGATCCCCTTAATTTTAAGACTGCCATTTCCCTTTTTGAAATACCCTTCCAGATCACCATGCTACCATGTTTCTACGTTACCAGACCCTGGCCTGTTTACCGACGATGCATTTGCCTGCCGCTTTGAAAACCAAGTTTCTGAAATCCATGTGTACCGACCTCAGCCTGTTTACCAACGATGCCTTTGCCTGCCGATTTAAACCAAGTTTCTGACTTCCAAGTGTACCGACCCGGCCTGCTAATCAACCACGCTTTTTGCCTGCCACTTGGACTGATCTTTTGCCCTTCTACTTCAGTAGACAGGGGTCTCACATATATGTGAGGGGCTTCAGAAGAGAGTTAGGAGTATGGAAAAACCGTTTTTGGTTTTCTGTGTTCCCATAACAGGGTCTGGAGTCCGGAGGCTTCAAAGCGATTTGGGTGGGAGAAGCCTCTACCCCTGTCCCCATTCTTTCCCGACAGAGGCCTAAGCGTGATGTTCCTTCCTGCTGCCTGGATCAATATTTTGTGGGGTTGAACATATCGCTGCATATAATGACCCAGGACTTTATAGACCACATCTCTGCCTGCTACCTGGACCAATGCTTGGCTGTGCTGACACTATCCCTGCTTGCTGCCTGTAATGACTATGGACAGTATCCCTGCTTGCTGCCTGTAATGACTATGCACAGTACTCCTGCCTGCTGCCTGTAATGACTATGGACAGTATTTCTGCCTGCTGCCTGTCCGATTGCTTTTGCTGTCACGGACCACATCCCTGCCTTCTACCTGGATGCTCTCCTCTGTGGACCACTACTAAAACCACAGGTAATCATTTATTTACCCTTTGCTCAGCAGAATATATTTTGGGGTGTAATTGGTATGTACATGCTATGTGTTAGAAATATGAAGGGCCTTCAAAAATGTAATAGGTTGTCAGGAAATTAGATGTAAAATGCATGCTCCTAGAACATCTGAAGGTGTCTACTTGGATGTTGGGTCTCGGTTTATGGCCAGGCGGTGTAAAAGTCCCACACATATGGTATCGCCATACTCAGGAAGAGTGGCAGAATGTATTTTGGGGTGTCATTTTTGCTATGTACATGCTATGTGCTAGAAATATCCTATAAATTGACAACTTTGTGTAAAAAAAATAAGTTTTCATTTTTTTCCCACATTTTCCAAAAACTTGTGGAAAAAAATGACATGTTCAAAAGACTCACAATGCCTCATAGAATATACGTTGGAGTGTTTTCTTTCCAAAATGGGGTCATTTTGTGGGCAATTTCATTGTCTTGGTGCTCCAGGGCCTTCAAAAGTGTGATAGGTAGTCAGAACATTATGTGTGTAATTTATGCTCCTAGAATGCCTGGCGGTGCTACTTGGATGTTGAGTTTCGTTATGTGGCCAGGCTGTGTAAAAGTCTCACATATGTGGTATCGCCATACTCAGGAGGAGTGGCAGAATGTATTTTGAGGTGTCATTTTTGCTATGTACATGCTATGTGTTGGAAATATCTTATAATTGGAATACTTTGTGTAAAAAAAATGCGTTTTCATTTTTTTTCCACATTTTCCGAAAGATTCTGGAAAAAAATGACATGTTCAAAAGACTCATTATGCCTCATAGATTATACGTTGGGGTGTTTGCTTTCCAAAATGGGGTCATTTAGTGGTCTTTTTCAATGTGCTGGTGCTCCAGGGCCTTCAAAAGTGTAATAGGTGGTTGAGAAATGAAAAGTGTATTTTATGCTCCGAGAACGCCTGGAGGTGCTACTTCAATGTTGGACTTCTGTATGTGGCCTGACTGTAAAAAAGTCTCACACATGTGGTATCGCCATACTCAGGAGGAGTGGCAGAATGTATTTTGAGGTGTCATTTTTGCTATGTACATGCTATGTGTTGGAAATATCTTATAAATGGACAACTTTGTGAAAAAAAAATGCATTTTCATTTTTTTTCCACATTTTCCGAAAGATTCTGGAAAAAAATGACATGTTCAAAAGACTCATTATGCCTCATAGATTATACGTTGGGGTGTTTGCTTTCCAAAATGGGGTCATTTAGTGGGCTTTTTCAATGTGCTGGTGCTCCAGGGCCTTCAAAAGTGTAATAGGTGGTTGAGAAATGAAAAGTGTATTTTATGCTCCGAGAACGCCTGGAGGTGCTACTTCAATGTTGGACTTCTGTATGTGGCCTGGCTGTAAAAAAGTCTCACACATGTGGTATCGCCATACTCAGGAGGAGTGGCAGAATGTATTTTGAGGTGTCATTTTTGCTATGTACATGCTATGTGTTGGAAATATCTTATAAATGGACAACTTTGTGTAAAAAAAATGCGTTTTCATTTTTTTTCCACATTTTCCGAAAGATTCTGGAAAAAAATGACATGTTCAAAAGACTCATTATGCCTCATAGATTATACGTTGGGGTGTTTGCTTTCCAAAATGGGGTCATTTAGTGGGCTTTTTCAATGTGCTGGTGCTCCAGGGCCTTCAAAAGTGTAATAGGTGGTTGAGAAATGAAAAGTGTATTTTATGCTCCGAGAACGCCTGGAGGTGCTACTTCAATGTTGGACCTCTGTATGTGGCCTGGCTGTAAAAAAGTCTCACACATGTGGTATCGCCATACTCAGGAGGAGTGGCACAATGTATTTTGAGGTGTCATTTTTGCTATGTACATGCTATGTGTTAAAAATATCCTATAAATTGACAACTTTGTGTAAAAAAAATAGGTTTTCATTTTTTTCCCACGTTTTCCAAAAACTGGTGGAAAAAAATGACATGTTCAAAAGACTCACAATGCCTCATAGAATATACGTTGGAGTGTTTTCTTTCCAAAATGGGGTCATTTTGTGGGCAATTCCATTGTCCTGGCCAGTCAGGGACTTCAAAAGTGTGATATGTAGTCAGAAAGTTATAAGTGTATTTATGCTCCTAGAACGCTTGAAGGAGCTCCCTGGACGTTGGGTCTCTGTATGTGGCCAGGCTGTGTAAAAGTCTCACACATGTGGTATTGCCATACTCAGGAGGAGTGGCAGAATGTATTTTGGGGTGTCATTTTTGCTGTGTACATGCTAGGTATTAGAAATAGTTTATAAATTGACAACTTTGTGGGAAAAAAAAGAAAAAACAATTTTTTTCTTCATTTTCCCAAGAATTGTGGGAAAAAATTAAAACTTAAAAAAACTCACCATGCCTCTTACTAAATACGTTGGACTGTCTACTTTCCAAAAAGGGGTCATTTGGGGGGTATTTGTACTGTTCTGACATTTTAGGGCCTCAAGAAAGGAGATAGGCCGTTAGTACATCAGGTGTGATCAATTTTCAGGAATTGGTACCATAGCTTCTAGACTCAATAACTTTCACACAGACTAAATAATATACACTAATATGGGTTATTTTTACTAGAGATAAGTAGCAGTATACATTTTGGCCAAAATGTATGAAGAAAAATTAATTTTTTGCAAAATTTTTTAATGGAAACTAAAAAAAAGTGTTTTTTTTGCAAAATTTTTGCTCTTTTTCTGCTTATATCACAAAAATTAAAAAACCCAGTTGTGATCAAATACCACCAAAAGAAAGCTCTATTTGTGTGGAAAAAATGATAAAAATTTTGTTTGGTTACAGTGTAGCATGACTGAGCAATTGTCATTCAAAGTGTGAGAGCGCTGAAAGCTGAAAATTGGTCTGGGCGGGAAGGTGTTTAACTGCCCTGTATTAAAGTGGTTAAAGTGACAATGTTCAAAACGAGTGATCACATCATAATGAATGGCCTCTTACCTAATAGCCAACAAAAAAGAGCATTCAATTGACAATTGTTGATAAAGTGACTCCAAGTGAAAAAAGATGGACTCTTACCAGACATAAAGGAGGTGAAAGCTTCAAGCAAATTAAATAGGTGATCTTGTTTCAGTAGAACTGGAAAGGTAGGGTACTCTCCTTAAGGATCCTCCTGATCACATCCACCCACAGCATCCGGATGAATCCACTTGGTGCAGCTCAAGATGAAATGGCCCAAAGGTGCATTCACATGAGAAAGAAAAGGGGCTAATAGTGCATTATCCTTTTAAAACCAAATTTATTAAAGGCAAGTACACTTACAGGAATCCAAGTAAGACAGATGCGACATAAGCTGAAGAACGTCACGACCGCCTGCAGAACAGTTCCGTGACCAAGTGACAGCGCGACCAGCTCCAATTTTATTTATTTACAGCATCGCATGACAGCGCAATTGTCCGTTTAAAGTCTTGCAGTGCCGAATTGCAAAAATGGCCTGGTCACTAAGGGGGTAAAACCTTACAGTCCTTAACCGCTTGCCGACTGCTCACAGTATATTTACTGCGGCAGTTAGCCCCTCACAGGCAGAGCGACGTAGGTCTACATCACTAGCCTGTGAGGCTCTGGGGAGCGAGCGCGCGCCCGCGGAGGCGCGCTCCCGCTCCCGTGCGGTCACGGACCCCCCCGCGCGTGTGACCGGCGGACCCGATGTCCGGCGATCGTCGGGGGAGAGGGAGAAAGTCAGGCGGCTTGTGTAAACAAGCCACCTGTCATTCTCCCCGGTGTAGAAACACTGATCACACGGTTCTACAATGTAGGACCGTTGATCAGTGTTCCTACAGCTCAAGCCACAGCCAATCACAGTAAGGATCACGCCCCTAGGGACACACACAGCCCCTCCCTCTCAAATAAAGTTAACCCCTTCACTGCCAGTGTATTTTTACAGTAACAGTGCATATGTATAGCACTGATTACTGTAGTAATGTCACTGGTAACCCCAAAAGTGTCAAAAATGTCAGTCAAGGGTCTGATCTGTCTGCCGCAATGTCGCAGTACCGAAAAAAAAAAAAAACGCAGATCGCCGCCATTACGCGTTAAAAAAAAACATCAAAAATGGCATAAATCTTTCCCTTAGTTATTAAACGCAATAACTTTTGCGCAAACCAATCAAAATACGCTTTTTGCGATTTTTTTTTTTACCAAACATATGTAGCAGAAAACAAATTAGCCAAAAATGTTAAAAAATTTTGATTTTTACATTTATTTGGGGGGGAATTTCATATAAAAAAATGTGAAAAATATTGTTGTTTTTGCAAAATTTACGCTCTTTTTTTGTTTATAGCGCAAAAAGTAAAAATCGCACAGGTGATCAAATACCACCAAAAGAAAGCTCTGTTTGTGGGAAAAAAAGGACAAAAAATTTGTTTAGGTACAGCGTCGCACGACCGCGCAATTGTCCGTTAAATTCACGCAGTAAAAAATCGCACAAAACCCCCTGGTCAGGAAGGGGGTAAAATCTTCCGGGGCTTAAGTGGTTAAAGGCAAGTACACTTACAGGAATCCAAGTAAGACAGATGCGACATAAGCTGAAGAACGTCACGACCGCCTGCAGAACAGTTCCGTGACCAAGTAACAGCGCGACCAGCTCCAATTTTATTTATTTACAACATCGCATGACAGCGCAATTGTCCGTTTAAAGTCTTGCAGTGCCGAATTGCAAAAATGGCCTGGTCACTAAGGGGGTAAAACCTTACAGTCCTTAAGTGGATAAATCCATCTTACTGTTCCCATCGGTTCACACGAGAAACGATCCGGCGGTGCCACCGGCTGGTCACAGAGGTGATCAAAGATTAGATCATCTTGGAGGACCTGAGGGCCGTCATGATGTCACTTCCGGTCCAGGCTGGAAGTAAACAATTTTTTTTTTAAAGCAAAAGATTAAAAAAAATGTTTTAATTATTATTTTTATTATTATACAGGATTTACATAGCACCAACAGTCCGTGCAGTGCTTAATCTAAAGGTAATGAAAAGATCTGAGGTCTTTTTGACCCCAGACCTCTTCATAAAGGGGACCTGTCATCCTTGTTTCAATTACAAGGGATGTTTACATTCCTTGTAATAGGAAAAAGATTGTTAAAAAAAAAAAACATGAAGGAACAGTGTAAAAATCAAAAATATAATAAATAAGAAAAAAAAAATATAGGTACCTCCTACCCTCCGCGCAGAAACAAATGCATAAGTATGACATATGTAAATACAGTAGTGTTTAGACCACAAATATGAGGTATCGCCATAAATGTTAGAGCGAGAGCAATCATTTTACTGCTAGACCTCCTCTGTAACTCCAAACAGGAAACCTTTAAAGGCGTTTAAAGCATAGCTTATAGAGATTTTTAAGTACCGTAGTTTGTTGCTATTCCACGAGCTTGTGCAATTTTAACCACTTAAGCCCCGGAAGATTTTACCCCCTTCCTGACCAGGGCCTATTTTGCGATTCGGCACTGCGTGACTTTAACGGACAATTGCGCGGTCGTGCGACGCTGTACCCAAACGAAATTGACGTCCTTTTTTCCCACAAACAGAGCTTTCTTTTGGCAGCATTTGATCACCTGTGCGATTTTTTGATCAACAAAAGAAGAGCGTCAATTTTGCAAAAATAACAATATTTTTCACATTTTTTTATATGAAATTCCTCCAAAAAAAATGTAAAAATCAACATTTTTTAACATTTTTGCCCAATTTGTTTTATGCTACCTATGTTTGTTAAAAAAAAATCGCAAAAAGCGTATTTTGATTGGTTTGCGCAAAAGTTATCGCGTTTACTAACTAAGCGGAAGATTTTTGTCATTTTTGTTGTTTTTTGCGATCTGTGATTTCTTTTGGGGTACTGCGACATTGCGGCGGACAGATCGGACCCTTGACTGACATTTTTGACACTTTTGGGGATACCAGTGACATTTCTACAGTAATCAGTGCTATACATATGCACTATTACTGTAAAATTACACTGGCAGTGAAGGGGTTAACTTTTTTTTTTTTGAGAGGGAGGGGTTATGTGTGTCCCTAGGGGCGTGATTCTAACTGTGATTGGCTGTGGCTTGAGGTGTAGGAACAATGATCAACGATCCTACATAGTAGAACCGTATGATCACTGTTTCTACACAGGGGAGAATGACAGGTGGCTTGTTGACATCAGCCGCCTGGCTTTCTCCCTCTGCACCGACGATCACCAAGAGACCGGCGGACATCGGGTCCGCCGGTCACACGCGCGGGGGGGGGGGGTCCGTGACCATGCGGGAGAGCGTGCCTCCAGGGGGGGGCGCGCTCGCTCCCTAGACCCTCACAGGCTAGCAACGTAGTACTACGTCGCTCTGCCTGTGAGGGGCTGACTGCCGACGTAAATAGTCGTGCGGCAGTCGGCAAGTGGTTAAAGAGTGACATGTTAGGTATCTATTGACTTGGCTCAAAATCATCTTTCATATTATACAAAACAATTGGGGTAAATTTTCTTTTTTTAAATTCAAATGCACTTTCTCTAAAAAATTGCATTTGAAAAACCGTTGTGTAAATACCGTGTGACATAAAAAATACTGCGATGATTGGCATTTTATTCCCTAGGGTCTCTGATAATAAATATATATATATATATATATATATATATATATAGAATGTTTGAAGGTTATAAATAATTTTGTAGCAAAAAATACTCATTTCAACTTCTAAACAAAAATTGCCAGAAAAGGCCTGGTCTCCAAGTGGTCTCCAAGTGGTTAAAATACAATTGATATTTACAGGTAATATTTCTTAATGAAAACTGTTGATCAGACACACCATCATGATCACAGTTTCGACTTCATTGTTTAAAATGCACAGATAAGGCAGGCAAATTAAAAAAAAAAAAAATAATAATAATTAAAAGGAGTGCATGAAGGCATTTTTCTCAGAATTCAAGAGTTCATTTCAAACTGCAGGTTTGCAACAGGTACAGCGTCTGATTGACAGATGACGTAACGTGTATAGGGGCCGGCAACCTGGAAGCTTACAGCTAGTTTGCTGCTCTAGAATTGCGGTTTCCATGCACTATCAGTAGTGCCTGTATATTTAATTTTTTTTTTACCATTTTTTGTCCATACTGAGAGCATTAGATCCTGTGCCTTTTATTTTTTATGTGATATCCATGATGAGATCCGTGTCCCTATGTTTGGCTATCTTCGGGCAGCAGTGTGTCTACTGAGAGGCTGTGAGGGAGGAGAGCCCTGCTAATCCCTGCTGGTGATTATTTGCTTATTTGGACCTTGTGGTGAAACACAGGTCAAAACTTCAGGTGAGAGGCCAATTATCTTAGGTGTTGGTGGTGGAAGACACACAGATTCACTTGTAAAACACTGGCTGGATTATCATCATCAAGCTAATTTTGCACCAATTCTAGCACAAGACCACTGGACTCTTTGGATCTATCAATTATTTATATATTATATGAATTTTATTCATTACAAGCACTTTATTTCTATTATAGCACCATAATATTGCACAGTTACTTGTACTATGGAACATTAATACTGCACAGATTTATGTATTATAGCACCTTAACCACTTAAGCCCCGGAAGATTTTACCCCCATTCCGACCAGGGGGTATTTTGCGATTCGGCACTGCGTGACTTTAACGGAGAATTGCGCGGTCATGCAACGCTGTACCTAAACGAATTTGGCGTCCTTTTTTTCCCACAAACAGAGCTTTCTTTTGGCGGTATTTGATCACCTGTGCGATTTTTTGATCACGCGCTATAAACAAAAAAAGAGCGTCCATTTTGCAAAAATAGCAATATTTTTCCCTTTTTTTTATATGAAATTCCCCCAAAAAAAAATGTAAAAATCAAAATTTTTTAAAATTTTCGGCCAATTTGTTTTATGCTACCTATGTTTGGTAAAAAAAATCGCAAAAAGCGTATTTTGATTGGTTTGCGCAAAAGTTATTGCGTTTACTAACTAAGGGAAAGATTTTTGTCATTTTTGTTGTTTTTTTTTTTAACGCGTAATGGCGGCGATCTGCGATTTTTTTTGCGGTACTGCGACATTGCGGCGGACAGATCGGACCCTTGACTGACATTTTTGACACTTTTGGGGTTACCAGTGACATTTCTACAGTAATCAGTGCTATACATATGCACTGTTACTGTAAAAATACACTGGTAGTGAAGGGGTTAACTTTATTTGAGAGGGAGGGGCTGTGTGTGTCCCTAGGGGCGTGATTCTAACTGTGATTGGCTGGGGCTTCAGCTGTATGCAGAGTGATCAACGGATCTACATAGTAGATCCAGATGATCAGCTCTCATACAGCGAGGAGAATGACAGGTGGCTTGTTTACACAATCTGCCTGACTTTCTCCCTCTCCCCCGCCGATCGCAGAGTGGCCGGCGGACATCGGGTCCGCCGGTCACACGCGCGGGGGGGTCCGTGACCACTCGGGAGCGGGAGCGCGCCTCCGGGGGCGCGCGCTCGCTCCCTAGACCCTCACAAGCTAGTGACGTAGACCTACGTCACTTTGCCTGTGAGGGGCTGACCGCCGACGTAGATAGTCGTGCGGCGGTCGGCAAGTGGTTAACTACTTTACGTCTGCTCACTGTGCTGCTACTGCGGCACAGTGGCTCGTTATCGTCTGGCGACATAGACCTACGTCACCAGACATTCCCCTCTCTCGGTGGCGCGAGGCTCGCTCCTGCTGTATTCAGTTACAGCGGGAGTCGGGCCAGGGGAGGAGCGGTGGTGATCACCGCTGTTCTTCTCCAATCGTTGGGGATCTAGTGTGAAACACTCAAGCGGTCACTTAGGAGATCCGCCCGCTTTACACAAGTGACAGGCAGGGTCAGATTGCAGGGTTCAGCACAGCTCCCCCCACACACGTCAGTAAGCACCAGGCATACATTAACCCCTCCCTCTCTAATAAAAATTAACCCCTTCCCTGCCAGTGTCATTTTTACAGTAACAGTGCATATGTATAGCACTGATTACTGTAGTAATGTCACTGGTACCCCCAAAAGTGTCAAAAATGTCAGTCAACGGTCCGATATGTCCGCCGCAATGTCGCAGTCCCGCAAAAAAAAAAAATTGCAGATCGCCGCCATTACTCGTTAAAAAAAACCCACTAAAAATGACATAAATATTTCCCTTAGTAAACGCAATAACTTTTGCGCAAACCAATCAAAATACGCTTATTGCGATTTTTTTTTTTACCAAAAATATGTAGCAGAAAACAAATTGGCCTAAAATGTTAAAAAATTTTGATTTTTACATTTTTTTTTGGGGGGGGGGGGGGGGAATTTAGTATAAAAACATGTGAAAAATATTGTTATTTTTTCAAAATTGTCGCTCTTTTTTTGTTTATAGCGCAAAAAGTAAAAATCGCACAGGTGATCAAATACCACCAAAAGAAAGCTCTATTTGTGGGGGGAAAAAAGGACATCAATTAAATTTGGGTACAGCGTGCCACGACCGCGCAATTGTCTGCTAAATTAACGCAGTGCCGAATTCGCAAAATATGGCCTGGTCAGGAATGGGGTAAAATCTTCCGGTCTTAAAGCGGTTAAAAATACACTCATTGAGAATTTTTTTGTCAAAGACATGGAGCTAAATACATTTTGGCCTAAATATATGACAAAAATTGAATATATTGGATATTTTGTAACTGTCAAAGTAGAAAAATATTGTAATTTTTTCAAAATTGTCGCATTTTTTTATTAATATCACAAAAAATAAAAATCGCAGAGATGATCAAATACCACCAAAAGAAAGCTCTGTTTGTGGGGAAAAAAGGACGTAAATTTCGTTTGGGTACGGCATTACATGACTGCGCAATTGTCAGTTAAAGTTGCACAGTGCTGAATTGCAAAAAGTGGCCCAGACGTAAGACAGCAAAATCCTCCGGTGGTAAAGTGGTTAATATTGCAGAGATATATGTTCTATTATTATCACATATTATCACTTATTAGCGCTGTACCGTTGTTTTGGATTATTGCAACAGGTACACTTTAGGTCTATAAAGAACAAATATTAATTACACAATAAATATGAATATGATTTATAGAGTTGCTTCGAAAGACTGAAAAAAAAAAAAACAAAAAAAAAATAAAACCACCAAAAGCCTGTGTAAGTAGCATTTTATATAGCCAGTGTGCATGAGGACTAAATATAAATATGATTTCTATCCCCTTAGGAGATGTCTACAGTAATAAAGACAAGACCTACTGCATAGAGCAGCCTGACTCCATAATGGTAGAAGAGGGGGGATCGGTGACCATCCCTTGTTACTTCACCTATCCCAAGATTAATATAACAGAAAAGGTGAGAGTAAACTGGAGACAAGACATAGGAGGTAGATGTGTAAGAAATGAATTCATTTACCATCACACTGAGAATTGGACACATAAAAGCTATACAGGACGGATCAGCATGGAGGGAAACCCAGAGCTGGAGAGA
The DNA here is from genome assembly GCF_965119305.1 of Pelophylax lessonae. Classification (NCBI taxonomy): domain Eukaryota; kingdom Metazoa; phylum Chordata; class Amphibia; order Anura; family Ranidae; genus Pelophylax; species Pelophylax lessonae. The sequence continues at coordinate 630,748,293 of NC_138771.1, forward strand.
ACAGCGACAATCAGAATCCAGAACCTGAAGGAAAAGGATGGACCCATGTTCTGCTGTAGGATCTCACATCACTATAATGGGGAAATAAAGGAGTGGCAGAACTCTCATGGAACCTATATAAGGTTCAAAGGTAAAAATGTATAAATGAAGTATGCTTTATATATGTCACCCTGCAGGAGGAGGACAGACTCATAGCCCCCTTCTGTCGGTGTCACCCTGCAGGAGGAGGACAGACTCATAGCTCCCTTCTGTCTGTATCACCCTGCAGGAGGAGGACAGACTCATAGCCCCCTTCTGTCTGTATCACCCTGCAGGAGGAGGACAGACTCATAGCCCCCTTCTGTCTGTATCACCCTGCAGGAGGAGGACAGAAGGCCCGTACACACGCACCGATTGTCGGCCGTAAATTTTTAGTATGTATGATGCTTCCGACAACCGACTCCGACTTTTCGGCCGAACAGAATCTGGTGTGCATGCTATAACATTTTTGTTGGCCAACACCAGAACGGCCGATTGTTCGTCAGTCAGTACAGATTTCGGCCGACAAAAAGCAGATGAGCAAGACTGGGCATGCTCAGAGAAGAAAAAACACAGGGAAAGTAAACCATCACATGACATCACTTCTGCAGTCAGTTGTTGTTGGCCGACAAAATTCGTGTGCAGTCTTTAGCACTTTTCAACCTACAGGACAGCACCGGACAAAAGACGGCCGAACGGTCGGCCGACAATCGGTGCGTGTGTACAGGGCTAGACTCATAGCCCCCTTCTGTCTGTATCACCCTGCAGGAGGAGGAAAGACTCATAGCCCCCTTCTGTCTCTATCGCCCTGCAGGAGGAGGACAGACTCATAGCTCCCTTCTGTCTGTATCACCCTGCAGGAGGAGGACAGACTCATAGCTCCCTTCTGTCTGTGTCACCCTGCAGGAGGAGGACAGACTCATAGCTCCCTTCTGTCTGTATCACCCTGCAGGAGGAGGACAGACTCATAGCCCCCTTCTGTCTGTACCACCCTGCAGGAGGAGGACAGACTCATAGCCCCCTTCTGTCTGTATCACCCTGCAGGAGGAGGACAGACTCATAGCTCCCTTCTGTCTGTGTCACCCTGCAGGAGGAGGACAGACTCATAGCTCCCTTCTGTCTGTATCATCCTGCAGGAGGAGGACAGACCCAAAGCCCCCTTCTGTCTGTATCACCCTGCAGGAGGAGGACAGAAGGCCCGTACACACGCACCGATTGTCGGCCGTAAATTTTTAGTATGTATGATGCTTCCGACAACCGACTCCGACTTTTCGGCCGAACAGAATCTGGTGTGCATGCTATAAAATTTTTGTTGGCCACCCCAGAACGGTCGATTGTTCGTCAGTCAGTACAGATTTCAGCCGACAAAAAGCAGATGAGCAAGACTGGGCATACTCAGAGAAGAAAAAACACACAGAAAGTAAACCATCACATGACATCACTTCTGCAGTCGGTTGTTGTTGGCCGACAAAATTCGTGTGCAGTCTTTACCACTTTTCAACCTACACGACAGCACCGGACAAAAGACGGCCGAACGGTCGGCCGACAATCGGTGCGTGTGTACAGGGCTAGACTCGTAGCCCCCTTCTGTCTGTATCACCCTGCAGGAGGAGGACAGACTCATAGCTCCCTTCTGTCTGTATCACCCTGCAGGAGGAGGACAGACTCATAGCCTCCTTCTGTCTGTATCACCCTGCAGGAGGAGAACAGACTCATAGCTCCCTTCTGTCTGTATCACCCTGCAGGAGGAGGACAGACTCCTAGCCCTCTTCTGTCTGTATCACCCTGCAGGAGGAGGACAGACTCATAGCCCCCTTCTGTCTGTACCACCCTGCAGGAGGAGGACAGACTCATAGCCCCCTTCTGTCTGTACCACCCTGCAGGAGGAGGACAGACTCATAGCTCCCTTCTGTCTGTATCACCCTGCAGGAGGAGGACAGACTCATAGCTCCCTTCTGTCTGTATCACCCTGCAGGAGGAGGACAGACTCATAGCCTCTTCTGTCTGTATCACCCTGCAGGAGGAGGACAGACTCATAGCTCCCTTCTGTCTGTATCACCCTGCAGGAGGAGGACAGACTCATAGCTCCCTTCTGTCTGTATCACCCTGCAGGAGGAGGACAGACTCATAGCTCCCTCCTGTCTGTATCACCCTGCAGGAGGAGGACAGACTCATAGCTCCCTTCTGTCTGTATCACCCTGCATGAGGAGGACAGACTCATAGCCCCTTCTGTCTGTATCACCCTGCAGGAGGAGGACAGACTCATAGCCCCCTTCTGTCTGTATCACCCTGCATGAGGAGGACAGACTCATAGCCCCTTCTGTCTGTATCACCCTGCAGGAGGAGGACAGACTCATAGCCCCCTTCTGTCTGTACCACCCTGCATGAGGAGGACAGACTCATAGCCCCTTCTGTCTGTATCACCCTGCAGGAGGAGGACAGACTCATAGCCCCCTTCTGTCTGTATCACCCTGCAGGAGGAGGACAGACTCATAGCTCCCTTCTGTCTGTATCACCCTGCAGGAGGAGGACAGACTCATTCCACCCTTCTGTCTGTATCACTCTGCAGGAGGAGGACAGACTCATAGCTCCCTTCTGTCTGTATCACCCTGCAGGAGGAGGACAGACTCATAGCCCCCTTCTGTCTGTATCACCCTGCAGGAGGAGGACAGACCCATAGCCCCCTTCTGTCTGTATCACCCTGCAGGAGGAGGACAGAAGGCCCGTACACACGCACCGATTGTCGGCCGTAAATTTTTAGTATGTATGATGCTTCCGACAACCGACTCCGACTTTTCGGCCGAACAGAATCTGGTGTGCATGCTATAAAATTTTTGTTGGCCACCCCAGAACGGTCGATTGTTCGTCAGTCAGTACAGATTTCAGCCGACAAAAAGCAGATGAGCAAGACTGGGCATACTCAGAGAAGAAAAAACACACAGAAAGTAAACCATCACATGACATCACTTCTGCAGTCGGTTGTTGTTGGCCGACAAAATTCGTGTGCAGTCTTTACCACTTTTCAACCTACAGGACAGCACCGGACAAAAGACGGCCGAACGGTCGGCCGACAATCGGTGCGTGTGTACAGGGCTAGACTCGTAGCCCCCTTCTGTCTGTATCACCCTGCAGGAGGAGGACAGACTCATAGCTCCCTTCTGTCTGTACCACCCTGCATGAGGAGGACAGACTCATAGCCCCTTCTGTCTGTATCACCCTGCAGGAGGAGGACAGACTCATAGCTCCCTTCTGTCTGTATCACCCTGCAGGAGGAGGACAGACTCATAGCCCTCTTCTGTCTGTATCACCCTGCAGGAGGAGGGCAGACTCAAAGCTCTTTTCTTGGATGCGGTCCTGCTTAAAATCTGTATCAGACTCAGACTATCTGGTATGAATTTCCTGGGCTATACATCATCTGTTCCTCCACTGCACAGAAAGTTCCTCCTTAAATCTCATTTCCGTGCAGATCAAAAAGACACAAATTATGCAACTCTGTAATCATGAATACATCATTATATGTTTTGTTATGCATGCTGTGAAAGTACAGTACATACAAGTAGCAAGTAAGAATTTTACTGGTGGATTTGCAATCACCTGTACAGCAGAACTCAGATTGGATGAGGGAGATGCAGCACAAGGAGCCAGCCTGTTAACAATTTGGGAGAACTGAATGTTGATTTTTATTGTATTGTTTCCTATGTGGGTTAGCGCCACCTCTTGGCCAGAGACCAAATTACTTTACAAGGCCCCAGACATAGACATAACATCTTCTCACCTGCCAGTAACACTTGTCCCGGCACCGACTAGAGACATTTTGAGTGACTAGGACTGGGCTCTGATTGTCCTCCACCAGTTCTTTACAATACACTTCAGCACTTTAATGTCCAGCCCTGAAGGCAAAGAGGGGAACCACCACACTAACTTCATGATATATTATAAAAACACAAAGAAAAGCGCTCTAAGTGCAGACAATATTTATTGTAGTATATAAAAAAAATCGGCTGCACCAACTCACAAGAAGCCACGATATAAAAGCTGTAATATCAATGGATAGGTATCGCTCCTCTGGGTGGTGCCATCCATCCACACATGAGACAATGCAAAGTCCAGCCGTCCATCACAGGAGAAAGGGTGCCCGGCTGTCTCCCGTGATCACCGGCGTCCCGAACAATGCCTGTGATGTGGAGGTAAAGGAGGAGATGCGGCAACGTCACCAGGAAGCTTGAGGTGCACAACGCGTTTCTGAGCATGCGCCAAGTCCCGAACGGACATGCGCACTCTTTCATCAGGTGCTAAGGAGCCGTAATGCTTGGAGAGTTTATATAGGAAAAAGTGAGTCACTGATGGGCGGCCCAAGGAAAAAATACAAAAAGCAGGCTTTCTAATGGCCAAACTAAGGAATAAAGCAGGAAACCTATCCATTGATATTACAGCTTTTATATTGTGGCTTCTTGTGAGTTGCTGCAGTTGATTTTTTTATATACTACAATAAATATTGTCTGCACTTAGAGCGCTTTTCTTTGTGTTTTTACAATTTGCACCAGAGTTTCCTCACTTTTGAGAAGAGCTATTCAGTGACGGTGGACATCTTTCACTATTGGACATTTACTCATGGACATCTAGTATTTAATCTAATATTCCTAATTGGTTTCTTCCCTTATTTCCCATCCCCCATCTCCCTCTGTCCTTTCTTTCCTTCCCCTGCTCTTTTAATTGTTGTTTTCTGTCACCCTTTATATGCTCATGGTTTTAGCATTCGTATACATGTGTTTTTATTTACACTTACTTCATGAGGTCTCAGTTCTGCAGCGAGGTTCCATTCGGCAGCCGGGTGGGACCCTGCTGCCCTGTAGGGTGTCCAACGTGCCAGGCTACCTATTACATACGGAACCTCCTTCACTGGCCACCACCCTTCCAAACTGGCTGTTCTTCTTTATTGCCACTCCTAACTCCATAACCTCAAGGGTTTACCAGTATAAGTGGTGTATTTTGGTTTTGTGCTGCCCTAGGCAAGACTAAAATTGGGCGTCCCCTTCCCCCCTCCTATGTAAATTTGCTCCACTCCTTCCTTTTTAACAGATGTGACTCCCTCCAAAATTTAAGGACTCCAAGTGCCAGCATGAACCCCTGAGAGGGGGGAGAGAGAGAGGGGGGGTGGTTGAGGAAGGGAGGGAGAGAGAGGGGGGAAGAGAGAGAGGGGGGAGAGAGAGAGAGGGGGGATGAGAGAGAGAGAAAGAGAGGTGAGAGAGAGAGGGGGATGAAAGGGAGAGAGAGAGAGGGGAAATGAGAGAAAGAGAGGGGGGTGGGTGAGGAAGGGAGGGAGAGAGTGAGAGAGGTGAGAGAGAGAGGGGAGTGTGAGAGAGAGAGAGAGAGAGAGAGAGAGAGAGGGGGTGAGAGAGGGGGGGGTGAGAGAGAGAGGGGGGATGAAAGGGGGAGAGAGGATGAGAAAGAGAGGGGATGAGAGAGAGAGAGAGAGGGGGATGAGAGAGAGGGGGGATGAGAGAGAGGGGGGATGAGAGAAAAGGGGTTGATAGAGAGAGAGAGAGGGGGGATGAGAGAAGAGGGGTTGAGAGAGGGGGGCGAGAGAGAAAGAGGGAGGGGGTGAGAGAGAGAGAGGAGGGTTGCTCTAGCAACCAGTGGCCAAAAGAGTCTCAAGTGGAGGGGTGAGCAGCTTTTTTGTTTCCCCCCTGCAAAGTGCCAGCAAAATACAGCACTGACCAGTATTGTACAATTATTCCCCAGACAAGATCCAGTCTCCTCCTGCATAATCCACTCTTTATTTGCAATGCATACATTTAATTCTGTAGGCTCCTGCCTATACACCCCCACATTAAAGCTTGTTATGTCAGAACAAACACTTTAATAATGGGAATATTGTTTTACAAACACATCAGCATATTAACAATCATACAGGGAAATATTTCTGTACTACCGGTATTCGTGAAAATAAAACGGGGTCTTATATTATTTGGACTACAAAAGACGCATTCGGGTTTATTTTCAAGGGATGTCTTATTTACCTGGTTGATCCTGCCAGTTCCTGTGTCCTCCTGTTTTCTCTCCCCCTTCCTATCTGCATGTCAGCTCAGGATTCTGTAGCATTAGCATTAAGAAATCCTGTAATCCGCTCTGTTACAGGATTATATGTGCAATGTGTGTGTTTGTGTGAAATTATAGTGCAAAATACTTTACTTAAAGTGCCGCTGGGCACTCACGTGATCCGCGGGAGCTCTTTTGCCTGCTCTGAGGGCTGCAGAGGGAGGGCCGAGACTGACATCAGCCGAGAGGAGGAGAGCAGCGGGAGGTCACGTGAGCGCCCAGTGGCACTGTAAAAAGGTGTTTTGCACAATAATTTTACACAAACACACACATTGCACATTATATAATCCTGTAACCGAGCAGATTACAGGATTTCGTATGACTTTACAAGCACTTTAACAGGGGCTTATTTTTGGGGTAGGGCTTATATTACAAGCATCCTGAAAAAATCATGCTAGGTATTATTTTTAGGGTAGGTCTTATTTTCAGGGAAATAAGGAGTATATAATACCAATTACAAGACAGCTCAGATAGGCTGGATACAGCAGACTCAAGCACTCTCTCATATCTGGGTATTCATTTTGAAGAACAATGGGACTGGCAAATGTGCCATCCCATGCTTAGTTCTTGATACACTCAAAGTCCCTTGTGGTGGAATTGTCCCTTTCCAGGGTCTGAAATGGCTGTGGGATGGCTAGGTACTGTCACATTGTAGATGTCCTGGCATTCCACCTCGATGGAATGGAAAAAAGCCTCTGGTAAGGAAAATCCAATTCATAGCGGTCTTTGATGACTACAGGTAACCCTGCAGCCAACCTAAGCAGATGGGTCTTTTGCCACGAGCCCCACCAGGATGGCATCTGGCACCCTCTAGTAATCTCCCATGGCAGAATAGTGGGACTCCTCCTCTTTTGACACTAAGTGGTCCAATCTTCCAGCAGCAGTAGAGCATTTAACTTGTGACTCATTCCTGGCATTGGATGCTATGTGAGGAGGTGATCTGGTTAAGTCCAGTGCCTCCTCACTACTGTCTGTGGCTAACCACCCCAGTCTCCAGCAATAGGTGGCAAGAGTGGAAAATGACACTGTGGGCACAGGGCTTGATACCAAATCTTTGGCAGGTGTTACATCCTTCACTGAGGGAGTTTCAGATGTGATAGTTGCTATCTCACCTGTAAGAAGAGAGCTCTAGCTCATTAGTGCATTGTAAATCTGTTAGGTCTTGATGGGGTCAACTCCGGAATTCCTGGTTGTTACAGGTAAAGCATTCACTTTGGGGGGGTCCCGCACACATAGACTAAACCACTCCAAGCATTGGGGTTATTGGTGTGAAGACTTGCTAATCCATCCTGATCAGAGTCAGGGGGACCACCTTCACTGTCTGGGCTGCCACAGCCTGCACACTGCCTTGCCAGGTGCTATCTGGAATGACTTTGGCAATCCAATCCTTATCTAGGTCTCTGGGGTCCTCCACCTTCTCGACCATTTCAAAGAAGAAAGCCTGACATCCCACACAATATAGAAATCCCAATAGCTTGTTCATGTATTTGAACTATCAGGTGCTAAAGGGGTGTGACCACATATTAACACTACAAATTCTGGATGGAACCTCTGCACACTGCTACACCCTTTCCAGCTAACTATGCAATGTAAAACAGGAATATTTAATTTACATATATTGTAATACAGGTTTAAGTTGACCAACTGCGTCAAAGTAATCCCTCTTCTGGCCAGTCCTACACTGCCTTGTCCCTGAAAATGCTACGGTGGACACCATGCCAACATGGTCCATCCAGAATTTGTAATCCCACACAACATGTCCATGATGACACCAGGAAACATACTCATTTGCAGGTGAGCACATTGGACGTAGGACATCACAATCTCCAAAGCAGCATAATACAAAACCCTTCCGGGCTTGAAAGCAATATCTTGTAAAAAAAACCTGGGGTTCCGGCTCTTGCAGAAGCTTGGGCGGTTTCCCAGGTAATGGTTGATGTGCCATTCTGTGTAACCTCCAGCTTAGAACCTAACCATGTGGAGATGAGAACACTTCCGCACTACAGCTCGTTTGTATAACCCTCCATGTTGCAATAGTCAGTCACAAGAAATTACATAATTTGTCTTCTCACCTGCCAATAACACCTGTCCCCACGCTGACTACAGAGACATTTTGGGGGGATAGCGCTGGGAATTGATTGTCCTCCACCAGTTCTTCATGACAGACTTTGCTACTTTAATGTCCAGTCATTAAGGTAAAGAGGGGAAGCACTGCACCTACTTCACGAGGCCTCACACATGTGGTTCGAGAGCTCCTAGGAGGGTTCTGTTCTGCAGCGGGCCATAAGTTCGGGACCCTACCGCCCTGTAGGGTACCCAGGTGCCAGGTTACCACCATCACCTACAGAACTTCTGTTACCAGCCACTAATGTTCCTTCTCTCAAACTGGCTGCTCCTCCTTTTTAAAGAAGGTTTTTGCAACTCCTCACTCCAATACCTCAAAGTTAACCAGTTAAGTTAACCAGTTAGTATTGTACACTTCATTCCCTGGTTCTCCAATACACTGTGAAAGTAAACACTTGTTTCCTCTTTCCACCAAGTAACTCAGACCAGACAAATCTTTTTAAACTGCATCCTCTTTATGAATTAACCACTTGCCGCCACACTCCTGCAAATATACCGCAGAAGGTCGGCATGGGCAGGCTTAGTCACATATGCAGTATATACGAAATCTGGCCTCTTCTGGGTTGGGAGCGAGTAATCTGCAACTGGGTTATCATGTGAACAATATGATTGGTCATAACGATCACATGATAACATTGCAAACAGTCAGTCATGAGTGGCTTTTCATTCATAAAGAGCTTGCTTACTGTTGTGATCTATGATTGGCCCAAAGCAATCACATGGCACCTAGCTAACTGTACCATGTGGTTAGCTCAGCACAGATCACAACAATAAGCAAGCTGTTCCTGAATTATTAACCCATTAATAACAGCTAAAACTAATGCTTATACAGTGATCATCACCTTATAATCAATAACAGTGTAGAAAAAAAAAATCCCTTCTCAACCCTCCAGAGTAATAGTATCACTATGGTGACAATGAGCTACTCTGATGGCAGGATATAAAAATAAAAATATAGTAAAAAAAAAAATGTTAAAAAAGAAAAAAAATGTTTCAAAACAATTTGACAAGACTTTCATAAAACTCACCACACCTCTTACTAAATACCTTGGACTGTCTACTTTCCAAAAAGGGATTATTTCAGGGGTATTTGTACTGTCCTGGCATTTTCATGCCTCAAAAATTGAGATGGCCGTCACTACTGATCAATTTTCAAATATACCGTATGTATCATAGTTTGTAGACACTATAACTTTCACACAAACCAATCAATATACACTTATTGGGATTTTTTTTCTACCAAGACATGTAGCAGAACACATGTTGCCTTAATTTATGAAGACATTTGATTTTATTGGATGTGTTTTATATCAGAAAATAGAAAATGTTGTTTTTTCTTTTCTTCAACATTTTCAGTTTTTTTTTTTGTTTATATAATAAAACATAAAAAACACAGTGGTGATCAAATACCACCAACAGGGCACTTATACCCCCTTCCTGCCCAGACCAATTTTTAACTTTCAGATTGCTCTCACATTTTAAATGGCAATTACTCAGTCGTGCAAAACTGTACCTATTTGAAATGTGTGTCCTTTTATTCACACAAATAGAGCTTTGTTTGGTAGTATTTAATCAATACTGGGTTTTTTATTTGTTGCATTAAAAATGAAAAATTACAAAAATATGTGTAATAAAAAGGCATTTTTCTTTGTTTCGGTTAAAAGTTTTTGCAAATTAGTAATTTTTCTACATACATTTTGACCAAAATTTATACTGCTACATATCTTTGGTAAAAATAACTCAAATAAGTATATATTATTTGGTCTGTGTGAAAGTTTATAGAGTCTACAAGCTTTGGTGCCAATCATTGAAAATTGATCACACCTGATGTACTGATGGCCTACAGTGGGGATCGAAAGTTTGGGCACTCCAGGTAAAAATTTGTATTAATGCGCATAAAGAAGCCAAGGAAAGATGGAAAAATCTCCAAAAGTCATCAAATTACAGTTTAGACATTCTTATAATATGTCAACAAAAGTTAGATTTTATTTCCATCATTTACACTTTCAAAATAACCGAAAACTAAAAAATGGCGTCTGCAAAAGTCTGGGCACCCTGCAGAGTTAATATCTTGTACTGCCCGCTTTGGCAAGTATCACAGCTTGTAAACGCTTTTTGTAGCCAGCCAAAAGTCTTTCAATTCTTGTTTGAGGTATCTTTTTCCATTCTTCCTTACAAAAGTCTTCTAGTTCTTTGAGATTTCTGGGCTGTCTGTCATGCACTGCTCTTTTAAGGTCTATCCATAGATTTTCAATTATGTTGAGGTCAGGAGATTGTGAAGGCCATGGCAAAACCTTCAGTTTACGCCTCTTGATGTAATTCCCCCATGGATTTCGAGGTGTGTTTAGGATCATTATCCATTTGTAGAAGCCATCCTCTCTTTAACTTCAGCTTTTTCACAGATGACATCAAGTTACCATCCAAAATTTGCTGAAATTTTATTGAATCCATTTTTCCTTCTACTCGTGAGATGTTCCCTGTGCCACTGGCTGCAATACAACCCCAAAGCATGATTGATCCACCCCCATGCTTAACAGTTGGACAGAGGTTCTTTTCATTAAATTCTGTGCCCCTTCTTCTCCAAACGTACCTTTGCTCATTCCGGCCAAAAAGTTAAATTTTAATCTCATCGGTCCACAGAACTTGTTTCCAAAATGCATCAGGCTTGTGTATATGTTCATTTGCAAAGTTCAAATGCTGATTTTTGTGGTAAGGACGTAGAAGAGGTTTTCTTCTGATGACTCTTTCATGAAGATCATATTTGTACAAGTATCTCTTTATAGTGGAATAGTGTACCACAACTCCAGTGTCTGCCAGATCTTTCTGGAGAGATCGTGCAGTCAAACGTGGGTTTTGAATTGCTTTTCTCACAATCCTGCAAGATGTTCTGTCTGATTTATTTTTCTTGGTCTTCAAGATCTTGCTTTAACTTCCACTGTTCCAGATGACTGCCATTTCTTAATTACATTCCGAACAGAGGATATTGACATCTGAAAACGCTTTGCTATCTTTTTATAGCCTTCTCCAGCTTTGTGAGCGACAACTATTTTCAGTTTCAGTCTTCTAGACAACTGCTTAGAAGATCCCATGGTGCTGATTGTTGGGGCAAGGTCAGATGAGTCTGGGCATTTAAAACCTTTGAGATTGACATCACCTGGTCTTCCCAGATGATGATTAAGAACAATCCATTACACTGGCAGGCCTCAGGCTTGCAAAGGGGGCAGTGCATGCTATAAATTCTGCAGGGTGCCCAAACTTTTGCAGACACCATTTTTTTGTTTTCTGTAATTTTGAAAGAGCCAGTGATGGAAATAAAATCTAACTTTTGTTGACATATTATAAGAATGTCTAATCTGTAATTTGATGCCTTTTAGAGATTTTTCCATCTCTCCTTGGCTTCTTTATGCACATTAATACACATTTTTACCTGGGGTGCCCAAACTTTTGATTCCCACTGTATCTCATTTCTTGAGACAAACAAGCCAGGACAATACAAATACCAACCAAATGACCCCTTTTGGAAAGTAGACAATTCAAGGCATTTAGTAAGAGGCATGGTAAGTTTTTTGAAGTTGTAATTTCTTGCCACAATTCTTTTCACAAAATTGTCATATTAACAGGTTATTTCTCTCACATGGCATATGCATACTTGCAACTGCACCCCAAAACGCATTCTGCTACTCCTGAGTATGGCGATACCACATGTGTGAAACTTTTACACAGTCTGGCCACATACAGAGGCCAAACTTCCAAATAGAACCGTCTGGCATTCTTTGGAGCATAAATTACACATCGAATTTCCTGACAACTTTTCACACTTTTGAAGGCCCTGGAGCACCAGGACAATGAAAATGCCCACAAAGTGACCTCATTTTGGAAATCACACCCCAACGCTTATTCTATGAGGCATAATGAGTCTTTTGAACATGTCATTTTTTTCCACAAGGTTTTGGAAATTGTGGAAAGAAAATGAAAACACATTTTGTTTTACACAAAGTTGTTCATTTATAAGATATTTCTAACACATAGCATGTACATAGCAAAAATTACACCCCAAAAAACATTCTGCTAATCCTCCTGAGTATGGTGATACCAAATGTGTGAGACTTTTACACAACCTGGCCACATAGAGAGGCCCAACATGCAAGATCATCAGGAGTTCTAGGAACATCTAATTCCCTGACAACCTATCATTTTTAAGGCCCTTCATATTTCTAACACATAGCATGTACATGTAGCACCCTACAAGGAAGGTGCTAGGTAAAAGTATAGTGGGCCTTGGCTGCCTAACAGCAGGGCCGTGATTTTCAGCTAGGCTGCCATGTCTCCCATGTGTGACTGCTGAGAGGGGAGTCTCCCCACTGGCTCCATGAGAGGATTCTCATTGGACAGTGGAGGAAACCCAATCAGAGACACATTCAGGCCTGTATCTACCCCAGAAGGCAGATTCTGCCGCAATGGATTCTGGGAGTGGGTATAAGTTTGAAGGGAACGCATGACACAGGGTCTTTGGTGGGAAGCAGAGTCCCAGGAGGGAGAGTATGGCTGTCTCTCCTCCTGTCAGAAGGATCGGGTTTCTCGGGTGGCTTGCCTGAGAGTACAAAGAGAGAGCTGAGCTGAGCTGCAGAGGGGATCCGGTGTGCCGAAGAGCAGTGGAGAAAGAGGGGTTCAGTTCCAGGAAAGCATTCCAAGTTTGTAAGTACTGTGAACTACCCCTGGGGCTCTGCCTAGCTGTGAGGGGACCACTCCGGTGAAGGTCCTAGGGATCCAGGAGCTAGCTAGCGGTAAAGGGGGTGCCTAGTCAGAGGACCCTGAAGTGTTAGATGGGGTGCCTAGTCAGAGGACCCTGAAGTGTTAGAGGGGGTGCCTAGTCAAAGCATTAGTCCAGGCAGCAGGCAGAGATGTGGCCAGCAACAGCCACAGGAATTGTCCAGGCAGAGACATGGTCAGTACAGCCAAAATATTGGTCCTGGTACACTGTTAACTGCAGACAGTTATTATTGTACCGCTCTCCAGCCCTTCATAAACAAACTACCTCTTGCTACAGCTAACTATTTCCATAGTACAGAGAGCAGGCAGAGGTGTGGTCAGTTCATGCGGCAGGCAGAGACATGATGGCAATAAGTCAGCATAAGGCAAAAATACAGTATAAGGTTTAGGGCCTCGGTCAAGTAAGATCTGGGCACAGAGGTAGAGGCTTCTCCCATTCAAATCTCTTTGAAGCCTCAGGTCTTTAGACCTTAATCTGGAAATTACAAAACCTGGAGAAAACCAAAAAAATGTTTTTTCCATCTGGAAAAACAATTATGGAGCCCCTCACATATGTGAGACCCCTGTGTACTACAGTAGCAGGGCAACAGATCAGTCCAAGCAGAAGGATAGTCGATAAACAGGCCAGTATCAGTTCACATGGAAGACAGAAACGTGGTGGATAAATAATTCTGACGGTAGGCAGAGGCATAGTCAATAAACAGGCCAGAGTCAGTTCACACGGAAAGCAGTGGCATGGTTATTCGAGGAAGCAGGCAAATGGTCAGCACAGATGTTAAAAATGGGGAAATAGTTAAAAATATGGGCTAATATTTTAGGGATGTGTGAAAACATCAGAAGCACTCTCCAATGCATAGGCTGGGTTGGGAAGGACACTAGGGACAATAATAGATGGTATCTCTTGTAGTACCCCCTAGCATAGCTAGAGGGCTAGTGATAAGATTTTTGTTGTGTTAGAGTGGGTCAATTTTCAGGCTTGGCCGGCAGCCAACCCTGTGTATTTTTTTGGGTCAGGTGAGTGACTCAGATAGGCTGGAAGACTCATCAGTATCTTCTCTGGTGACTGCCCCTGCTTTTTGAAAACTGGGAGAAGATTCCAGAAGCAGTTGGAAGGGGCCTAGGGAGAGCTAGCTGGAGTATTCTGAGGGCACTGACCAATCCCCAACAAAAACCTGTGCTAGCTGGTCCTAGGAGTAACAGTCTGGAAGCAAGTTCTGCTGGAGGTAGAACAGGAAAGAAAGTATATACTGGATGCAAATAGTTCAAATCCCTAAAGAATTCTACTGATCAAATGGGCATCCCATATTAACCATTCCCTATCCAAGTTCAACTCCCCTAAACAATCAAAACAAACAAAGCTGCATGGACTGTTTCTAGTCTCTGAAGTGAGTGGAAATTCATGTGCCTTGCTGTGCAAGGTGGGAGACGACCACATACACCAGCGACCCCTACGGGCGCTACACTCTTTTAACTCCTCCTCTGCTGCATATGCAACATCTTTTTTGGCGTCTTTGGCCTGCTTTTTATGGTGGAATGCTCTCCAGGAAATGGCACTCATGAAGTCGGCTAACAGCACCAGAGCAAAGGTTTTCTGGGGAGATCTTTGCTGGTAGATGAGGGACGTGACTATTTCTTCTATAGGTTTTAGAAGGGGTGGGTCTTTCTGTGGATTTGGTGTGGGTGACATAACCATTGTAAATGGCCAAATGAATAAGATAAATTGCAACTTTCTTATACCAGAAATGAGACCTCCTTGTTGCCAAATAGGGCTGAAGCATTTGATCATTGAAATCCATCCCCCTCATGTAAAGATTATAATCTTGGACGCATGCAGGCTTTTGAATTGGACCATGTCTTCTGGGAATTTCCACTGAGGTGTCATTATGGATAGTGGACAGCATGTATACATCCCTCTTATCCTTTCACTTCAAGGCCAGCACTTTGTCCTTTCTCTGACTTGCTGATTCCCCTTTGTAGCATTGTGTTAACTAAAAATTGTGGGAAGCCAATCCTGTTTTTTCTGGAGGCCAGGGTTTTTGCAAAGTGTAGGAAAAGGGGCAGGCTGGTGAAAAAGTTATCCAGGTAGATGTGATAACCTTTTTGGAGAAGTGGGTATGCCAGGTCTAATACAATTTTTAATTTGTGCCAATGTAGGTTGGGCACTCAGGGGGCTGGAGCTGGGAATCTCTTTCTTCATATATGCGGAACACATACAGATATCCCATGGCTCTTTCACAAAGCTTGAAGATTTTTGACTCCATATCTGGCTGATTTTCTTAGAATATATTGTTTGATTCCTAGCCTTCCAGCGAAGTGAACAAGGGAGGCATCCACAAATATATTCTGATCAGGGACATAAAGTTCAGCAAATCTTTGGGGATAAAAATGTTATAAGTGGATACATTTTGTATAATTTGTCATAGTTGGAATGATCTCAGGTATTGTAACTGAAGTAAAGGAAGCGCATTATCATCTCATAGCGGGACCTGGGAATGTCAGAAGAATAAATGGGCATGTAGTGGATAGGGTGGGTGGACCAGTAGGTTTGTCTTTCATTTTTTTTGTAAGCCCCATGTTAAGGGTGAGGCTCATAAACATTTTATCAGAATAGAGGTACTCACCGAGGCCGAGATGCCGAGAGCGGTTCGCTATTGCGACTAAGCGCACTTCGCCCCTCTGGAGGCGATACAGAGGGTGGATGGCACAAAGAGGCACAAGCTACCAGCAGGCAGGGTAGAGCTTGCGTGGAGGTCCTGTAGAGCTGGAGCAGAGACTGATCAGGATCCAGCAGTAGAAGTCCGGAGCAGGCTGAGGGTCAAACACAGGTAAGCAGACAATCCAGGTCACAGGCTGAGGGTCAAGGCACTGGAGATAGGAGACAAGACTAGGTCACAAGCAGAAGGTCAAGGCACAGGAGACTGAAGGTAAATCCGGGTCGCAGGCAGAGGGGCAAACACAGGTAAGCAAAAGCAAAGTCCGTAAAACAAGCCAAGGTCGGGTCCAGGAGAAGAGCAGAGTAGGTCAGGGTCAATCCGGGTCATAGCAGGTAAACGATCACACAGGAAACAGGAACTCAGGTACAGGAAGCTGAAAGACAAACCAGCAATTCCTCTGAGCACTTGCTCAGCATTTATAGGCAGCCAGGAAGTCATGTGGAAGTCATGTGGTGCTTGTCATGTGATGACCAGTCTGCAGCTGAAGGTTTCTCTGACACATTTTGAATTCCTCCAAAGGAAGACGTTTCCACTCATATGGCTATCAATATACTATTGGGAAAATAGATCTGTCTGGTTAACAATACATTGGAGTAAAGTGTTGTCCAAAAATACATAAAAAAAAAATCAAATTCCGAAAAGATTTCAGTATTGGCCTGCACACCTGGCTGTGTGGTGAAAGAGGCAATGTTTGTTGATCCCGAGTTGGAAGGCAGCTATGTTGGTTTGGCAAGAGCATCTGGGAGGTATGTATAGGCCTTGATTCTTGGGGGATGTGAAACTCCAGTGCTGGCACTTGGAGGATATAACACTTCAGTTCTGGTACTTGGAAGATGTGACACTCCAGTGCTGGTAGTTGGGAGATGTGGTACTCCAGGGCCTTTCATCCTGGGGTCTATTGTTGGTGGCTGCCTGGTTTTTAGAGCGCTGTATTCTTTTAGGAAGGACACTTTCTTCTTCTTCTGATTCAGTCGACAATCCACTGCTTTCGATGGGTTCATACACCAAATCAGAATCTAACTGTGACAACTCCCTGCTGCTCTCAGCAGTCATGCTAAGGATATGAAAAACCTCTACACTGGTGTAACTTTTTTTGAACATGGCTTGGACTGGTAGACTGCTGATGGTGGCTGTGTGACGGGTACTCTGGTGATGGGTGGCTGTTTGGTGATGGGCCTTTCATCCTGGGGTTTATTGCTGGTGGCTGCCTGGTTTTCAGAATGCTGTATTCTTTTAGGAGGGACCCTTTCTTTCTTCAAATTGGTCGATGACCCACTGCTTTCGACAGGTTCACCCACTGAATCAGAATCTGACTGTAAGAACTCCCTGCTTCTCTCATCAGTCATTCTAAGGATCTGAAATGCCTCCTTAAACTTGTTGTGACATAGCTGGGACTAGTAGACTGCTGATGGTGGTTGTGTGACAGGTACTCTGGTGATGGGCGGCTGTAGGATGAGTACTCTGGTGATGGTGGCTGTGGATTGGGTACTCTATAGCATGTCCAGAGCCAGAAAAAAAAGCATTTTTCTTATAATTATTAATACAGCAGTGTGGGTTCAGTGGGTTCAGTGGGGGTTCTGGACATGCTACAGAGCTGAAACTTCACAGGTACATTTTTTTGACACCCCAGACACTAAATCCAAAAAAGTCATGCCTGCCTCCAGAGACGCCAAAAGAATGCCCGATAAATGCCAGCAATAAAAAATGCAAGGTGTAGAGAAGCTGCCACACTGCTGTATTATTAATAAAAAAAAAAAAAGTCATGCCTGCCTCCAAAAATGCCCGATAAATGCCTGCAAGAAAAACGGCCAAGTGCAGAGAAGCCGTATTCCTGTTCTAATAAAAATTATAAGAAAAATGCACATTTTTTTCTAGTTCTGGACATGCTACAGAGCTGAAACTTCACAGGTACACTTTTTAGACCCCCCAGACACTAAATCCAAAAGAAAGTCATGCCTGCCTCCAAAAATGCCCGATAAATGCATGCAAGAAAAACGCCCAGGTGGAGAGAAGCCATATTCATGTGCTCATAAAAATTATAAGAAAAATGCTCTTTTTTTTCTGGTTCTGGACATGCTACAGAGATGAAACTTCACAGGTACACTTTTTAGACCCGCCTAGACACTAAAGACATGCCTGCCTCCAAAGACGCCCAAAAAATGCCCGATAAATGGCAGCAAAAAAAAAGGAAAGGGAAATTAGGTCACAACACATCATATTCTGATTGGCCAAATACAAAGTCCTACAAAGTCGTCTCGCGTAAAATAATTCACAAGTCACGCTGAAGTTGCGCTGAAGTCGCGCTAAGTCGCGCTGAAGTCGCGCAAAGTCGTGCCGAAGTCGCGCTAAAAGTCACGCTAAAAGTCGCGCTAGCAGTTGCCCCTTATGAGGCGACTTTAGTGGTCGCAGCAGTGTGAACCGGCTGTAAGAGAAATGGATTTTACGTTAAGTACAAAAATCCCATTTTATCTTTCGCTTATCAACAGACACAGCTCTTCATACTGTAAATCATAACTACTGGGACGGCCAAAAGCAATGCCAAAAAGAAAATGAGGGGTGGGGAAAATAACCACTAGGCTAAAAATAAGTGCCCTTAACCAGGACACAGGAGCCTTAACCAGGTTACGGGAACCCCTGTCTGAAAAAAATGAAAGTTTAAAGAAAAACACCCCTCAAGAGGGAACAGCCCCTCTTAAACAGCAGCCTGCAAAACTTTGCAGCCAAAAAAGCATCCGCAGATGCCAAAGTATCTACTTTATAGAATTTTGTGAAGGTATGCACCAATGACCAAGTGGCCGCCTTGCAAACTTGCGATATTGATGCCTGATGACGGAAGCCCCAAGAAGCACTCAGCGCCTGAGTAGAATGTGCCATGACAGGGAAAGGTGGAACCTGCCATTTAATGGAATAGGCCTGAGACACCGTCTGTCTGATCCATCTGGAGATGGTAACCGAAGAAGCGGCCAGCCCTTTTCTTGGTCTGTCCGTAGCCACAAAAAGCAAGTCTGACCTCCGAAAGGACTTAGTAGCCGCCGGATACACCCGAATCGCATGAACCACATCCAAGATATGCAAAGCAAATTCCTTGGGATGAGCCAGCTCTGGACACAAGGAAGGCAACACAATGTCCTCCCTTAAATGGAAGTCAGAGGCAACTTTGGGCAGGAATGATGGACATGGACAAAGAACCACTTTATCCCTATGGACCACTAAATAGGGACTGCGCCAGGATAATGCTGTCAATTCCGATACCCTGTGGGCCAAGGTGATAGCCATCAAGAATGTCCTCTTTTGGGAAAACGCAGACAAGGGAATCTCCCGAATATTCTCAAATAGAAGTTTCTGGAGAACTGTAAAAAATGTCATTTAAATCCTATGACGGCAGAACGTACAGGTGGAGACACATGTCAAACCCCCTGAATGAAGATACGGACTAAAGAGTGCATGGCTAGGGGTCGTGAAAGAAGATTGCCAAGTCAGGCACCTGGCCCTTGATGGTACTTAAGGCCAACTTTTGAACAACGCCCCATTGAAGAAAGATCCGAGCCACAGAAAAGGATCTTACGATGGTATATCCTGCTGGAAGATGACTTCCTCGCCTTCACCATAGTAGGGATCACTGATCCAGGCAAACCTCTATACCTCAGTACCTGGCTTTCAATAGCTAAGCCATTAAAATCAGCAACTGTAAAGCAGGATGGTAGATTAGCCCTTGGAGCAACTGGCCTTCTCTGAGAGGAAGCCCCCAAGG
This sequence comes from Pelophylax lessonae, assembly GCF_965119305.1. Classification (NCBI taxonomy): domain Eukaryota; kingdom Metazoa; phylum Chordata; class Amphibia; order Anura; family Ranidae; genus Pelophylax; species Pelophylax lessonae. The sequence goes on from NC_138771.1 coordinate 630,767,769, forward strand.
GAAGTTTAGTCACCAGGATGATTGGAAAAAGCCTGGGCCAAGGATAATACTGGCCTTTCCATGGCCCTTGGACGCCTGTGGCATCTACCAGAGGAACCCCTGATTTTGCCACGAACTTCGGTATCCTCCTGTGGAGCCGAACCTGCTAAAGGAGCTGCATGTAGGATTTTGCAAACAGAACTGTCGAAGGTGGATACCACCAGATTCAGAACCTGTATGCAAATCGGGAGAGAGAGCTATCTGTGACAGTAGCCAGTGAATCACGGCCTGTGGTTTCTGAAATTTGTCCAGAGGAAGGACAAACCTGTTCAGAATTAAAATCAGACCTAGGTAATTCAATTCCCTGGACAGGAAGAGGGGGGACCTTGAGTAGTTTGGACATTACCTGAACCTTTGCAGGAATTAAATCTGCACAAAGAGACTCAGGACCTAAAAAACCTGAAAAGAACAAACTTTGCCCCCCTTTCTGGGAACCCCCCAAAAGAAACATTTTGCATATCTCCTTGACGGCCACAAAAGAAGTCCAGGGGGCCGTAAACCAGCGAAGATGTCCCCCCATCCCAATAATGGGAGAGGGCAGACCTTCATGCTAAAGGAGTCTTGTCTGTGGGTCTGGAGAAGCTAGCTCTAGGCTTACCAGACCAAGGTTGCTTGGAACCTCCCGGGGAAGATTTGAAAGAACTATTTCCCTTGTTCTCAGTCCCAGATGCACTAAAGAATTTTCTATGGGCTGAGAAAGAGGCCCATAGAGAAAGAGCCTCTCTGCGACGAGGCTCCTTTCCTTTCCTGGATTGTGGCAGGAAGGTACTCTTCCCCCCCATGATACCCTAATGATGTCATCCAGGGTAGCCCCAAACAGGCAATCACCTTGAAAGAGCAGATAAGTGAGAGCTTTCTTGGAGGCTTGGTCTTCACCACCACTGAAACAGATAGTTTGGTTAGCACAGGAGCTGTATTCAAAGCTACATCACAAATAAACTGCAGCCCATGGACCAACTGGTCCAGTAAATCAACATAAGCAGCGGGGGCCTGCTCACTCCACAGGGCCTGTCACAAAAGCTTGGCCCATTCAGTTAGGGTCTGAGACACCAGGGCTGAGGCAAAGACTGGCCGAACAAGCCATAGTAAACATGCTGTGTGCCACAGCCTCAGCTTTCCTGTCAGCCGGATCCTTAAAGGACGGTGATTCCTCTACTGGGATCATGGTTGCTTTATTCAACCTTAAAAACAGGAGGGTCCACCACTGGTGAACTAGTCCACTTTTTTCAAGTGACTCCTCAAAAAGGTAATGTACAGCAAAATGTTTGGGGACCACAAAGGATCATTTTGGTTGTTCCCATTGCTTACAGGAAAACCTGTCAAAATAAGACACATAAGGAAACATCTTTGGAGTACGAGGTGACTTATTCGTACCAAACGACACAGACACATCCAGGGCTACATCAGTCGCATCTCAAGCACTGCAGTGCGTGAGAAGTCTCCCGCACTGCAGCGGTAAGTGCGTGAGAAGTCTCACGCACTGCATTGGTAAGTGCGTCTACCAGCACTTTTTCATTCGCTGCTGTGATCATGGAGGAATCATCCTCACTATGTGATGGATCTGGGGGTGTGACATTAAGTCCCCCTGGCCTGGCCACATCCACGGCGGCATTAGGCTCAGAATCAGATGAGACAGATTGAGCAGGGGAAGGTGGGGATCCTTCCTCCTGGGCCTTTGCCCACATGCCACTTCCACCCGGGACACTAAGGATTGCAGGACCGCCATCAGTGCAACTATGGGAATCTGGGGTTCTGAGGGACCTGCCACCTCCATGAGGGGATCAGTTGGGGAGATGTGACCCTGAGGCTTAGTAAGGAAAGGAAGACCTTGCAGTACAAATACAATTTTTTGGCACCACTAAAGGATCCCCTCAAGGCTCAGGGTACCTATCATCAGAGAGAGAGATAACAGAGACCACCAAGGACTTACCCTACCAATCAGAGGAGCGTTGAGAATTCAAACCCAGCATTATCATGGACGCCATCCCTGTTCTTATGTCCTGGGCACAGGAAGAGGAAACTGAGGAGAAAAAGGAAGAGGAGGAGCTTCGGCATCCCCACAAGGCTTCAGTCGTCTCCAGCTTTTCCAGGACTAGGGGAAAATGTACCCTGTGACATCATTGGGCTACACAAACATGGCCACCAAACGGAGACCAGCCAGACTAAGGAAAAATGGCCACCATCAGCTACAAACACTGAAGAATGCTGCCAGGATCTTCCCTGAGCCCTCTGCAATGCTGCACCCTCTGCAAGGAGACCCCCCAAAGGTAGGACACTTGTTAGGGGAGACTCTTCTGCACACTCTGCACCAGTTTCTGCACTATACCCACACTGCAAACATTAGGGCATAGACCTAGGGGTCTCCTACACTGGGACCCTTCCAGACTACCAGGGCAATATCCCAGGACCCTTACAGAGTGGGGATAGTAAGGGACCCCAGGGGTCTCTGCTTCATTCTCTGCCCTGGGACCCCAACCAGATTCCAGGTTCAGACAGGGGGGGGGAAGAAGTGGGGGAAGCCCAGCTCACTGAGGGATTTAAGGATGGGAGGAGGGAACCTGCAGGCAGGTCCGACCGTCCCTGGAGATTACCCGCGTCAACCCCCAAAAAAAAAAAAGCAAAAAAAGGGGAGAGGGAGGACTTTGCCTACCCTTTCATGTTGCGGCTAACTCTCCAGACAGAATCCAGGGGAGCTTTTGACCAAGGGACAGACCCAAGCCTGGTCGTATTTGACCCGGCGAGACGTTAAACTCGTGGGCCATGAGGCTGTCCATGAGGCTATGTCCCGGCCGACCTAGCGCGTAGCTGTGGTCTGCACATGCTCGCAGGCTGGGCTGGGGAGACTACCGGATCTAGATTATGCAGCCCGTCGCCCCAACCCAGCAGTTGATTGTAAATCTCCCGAGAGTAAAAACAAAAAAGATGTAATGAAAGAGAAAAAATTGCTAGGACCAGAGATCCCAGCCAGGAGCCTAGGTCCCTACTCCTGACTAGATAGATTAAAACTGATTACCAAGGGCAGAGAGGGGGGTTATATACCAAGCTGAGGATGGCCCATGGGCATAGCCAGGTGATTTTTGTTCTGCCTAGTCCTACTCCTGGAGAAGACAATATAATCCAGTAATTATGATTTATGGAGCACTGTGTCTGTCTATGAATGAAAGAGACATTTAAATGATATGCACCTGTCAAACAGGTGCAGATAAATTGGTCCTTGGGTGTTAATTGTGCCCATGAAACCTATACTATTTTTTTTTTAAAGATAAAATCAATACCCACAAAGCTAGGCAGCGCAGACACTCTTTCCGAGATTCCAGATCTAGAAAACACTTAATCGGCGACATTGGCATCAGGGGCTTGATAGCTGCTGCTATCCCTTGATAAATGTCAGCCGGTAGTCTGTGGACAGACGTGTTCTTTATCTGTCACATAACCTCCGGCAGCACTAAATGCCCATTTGGAAAGCATGCTGGATGCAGGGCAGCCCAGAAGCTTAATTGCATACTGGGCAAGTTCTGGCCAGTGGTCTATTCTCATGACCCAGTAACCCAGTGGATCATCAACTGGAATGCTCTCCATATCTGTTTTTGTCCCTGGATAATATCCTACTATATGATGCAGATGCTGCTGATGGGATGTGGAAGATGACAGCCCTGGGTGCCGAGGACGAAACAAATTTTGAAATGCATCACTGAGGCGGCTCCACTCCACTGCTCCTCTCGTGACCAACAGAAGCCTAAAAACTAGCTTTTCCATGAGACTGTAACCTAGTAGGGTTATATAAACTCCTTGTTCTGTCCTCCCTATGTGTGAGGGTACATAGATTGACAGGCAGTATAACCCTAATTTCCTTCAATGCATTGACAAAGGAGCAAGGTCCAACTTCAACTTTTATTGCAAGGAAATACGTGAAATGAGAGTGGTAAAACTGTGGAACAGAAAAGAGAATACACTTACTAATGTATACTGACATGTGGCAATGCATATAAGACATTACTGTACATAGCAATGCAAATACAAGAAATGTGCACAAGATGTAAGTTACACAAGACATAGATACAGGATGATAATGTTAAGCATCCATAAGAGTATACACACCAGCGATGCCGCCATAAACTAAGATGAGGGAGGATGCAACTAGCTGTGTTTCCTCTAGCTGAGTTTCCTGTAGAAAACAAGATATGGAGGGAAGATGATGTCACCAAAGTTCATAGGTGAAAGCTATGGTAGCTGAACTGGGACAAAAATTGTTCCAATATGTAATATGTGAATGGCCACTAGATGGCGCTGGTACAACATGAACAGTAGGTTACACAGTAAATTACACATTGTGAAAACTCTCATAAGAATAACATGACAATATAATTATGGAGACATGACACTCCCCGCTTGGTATCCCAAGGATACCACATTAACTATTCTCTGGAGAGAGTAACAAAATCAGTTCAGTAACAGGTCTCTGGAAGAGTTTAGGCTCATTTTGCCTGCAGACTTTCACTTCCACCTTCCTGACTCTTCCATCTTCACTTGGAAATACTTTGGTTATCAGTCCCAAAGGCCAGTCACTTCTTTTTGACTGAGAGTCTTTTACAAGAACAACATTACCAACCTTCATGTTGGGTTTACTGGTTTGCCATTTATTCCGGGACTGTAGAGTAGGGATGCATTGTTTTCTCCATTTATCCCAGAAGGCATCCGCTAGAGTGTGCACTCGTCTCCACTGACACTTGTACAAATCTTTAGTGCTAAACTCACCAGGGGGAGCTGTAACCGTACCAACCTTTTGGGTGAGGATAATAGAAGGAGTGAGTAAAAGAGGATCTTCTGGATCACTGGATATTGAAGTCAAAGGTCTGGCATTCATGATCGTCACTACTTCGGCCATAAAGGTTGTAAGAGACTCATGGGTAAGCTTCAAAGTCCCCAGCTGTAGAAAGATAGAATCAAGGATCCTGCGGGCTATACCAATCATACGCTCCCAAGAGCCTCCCATGTGAGAGGAGTGTGGGGAATTGAATGTCCATTTACAGTCTTGGTCAGCAAGATATCTCTCTACATGGTCACTGTCGATGTTTGAGGGGATCTGCAGTTCCTTACAGGCTCCCACAAAATTAGTGCCTCTGTCAGAGCGGATTTGTTTGACCGGGCCTCGAATAGAAATGAAACGTCTGAGAGCATTTATGAAGCTGGATGTGTCCACAGACTCAATGACTTCTATATGCACAGCCCTAATACTCATGCAGGTGAATATGACTGCCCAGCGTTTGCTGTTTGCATGACCTTCTCTGGTGTGTCGTGTAGTGACAGACCAAGGGCCAAACACATCAAGACCAACATTTGTAAAGGGAGGGTCTGTACTGAGTCGGTCGGAAGGAAGATTAGCCATTTTCTGTGACTGAAATATACCACGTAGTCTTTTGCAAGTGATACATTTGAAAATTAGACTACTCACAAGTCTTTTTGCTCCCACTATCCAGAATCCAGCTGTCCGTAAAGCTCCTTCAGTGAACAAACGTCCCTGGTGCTTGGTCTTTTCATGGTAGTGTTGCACAAGTAACGATGCAATATGACTGTTTGGAAGTATTATTGGGTTACATTCCTTACTCTCAAGTTTTGCCTTAGAAATACGTCCCCCAACTCTCAACAGTCCATTATCATCTATAAATGGGTCAAGTCTCTTAAGGGAACTGTCTTTAGGAACGCATTTTTGCTTTTGGAAGTGTTCAAGATCTTGAGCATAAACTTCTTGTTGGATACACCGGATGATAACGTCTCTAGACTGTGTGAGTTCATCCACTGTATAGGCTTTATGACAGTAATGCCAACCTTTACAATGTTCTAATCTTGTAGATGTGGCTCTAAAAGATCTGGCTATGTGGATCAAACCAGCTAATGCTCTGTTTAACGATTTCCATGTGGAAAACTTGTTGAATCGTTCAGATCCAAGATGTCTGTTCGAAACTGTTGTGGTGAGTACAGAAACGTGAGGACGAATCTCTGCATCAGAATTCGGCTCTGACAACTCAAATGTATCTTCCTCAAGAGTGTCCACTACTGGTCTGTAGAGGAATGTTGGCCCTGTGAGCCAGGTAGAGTCTTTGAGGTGGGCTGCAGGAACAGCTCTTGTGGCATGATCTGCCGGGTCAGTTGGTACATAGCGCCACTGGGTAGGCTGTGTTGACCTCCTAATTCTTTGCACTCTGTTGTGTACATAGACGTAGAATCTCCTAGTCTCATTGTAAATGTAGCCCAACACTACTTTGCTGTCTGTATGAAACACTGTATTGTCAAGTTGTATGTCTATTTCTGACACAATAAGCTCTGCTAGTTCTACTGCCAGAACAGCAGCACAAAGTTCCAACCTTGGTATGGTGAGCTCAGGACATGGTGCCAGCTTTGCCTTGCCCATTACAAAGCCAATTTGAACTTGACCTTTATTGACTATTGTTTTGAGGTAAGCGACAGAAGCAATTGCTTTTACTGAAGCATCACAAAAGATGAACAGTTGCCTAGACTGAACCTCTGCTGGAGAGAGGTGGGTATATGACCTAGGTATGTGTATGTTAGATAATGACTTTAAAGAGTCTCTCCATGTTATCCATAGTGCCTCTTTCTCTGAGGAAAGTGGAGAATCACAATCACATGTATCTGTGGTTAACTCTCTGAGCAGAGTCTTACCTTGGATGATCACGGGTGCTGCAAACCCAAGTGGGTCATATAGACTGTTGATTGTAGATAAGACACCACGTCGTGAGAAGGGCTTTTCCTCTTGGTTGACCTGAAAGGTAAAGGTGTCAGACTTGAGATCCCAGCTGAGCCCCAGGCTGCGCTGCATGGGTATTGTGTCTGTAGCCAAGTCTAGGTCTTTCAAGTCGCTGGCGTGATCTTGAGTAGGAAAAGCTTCCATAACAACTTTACTGTTTGAAGCTATCTTATGCAATCTGAGGTTTGAACATGAAAGCATAGTCTGAGTCCTCTTGAGTAGGCTGATTGCAGCTTCTGGTGAGGGAAGTGACTTTAGACCATCATCAATATAAAAGTCCCTTTCAACAAACTTCTTAACATCCTGTCCATAGTCTTTTTCACCTTCTCGGGCAGAGAGTCTGAGACCATATATTGCGACTGCAGGAGATGGGCTGTTCCCAAAAACGTGTACCTTCATACGGTACTCTATGATGTCCTTGGTGGGGTCATTGTCTCTGAACCAGAAGAATCTCAAGAAGTTTCTGTGCTCCTCTGTAACTTGGAAAAAATAGAACATTTGTTGTATGTCAGCAACTATAGCGATGGATTCTTTACGGAATCTGATGAGGACACCTAGAAGAGAGTTATTGAGGTCTGGTCCTGTCAAAAGAACATTGTTGAGGGAGACTCCCTGATATTGTGAGCTGGAGTCAAACACCACTCGGATTTGACCTGGCTTCTTAGGGTGATAAACACCGAAGATTGGCAGATACCAGCATTCTTCTTTTTCTTTCAGAGGTGGAGCTACCTCTGCATGGTTGTTTTCAAATATCTTGCCTATAAATAAGAAGAAATGTTCCATCATCTCTAGTCTTTTCTGGAAATTGCGTCTAAGTAAACAGAAGCGTTTTAAGGCCTGATCCCTGTTGTTAGGGAGACAGCGTCTCCGAGTTTTGAATGGAAGTGGTGCAACCCAGGTGTTTGTTTCATCCTTGAAAATTCCTTGTTCCATTATTTTTAAAAAGGTCTCATCTTCAAAGGAGGGAGCTATCTTGTGATCTTCTTTTGTCCTCTGGAACACTGTGCATCCTAAGTGGTCTAGGTCTTCACCACAAGAAGGGTTCTGGATTTCAGTAAAGTCCGAATATAGCATACCTGCAGGCTTCTCTCTTACAAGGAATTTGTTAGGGCAAGGCTGAAAGAGGGATGGACGTCCATTTTCCAATGTATGCGTGTAAAAAGAATTTACAGTGGTTGGCTTGTGGACATTTCCTAAGCAGACATCACCTATAATGACCCATCCTAGGTCCAGCTTCTGAGCATATGGAGAATTGTGAGGACCGTTTATCTGTTCTCTCACCTTGTGGACTCTTATGATGTCTCTTCCCAGCAGGAGTATTATTTGAGCCTCTGGATCAAGTGCAGGAATGAGATGAGCTATGGGTTTCAGATGCCAATGATGCGATGCAGCCTCAGGTGTAGGAATCTCTTCTCTATTGTTTGGAATCTGGTTACATTCGATCAGGGTAGGCAGAGGCAAGGATGCTTCCCCATTTACGGATTCGATTTGGTAACCAGTAGCTCTTCTGCCTTTTTCTTCACTCACACCTGTGCAAGTTTTAAGTGAGTATGAAGAGTTATGTCCTTTAATACTAAAGATATCAAAGAAAGCTGAGCTAGCAAGAGATCTATTGCTTTGATCATCAAGGATGGCATACAACCTTATGGCTTTCTCTTTGTGACCAAAGGGGTACACTGTAACCAGACAAATCTTAGAGCATGATTTGTTACTAAGACCTTCTCCACAGACTTGGGTGCACTGGGGTGTCACTTCAGGAGGTTTTGTATCTCTCTCCTCCCCGTCGTGCTCTGCAGCCTGGTCTGAAGGTGTGAGAGTCTATGGAGGTGGCCCAGGGTGTAAAGCTGTAATATGCTCTTCACTGTCACATTCTGAGCATTTAATGTTCTCTGTACAGTCTTTTGCGAGATGAGAGGTTGATGCACAACACTTGTAGCAAATATGGTTTTCCCTGAGGAAGGTTTTGCATTCCTTGAGAGGTTTTCCTCTAAATCCTCTGCATTTCAGCAATGAGTGTGGTTTCTTATGTAGAGGGCACTCTCTGTGCAGGTCTTTTGTTGGGACCTTCTCAGTGTCTGTAGTACTGTAAGTTTTGATTGAGGAGTCTTTAAGAGATACACTGGTTTTGTGTACTGCAACAGGTGTACCTTTCAGGTTGCGAGGTGAGACAGGTTTACCTAGTTTGGGGTATGCGGTGTCAAACATTGAGAAGTCAAAGCTAGGATCATTTCTGGTCTTTGCTTGTTGGTGCACAAAGTCCACAAAGAAAGAAAATGGAGGAAATTGGATATTGTACTGCTGTTTGTACTTGGAGCCTTGAGCGATCCACTTCTCTTGTAGACTAATAGGTAGTTTTTCTACAATGGGGTTGACACCACGCGCCGTATCTAAGTATGCTAGACCTTGCAAGTCTCCTTCGTCCTTGGCAACTTGGAGTTCCATCAGCAGATCGTTTAGTTCTCTAAGCTTTTGATAACCTTTGTTATGAATTTTGGGAAAATCTTGAATTCTTTGGAATAGTGCGTTCTCTATTACTTCTGGTGAGCCATAACACTCTTCAAGTCTCTCCCATATGGCGTTCAGTCCTCTAAATGGATAGTTAATGTTAATGTCTCTAATCCGCTTTGCATGTTCTGCTGACTCATTTCCTAGCCACTTGACTAGAAGATCAACTTCTTCACTTGCAGACAGATCTAGATCTCTGATCGTATTCTTGAATGATGATCGCCATGATCTATAGCCTTCAGGTCTGTCATTAAACTTGGAGAGTCCCTTGGTTATTAGCTCACGTCGGGCAAAGAATTTAAGGAAGTCTGACATACCTTCATTTCTGCTTGATGGACCTGGAGATAAGTTGTGGTGTAAAGGTCCCAGCGGGCTGGTATAGCTTTTTGGTGTCAACTTGTTGTTGTAATAGTCACCATCTACTTCAGGTTGCACTGAGGGATGATGGTATGCAAAACTGCTCTCTTGCTTAACATGAGGAGAATGGTCAGCAGAAGTTGCTTGCCGTGTGACAGGATTCTGCTGCTCTTTAGCAGGGGTTGACTCTGCTCCTGGTCCTAAATGCAGACTGTCACCTGACTTAGAGTGCTGCAGTATGTAGTCTGTAGTGCGTTTCATGTTATCAGGATGGCCAGGTTCAGGCCCAAGCATGTTGCTGAGTCTATCACTTGTGGAGTTTGCTGCTTCCTCTAAAGCTTCTGCTTCTGCGATAGCGGCTGCAGCTTCCTTCTCCACTTCTAGCTTTTCCAATGTTGCCTGTTGTTCAGCTAGGACTGCTTCCATGCGTGCTTTCTCTATTTTCAATTGTCTCTCTTGTTCAGCAAATGTTGCTCGCATTTTGGCGGCTTCAGCCTTTGCGCGTGCAATGGCAATAGTGGAGCTGCTCACTGACCTCTTTGAGCTTCTGGAACTGGCTGAGGTGTGGGACCTTGTCTCCAATGGATCAGACTTGCTTGTTGACATGGTAGCAGGTTTGCACACTTGCACTGTGTGGGGTTCAGTATCACATGGTCCAACCTGTACTCGGTTGCTGTTTCACTGCAGCTTGTGAGAGGTCACAGCATCTTGCATCAGCTTGTGCAGAATCTGCAGCTTCACTGTGTCTCTAGCTTGTTAGGAGGTCGCTGTTTTACTGTTCTGTCCTCCCTATGTGTGAGGGTACATAGATTGACAGGCAGTATAACCCTAATTTCCTTCAATGCATTGACAAAGGAGCAAGGTCCAACTTCAACTTTTATTGCAAGGAAATACGTGAAATGAGAGTGGTAAAACTGTGGAACAGAAAAGAGAATACACTTACTAATGTATACTGACATGTGGCAATGCATATAAGACATTACTGTACATAGCAATGCAAATACAAGAAATGTGCACAAGATGTAAGTTACACAAGACATAGATACAGGATGATAATGTTAAGCATCCATAAGAGTATACACACCAGCGGTGCCGCCATAAACTAAGATGAGGGAGGATGCAACTAGCTGTGTTTCCTCTAGCTGAGTTTCCTGTAGAAAACAAGATATGGAGGGAAGATGATGTCACCAAAGTTCATAGGTGAAAGCTATGGTAGCTGAACTGGGACAAAAATTGTTCCAATATGTAATATGTGAATGGCCACTAGATGGCGCTGGTACAACATGAACAGTAGGTTACACAGTAAATTACACATTGTGAAAACTCTCATAAGAATAACATGACAATATAATTATGGAGACATGACACTCCTCTTTAGGGTGTCCTCAAGATATTTAATTCTATGCTCCCTCTGTGGGGACAGGATGAGCTCAGAGACTTTCCCCTTGTAACGGTGGTCAATGAGGGTTGCCAACCAATAGTGATCCTTCTCCTTGATGCCATGAATTCTCAAGTCCTTTCGCAGGCTTTGAAGTATGAGGGAGCCCATGCACCGCAAGTTTATGGAGGCATGAGAAGCAGTCCTCAGGGTAACTGAGAATTACAGTATCTGGAAAAACCTCCTTCCAGCCACGTAATACTCCTAAGGGTTCTGGGGACGGAAAACCATCTCTTAAGGCTTGATTTATGTCTTCTTCTGCCTCCATGCCTTCAAAGCTGCCAGAATCCTTCTCCCCTCCCCTCCCTCTCCTCTTGTGTGTTCTGTGGTGTCTCAAGAATGGTGTCTGCATAAAGCGGGCCTTGAGAGGAAAGGCTGCTCTGCCTCAAGTGCCCTGTCCATAATGCCATGCAGAGTCTGCTCCAGCAGGAACACAACAGGGATTTTATCACTGATGCATGCGTTGTCACTGCTCACCATCTTTGTTGCCTCCTCAAATGGTGACAGTACAGTGCATGCATCCTTTATCAGCAGCCATTGGTGTGTGGAAAAATAGCCAAGCTGCCCTGAGCCTGTCGTTGTGCCATACTCACACAGGTACTTGTTCATGGCCTACTGCTGCCTGTGCAGCTGCTGCAGAATTGCCAAATTGAGGCGTGTCACAAATCAGGTGGTTTATGGGCAGGTGGAAATCCCTCTGAATTTCAGCCAACCGAGCACTGGTTGCCTGGCTGTCAGGCTAAAGGCCTACTTTAGCAGATCTTCCAACCCTGGGTACCTATTTAAGAAATGCTGCATCACCAAATTGTGGATATGTGCTAGGCATAGTATCTGTCAACTTTCCCAGTTGAACGACAGACAGGAGGTTAGTACCATTATCACACACCACCATTCCTGGCTCAAGATGGCATTTCGTGAACCACCTCTGGGCCTGCCCCTGCACAGCTGAAAGAATCTCTGCTCTGGTGTGGCTCCTGTCCCCTAGACAGACCAGCTAAAGCCCTGCATGGCATCTTTTAGCCTGACTCATTGAATAGCCCCTTAAATGCTTAGGGGGTACTGGTGGTTCATAGGACAATTCAGCAGAGGAGGGCACAAATGAAGAGAAGGAGGGGGGGGGGGAGCTGACAAATCTCACATTCATCCATGAATGATGCTGGGGCTATGTCAGGAAAAGCAGCTGTGGACAAGGAGAATAAGGCGCTCTGGCAGCTGCGGTGGACTGCACACTAGTCTCTGCCTGGGTGATAGAAGATGAGGAGGATGAGGATGGTTTAGTAATCCAGTCCACCACCTCCTCTGCATGCTGTGGCTGGATAGTGCAGGCAACATCACAGAAAAAATGGTGCCCTGCATGAGGACAGACCACATACATCTTTGTCTGAGGTCACAGAGGCTGCTGGCACCCTCAATGGAATGGAAAGTGGTGTTTGATGCATTTTAGCTTAACCACTTGCCGACTGCCGCAAGTACATATACTGCGGCGTGAAAAGTGAGATCCGCGCTATGGGTATCTAACGGATATATTAAGAATGTTAAAAGGCTGCAGCCTACCCTAAGCTACAATCAAATGACTGTGTAAAAGAGATTATAAATGTGGGTAATTGGCGCTGCCTAAATAAATATTAACGTATGAATCACTGCGTGTTATATGTGCAAAAAAAGGGGGGTTTCTGTCTCAGTGGCAGTCTGTGCAGATTGTATGAATAAATAAATAAAATCACATATACAAGCAGGAATAAAAAAATAATAATACAATCAACATATACGAAAATTGGTAATAAATCCCAGTGGTTAAAGGTGCAATCAAGTGATATATATAAAATCTGAATAAAATAAGCAATATAAGGTGCCAAGTGACAAATAGTGCTATATCATGTGCAATAAATAAATAGTACCTTAAAAAATCACAGCAAAAAATAATTTTGTGCAAAGGCAAAGTATATCGCGTATCTATATGATATCTAGCTCAAATAAATATATATATATTCATAATCACTAAAGGCCAATGACGATTCTGTGAATAAAGTGCTAAAGGTGCCAATATTGTGCAATAAAGTGCAAAAAAAGGTGCCGATATGGTGCAAAAAGAGCAATAAATAATTTGGGGACTACTTTAAAGTTCAAAAAAGTCCTAATGGCCAGTATTAGTAATAAGAAGTAGTCCAAATAACACAGGAAGATCCAGCAGGAATTGGTGAACTAAATAAAAGGGATCCGTGGATAAATCAAGACAGGTTGCAGGTGACCCCGTGGTGGGCAGCTGGCGAGATGCAGGGGGATCCCACTGGTAAATAGCCTACTAACCAGAAGTAGTCACCCCACACAGGGGTAACGGGCGAGTGTTTAAACAGTAGTCTGGGCTCCTTCCCTTCACTCCTAGTGGTAGTGGAGGCCGTCCCTGGGGGTCCCGGGTGTCACCGAAGGAGGAAAGGGGGATCTTTAGGGTCCACTTCAATGGGGATGTTAGTATGTACCAGATCCGAAGGTAAAGGCCGGCCACTCAGCAGTAGTATATACAGGGCAGAAGAAAGGACTCAATAGTGTGATATTGTTAAACTAATCTTTTATTTATGCCATGAAAAAACAGGGTACTCACAATGTAGTAGGAAATATCGAGATGGGGTAATAGCGTCCCGGAACGCCCTGTGTGGGGTGACTACTTCTGGTTAGTAGGCTATTTACCAGTGGGATCCCCCTGCATCTTGCCAGCTGCCCACCACGGGGTCACCTGCAACCTGTCTTGATTTATCCACGGATCCCTTTTATTTAGTTCACCAATTCCTGCTGGATCTTCCTGTGTTATTTGGACTACTTCTTATTACTAATACTGGCCATTAGGACTTTTTTGAACTTTAAAGTAGTCCCCAAATTATTTATTGCTCTTTTTGCACCATATCGGCACCTTTTTTTGCACTTTATTGCACAATATTGGCACCTTTAGCACTCTATTCACAGAATCGTCATTGGCCTTTAGTGATTATGAATATATCTATATTTATTTGAGCTAGACATCATATAGATACGCGATATACTTTGCCTTTGCACAAAATTATTTTTTGCTGTGATTTTTTAAGGTACTATTTATTTATTGCACATGATATAGCACTATTTGTCACTTGGCACCTTATATTGCTGATTTTATTCAGATTTTATATATATCACTTGATTGCACCTTTCACCACTGGGATTTATTACCAATTTTCGTATATGTTGATTGTATTATTATTATTTTATTCCTGCTCGTATATGTGATTTTATTTATTTATTCATACAATCTGCACAGACTGCCACTGAGACAGAAACCCCCCTTTTTTTGCACATATAACACGCAGTGATTCATACGTTAATATTTATTTAGGCAGCGCCAATTACCCACACATATACTGCGGCGGTCAGCCCTGTGCAGGCAAAGTGACGTATGGGTACGTCACTCGCCTGCGAGCCAATAGGGCTCCCCGCACGTGTGACAGGCGGACCGGATGTCCGCCGGTCACTCGCGATCGTCCGGTACAGAGGGAGAAAGGCAGGCGGCTAATGTAAACAAAGCCGCCTGTCATTCTCCCTTGTGTAAGTGCAGAGATCATACGGTCCTGCTATGTAGGATTGTATATCTCTGTAGTTACACAAACAGCCACTTCCCATAACAGTTAGAAGCACGCCCCTAGGGAAACATTTAACCCCTCCTTCTCTAATAAAGTTAACCCCTTCCCTGCCAGTGTCATTTTTACAGTAACAGTACATATATATAGCACTGATTACTGCAGTAATGTCACTGGTACCCCCAAAAGTGTCAATAATGCCAGTCAAGGGTCCGATCTGTCCGCCACAATGTCGCAGTCCCGCAAAAAAAAAATCGCAGATCGCCGCCATTACCGTTAAAAAAAAAAAAACAATAAAAATGACAAAAATCTTTCCCTTAGTTAGTAAACACAATAACTTTTGCGCAAACCAATCAAAATACGTTTATTGCGATTTTTTTTACCAAACACATGTAGCAGAAAACAAATTGGCCTAAAATGTTAAAAAATTTTGATTTTTACATTTTTTGGGGGGGGGGGGGGGGGGGAATTTCATATAAAAAAAGTGAAAAATATTATTTTTGCAAAATTGTCGCACTTTTTTTGTTTTAGCGCATGATCAAAAAAT
The DNA here is from genome assembly GCF_965119305.1 of Pelophylax lessonae. Classification (NCBI taxonomy): domain Eukaryota; kingdom Metazoa; phylum Chordata; class Amphibia; order Anura; family Ranidae; genus Pelophylax; species Pelophylax lessonae. The sequence continues at coordinate 630,783,020 of NC_138771.1, forward strand.
CGCACAGGTGATCAAATACCACCAAAAGAAAGCTCTGTTTGTGGGAAAAAAAGGACATCAAATTTGTTTAGGTACAGCGTCGCTCGACTGCGCAATTTTCCGTTAAAGTCATGCAGTGCCGAATTGCAAAATAGGGCCTGGTCAGGAAGGGGGTAAAATCTTCCAGGCTTAAGTGGTTAAGTACCCACTACACAGATACACTCTACTGACACACTACAATATGCTGCAGTAAAACTGCACTGACAAACTTTAATATACTGCAGTAAAATTGCACTGACGGACTTTAATATACTGCAGTAAAACTGCACTAACGCACTTCAATATACTGCAGTAAAAGTGCACTAACGCACTTCAATATACTGCAGTAAAAGTGCACTAATGCACTTCAATATACTGCAGTAAAAGTGCACTAATGCACTTCAATATACTGAAGTAGACCTGCCCTGACACACTAAACTGACACTACAATAAAAATGAACGGTCGCATTATACTCATGCTGCACTATCACTATATTCACACTACACTGATACTTACAATACAATACACTCAATACACTCACAATAGAATCACAATAGCACACTATAGTACACTAACTCACTAGTAGCAATGAACAGAGCCCTGTTCTATCTATCTCCGCTCCATTAATGCACTGAAAATGGCTGCTCTGGGAAGGACCCTTTTATAGTGTGGGTTGGGTTTATGAGCAATGAGCCATGATTGGAGAGAGTCATTATGACTGTGTCCACTCATGGCTCTGAGAGTGCTATATGCCTGGACTGGGCAAAGCTTTTACTGCTTCAGCCAATCAGGGCTTTCAATGCACTGGGTGGTGTGCAGTGCATTGTGGGGCATTCTGCAGGCCGAACAAACGGTCAAACGTCCCAATAATTAGGGTGTGCGTTGAACGGGCAAACAGACAATGTTCGGTCCGAACTTATGCTTGGCTCGAACTGTTCGCCCAACAATATTCAGGAGCTGGAAATGAGTCATGCAGCAAAAAAAACCTTTTAACACAAGGCATTAACCCTTTATTTGCAATACATTTAAGTCTGTAGGCACCTGTCTATAAGTGTGCTGCAGTTCTGAAATACTGATCAGAAAATTGGAGAAGAGAGCAGAGTGACAGAGAGATTAATTTATAAGCATGCTGCTTCTTCTTTCACTGTCCAGTCACAATGTTGGTGAGTGAAGGTGACCTGTAAGTGTTTTTAAAGATGAGAAAAATCCAGTTTTCCACTCCGTCAGACAGGGCTGTGCTGTGTGGCAGAACTGTGCAATCTCAGAAATGGATGGACAGAAATATAAATCCTTTGTCAGAAAAACAGGACATATACAGTATACATTGTCTGTGTTTAGTTGTTGTTCAGAATGTATTTTTATATTTTGTCTGCAGACCAGTTTTTTGTAGAACAGCCGGATGTTGTCCCTGCTGTGATGGGAGAAGATATCGCTATACCGTGTGCTGTTCATAATAGATCACCTGATGTTATACATGAGATTATCTGGAGGCGAGGAACAAGTGATCTGTGTTCTGAAAATAATGAGTTTGTAAAATGGAATACATACAATATGACACAAAAGGTTGGACGATGGACACTGCAGAAATCGGAGAAGAGCTTCCTATTACACATAGAGAGTGTTACAGATTCTGACCGTCGGCAATACTGCTGTGAGGTGAAGACAAAAACAGATGGACGGTCATCCACACATGGCACCCAGGTAGTGATAGCAGGTAAGATCATTTCAGTTTTAACCACTTAAGCCCCGGAGGATTTGGCTGCTCAAAGACCAGGGCCTATTTTGCGATTCGGCACTGTGTGACTTTAATGGACAATTGCGCGGTCATGCGACTCTGTACCCAAATTAAATTGACGTCCTTTTTTTCCCACAAACAGAGCTTTCTTTTGGTGGTATTTGATCACCTGTGCAATTTTTACTTTTTTGCGCTATAAACAAAAAAAGAGCGTCAATTTAGAAAAAAATAACAATATTTTTCACATTTTTTTAAAGAAATTCCCCCCCCAAAAAAATGTAAAAATCTAAATGTTTTAACATTTTAGGCCAATTTGTTTTCTGCATTGAGGTCGGGATCAGTAGTTCGATATCAGTTTTTGCAGATGACACAAAATTGGGCAGGGCAATAACTTCACAACATGAAGCAGATATCCTGCAGAATGACCTGGACAAAATAACAGAGTGGGCAACGACATGGCAAATGAGGTTTAACGTGGAGAAGTGTAAGGTTTTGCACTTGGGGACTAAAAACATAAAATCACAATACACGTTAGGGGGGGAACCCTTGGGGGAATCAAAAATGGAGAAGGATCTGGGAGTATTGGTTGATGATAGATTAGGAAACAGCATGCAATGTCAAGCGGCAGCTTTCAAAGCCAACAGAATATTAGCATGCATAAAGAAAGGGATGCATTCCAGAGATAAGACTATAATCCTTCCACTTTATAAAACTCTGGTCCGACCGCATCTGGAGTATTCCGTCCAGTTCTGGTCGCCAGTCCTCAGGAGGGATGTGTTGGAGCTGGAGAGAGTCCAGAGAAGGGCAACTAAACTAATTAGGGGATTGGAGGACCTTGACTATGAAGAGCGTCTACAATCGCTCGATTTATTCTCCCTGGAGAAGAGACGTCTGAGGGGGGACATGATAGCAATTTATAAATATCTTAATGGGGATCCCAGCTTAGAAAAAAAGCTGTTCATTCGAAGGGATTGCATGAGGACTCGAGGGCATACAATGCGATTAGAGGAGAAGCGTTTTAACCTCAGGCAACGCGGGGGGTTCTTTACTGTTAGGGCAACAAGATTGTGGAATTCTCTACCACAAGAGGTGGTTTCTGCGGGTAGTATGGTGGCTTTCAAAAGACTCTTAGACTTACATCTCAAGGATCAGAACATTCAGGGGTATGGGAGATGATTACAGCCACACATGCCTACACAGGTTGAACTGGATGGACTATTGTCTTTATTCAACCTCACCTACTATGTAACTATGTAACTATGTAACTATGCTTAATATTTCTGGTGAAAAAATCGCAATAAACGTATTTTGATTAGTTTGGGCAAAAGTTATTGCGTTTACTAACTACGGGAAAGATTTAAGTCATTTTTCCTGTTTTTTTTTTTTTACTAGTAATGGCGGCGATTTGTGATTTTTTTTGCGGGACTGCGACATTGCGGCGGACAGATCGGACCCTTGACTGACATTTTTGACACTTTTGGGGGTACCAGTGACATTACTACAGTAATCAGTGCTATAAATATGCACTGTTACTGTAAAAATTACACTGGCAGGGAAGGGGTTAACTTTATTGGTGATCAGTGGGTTAAATGTATGCCTAGGGGCGTGATTCTAACTGTGGGGGGCGTGGCTTCTGATGTAACCACAGAGACATACGATCCTACATAGCAGGATCGTATGATCTCTGCAGCTACACCAGGGAGATCGACAGGCGGCTTTGTGTACATTAGCCGCCTGCCTTTCTCCCTCTCCAGCGGGAGACCGTGAGTGACCGGCGGACATCGGAGCCGCCGGTCACTCGCGCGGGGAAGGCAGGGAACGAGCGGGAGCGCACCTCCAGCGGCGCGCGCTCGTCCCCTAGAGGCTCGTGGGCGAGCGACGTAGCCATACGTCGCTTTGCCTGTATGGGGCTGACTGCCACAGTAAATAGTCGTGCGGCGGTCGGCAAGCGGTTAAACATTGAAATACAAATTGTTTATTGAAATCCCGGAGAATTTTCTAGGTGCTTTTAAAAATATCCCATGTAAAGCATGTAATGGAAGAGAATTGTTTTTCCGTCTTTGCTTAGAGATCAAGCAACTTCTAGATTGGCAGATGTATAATACATTCTACACTTTGAACAGATGTAGAGAAGAGAAGACTGCAGACTGTGATTAGTGCACACCCTAATCACCCTGGGAGCAATCTTGGGAGGGGGGGGGGGTGCTGAGAGCGTCAGAGTTGGGGTTTCTCCTGTGTCCTACTGAGGCATAGCAATTGTCCTGATGCCGCCAATGAAGCTGCAACCTTCTCGTCTCTGCCTGCCAACCCACCACTTGTAGCACAGAGCCGCTCATTCACCCATCTCATGCTGTTCCTCCTCCTTCCACCCTCTTCTCCTGTGTCTGCCCCACATACATTAAAGCAGTGTTGTACCTAAGAGAAGGGGATGTGTGGGCATAAGTTTGAAGCCCAGCAGCCAGAAGAGGAAAGATGCAGCCTGCTGATCCATCCATCCACTCCCACCTTCCCTCTCCTGCGCTGCCTCCCAGTGAGCACTCTGATGTAAGGGGCGCCTTTCTTTCTTTCTTTCTTTCTTTCTTTCTTTCTTTCTTTCTTTCTTTCTTTCTTTCTTTCTTTCTTTCTTTCTTTCTTTCTTTCTTTCTTTCTTTCTTTCTTTCTTTCTTTCTTTCTCCCATCTTAATATGTTTGTGTATATTTATTTATAAAGCCGGCTACAAACAGATCAAAATGTATCAGGTTCAGCAGCAACCGGCCAAATTTCAGTCTGTCTATAGGCAGGCTGGTTGTACAAAAGTCAATCGATGGACTGACTTCAGTACAACCAGCCTGTTGTTTTTTTTTTTCAGTGTGATCACTTTTGGCGACTATAGCTGCCAGCAGTGATCATTGTATTCTGACGGTGGGGAAACCTCCCGCTGTCAGAATACAATAGCGCAGCGGGATGGATTCCCCTATCAACTCTGATTGTGGTGATGGGGGGTTGGGGGGTTCCAGTGATTTTCTTTCTTTCTTTCCACTTGTGGTGGAAGAAAAGAAAGTCGTACAAACTATGGGCTGCTTAAGAGTGTGTGTCTATGTATGTGTAAATTATACATATATATATATATATATATCTATATATATATATATATATATAAATATAAACACACACACAGTGGCGGCTGGTGCTCATAATTTTTGGGGGGGCGCAAACAGAAAAATGAGTGACCAGCGTGCCCCTAATCAATGCAGAGTGCCACAGCATGCCCCCATCAATGCAGAATGCCACAGCTTTGCACATGATTGGATGATAGATATCAGCAGAGCTTCCCCTCATTTCAAAGCTCCCCCTAAGACCTACAGTAACTGCACTTCCAAGTGCACTTGTAGGGCACAGTGGATTTCCCTTTAGTAAATCGACCCCAATGTCTTTAATAACTCACTTCTGTCTAAAGAAGAAAAGGGAGTCCTGCAAGTGATGGTTTGGCCTCCACAGAGCCCTAAACTCATCATCATGCAGTCTATCTTGGATTACATGAAGAGACAGAAGGATTTGAGGCAGTCAATATCCACAGAAGATCTCTGGTTGGTTCTCCAAGATGTTTGGAAAAACCTACCTGACCAGTTCCTTCAAAAACTGTGTGCAAGTGTGCCTAGAAGAATTGATGCTGGTTTGAAGGCAAAGGGCAGTCACACAAAATATTGATTTTATTTGGATTTTAAGCCCCCGTTCACACTGGGGCGACCTGTGAGGCGACCTGGTCGCCTCACAGATCGCCGCAGGTCGCCTCCCATAGGGAAGCTGCGGACCCGTTCTGATAGGAGCGACACAAGTCGCTCCGACTCAGAAAAAGGGTCCGGAGCTTCTTTGGGGCGACCAGGAGGCGACCGCCATAGACTTCAATGTTACGAAGTCCGTGGCGGCCGCTCCGAGGTCGCGGCGCGCTGCTCGCACCGCGACCTCGGAGGTCGCGGTGCGAAGTAGCGTCGCCCCAGTGTGAATGGGGGCTTATTCTGATTATTTACTTTCCATTTTGCTAATTTATATAAAATAAACCATTAACATTTCTATTTCTGAAAGCATTCTTCATTTACAACATTTTTTCACACCTGCCTAAAACTTTTTTACACAGTAGTGTATATAGAAGTGGTATCTCTACTGCTTCTATATATGATAGCTTTTCACTTTCACTGGTTACTAAGGAAGCCGCTGGTGCTTATACCTAATCAGTCTCTAGGAACTACTGATATCATCAGGATTTAATTTAAGTAAATGGGCAAGGAAAGCTCTGACATCAGTGCCCAAGTGTGGCCACTGGCCATGTTTAGACAAAGATGCCACCACCATCCCTGCCAATTATCTTACAGTATATAGCTGATGACAGCTCAGGGAGCTGTCAGTCAGCTATGAGTACTTTCAGGATCAATCCTGTGCGTTACTTTAATGGACAATTGCGTGGTCGTGCAACGCTGTACCCAAATTAAATTTATGTCCTTTTTTTCCCACAAACAGAGCTTTCTTTTGGTGGTATTTGATCACCTGTGCGATTTTTACTTTTTGCGCTATAAACAAAAAAAGAGCAACAATTTTGAAAAAAACAACAATATTTTTCACATTTTTTTATATGAAATCCCCCCCCCCCCCCCAAAATGTAAAAATCTACATTTTTTATCATTTTATGCTAATTTGTTTTCTGCTACATATTTTTGGTAAAAAAAATCACAATAAGCGTATTTTGATTGGTTTGCACAAAAGTTATTGCGTTTACTAACTAAGGGAAAGATTTCTGTCATTTTTGGTGTTTTTTTTTTTTAAACGAGTAATGGCGGCGATCTGCGATTTTTTTTTTTTTTGCGGGACTGCGACATTGCGGCGGACAGATCGGACCCTTGACTGACATATTTGACACTTTTGAGGGTACCAGTGACATTACCACAGTAATCAGTGCTATACATATGCACTGTTACTGTAAAAATGACACTGACAGGGAAGGGGTTAATTTTTATTGGAGAGGGAGGGGTTAATGTATGCCTGGTGCTTACTGACGTGTGTGGGGGGAGGTGACTGAGTGACACAGGGACAGATCGCAGATTCAGCTATGCTGAACCCTACAATCTGTCACTGTCTGTCACTTAGGAGATCCGCCCGCTTTGTGCGCGCGCCGCCGAGAGAGGGGAATGTCTGGTGACGTAGGTCTACGTCGCCAGACGATAACGAACCACTTTGCCGCAGTACAGTCAACGTGACTGTTCGGCAAGTGGTTAAGGGAACCTCCCATTTTTTTCTTTGTGTGGAGTACCCCTTAAAATCCACACAAAACCTGAAGGTTCTGGTATGGATTTCCTGGGGGACCTCACGCATTTGTATTATCATGAGGTACCCCCTTAAAATCCATATCAGACCAAGGGTCTAGTATGCATTTTTGGGAGGACTCTATGCAAGCTTTTTTTTTCATCCTTACTGTAGGATTTGCTAAAGCAAAAGTGACATTTACAAAAAAAAGGTCTACTGTTTAGATTGTCGACCAGTTATATGCATTGCCGGGTTCATTTAAAAACAAAAAAAAAAAACAGCACACAAACCCCCTCCAAAGGTCCCCCAAAATATAAAGTGTGCTAGCTTTTTTTTTTGTAATCTGCGAATTTTAAAACTTTTTTCCTTTGTAAACAGCAAACTCAGAGAGAGCAGGGCTATGTCCTTTTTTTTTTTTTTTTTTTTTTTTTTTTTTTTACAACCTCTTGCCTATTTGGCCAAAAAATTGACATTTTAAATCTGATAGATTCCCTGGATTACAGGTGGTGTTTTTTTATTTATTCATTTATTTATTTATTTATTTTTTTGGGCCAATAAACACATATTTTCTTTTCTTTTTTTTTATTCGCTAAAAATTGACTATACTTCCTTTTAAGTAGTATTTAGATCCTTTTATTGGAGGGGAGGATTAGAAACTCTGTCAGGCAGTGAAACATCTGTCTTGGCCCAAAATTTGAAGATTTTATATCAACTCTTGTTCTGGTGATTGGTAACTCCTGTCCCCAACAGGAGCAAAGACATGGAAAAAAAAAAAAACACTTTTTATGGCTGACTGCAGATCTGTGTTGTCTGAGTCTCTGTTGGAGTTTTTCCACCTTTTGCTGTACCACTGAATACTGCCATTTTCGAATGAATGCAATCTTCTCAACAGGAACATAAACAATAGAAACTTAAGGCCCCTTTCACACATGTTGCCCGTTTGTCTGTTTTTCATCCATCCGTTGACGGATGAAAAACGGACATTAATGTATCTCTATGTAAAAACGCATGACAACAGATGATCGCCAGTTAACATCCGTTTTCCTCCGCATCCGTCAATGTCAGTTTTTTTAAAATGGAGGAATGCCCTATTTTTCATCCGTCAAAAAAACGGATCGGACGAAAAATGGATGATAACGGATGAAAACGGATGACAACGGATGAAAAACGGACGACAATGGATGAAAAACGGACGACAATGGATGAAAACGGATGACAACGGATGAAAAACAGATGACAACGGATGAAAAACGGATGACAATGGATGAAAAACGGACGACAACAGATGGAAAACGGATAACAACTGATGAAAAATGGATGAAAAACGGATAACAACTGACGAAAAACGGATGACAACTGACAAAAAACGGATGACAACTGTCGAAAAACGGATGACAACTGTCGAAAAACTAATGAAAATGGATGAAAAACGGATGGAAAACGAATAAAAAATGGATGAAAAACGGATGGAAAACTGATACATTTGACGTGACTGAACTGATGAACTGAACGGACCGTATGTGTGAAAGGGGCCTAAGTCTGAGAATTGAAGTCCAATGTGTTAAAGTCCAAAATTAGGTTTTATTCCAAACCTATATTAGATGTTATAACCAATGTGTTTCGGGGACCACACATCGTCCCCTTCATCAGGATTAAAACATAATGTTAAAATATAAAAATACAATCCATTATTTTGGCTTGATGCTTTTATATTTTACTTTATGTTTTAGCCCCGATAAAGAGGACAATATGTGAGCCCCACAATGTGCTGGACTCAAACACTTTTGTGTGGTGCTCAGATTCAAGTATCACTTCTACAGTCAGAGGTTACTGTTACAATTCCTTGGTCTACAAGAATAGCCTTCTGGGCAATAGCCTAGATGCCCATTGGGTTACCACCAGTACGTTTTTGTCATTAGTACTTAAGTATATCTATCTGAGGCTCCAGTGCCATTAATATATCACTATAGACAATAGAAACTTGTCAGACTGTCCAACCATTCCACCCTCAGTACAACAAAAAATAATTTAGCACGGTCTTTAATTTACTATGGCAGTTTTGCTAGTTTTGTATGGTTTCACCAATAGATTAAATACTCCTTATAAAATATAAAATGTACCTACTAAATATTTTTTTTTAATTGTAGAACATATTCTCTTCTCAGATTCTTCTCAGAATGACCCCCAGTTGATGGCCACTCAGTCTACGATAATATTGGCTAATGAAGGAGACTCTGTCACCATCACCTGCCCATATACCATCCAACAAGACCAAAACCTTCTGCGGAGTGGAGTTTTCTGGAGAGTGGGCAGCCCAAAAGGACCCTACGCCTATCACCCCTCCGATCTGATGGTTCATCCCAGTTATAGGGGAAGAACCCAGCTGAATGGATCTTCTGATCTCCAGATAAATGAGGTCCAAGATACAGATAGCACCACCTATTACTGTTTGGTGATACTGAAATTCTGCATTGGAACCCAGAAGACCAACTCAGTGCTGAAATACGGGAACAGAATGCAATTAAATATACATGTAACAAATACGATCTCTGCAGGTATAAACTACTTTATTTTTCTTTACATTTTTATTATTTGTGCAAGCATTTTTTTCTGCATTACAGGGCTTAAAAGAGAATTCTACTTTATAAAAAAAAAGAATAAATGCACCCACCCAGGACCTTAATTATGAAGAGCGTCTGCAATTGCTTGATTTATTCTCCCTGGAGAAGAGATGCCTGAGAGAGGACATGATAGCAATTTATAAATACCTCAATGGTGATCTAAGCATAGAAAAAAAGCTATTCAGTCGAAAGGATTGCATGAGGACTCGAGGGCATACAATGCAATTAGAGGAGATGCGTTTTAACCTCAGGCAATGGGGGGGGGGGGTTCTTTACTGTTAGGGCTACAAGATTGTGAAATTCTCTACCACAAGAGGTGGTTTCTGGGGGAGTATGGCTACTTTCAAAAGACTCTTGGACGTACGTCTCAAGGATCAGAACATTCAGGGGTACACACCTACACAGGTTGAACTGGATGGACTATTGTCTTTATTCAACCTCAACTACTATGTAACTATATTACAAAAATTTCCTCTTATTATTTTTTTCGCATTTGAGCCTGAAAAGTATTGCAACTGGTGGATCACTGGTGCAATGCTCTGCCTTCTGCAGACTCCTCAAGCTCCTCTGCCTCCTTCAGATTCCTCCAGCTTGGGCCTAAACTCTGTAGGCAAGACCCCCTTGTGTGGGATTTTTTAGGGCAACAAAATCACCAAAGTGATTGAAAAGGTATAAATTTTAGTTTACATATATGTATAAAAAGACAATACAAAGCATGAGTTCAATAAAATAACATAACCTAGCGGTTGATATGTATAATGCTGTTGTCTAAGTGTAACCTCAGATCAGCTGTGATGACAGAGCCGTGAATATGGGTTCATATCTCTGTCATCACAGTTGATCTGAGGTTACGCTTACACAACAGTGTTATACATGTCAACTGATTTGTTATGTTATGTTATTTTATTGAACTCATGCTTTGTATTGTCTTTTTATACATACAGTATATGTAAACTAAAATGTATACCTTTTTAATGGCTTTGGTGATATTGTTGCCCTAAAAAATCCCACACCAGGGGGTCTTGCCTACAGAGATTAGACTTTAGGGATCTGGGCACTTTTGGGTAGCACTTAGCAGCTATTTGTGCCAGCTTGGGCCTATACCAAGGTACAAACCTTTAGTTATGGAGGAAGTATCAATGGATGGTGATGTCATCAAACTTTTGCTCAATTGATAACTACAAATCTTTCTGCTGTGTTGGCTCCGGGCTGGGGTAAGGGCAGGGGAGGGAGTGGCTGGCTCCACCTCTAAAGCGCATGCTGAAAAGCGGATAAACCTGTCAAGCCGGCTGAGAGGTGGATCCTGACAATATTGGGATTGGGTTGCTTCCCAATCCTGGATTAGCTCTGCCCTGTTAGCTAATAGTGGGCAACAACTTGCTATCAGCTGACTCTGGGTCACAGAAGGACAAAAGTAATTTTACTCTTGTGACTCTCAGGAGTACAACCAAAAAAAATGTTGCCAAACCTCTCTATTATTAGCATTTTTCTGCATTGCAGGACATGGGTGGTCTATTTGAAAAAAAAAAAAAAAAATTGCATATCCATTCATCCAGTGAATCTGTATGTACATTTTTTAAGCAAAAACAAATGCTCTTAGCCTCGGTTCACACTAGGGCGACCTGTGAGGCGACCTGGTCGCCTCACAGGTCACCACAGGTCGCCTCCCATAGGGAAGCTGCGGACCCGTTCTAATAGGAGCGACACAAGTCGCTCCGACCTAGAAAAAGGGTCCGGAGCTTCTTTGGGGCGACCAGGAGGCGACCGCCATAGACTTCAATGTTATGAAGTCCGTGGTGGCCGCTCCGAGGTCGCGGCGCACTGCTCGCACCGCGCCCTCGGAGGTTGCCACCCGAAGTCGGATCGCGTGTATGTGAACGGGGGCTTAAGGTTATTTCCTGTTCTGAACAAATATTATTATTTTTTTTATGGGCTGTAGTAAAATACTGCATTGTGGCCACCAGATGGAGCTGATGAGCACACGGAATACATACAGTACATCTTTAAAGTGTAAAGCCCCGTACACACGTAGCGATTGTCGGCCGAAAGATCGGCCGTCTTTTGTCCTTTGCTGTCCTGTCGGTTGAAAATTTTGTCGGCCAACAACAGCTGACTGCAGAAGTGATGTCATGTGATGGTTAACTTTCCGTGTGCTTTTTCTTCTCTGAGCATGCCCAGTCTTGCTCATCTGCTGTTTGTCGGCCGAATTCTGTACTGACTGAGGAACAATCGGCCGTTCTGGTGTTGGCCAACAAAAATTTTAAAGCCTGCACACCAGATTCTGTTCGGCCGAAAAGTCGCAGTCGGTTGTCGGAAGCATCATACTAATCGGCCGATCGGACGTTGGCCGAATATTTACGGCCGACAATCGCTACGTATACGGGCCTTTACTCCACTTTTGTTGAGAAAAAAACATTCCCCTCTGGGTGATCTCTGCACAGATTCCTACCTTTTGTTATTCTGAAGAAATCATTGTGTGCTCCTCTGTGGCCAGGCTGCCCACTCAGAATAAGGGCCTGGTATAGATTTCCTGGGGACCTCACACATTTTTTTTTTGTTGTTGTTTTTTCTGTGAGGTACCCCCTAAAAATCCATACTAGACTCAAAACTTTTTGAAAGGGAAATCGCACATTTTTGCTCCTTCCTGCTATAGGATGTGCTTCAACAACAGTGACATTAACAAAGAAAAAAATATATACAGTTATATATATCCAATAATCCATGGATGCACATAGCAGGTCCTAGTGCTAGCTGGCTGCGGGTCTTTGCGGTGAGGGACAGGGGTGGCAAAAGATCTCTGGACCAGGGCCGGGACAAGGGGTGGGCAGGAGGAGCAGTTTCCCTGGACGCAATGGTTTATTGCATGGATGGGGGATGCCTTGACCCTAAACCTAAGGGAAGATTGGAGCGCAGTTTGGAATCCTTGCCCTGAGCACTGGATGACCTTGTCCCGGCACTGCTCTGGACTACCCCTGGAGGCTTTTTCTTTTTTGTATACTTTTATATAACAGTTTTAATGCAGATCAACACATTTTTCTATTTTATACATCTACGTGCCTATTAAGTCCATTATTCTTCCCTTGAATCTTCAAATTCATTATCTCTAGGATGTGGCACAGATAAAACATAGGTGCTGGCAGGGCACTGAACTCCCCTGTATCAACCAGAGCTAGAGCTCTCTAGTTAGCAAAGCTTATGCTCCCTACTGATAGGAGAACTCCAGCTCCAGTTCAATAAGGAATGTGTCTGACCTCTGCAGAAAGACCACTGCTTCTACACATAGAGTCAAGGAACTTTGCATACATTTTGTTTTGATGCACCTACAATGTATTTAGCTGATTTAACCCCCCTGGCGGTATTCCCGAGTGTGGCTCGGGGTTAACTTTCACTACCAAAAGCGGTAACCCCGAGCCACACTCGGGATTACCCCGCAATGTTACTCACCTTCCCTGCGCTCCCCCGCCGTCCTCACAGTCTCTCCCTGCTCTGTGCATGGCCGATTTCCGGCACTTGCCTTCCGGTTCCTTCCCTGCGAGCGTTGCGACGCAGGGGGGGGGGGGGTGGAACCGGCAGCAAATTCAAAAGTGTAAATACACCAAATGAGATGATAGAAAGCTGTGATCCTAACGGATTACACTGTATCATTCCATTTCACCACAGGATATCACCTGGTGACTTTTCCAGTGCCCTGCCTGTGCTTTTTCAGTGCTTTGTGCCTGGAAAATAGAGAACGACCATGGCGTCCAAAAATCGTTCTTTTTGAGCAAAAGCGCTTTTAGACGAACTGGAAAACAGTGACAGTGAAACAGAGTTACTTGAAGAACTGAGCGATAGCGATTCGTGTGAAAATTGGTCATCAGGTACGGAAAGTGACGACAGCGATGATACTGATGTCTCTTTCTGGCACATCGCTTGTGGAATTTGGGAAGAATATCAAATGATTCTTCAGAATTTCCAACGCAGCGATGTGCCAGAAAGATACATCAGAATCGTCACTGTCGTCACTTTCCGTATCTGATGACAAATTTTCCCACAATCGCTATCGCTCAGTTCTTCAAGTAACTCTGTTTTGCTGTCGCTGTTTTCCAGTTCGTCTAAAAGCGCTTTTGTGCAAAAGAACACTTTTTGGACGCCATGGACGTTCTCTATTTTCCAGGCACAAAGGACTGGAAAAGCACTGGAAAAGTCACCAGGTGAAATCCTGTGGTGAAATGGAATGATACAGTGTAATCCTGTATTTACATTTTTTTAAATCGCCGCCGGTTCTACCCCCTTGCGTCACAACTCTTGCAGGAAAGGGAACCGGAAGACAGGTGCCGGCATCGGCTGAGCACGGAGCGGGAGGACAGCGGGGAAGGATGGCGGGGGAGGACGGCGGGGGATCGCAGGGGAAGATGAGTTTTAAAATGTAAAACAACAGATTTCCGTGCAAAACAATGTACCGCTTTTAGCACAGAAATCCGGACATAATCAGACCAGGGAGGTTAAACTAAAAGTTCAATTGGGCTTTATAGGGGTTGCCTTCATAGCACAATTCTGGTGTCCCTGGCTAACCAAAAGCCAAATCTCCAAACATCCTTTCAGTATAATATTATCCGCATGTATGGTAACATTGTGATTTGTTTTCAAATGTTTGCAGTATATAGTTTTATGAGATAAAAAATTTACATGATGTAAATGGGTAACCAAATAAGACTCCATTTTAAAAACGGTATTACATGGTGATTAAAGTTCAACTCCAGCTATTTTTTTAATTGGAATTTGAATATTGTGGGGCTGGTTAGAATGTATTTTAGATTTTTGTGTCCCCATCATTTTTCTTCATATCCTGTTCTGTTTGACACCCATCAAATATGAAGTGAGGTGCAATTCCCCAGATGGGGACACACACAGCAACAAAACTTGAACAACATTGTATTTTAACTCGTACTAATAATTAAAGCCCTACTACGGACATTTTTTTTATAAATCCCAATTAACCACTTAAGCCCCAGAAGATTTTACCCCGTTCCTGACCAGGCCCTATTTCGTGATTCGGCACTGCGTGACTTTAACAGACAATTGAGCGGTCGTGCGACGCTGTACCCAAATGAAATTGACGTCCTTTTTTCCCACAAACAGAGCTTTCTTTTGGTGGTATTTGATCTCCTGTGTGATTTTTTGATCATGCGCTATAAACAAAAAAAGAGTGACAATTTTGCAAAAATAACAATATTTTTCACATTTTTTTTTATATGAAATTCCCCCCCCAAAAAATGTAAAAATCACATTTTTTTTAACATTTTTGGCCAATTTGTTTTCTGCTACATATGTTTGGTAAAAAAACATCGCAATAAGTGTATTTTGATTGGTTTGCGCAAAAGTTATTGCGTTTACTAACTGCGGGCAAAATTTTTTGTCATTTTTGTTGTTTTTTTTTTAACGAGTAATGGCGGCGATCTGCAATTTTTTTTGCGGGACTGCGACATTGCGGCGGACAGATCGGACCCTTGACTGACATTTTTGACACTTTTAGGGGTACCAGTGACATTACTGCAGTAATCAGTGCTATACATATGCACTGTTAGTGTAAAAATGACACTGGCAGGGGAGGGGTTAACTTTATTGGAGAAGGAGGGGTGTGTCCCTAGGGGTGTGCTTCTAACTGTGATTGGATGTGGCTGTGTGTGTGTAACAGCACAGATCAACGGTCCTACATAGCAGGACCGTATGATCTGTGCTGTTACACAGGGGAGAATGACAGGCGGCTGTGTTTACATTAGCCCCCTGCCTTTCTCCCGATGTATCCGATGATCGCAAGTGACCGGCGGACATCGGGTCCTCCAGTCACACGCGCGGGCTTCGTAGTGAACGAGCGAGGGCGGGAGCACACCCCGGCGGCGTGCGCTCGCCCCTATTGGCTCCCAGGCTAGTGACGTACCGTGTGTGTCCTTAGGGGCATGTTTCTAACTGTGATTGGATGTGGCTTTACATGTAACAGCAGAGATCTACGATCCTACATAGCAGGACCGTATGATCTCTGCTGTTACACAGGGGAGAATGACAGGCGGCTTTGTTTACATTAGCCGCCTGCCTTTCTCCCTCTGTAACTGACGATAGCGAGTGACTGGCGGACATCGGGTCCGCCGGTTACTCGCGCGGAGTTGTCGGTGAACGAGTGGGGGCGGGAGCGCGCCTCCGGCGGCGCGCGCTCGCCCCCTATTGGCTCACAGGCGAGTGACGTACCGGTACGTCACTTTGCCTGCACGGGGCTGACCGCCGCAGTATATATACTTGCGGTGGCCGGCAAGTGGTTAAAATACATTACTTGTTGATAAAATGGGGATATTTTATTGTATTCTAATATTTATTTTCTGTCTCTCATAGATTTCACGAACGTCACCGGACATCAAATTGTAATACTTGCAGCTTATTTTGGGATCAAAGCCTTTTTATTTGTACTGAGTATAATACTGTGTGCCATCTATGTGAAGAGAGAAAGTGACCACACCAACGTCCAAACTGAATGAATCAGAGGAGAGCAGCTCTGGAATACCTAAAAAAGACAATTGTGAATTGCAGATTTGAGACGATGGGGTCTCCAGTATTTGTTCTTGGGAAGTCTACCTAAAATATCACAATGAGAAGTCCCTTCATTGTTAGCGGCCCAAAGGCTTGGGTGTTGTCCGTGGGTTCTCTGTGTCCTGGTGAGGGCCTCAGTGAGCCTTTCAGATAAAAATCGATTTATATATTAGCTTTTTAATAAAGAAAAGAATAATATATTTTAATGTCAAGCAAAAAAAAAAAAAAAAGAAAAAAAACTAGGTAAAAAGCAACAGGATACAATCTTAGGCTTGCTTCACATTGATGTGGCTCTGCAAGACACCTTTTGCATGGGTACAGCAGCCCATTCATTTAAATAGGCTGATGTGACTCCTGAAACGTAGGAAAAAGGTCCCTGCACCATTTCTGGAATCACAGCCCACACGGGAACCGCAAGCGCAGTGCAGGTACAATTTTTAGTGCATGTGGTGTGCCATTAGAATTAATGGCACCTGCACATATCCTGCGCATTTCTCTGTGCAGGTAGTTATGACTGCAGGAACAATTGGGGACCATGCAGATGTGAACCTAGCTTTACAGCCTATCCCAATGAAGTGACTGGTGATACACAGCAATAAAGTAAATCCTCCTACATAAGTTGTACCTGTTTATCTGCAGTCTTCTCATCTTTACATCTGTTCAAAGTGCAGTTTTACACAGGATCTCTCAGCTCTAAAAAGCAGGGGGTGGAGACCTGAATTACATCAGTGAGGAGAGCTCTGAGAGCTGATTGGAGGGAAGGGACACACCCCCTCCAAACAGCACACAGGAACAGAGCTGAGGCTGTCAATCAGCTGGAGATCCCTCCCCTGTCACCATTTTCTCTTGGTGTAAGGAAAACTTGTCAAAAGTGACTCATGCTTATACCAGAGGAAGGAGACAGCAGACAGAAATGATACTTGGTGCTTTGGATTTAGACAAGCGTACACTATAGAGGGATATGCTTTGTTTATATTTCATGTTTGATGTTTACAACCACTTTACCTACTTGCTGATGGCACTATTACAAAATGAAGGCTACAGTGGGGTCGGCTAGTTCTGAAGAGGGCATCATATGGCGCCCTCTTCTGATCACGCCCTCCACGCGCCCGCTGCGGCACACATATTTGCTGTGTCCATCGGAGACAGCTGATCACAAATCGGGGTAAAGAGCCAATCACAACGGCTCTTTACCAAGTGATCAGCTTGTCGGTTATCAGCATTCCTTCCCTCATGCTGTCACAGCCTTAGGAGAGGGGGGAGAGCTGGTAACCAGCTAGTGTGAAAGGGGACATCTGACCTGATAATCAGGCCACTGATCATCAGTGTTCTGGTTATCAGTGCAGCCCCAACAGTGCCCATCAGTGCTGCCAATCAGTGTCAATCAGTGCTACCAATCAGTGCCCATAAGTATTGCCAATCAATGTCTCCTCATCAGTACTGTCAATCAGTGCCAATTGGTGCTAACAATCAGTGCCAATCAGTGATGCCAATCAGTGCCAATCAGTACTGCAAATCAGTGCTGTCGTACAGTGCCCATCAGTGCTGCCAATCAGTGCCTCCTCATCAGTGCTGCCTATCAGTGCCCATCAGTGCCATATATCAGTGCATTCTCATCAGTGCCCACTAGTGCTGCCTTATTAGTGCCCATTCAGTGCAGCTTATCAGTGCCCATTAGTGCAGCCTCATCAGCGCACTTCAGTGAAGGAGAAAAATTACCTGTTTGCTAAATTTTATAATGGAAACTAAAAAAAAAGTTTTTCTTTCTTTTTTTTCAAAACGTTTGGTCTTTTTCCGTCTGTTTAAAAATGTCATATGGGTACAGTGCTGCATGACCGCGCAATTGTCAAACTGCGACAGCGCTGAAAACTGAAAAATTGGCCTGGGCAGGAAGGGGGTAAAAGTGCCCAATAGGCAAGCGGTTAATCAGTATTGAGAAGGATCTAATTGTCCAAGATCTTAATAGGGACGTGATGGAAATAGATTTGGGGTATAAAACAGGTGGGGCTGTACTTCCATATTCAGTAACTATGAGCTGTGCACATACCACCCTACTATAGTTATATGTTAATTATGGAATTCATTCTTAGTACATCTATCTATCTATCTATCTATCTATCTATCTATCTATCTATCTATCTATCTATCTATCTATCTATCTATCTATCTATCTATCTATCTATCTATCTATCTATCTATCTATCTATCTATCTATCTATCTATCTATCTATCTATCTATCATATACAAAACTGTGTCCTTTGTATATATCCTTCCATTTCACACACATGTATTACATTCAGAGCCGGTTGACATACAGGCGACCCGACTTGCCGGGGCGACCTGTGAAGTCGCGGTGCACAGTGCGCACCGCGACCTCAGAGCAACATGCACGGACTTCATATCATTGAAGTCAATGCAGGTCGCTCCAGGTCGCCCCAAAGTAGTACAGGACCCTTTTTCTAAGTCGGAGCGACTTGTGTCGCTCCTATTAGAACGGGTCCTGTGCTAATCTATGGCAGGCGACCCACCATGACTTGTCCAAGTCGCCTGACAAGTCGCCCCAGTGTGAACCGGCTCTCATCATCCTTCTAGTTACACTGCTATATATAATTTGTTACTATTTTATTACTTGATATAGTTTTCTTAAAAGCTTGTAACTGTTATTATTTTGTATCCATGCATCTCAAGTAATTTTGTAAAAATTAATACTATAATGTTTAAAGTAGGATGCTAATCTCCAGCACTTAAAGTGTATTTTAATCCTAAATTAAATATTAAAAAAAATATTGCTTCCGATGATGCGCGTGGCACGAAACGGCCGCAGAGATTGACTTATATGCCAGAGGTCCTGCTGCCATTCTGAGCTAAGTTTGGTGGCATGCTATGTAAGTTTATGTGCCTCGTGTTTTCTTATGCACTGTATATGGAGTGCCCAAACACCGTTCCCTGCTGTTTGTGGTTTGGGGGTGTTTTTAATTTTTTTTTTACTTTATTTAATAAATAATACACTATGGGCATTTTTTTCTGGTGTCTTTAATCCTTCTGTCTGGCTTGATGAGATTTAACAGTTTCCCTGATGACTTCACCTGTGAGGTTGGAGGATCTATCACATCCATAGAGCATAGCTCCCAACTGTCCCTGATTTGTAGGGTCTGTCCCTCTTTCCCCCTCATTTGTCCCTCATTTTGGTCTGATCTTTATAGCTGTATAATAAATGTACTTTTTATCTTTAAAAAAGTGTTTCCCAGTGCTAAACCTTTCATCCGATTTTTAAATGGCTGCATTTTGTACATTTTAAAAGCCAAATTAAAGGAATAATCTTGGTAAAAAAAAAAAAAAAAAAGCACTTGTGGGTTCAACTAATCTTTATTTTGTAGAATTCTCCTTTAACCACTTACCGCATACTAACGTATATATTTACGTCGGTAAACTTTGCGGTAGTATACCAGGATGATGCCTCTAGCTAGAGACACCATCCCGGTACCATGGTTTAGTGTCAACGGTCGGCTTTCCGTCGGTAATGACTGATGCGGCTCGGGAGCCACACAATCGTTACCCAGGTGAGCGGGAAGGGACATCCCCCCCCCTGCCGCCTTCCGTGACTTTGCTCGGAGCTCCCGTCCCACCGGGAGCCCCGAGCACCCAGCCGGCACGTCTGCCGGCTGGATGGAGTCCCAATGAATGCCGGAAACGGCTTTGATCGGGTCTCCGATGACGTAACCCGGAGGCGGCGTCCATGAAGTCACTTCTGGGTTACTCTGCTGCAAAAGGCGGCAAATTTAAAAAACGGCTGTATGCAAAAACGCCGTTTTCAGCGTTTTGCATACAGGGAAGTGTAGTGGAGGGGTCTAGGGTCTTTTAGACCCTTGATCCCTCCATAAAGAGTACCTGTCAATACATATTGGTGTTACAAGGGATGTTTACATTGCTTGTGACAGCAATAAAAGTGATCAGATTTTTATTTTTTTTTTTAAAAACCTGTAATAAAGTTAAAAAAATAAATAAATAGGAAAAAAAAATTTAACCGCCCCCGTCACCGTTAGCTCGCACACGAAAAAAAACTTATACGGAAGTCGAGCCGCGAATTAAATCGCTGTTCAAACCACACATGTGAGGCATCGCCGCGATCACCAGAACGTGGGCAATAATTAAAAAAAAGAGGTACACTCTAACTCTAAACTGGTAACCGTTAAATAAATTTAAAGCGCCGCCTATTGAGATCTCTATTGACTGTCGTTTGTCGCCATCCCACGGGGGGGGGGGGGGGGGCAATTTTAAACCGTAACATGTTGGGTATCTATTTACTCGGCGTGACATCATCTTTCACAATATATAAAAAAATGGGCTAACTTTACTGTTTAGTATTTTTTAAATGCAGTGAAATTTGATTTTTCAAATTTTTTCCCAAAAAATTGCGTTTTAAAGACCGTTGCGCAAATACCGTGTGACAAAAAATATTGCAATGACCGACATTTTATTCTCCAGAGTCTTTGCTAAAAAAATATATATAATGTTTTGGGGTTCTAAGTCGTTTTCTAGGAAAAAATACTGGTTTTAACTTGTAAACAAAAAGTGTCCGAAATAGGGCTGGGGCTTAAGTGGTTAAGGGGTGTGTGGCAGGGGGTGTGTCCTATGCTTTCATACATTTGCTATTAGGTGTCCCTTGTTCCCGCCTCAAAAAGTTGGAAAGTATGCATGGAGTATCAGATGTATATTCATAAGGATGACCATTGACTACTGAATGCGCTTTTGCTGTCCTACTGCTTAGACCAGGGTTTCTCAAGCTTTTTTTCATCAAGGCCTCCTTTAAAATTATGGACAGTCTCTAGGTACCCCATCCGAAAATGTAAATTAGTTTTACATAATGCAGCAACATCCACACATGTAAGAAACCCACTGTTAGAGGTGCAAACTGGTACTGACTAATATTCCAATGTTTCTCTTCTTCCTCAGTTTTTCTCCATCACTCAGCTAATGTGACCCCGAAGGTAATGGAGAGAGGCAGGGGATAGTCAAACAAAGATATTCTTACAGACAACTAACATCCTCCTTATCAACTGATGACACCCCCCCAAATGACTCCCTTTCAGAAAGTTGAAACTCTAAGCTATTTGCTGAGAGGAATTTTGAGTATTTTGCTGTCACAGAGTCTTCAAAAATTGAAAAAAGAAAAAAAAATGCATTTTCATTTTCTTTCTTCATTTTCCAAATCAAATTAGAGCTACAAAATACTCACCAAGCCTCTTTGCAAATAGATGGAGTGCATACTTTCCGAAAAGGGGTCATTTTTGGGGGGGGGGGGGTTGTGCTATCTTGGCATTTCATGGCCTCCAAAACTGTGATTGGTAGTGAGGAGTGAAATCAACAATTTACGCCCTTAGAAAGCCTGAAGGCGGTGATTGGATTTCGGGGTCCTGTACGCGGCTAGACTGTCAAAAAGTCTCACATATGGGGTATCCCCATACTCAGGAGAAGCAGCAGAATATATTTTGGGGTGCCATTTCACATATACCCATGGAATGTGTGAGCATTATATCATTTAGTGACAACTCTGTGTATAAACAAAAAAAAAGAATGTTGGCGTTTTCCCGATACTTGTGGAAAAATATAAAATATTCAATGGACTCACCATGCCTCTCAGCAAATAGCTTGGAGTGTCTACTTTCCAAAGTGGGGTCATTTGGGGGGGGGGGGTTGTGCTTTCTTTACATTTCATGGCCTCCAAAACTGTGTTAGGTAGTGAAGAAGTAAAATATGCAATTTATGCCCTTAGAAAACCTGTAGGCAGTGGTTGGTTTTCGGGGTCCCGTACACAGTTAGGCTCCCAAAAAGTCTCACACATGTGGTATACCTGTACTCAGGAGAAGCATCAGAATGTATTTTGGGGTGTCATTCTACATTTACCCATGGCATGTGCGAGCAATATATCATTTATGACAACTTTGTGTAATAAAATATATTGTAAATTTCTCCAAAGTTCTGGCAAAATATAAGATATTCCATGGACTCACCATAACTCTCAGCAAATAGCTTGGGGTGTCTACTTTCTAAAAAGAGGTCATTTGGGTGGGGGGGTTTGAACTGTCCTGGAATTTAATGCCCAATATTAGAAGCTTATGCCACACGGCACCCACTCTTCTAACCACTTGAAAACCAAGCCTTTTCTGATGCTTTTTGTTTACATGAAAAAATTATTTTTTTTACTAGAAAATTACTTTGAACCCCCACATATTATATATTTTTTAAAGCAGAGGCCATACAGAACAAAATGGTGGGTGTTGCAATTTTTTTTGTCACACAGTAATTGCGCATAGATTTTCCAAGAGCAATTTTTTGGGAAAAAAAAACACTTTTTTTAAAATGTAATGCCCAAATACACTATATATTGCCCAAATATTTGGTAAAATATAAAAGATGATCTTATGCCGAGTACATACTGTAGATACCAAACATGACATGCTTTAAAATTGTGCATGCCCGTGCAGCGGCAACAAACTGACTGTGACTGGTACTCTTTTTTCACGATATTTGGCGTCTATTGGACTCTAGATCTCTCCTTTCCCCTAAAGCATCTGACCACAGCAAGATTGGTGTGATAAGATGCTTTCCCAATGGCTCTGTTTATATCTGGCGAAACCAAAGTCATGAAATGCTCATAGCTTCTGGTATTTTAGGCAATAGGGATGATTGGAGCCATTCTGGTCTCCAATCAGCTCCATGGTCAGTTGACGGAACCACCAGCTGCAGTCTCGGGTTACCTGTGGGACAGGAGATCCAGAGAAAACCATGGAAGGTGGCGGGGGGGGGGGGGACCCCTCCCACTGCTTGTAAAAGCAGTCTAGCGACTTATTATCTGCTAGGATTGCTTTTTACATGAAAGCTCACCACTGGCTGTAAAAAACTATACCAGAAGGTGTGTGGTATGCCCACCATTAGACCTCCCAGCATCCACCCACTTCTAATGATGGGCATACATGCAAGAACATAGCAGATTCCTCCATTCGCATCAATTGACTGCAGGGCTGCCATCATGGCCGCCAGGGCAGACTGAGACCCAAAAGGGATTTTCAAAAAATGGGAACCCCCCCCGCGCTTTGCTGGAGCACCACAAGAATCAGAGCACCTGCAGTGCTGTAAAGCAGAGGAAGGATCGTATACCCCAGATCTGGAGAGTGCCAAACCACCTGCCACGCTGCGATGGAAAAGGAAGAGGAAGTGCCGGCACTGACACTAGAGGCCCCCGCAGCACATCCCCACATTAAGACTACAAGAAAATGGCTGCCGTTATTCTCAAAACATAGCGGTTGGACTACACAAACATGGATGCCGAAGTCGGGAATGCAGCATCCATGGCAAAATGGCGGCGCTACGTGGCGCTGTTCGGGACCCCACTGGACCCCAGGGAAGAGGCATCCACCAGGAAGGAACCCCCCAAAGACCCCCGCAGCAACAAGGTATGGGCACCCTCAAAAAGGGGGGCCAAGAGCGGCACCCACCCACCACTCTCTGGCCGAACACCAGACAAGCCCCCCTACCCAAATACACCCATGCCCCTAAAAGGTGCTAATGTGGGGGAGACAGGGGGCAGGTAAGGCAACCTACGCAGGGGGAACCCCGCTGTGGAGATGGGGGAAAAGCATGAGGGAAAGGGAGGACACAGGAAGGGGCCTACCATCCCCAGGGAGGGTCCGCGACCACCCCAAAAAAATCCAAAATAAATAAGGGGGGACACTACTCTCCACACCATGGCACAAGGCGGGCGCTACTCCCATCAGTCCACCGCACCGTCTTGGAATGGGGATACTGTGACTGTCATGACCTGGGCTATGCGACCTTGTGAGGTGTTTCAATCGCTGGCCAGCCCCCAACCAGTGGGACTATGTCACAGCCAACCGAGCACGGGGCTAATAGGTCAGACTGTGAAGATAATAAGGTTCTGAGATATCCAGTGTGTCGCCCAGTCTGGCTGTTGATTGTAGTTCCCACAGGAACAAAAATAATAAAGAAAAATTCCATTGAAAAAAAACAAAAAGCCAGGACTAGAGATCCCAGCAGAGAGCCAGGTCCTTACTCCTGACTAGGCAGAAAAAATGGAATTCTTATAGCAGGAAGTGATGGTATACCGTCTGGGACTGCCTCAGGGGCATAACCAAAAAGGTTTTCGCCTAGTCCTACTCCTAGATAGAGATGTGTTCGCCGGCGGACAGTTCCCGACGAACTTCGCATGTTCGCTTTCGCCTCGGCGGGCGAACATATGCGATGTTCGGTCCGCCTCCTATACATCATCATTGAGGCAAACTTTGACCCTGAACCTCACAGTCAGCAGACACATTCCAGGCCAATCAGCATACCTCCCTCCCTCCCAGACCCTCGCACCTCCTATAAATAAGCAAGGGCAGCATCCATCTTAGATCATTTCTGAAGCAGTGTGTTAGTGAGAGCAGGGAGAGTGCTGCTGCTGTTAATAGCTAGGGACAGTTGTTAGTCAGTGTTCCCGGCCTTGTTAGTCAGTGTTCTTGGTACACTCCTGCTGTAAGGACAGCACCCCAAAAAGCCCTTCCTAGGGCTGGTATTTGAGGTTTCTTTTTTTTGGATATATATATATATTTATTGTCCCCAAAAAGCCCTGTTTAGGGCTGGAATTTGTGTAATTTTTTTTTGTTCTGTGATATATTTATATATATATATATATATATATATATATATATATATATATGTATATATATATATTGTCCCCAAAAGCCCTTTTTAGGGCTGGTATTTGAGTGTTTTTTTTATATATATATATATATATATATATATTGTGCACTGCAGTTGCCTGCCCGCTGTGTGTGAGAGGCCACACACCCACCACAGACTGTACTGTGTGCACACCACACTCATTTCGGTTTTCCCACCATCCCTGCTCTACTGAAAAATTATCTTTTTTTTCTGGTTCTGGACATGCTACAGAGCTGAAACTTCACAGGTACACTTTTTAGACCCCCCAGACACTAAATCACACACAAAAAAAAAGTTCTTAAAAATTGTCATTTTCGATAGAGAGCCAATTATTGAAAAAAAAAAAAAAATTCTTTGGATTTATTGTCTGGGGGGTCTAAAAAGTGTACCTGTGTTTCAGCTCTGTAACATGTCCAGAACCAGAAAAAAAATAGAATTAGGGTTAGGGTTAGGGTTAGGGTCAGGGCTAGGGTTAGGGTTATTTTTAGTGCTTAGGATTAGAGGGTTAGGGTTAGAGGGGTAGGAGTAGGGTTACTAACTCTAACCCTAAGTATCTCACCGTAACCCTAACCCTATCCCCTAACACTAAACCTAACCCTAACCCTCTAACCATAACCCTAACCCTCTAACCTTAACCCTAACCCTCTAAGCCTAGCCATAAAAATAACCCTAACCCTAAACCTAACCCTAATCCTAACCCTAACCCTAACCCTAGCCCTAACCCTAATTCGTATTTTTTTCTGGTTCCGGACATGCTACAGAGCTGAAACTTCACAGGTACACTTTTTAGACCCCCCCGGACGCTAAATCCAAAGACATTTTTTATTTTTATTTTTTTTAATTTTTCCAATAATTGGCTCTCTATCAAAAAGGACAATTTTTAACCACTTAAGCCCCGGAGGATTTGGCTGCTAAAAGACCAGGGGGTATTTTGCGATTCGGCACTGCGTGATTTTAACGGACAATTGCGCGGTCGTGCGACGCTGTACCTAAACGAATTTGACGTCCTTTTTTCCCCACAAACAGAGCTTTCTTTTGGTGGTATTTGATCACCTGTGCGATTTTTTGATCACGCGCTATAAACAAAAAAGAGCGACAATTTTGCAAAAATAACAATATTTTTCACATTTTTTTACATGAAATTCCCAAAAAAAAAAAAGTAAAAATCAAAATTTTTTAACATTTTCGGCCAATTTGTTTTATGCTACATATGTTTGGTAAAAAAAAATCGCAAAAAGCGTATTTTGATTGGTTTGCGCAAAAGTTATTGTGTTTACTAACAAAGGGAAAGATTTTTGTCATTTTTGTTGTTTTTTTTTTTTAACGCGTAATGGCGGCGATCTGCGATTTTTTTTGCGGTACTGCGACATTGGGGCGGACAGATCGGACCCTTGACTGACATTTTTGACACTTTTGGGGTTACCAGTGACATTTCTACAGTAATCAGTGCTATATATATGCACTGTTACTGTAAAAATACACTGGCAGTGAAGGGGTTAAATTTATTTGAGAGGGAGGGGCTGTGTGTGTCCCTAGGGGCGGGATTCTAACTGTGATTGGCTGTCTGTTGAGCTGTAGTTACACTGATCAACGGTCCTACATAGTAGAACCGTATGATCAGTGTTTCTACACAGGGAGAACTGACAGGCAGCTTGTTTACACAAGCTGCCTGCCTTTCTCCCTCTCCCCCGCCGATCGCCGAGTGACCGGCGGACATCGGGTCCACCGGTCACACGCGCGGGGGGGTCCGTGACCACGCGGGAGCGGGAGCGCGCCGCAGGCGGCGCACGCTCGCTCCCGAGAGCCTCACAGGCTAGTGACGTAAATTAACGTCACTTTGCCTGTGAGGGGCTGACTGCCGCAGTAAATCTACTGACGGCAGTCGGCAAGTGGTTAAGAACTTTTTTTTGTGCGATTTAGTGTCTGGGGGGTCTAAAAAGTGTACCTGTGAAGTTTCAGCTCTGTAGCATGTCCAGAACCAGAAAAAAAAATTGAATTAGGGTTAGGGCTAGCATTAGGGTTAGGGTTAGGGCTAGGGTTAGGGTCAGGGCTAAGGTTAGGGTTATTTTTAGTGCTTAGGGTTAGAGGGTTAGGGTTAGAGGGGTAGGGGTAGGGCTACCAACTCTAACCCTAAGTATCTCACCGTAACCCTAACCCTATCCCCTAACACTAAACCTAACCCTAACCCTCTAACCATAACCCTAACCCTCTAACCTTAACCCTAACCCTCTAAGCCTAGCCATAAAAATAACCCTAACCCTAACCCTAACCCTAGCCCTAACCCTAGCCCTAACCCTAACCCTAGCCCTAACCCTAACCCTAACCCTAATTCGTAATTTTTTTCTGATTCCGGACATGCTACAGAGCTGAAACGTCACAGGTACACTTTTTAGACCCCCCAGACGCTAAATCCAAAGAAATGTTTTATTTTTTTTTATTTTTATTTTTTTTTCTATTTTTCCAATAATTGGCTCTCTATCAAAAAATGACAATTTTTAAGAACTTTTTTTGTGTGATTCAGTGTCTGAGGGTCTAAAAAGTGTACCTGTGAAGTTTCAGCTCTGTAGCATGTCCAGAACCAGAAAAAAAATTAGAATTAGGGTTAGGGCTAGGGCTAGGGTTAGGGCTAGGGTTAGGGTTAGGGCTAGGGTTAGGGTTAGGGTTAGGGCTAGGGTTAGGGTTATTTTTAGTGCTTAGGGTGCTTAGGGTTAGACTGTTAGTGTTAGAGGCGTAGGGGTAGGGTTACTAACTCTAACTCTAAGTTAGATACTTAGAACTCTAAGTATCTCACCGTAACCCTAACCCTAGCCCTAACACTAAACCTAACCCTAACCCTTGAAGCCCAGTTCCTGTCCCATTTTGATCGGTTCTGGTCTGTTTGCGGTGCGTTAAACGGGGAGTTTGGTCTGTCACTGTGAAGCGGGCGTAACCCTTACACTACCTGATCGATACAACATCATACCTGATCGTATACACACACTGGATGTTTTAAAGCAAGTTATACCAAACAATTTAGGAATGTTAGGTGATTTATTCCCTTTATGGATTAAAACCCGACTCTGCGTCAACTATGTAATTTTCCATGGGAGTTTTGCCATGGATCCCCCTCCGGCATGCCACAGTCCAGGTGTTAGTCCCCTTGAAACAACGTTTCCATCACTATTGTGGCCAGAAAGAGTCCCTGTGGGTTTTAAAATTCGCCTATGGCGGTTCGCCCGTATGCCGGTTCGCGAACATTTGCCGGTGTTCGCGTTCGCCGTTCGCGAACATTCAACTTTATGTTCGCGACATCACTACTCCTAGAGAGAGCAGCATTAGCCCAATGTCTAGAAGACATGGAGCTGTGACCGTCAGTTATCGAAAGAGACATTTTTTTTTAACTTTCTGCTATATAACATTCCCAATTAAAAAAAATGTAAAAATCTAATTTTTTCATCATTTTAGGCCAATTTGTATTCTGCTACATATTTATGGTGAAAGTGTTTATTGATTGGTTTGTGCAAAAGTTATCGCATCTACAAACTAGGGAAAGATTTATGTCACTTTTATTTATGTATTTTACTAGTAATGGCAGCGATCTGCGATTTTTAGCGGGGCTGCGACATTGCGGCGGACAGATCGGACCCCTAACTGACATTTTTGACACTTTGGGGGGACCAGTGACATTACTACAGTAATCGGTGCTAAAAATATGCACTGTTACTGTACTAATGACACTGACAGTGAAGGGATTAACACCAGGGGTGATCAAAGGGTTAAATGTGTCCCTAGGGGTGCTTTCTAACTGTGTGGGGGGTGGGCTTGCTGCAGAAACACAGAGACCTGTGTTCCTAAATAGGAGGATCGCAGGATTCCTGTGTTCATTACTGACAGAACAGCAGTGTGCCGTGTTTACATAGGCAGACCACCGTTCTGTCTCCACGGGGAGCAATCACGCGCGCCCCCACTAGCTGTCGCACGAAGCGATGTACAGCGGGAGAGAGCCGACCTGCAGTATAGGTACGGCGGCTGGCCGGCAAGTGGTTAATAAATTAACCCCTCATTGTGTACTCACATTTCCAGTTATAAGAAAGGAGAACTGTGTGGTAGAAATGCCAACCACAATTTGTGATGTCCAGGAAATTAGTTTTCTTCTTCTTTTTCTTTTTCTTTTTCTTCTTCTTCTACAGTCTAAGACAAAATAAACACAACTGCTCCCTTCTACAGAATCTGCCTTCCAACATGAAAGCCACCCAGGTCCTCCTGTTTTTATTCTTCATCCATGGTGAGTATTAGTGACCTGCGGTTACATACAGCATACATATGCTTGGGTTGTTCTTGGGTTGAAAGGGATTCATGCTAAATTATTTTACTGTTCTATCTGAAAAATCAAAAAGTTGATGAAGAGGAAGGCAAATGGAAAAAGTTGGCAAATCTTCTGAACCTTTTTTCTTTCACAATTTGTTAAATGTAGGTTCTATTTAAACTGCTTGTAACTTTTAACATTTAGTCCACCTTCAAAATTACTAGTTTATTTTTTTAACACTAAAATCAAGTTTATGTTTTTAGTGACAGGTCAAAAGTGTGTTTTCTTCTTACATAACGAGTGTAATAAGAAATGTAAGGATGAAATCAGGGCGGCTAAAATAGAACACGAGAGACATATAGCAGGGGAGAGTAAAAAGAACCCCAAGAAATTCTTTAAGTATATAAACAGTAAGAAAGCGAGGCCAGAACACATTGGCCCCATAAAAGATGACAAAGGAAATATGGCCACTGAGGACAGAGAAAAGGCAGAAGTGTTAAATAATTTCTTCTCTTCAGTTTTCACAAAAGAATCGGGGGGCTACACGAACCTTGCTTGTAAGGCCGAACTAAACAACACACCTCAGGAAGTGCCGCCATGGCTAACAGAAGATAGACTTAGAACTAAACTAAAGAAACTTAACATAAATAAATCCCCGGGACCGGATGGCTTGCACCCGAGGGTTCTTAAAGAGCTCAGCCAGGTGATTGCCAGACCATTATTCTTGATCTTTAAGGATAGTTTACAGACGGGTATGGTGCCAGCTGATTGGAAAAAAGCCAATGTGGTACCAATATTTAAAAAAGGGCCGAGATATATCCCGGGTAACTATAGGCCGGTCAGCCTAACATCAGTAGTCTGCAAAATTTTGGAGGGGATGTTAAGGGACCACATACAAGACTTTAGTAATGAAAACGGTATTATTAGTAGTAATCAGCATGGATTCATGAAAAATCGTTCTTGCCAAACCAATCTATTAACCTTCTACGATGAAGTGAGCTGCCACCTAGATAAAGGAAAGCCTGTGGATGTGGTGTATCTGGACTTTGCAAAGGCCTTTGACACCGTTCCCCACAAACGCTTACTGTACAAACTAAGGAAGGTAGGTATGGACCATAAGGTGAGTACCTGGATAGAGAACTGGCTCCAGGGAAGAGTCCAGAGGGTGATGATTAATGGGAAGTACTCGGATTGGGCGGGTGTGAAAAGTGGGGTCCCCCAGGGTTCTGTACTGGGACCAATCCTGTTTAATTTATTCATAAATGATCTAGAGGAGGGGATATCGAGTACAATCTCAGTATTTGCGGATGATACTAAACTAGGCTTGCCAATATCTTCTATGCAGGATGTGGAAACCTTGCAAGCGGACCTGAAAAAAATAACGGGGTGGGCAACTACATGGCAGATGAGGTTTAATGTTGAAAAATGTAAAGTAATGCACCTCTGGGCCAGAAACCAGAAAGCAAGCTACTCACTAGGGGGGGGGAACCTCTGGGTGAGTCTAGGATGGAAAAGGACTTGGGGGTACTGGTAGACAACAGGCTTGGCAGTGGCATGCAATGCCAAGCAGCTGCAAGCAAAGCCAACAGAATACCGAGATGTATAAAAAAGGGGATTCACTCCAGAAATAAAGAGATTATTATCCCGCTCTACAAGACTCTGGTCCGGCCACATCTGGAGTATGCTGTCCAGTTCTGGGCACCGGTCCCCAGGAAGGATGTGCTGGAACTGGAGAAAGTCCAGAGAAGGGCAACAAAAATAATTTGGGGAATGGAGGACATCAGCTATGAGGAAAGGTTTCAAGCACTGAACCTATTCTCTCTGGAGAAGAGACGATTGAGGGGGGATATGATATCAATGTACAAATACTGTACTGGCGACCCTAGCATAAGGAACAAACTATTCAGAGAAAGGAGATACAAGAAGACACGTGGCCACTCACTAAAACTAGAGGAAAGGCGGTTTAACCTTAAAGTGCGTAAGGGGTTCTTCACTGTAAGAGTGGTAAGGATGTGGAATTCTCTTCCACAAGCAGTCGTATCAGCAGGGAGCATTGATAGTTTCAAACTATTAGATGGGCACTTTAGAGACCACAACATACAGGGGTATACAATGTAGGGTTAAAAGCAAACACACATCATAGGTTGAACTGGATGGACTGATGTCTTTTTTCAACCTCACTAACTATGTAACTATGTAACTTATTGAATTGCTATGAGTAGCACAAATACTTTTTAAAGCGGAATTCCGGCCACAAAAAAAAAATTTCAATGAACATACCCCCGGGACAGTCAGGGCTAGTGCATTCCACAATGGATAGCCTCTGATCTGTCCCGGTTCACACTTACCTTTTAAAAGAAATACTTACTTTTAAAATTTCTTCTCCAGCGCTGCCATCTCAGGTGTGGGCAGCTTGAAGCCAGCGCGATCCTCTTCCGCGTCCTCTTCCATCCTCTTCGGTCCCACGATGCACTGCGCCGGCCCCGCCGTCACTTCCGGGTCTGCAGCTTCATCCCTGCACAGCTTCTGGGCATGCCCAGAAGCTGTTTAGCAAGGTATGACGCGCCTGCACCGGAACTGACGTCGGGGCCGGTGCAGGCTCATTGATTCCTGGGAGCGATGACGTTCAGCTCCCAGAAATCATTGCAAAGCGGAAGTGACGGCGCGGGCCGTGCGGCCTAGGGAGGAAGTGGAAGAGAGGTGAGTATTTTCTTTCTGCAATTACAAGGTAAGTAAAAAAAAAAAAAAACACTAACTACCCATTTCTTTTTCAGGTGAGCTAGAGCAAGCAGATGGTCCAAAATCGACTATGTTGATTTTGTGGCCGGAACTCCGCTTTAAGGAAGTAGAGGTTTGTTTTAAGCAAATTGTTAGGTTTTTCGGTAATATCCCTTTTTTGTTAATATTTGTCATGATAATGTTTCCTTTCCACGTGAGATATACAATGCTTGTCCATTCCTTCTATTCTGATTTGGCAGTAATGTTTACATTTATTAATTGTGTATATATATATATATATAGAAATAGATCTATATCTATCTATATCTATCTATATTTATATATATATATATATATATATATATATATATCAGTTGTGTTCAAAATTATTCAACCCCCAATGCTGTAAAGGGTTTTAGGGAATTTAGTGTACATTTGTAATTGTATTCAGAATGAAATCCTACAAGGACTTCTTAAAGAACCATATGCAACTAAAATGACATCAATTGGTTTTGTAATACAGTAGTAAATGTTTATTTTGTGAATTCTTCATTGACACAATTATTCAACCCCTTAAAGACTACCACTCTGAAGAACAGAGGTTCATTGAAGTGTTTTCAATCAGGTATTGAAAACACCTGTGGATGTCAGGGAGCAGCAATAAAGCCTAATAAGCACCAATTAGGCAGCTTTAAAATGACTGTGATACTCAGCTCCTTCTAGACATTTACTGGTGTGGTTACAAACATGGTGAAGTCAAGAGAATGGTCCAGGAAGACAAGAGAAGAGGTGATTACTCTTCACAGGAAGGGCAATGGCTATAAGAAGATTGCAAAGATGTTAAACATACCAAGAGACACCATAGGAAGCATCATTCGCAAATTCAAGGCAAAGGGCACTGTTGAAACGCTACCTGGTCGTGGCAGAAAGAAGATGCTGACTTAGACTGCTGTGCGCTACCTGAAGCGTAGAGTGGAGAAAAGTCCCGGTGTGACTGCTGAGGAACTGAGAAAAGATTTGTCAGATGTGGGTACTGAATTTTCTGCTCAGAAAATATGGCGCACACTGCGTAATGAAGGCCTCCATGCCAGAACTCCCTGGCGCACCCCCTTGCTGTCTCCAAAGAATAAGAAAAGTCGACTGCAGTATGCCAAAAGTCATGTGGACAAACCACAGAAGTTTTGGGATAGTGTTCTGTGGACTGATGAAACAAAATTAGAACTGTTTGGGCCCATGGATCAACGCTATGTTTGGAGGAGGCCTATGAAGAAAAGAACACATCGCCTACTGTGAAGCATGGCGGGGGGTCAATCATGCTTTGGGGCTGTTTTGCTTCTGCAGGTACAGGGAAGCTTCAGTGTGTGCAAGGTACCATGAATTCTCTTCAGTACCAGGAGATATTGGATGACAATGTGATGCAGTCCGTCACAAACCTGAGGCTTGGGAGACGTTGGACCTTTCAACAGGACAATGATCCCAAGCATACCTCCAAGTCCACTAGAGCATGGTTTCAGATTAAAGGCTGGAACATTTTGGAGTGGCCATCACAGTCACCAGACTTAAATCCGATTGAGAACCTTTGGTGGGACTTAAAGAAAGCAGTTGCAGTGCACAAGCCTAAGAATGTGACTGAACTGGAGGCTTTTGCCCATGACGAATGGGCGAAGATACCCGTAGATTGCTGCAAGACACTTGTGTCAAGCTATGCTTCACGTTTAAAAGCTGTTATAACTGTATATATAGCAGGGACAGGGGAGATGGTTAAAATTGATGGGAAGATGGATGGAGTCAAATACAGGATCATTCTGGAAGAAAACCTGATGGAATCTGCAAAAAAAACTGAGACTGGGGCGGAGATTTGTCTTCCAACAAGGCAATGATCCAAAACATAAAGCAAAATCTACAATGGAATGGTTCACAAATAAACATATCCAGGTGTTAGAATGGCCAAGTCAAAGTCCAGACCTGAATCCAATAGAGAATCTGTGGAAAGAACTGAAAACTGCTGTTCAAAAACGCTCTCCATCCAACCTCACTGAGCTCGAGCTGTTTTGCAAATAGAAATGGGCAAAAATTTCAGTCTCTCGATGTGCAAAACTGATAGAGACATACCCCAAGCGACTTACAGCTGTAATCGCAGCAAAGGGTGGCGCTACAAAGTATTAACTTAAGGGGTCTGAATAATTTTGCACGCCCAATTTTTCAGTTTTTTATTTGTTAAAAAAGTTTGAAATATCCAATAAATTTCGTTCCACTTCATGATTGTGTCCCACTTGTTGTTGATTCTTCTCAAAAAAATTACAGTTTTATATCTTTATGTTTGAAGCCTGAAATGTAGCAAAAGGTCGAAAAGTTCAAGGGGGCCGAATACTTTCTCAAGGTACTATATATATATATATATATATATATATATATATATATTTGTATATGTACACACACTATACACTCTGTATATATATATATATATATATATATATATATATATATATATATATATATATATATATATATACATATATTTATATTGTTTATTTTCAAAATTGTCGCTCATTTTTGGTTTATTGCGCAAACAATAAAAACAGCAGGGGTGATCAAATACCACCAAAAGAAAGCTCTACTTGTGGGAAAAAAGGTCTTTTGTTTGGGAACAGTGTCACAATTGTCAGTAAATAATGCAGTGCCTTATCGCAAAACATGGCCTGGTAATTAACCACTTAAGCCCCGGAGGATTTGGCTGCTCAAAGACCAGAGCCCTTTTTTCAACTTGGCTCTGCGTGAATTTAACTGATAATTGCGCGGTCATGCAATGCTGTACCCAAACAAAATTTATGTCCTTTTTTTCCCACAAACAGAGCTTTCTTTTGGTGGTATTTGATCACCTCTGCGCTTTTTATTTTTTGCGATTATAATAAAAAAATAGCGAAGATTTTGAGAAAAAATGACATTTTCAACTTTGTCTTTTAAAAAATATCCAATATACTCAATTTATGTCATATATTTTGGCCAAAATGTATTTAGCTACATGTCTTTGACAAAAAATGTAAATACTGGAATTTACTCAGCTTTAATTTTTGACTGCCTATCTCATTTCATGAAGTGCTAAAATGGCAGGGCAGTAACCCCGCCCCCCCCCCAAATTACCACTTTTTGGAAAGTAGATATCCTAAGGAATGTCCTGAGAGGCATGTTGAGCTCATTGAATATGTCATTTTTTTGTCACAGGTGTTTGAAAAATGACTAAAAAAAATTTTTTTTTTTTTACACAAAGTTGTCATTGAAATTATATATTGCTCACACATACCATGGGTATATGTGTAATTACACCCCGAAATATATTCTGCTGCTTCTCCTGAGTACAGGGATACCACATATGTGAGGCTTTTTGGGAGCCTAGCTGTGTACGGGACCCCGAAAACCAATCCCCACCATCAAAATTTCAAAGGGCGTACATTTTTCATTGCATTTTCTCACTACCTATAACGGTTTAGGAAGCGCTGAAATGTCAAGATACCACAAACCCCCCTAAATGACCCCATTTTGGAAAGTAGACACCCCAAGCTGTTTGCTGAGAGGCATGGTGAGTCCATGGAATATTTTATATTTTGCCACAAGTTTTGGGAAAATTAAATTTTTTTTTAACACAAAGTTGTCACTAAAATATACATTTCTCACACATGACATGGGTATATGTGGAATGACACCCCAAAATACATTCTGCTGCTTCTCCTGAGTATGGGGATACCCCATGTGTAAGACTTTTTGGGAGCCTAGCTGTGTACGGGACCCCAAAAATCAATCACCATCTTCAGGTTTTCTAATGGCGTACATTTTTGATTTTACTCCTCGCTACCCATCACGGTTTTGGAGGCCCTGAAATTTCAAGATAGCACAAAACCCCCCAAATGACCCCATTTTGCAAATTAGACACCCCAAGCTATTTGCTGAGAGACATGGTGAGTCCATGGAATATTTTATATTTTGCCACAAGTTTCTGGAAAATTACATTTTTTTTTCTTTTTAACACAAAGTTGTCACTAAAAGATAATTTGCTCACAAATGCCATGGGTATATGTAGAATGACACCCCAAAATACATTCTGCTGCTTCTCCTGAGTCCAGGGATACCACATGTGTGAGACTTTTTGGAAGCCTAGCTCTGTACAGGACCCCGAAAACCAATCACCACTTTCAGGTTTTCTAATGGCGTAAATTGTGCATTTCACCTCCGCACTACCTGTCACAGTTTCGGAGGCCATAAAATTTCAAGATAGCACAAAACCCCCAAAATGACCCCATTTTGCAAAGTAGACACCACAAGCTATTTGCTGAGAGGCATGGAGAGTCCATGGAATATTTTATATTTTGCCACAAGTTCCGGGAAATATATTATTATTATTTTTTGTTTGTTTTTTTACACAAAGTTGTCACTAAATGATATATTACTCACACATGCCATGAGTATACAGTGGGGATCGAGAGTTTGGGCACCCCAGGTAAACATTTGTATTAATGTGCATAAAGAAGCCAAGGAAAGATGGAAAAATCTCCAAAAGGCATCAAATTACAGATTAGACATTCTTATAATATGTCAACAAAAGTTAGAATTTATTTCCATCATTGACACTTTCAAAATTACAGAAAACAAAAAAATGGTGTCTTTAAAAGTTTGGGCACCCTGCAGAATTTATAGCATGCACTGCCCCCTTTGCAAGGCTGAGACCTGCCAGTGTCATGGATTGTTCTCAATCATCGTCTGGGAAGACCAGATGATGTCATTCTCAAAGGTTTTAAATGCCCAGACTCATCTGACCTTGCCCCAACAATCAGCACCATGGGATCTTCTAATCAGTTGTCTAGAAAACTGAAACTGAAAATAGTTGACTCTCACAGAGCTGTAGAAGGCTATAAGAAGATAGAAAAGCGTTTTCAGATGTCAATATCCTCTGTTCGGAATGTAAGTAAGAAATGGCAGTCATCAGGAACAGTGAAAGTTAAAGCAAGATCTGGAAGACCAAGAAAAATATCAGACAGAACAGCTCGCAGGATTGTGAGAAAAACAATTCAAAACCCACGTTTGACTGCACGATCCCTCCAGAAAGATCTGGCAGACACTGGAGTTGTGGTACACTATTCCACTATAAAGAGATACTTGTACAAATATGGTCTTCATGGAAGAGTCATCAGAAGAAAACCTCTTCTACGTCCTCACCACAAAAATCAGCGTTTGAACTTTGCAAATGAACATATAGACAAGCCTGATGCATTTTGGAAACAAGTTCTGTGGACCGATGAGGTTAACATTGAACTTTTTGGCCGGAATGAGTAAAGGTACGTTTGGAGAAGAAGGGGCACAGAATTTAATGAAAAGAACCTCTGTCCAACTGTTAAGCATGGGGGTGGATCAATCATGCTTTGGGGTTGTATTGCAGCCAGGGGCACAGGGAACATCTCACGAGTAGAAGGAAAAATGGATTCAATAAAATTTCAGCAAATTTTGGATGGTAACTTGATGCCATCTGTGAAAAAGCTGAAGTTAAAGAGAGGATGGCTTCTACAAATGGATAATGATCCTAAACACACCTCAAAATCCATGGGGGATTACATCAAGAGGCATAAACTGAAGGTTTTGCCACGGCCTTCACAATCTCCTGACCTCAACATAATTGAAAATCTATGGATAGACCTTAAAAGAGCAGTGCGTGACAGACAGCCCAGAAATCTCAAAGAACTGGAATACTTTTGTAAGGAAGAATGGGCAAAGATACCTCAAACAAGAATTTAAAGAATCTTGGCTGGCTACAAAACGCGTTTACAAGCTGTGATACTTGCCAAAGGGGGCAGTACAAGATATTACCTCTGCAGGGTGCCCAAACTTTTGCAGACGCCATTTTTTTGTTTTCTGTTATTTTGGAAGTGTAAATGATGGAAATAAAATCTAACTTTTGTTGACATATTATAAGAATGTCTAATCTGTAATTTGATGCCTTTTGGAGATTTTTCCATCTTTCCTTGGCTTCTTTATGCACATTAATACAAATTTTTACCTGGGGTGCCCAAACTTTCGATCCCCACTGTATGTGAAATGACACCCCAAAATACATTCTTCTGCTTCTCCTGAGTACAGAGATACACCATGTGTGAGACTTTTTTGCAGTCTAGCCGAGTACAGGACCCCGAAAACCAAACACCACTTTCAGGCTTTCCAAGGGCGTAAATTGTTGATTTCACTCCTGACTACCTACCATAGTTTCGGAGGCCATGAAATGCCCAGACGGCACAACCCCCCCCCCCCCCAAATGACCCCTTTTCAGAAAGCAAACACCCTAAGCTATTTGCAGAGGGGCATGTTGAGTGTTTTTCAGATCTCACTTTTTGTCACAAAGTTTTGGAAATTGAAAAAAAAGAGGAAAAAAAATGCATTTTCCTGATTTTTCTTAATTTTTCAAAAAAAAATGAGAGCTGCAAAATACTCACCATGCCTCTCAGCAAATTGCTTGGATTGTCTACTTTGCAAAATGGGGTCATTTGGGGGGTTTTGTGCCATATTGGCATTTCATGGCCTTCAAAAGTGTGATAGGTAGTAAGGAGTGAAATCAAAAATATACGCCCTTAGAAAGCCTGAAGGTGGGAATTGGATTTCGGGGTCCTGTACGCGGCTGGACTGCCAAAAAGTCACACACATGGGGTATCCCTGTACTCAGGAGAAGCAGAAAAATTTATTTTGGGATGTCATTCCACATATACCCATGGCATGTGTGAGCAATATATCATTTAGTGACAACTTTGTGTAAAAAAACAACAACAACAAAATAATAATTTTCCCAAAACTTGTGGCAAAATATAAACTATTTCATGGACTCATCGTGCCTCTCAGCAAATAGCTTGGAGTGTCTACTTTGCAAAATGGGGTCAATTGGAGGGGAATTGTGCTATCTTGAAATTTCAGGGCCTCTGAAACTGTGACATGTAGTGCGGAGGTAAAATACACAATTTACGCCATTAGAAAACCTGAAGGTGGGGATAGGTTTTCGGGGTCCCGTACACAGCTAGGCTCCCAAAAAGTCTCACACATGTGGTATCCCTGTACTTAGGAGAAGCAGCAGAATGTATTTCGGGGTGTCATTTCACATATACCCATGGCATGTGTGAGCAATATATCATTAAGTGACAACTTTGTGTAAAAAAACAAATAAAAAAAAAACAAATTGTCACCTTCCCGAAACTTAGGGCAAAATATAAAATACTCCATGGACTTACCATTCCTCCTAGCAAATAGCTTAGAGTGTCTTCTTTGCCAAATGGGGTCATTTGGGGGAGGGGGGGGTTGTGCTATCTTGAAATTTCAGGGCCTCTTAAACTGTGACAGGTAGTGCAGAGGTAAACTAAGCAATTTATGCCATTAGAAAACCTGAAGGTGGGGATTGGTTTTCGGGGTCCTGTACACAGCTAGGCTCCCATAAAGTCTCACACATGTAGTATCCCTGTACTCAGGAGAAGCAGCAGAATGTATTTTGGGGTGTCATTTCAAATATACCCATGGCATGCGTGAGCAATATATCATTTAGTGACAACTTTGTGTAAAAAAACAAATAAAAATCATCCACTCTTCTAACCACTTGAAAACCAAGCCTTTTCTGTGACTTTTTGTTTACATAAAAAAATATTTTTTTTTACTAGAAAATTACTTTGAACCCCCAAATATTATATATTTCTTTAAAGCAGAGGCCCTACAGAACAAAATGGTGGATGTTGCAAATTTTTTTGTCACACGGTATTTGCGCACAGATCTTCCAATTTCTGCGAAAAAAATATATTTTTTTTAAATTAAATACACAAATACACTATATAATTCCAAATTGTTTGGTAACATTTAAAAGACGATCTTATTCCGAGTACATAGATACCCAACATGACATGCTTTACAAATTGCACAC
Source organism: Pelophylax lessonae (assembly GCF_965119305.1). Lineage (NCBI taxonomy): Eukaryota > Metazoa > Chordata > Amphibia > Anura > Ranidae > Pelophylax > Pelophylax lessonae. The sequence goes on from NC_138771.1 coordinate 630,822,889, forward strand.
GCCTGTGCAGCGGCAACATACTACGTACATTTTTAAAAGCCTTTAAAAGTCTTTACAGGTTACCACTTTAGACTTACAGAGGAGGTCTACTGCAAGAATTACTGCCCTCGACCTTGCGTTCGCGGCAATACTTCACATGCATGCTGCAATTGCGGTTTACATATGACACTAGACCAACGCTTGTGTGTGCCTTTGCGCGCAAGCACAGGGAGACAGGGGGGCTTGATTTTTTCTTTTTTATGTTATCTTGACACCTTTCCTTTCTTTTTTTAATCATTTTTATTGTTATCACAGTGAATTTAAATATCCCCTATGATAGCAATCTGTAGTAACAGGTACTCTTTTTGGGGTCTTTTAGACTCTAGATCTCTCTTCTGACCTTAACACATCTGACCACACCAAAATTGGTGTGATAAGATGCTTTTCCAATTTCCCAATGTCGCTGTTTATTTCTGGTGAAACAGAAGTCATGGAATGCTCGTAGCTTCTGGTATCTTAGGCCATAGAGATGATTGTAGCCATTCTCATCTCCAATCAGCATTACGGTTAGATAACTGAACCACCGGCTGCACTCTCGGGATAACTGGTGGGACAGGAGAGCCCGAGAAAAACCACGGAAGGCGGCGGAAGGCGGCGGGAGGGTGGGGAGTCCCCTGCTATTGCATGTAAAAGCAGTCTAGCGGCCAATTATCCGCTAGGATTGCTTTTACATGTAAGCTGACCGTTGGCTGTAAAAAAACATACCAAGGTGATGCCTAAATCTGCAGGCATCATCCTGGTATGACCACTCAAAGTCCAGCAACGTACCAGTACATTGCTGGTCCTTGTTTGGCATATAGTGTAGTTTTTTTTTTTTTTTTCATGCAGCCTGTGGGCTGAACGAAAAAAAGAGAACCTAACAGAAATCACCACAGGAATATTGTGTAGTATACACACCATTAACCACCCAACAACCAAACCCACTGATTTAATGGTGGGTATACATGACAATATTCCACGCGTACCTAAAGGTATTTTAACTGCCATGTGAAATCAGCCTACCACAGCTGCTGCCATCAGAGGTATCCATATATGCTGAGCGCAAACGCTGTTTGTGTCAGAATATATAAAATCAGTGTGGCAGCTGACGGCCCGGGTACCTGCAAGAGAAACAGATTAACAGAAGAATGAAAAACAAACAAAGTACAGCAAAAGTACAGTAGGAAGAGTAGAAGAACATAAAAATAACTGACACGACAACTGTTTTTGGCTTTTTTTTTTTTTGTATTTTTTTAACACTTTTTTTGTGAACTGCAATTTTCCAGCTTAGGGTCTGTCAAAATGTCGACAGCCATGGAACATCTTTTGAGACCCTGTGTTTGTGTGCCCTACACTATGTCGTGCTGTACCCTACACTAATACTCCACTAGTGTGTGGTAGCGACGGAAACAGTCCCTGATGCAGAGACCAGGTTGGTCAGGACATTCGGGACAATAATAGCGAGTGTCACCCCTAAATCCGCGCCTGCTACAGACACAACATCTTTGGAAAACGATCAGTGCTGATCGTGCAAACACCGCATTTTGGGAACCCTAAACTATGGGGACGCTAGTATAATTCTGATCAGATATTGATCTGTTCAAACACTATACTAGTAATGGAAGTGTATGTGTGTGTTTGTATATGTGTGTGTGTGTGTGTCGTAATCAAGGGGTTATTTCTAACTATGCACTGGGGATCTGCGCTATCTTAGACTGACGCTAACACTAGCTAATGTCAACTGTGTCACTAATAATAGTGATCAGAAAAAAAACTACACTATAAAAGTGACACTGTGACAGAGTAATGAAGGGGTTAACTGGAGGTGATCAGGGGGATCAGGGGGTTAAATCTTTATTGGGAATGGGGGGGTGGCACGGACCCCAAACCTACTTGGGACAGAAAATAATTTCCTAGCGCTAACTCAAGTCACAATCACACTAATACAAAAATACAGTAAACCACTATATTACCTGTGTAAAGTGTGCAATGTGAAAGGGGGGAAGGGGTTAACTGGGGGTGATCAGGGGGGGGGGTCAGGGGGTTAAATCTTTATTGGGGGGTGTCGGGTATCCTAACCCTAAAAGGAACTGCCGCAAGCGCTAAACCTGGTCCCAAGTCACACTGATACAGGTATTGTATATAGGACACTGCTATATACTGTATACAGTGTGTGTTGTGACAGGGGGTGTAGGGGTGATCAGGGGGGGATCAGGGGGTTAAATCTTTATTGGGGGGTGGCGGGGACCCTAAACCTCCTTGGGACAGAAACGAACTCGCTAGCACTAACTCAGGTCACAATCACACTAATACAAAATACAGTAAAACACTATATTACCTGTTTATTAGTGTGCAATGTGACAGGGGGAAAGGGGTTAACTGGGGGTGATCAGGTGGGGGATAAGGGGGTTAAATCTTTATTGTGGGGTGGCGGGTATCCTAAGTGTAAAAGGAAGGGCCGCAAGCGCAAAACCTGGTCACAAGTCACACTTATACAGATACTGTATATAGGAAACTGCTATATACTGTATGCAGTGTGTGTTGTGACAGGGGGTGTAGGGGTGATCAGGGGGGGATCAGGGGGTTAAATCTTTATTGGGGGGTGGCGGGGACCCTAAACCTCCTTGGGACAGAAACGAACTCACTAGCGCTAACTCAAGTCACAATCACACTAATACAAAATACAGTAAAACACTATATTACCTGTTTATTAGTGTGCAATGTGACAGGGGGGAAGGGGTTAACTGGGCGTGATCAGGGGGGATCAGGGGGGATCATGGGGTTAAATATTTATGGGGGGGGTGGCGGGTATCCTAAGTATAAAAGGAAGGGCCGCAAGCTCTAAACCTGGTCACAAGTCACACTTATGCGGGTATATAGGAAAATGCTATATACTGTATGCAGTGTGTGTTGTGACAGGGGGTGTAGGGGTGATCAGGGGGTTAAATCTTTATTGGGGGGGTGGTGGGGAACCTAAACCTCCTTGGGACAGAAATTAACTCGCTAGCGCTAACTCAAGTCACAATCACACTGATTCAAAATACAGTAAAACACTATATTACCTGTTTATTAGTGTGCAATGTGACAGGGGGGAAGAGGTTAACTGGGGGTGATCAAGTGGGGAATAAGGGGGTTAAATCATTATTGGGGGGGTGGCGGGTATCCTAAGTGTAAAAGGAAGGGCCGCAAGTGCTAAAACTGGTCACAAGTCACACTTATACAGGTATATAGGAAACTGCTATATACAGTATACAGTGTGTGTTGTGACAGGGGGTGTAGGGGTTAACTGGGGGGGATCGGGGGTTAAATGTGTCTATCTAAGTGTGTGTGGGTGTGCTGGTCCAGTACTCACAGTTTTAGATCCGCTCTCTCCACTCAATTAATCCAAAAAGGATTTGGGGAGGAGAGAGAGCGGGTCTTTTCTGTCCCTGTGTTTACATTTCACAGGCACAGATCAGTATCTGATTGGGCAGGACCGATCAACAGGTCCAGACCAAAAATCATTGGCCTGGACCTGATGACTGATCAGTTCTGAACCCAATCAGATCATCATTGATGCCGGGGGCGCGGGAGCGCGCCAGAGAGCGGCAGGAGCGAGCGACGTATAGGTACGTCGCTTTGCCTGTAGGGGGCTGAGTGCCGCAGTATATAGTCGTGCGGTGGTCGGCAAGTGGTTAATATTATAAACACCCCTCATCAATACCTATAATCCATGATTAATAATCAAAAACTCCAAGTGGTTACTGCTAAATATCAAACTACTACCAAAGCAAAAATAAACAACAACAAAAAGGGGGGGGGGGAGAGTAAGGAAAGAGAAGGAAGTAGGGCCATATTACTTCCCTCATAGAATATCCTCACCAGCAACAAGGACCAATCAGATACATTTGGTTAACACAAGTATAATAAAGTCCTAACTTCCTTAATCCGTCACCACTGTGCATCTAGAATAATTCAACCATGCACTCCATCTAGTTTTAAATACTTTCTTTATCGAGCTTATAGTAGCCAAATTTTTTTCCATCTCACACTGCTGGTTAAGCAACATAACAGTGTCGAATGGAGATGGAACATTTTGAGATTTCCACCGTCTAGGTATTGAGAGCTTTGCCACTAACAAGAAATGTATTATTACTACTTGATACTTAAACGGAATCTCGTGTATGTTTAAATGTAGAATCGCTACTTCAGGATTAGGGAAAATATTTTATTCCAAAACGACCTAATAGATTTACATGACCACATTATATGAAACAATGGGCCCTGTTTCACCACAATTCCTCCAGCATAAGGCCATCAGCGAGGGATAAAATTTAGATTGTTTAATGAGAGTTAAGTACCAATAATTCAAAGTTTTTTTTTTTATATAATTCCCAATGATTAATACATTTTGATGAAACATAAGCAAAAGCTTTCAACCAACTCGTTTCTGAAAAAGATTTACCCAATACTTTTTTCCCATTTAACAACAGTAGATACTTTAGAATAAACATTGTGATCATTCAGTATATCATAAAGAGTTGAAATACCTTTGATAGCTAATGCAGTTCCCTGGTAGAGTTTATAAATCGAAGTTTCAAATATAAAGGTAAAGAATTTTTCCATAAGAATGAGTGCATTTGAAGGTAACCTAAATATCCTGAAGCTGGTAATTTATAATGTTGCACAAAATGCTCAAAGGGACACATCTCTGTCTCCTTATACAGGTCTTTCAGACACCTAATACCCCCTTTTAACCACAGCCCTATATCAATACTAAGAATAAAGAAAGAAAGGACCGAAAGAGGGATATGGATTTCACATATCGTCTCTGCCTTAAAGGATGTGTAAAACAGTTCAGCCCAAATAGAATAAACAGCTTGTATTGTAATGGACCGAGAAAAAGGTGGGGCAGCTCCAATTTTAACAGCTATCAGTGATGTCTTAAGGTCCCCCTGAATGTAACAATCAGACTCCAATCCCACCCATATCCTATGCTGCACAGGAGACCACCAATACTTCAATTGGTCTAATATACATGCCTTATAATAGACTGTGATGTTAGGGACTCCCATCCCTCCATGTTTCCTGTGTTTCATCATAATAGCGAAAGAACATCTGGACGGCTTCCCTTCCCATATAAATCGGTTAAAATATTTTTGAACAGAGGAACAATATTGTACTGGTAGAGGGATTGCCAGTGTCCGAAATAAGTAGAGAAGCTTAGAAAGTATAATCATTTTTAAAGTCGCTACTCTGCCAGCTATAGTCAAATCCTGCACCTTTAATCCAGCAAGCTGGGATCTGAACTCATGCTCTCAGTGTTTATAGACAGGAACACTAACCACTAAACCATTGAGCTGAGCATGAGTATTTATTCCCATATTTCAATAGTTAACCACTTCCTTACAGGGTAGTTACACCCCTTCAGTATCCATCCAACAAAATACACTTACTGCAATATGGGTCCTTAGGTATGCCAGCAAACCCCCCCACCCCCAAAAGCAAATTCGGACATAAAGACATGTGGCCCTGCTGCCAGAAGCCAAATGAGCTGCTCTTAATCATCCCTTTATATAATTGGTTAAACTACACCCACCCAGTATAGGAAACGCCCAGCAAAGTAATTAATTGGGTCTGTTGGGTCCTAAACCAAAATCACCAGTTCACTAATGAATGAGTGTTTGGCTGGCCATACATGATCCAAGTTTCTTACAAGTCAACATACATAAGAAATGATTTTCTGAAGACTTTTTCCTTTAGATTTACCAAAACCAGATAATATGAGGTCAAACCTAAACACTTTCAATTTGTATGCAATCTGGCAGGCCCTTGCTCTACATAGAAAAGGTAAATCTGAAGGAAAAAGTCTTCAGAAAATCTTATAGTGTGTATGGCCCTTTAGGCTGGCCATACATGTTCCATTTTTGTTGTACAAATTTCTGATAGATTTACCGTAAACCACATAATGTGAGGTCAGAGCTAAACAATACTTTTACTTACATCCAACTTGTATGCAGGCCTTTGTACTACATACTTGAAGGTAAATTTCAAGAAAATTGGACAGAAAATTGTAAGAAAATTGGATCATGTATGGCCAGCCTTAGTCTAAATGAAAAAGCCACTTTGTGCTCATGCTGAGATTATTGAAAGCATTTCTTATGTGTGTTGACTTGATGTAGTATTTTTATTTTTTTGTTAAAAAGGGCAATGTAGCAAATGTTTGGAGCATGAGCAGCTGAACCCAGAAATCTTTCAGAAACAAAAAAACAATAAAATATATAAATTATATTTTGGGGATTTATATATATATATATATATATATATATATATATATATATATATATATATATATATATATATATATTTTTTTTTTTTTGGGTTGTTGAATTCTGAGTTCTGGGGTTCAACTGCATATGCTCAATCAATTTGCAAATTCTCAGATTTGCAAGCTGAAACATTGCTATTTTTCAGAGTGTAATGTGGCTCTTTATAGGAAGCAACACTAATATGGCTCCCCACTCAACCAACCAACAAATATATTAATTTCACACATATACAATGTTTTATTTTTGGGGAGAAGCCATATTAGTGTTGCTTGTCATCAGTGGCGGCCCGTGCATAGGGGGCACCAGGGCGCCGCCCCCCCTAAAAAAAAGGGAAAAAAATGACAAAAAGAACAATAAAGTTATGAAAAAAAAAATCGGTTCGCCAGGCCTTGGGTGGTGGCTAAAGGGGGGGGGCGTGGGGTTTACGACCCAGAAGAGGCGCCGATTGGCTGCCTTCTGGGGGCGTAACCTGGGCGCAGGAAAGAGCGCTTTGCCACCCCCACCTTCGTGATACCATGGCTGTGATTGGTCCAGTCTCCAGCCTGGACCAATCATCATCCAGGACATCCGATCGCTGACGTCGCAATGGGGGCGGTGCCGGTGCGTGCGTCAGTCACTCACTGTCACCGTCGCTCACCTTCCCGTCGGTTCCCACCGCAGAGAAGAGGCCGAGATGAGGGAGAAGCCGCTCACCTTCCCGCTGCCGCAGAAGAGGACGAAGTATCGAGGAGGGGAGAAGCCGCCACCGGGAGCCGAGCCGCCGCCAGGTAAGTGCATTGGATTGAAGGGAGCATGCACGCTGGTCTCTGCATTGATTGGGGGACAATGCTGTGGGCACTCTGCAATCATTGGGGTACAATGCTGTGGCACTCTGCAATCATTGGGGTACAATGCTGTGGCACTCTGCAATCATTGGGGTACAATGCTGTGGGCACTCTACAATCATTGTGGTACAATGGTGTGGCACTCTGCAATCATTGGGGGACAATGCTGTGGCACTCTGCAATCATTGGGGTACAATGCTATGCCACTCTGCAATCAATGGGGGACAATGCTGTGGCACTCTGCAATCATTGGGGGACAATGCTGTGGGCACTCTGCAATCATTGGGGGACAATGCTGTGGGCACTCTGCAATCATTGGGGACAATGCTGCGGCACTCTGCAATCATTGGGGGACAATGCTGTGGCACTCTGCAATCATTGGGGACAATGCTGTGGTGCTCTGCAATCATTGGGGACAATGCTGTGGCGCTCTGCAGTGATTGGGGACAATGCTGTGGCACTCTGCAGTGATTGGGGACAATGCTGTGGCGCTCTGCATTGAAAGGGGCTCGCACGCTGAACTCTGCATTGATGGGGGCACGGGACAGTGTTCATTGCATTGAAGGGGGCACAGAACAGTGTTTATTGCATTGAAGGGGGCACAGCACAGTGTTTATTGCATTGAAGGGGGCACAGCACATTGTTCATTGCATTGAAGGGGGCACAGCACAGTTGCATTGAAGGGGGCATGCACGCTGAACTCTGCATTGTGGGGGCACAGCACAGTGTTCATTGCATTGAAGGGGGCACAGTGTTTATTGCATTGAAGGGGGCACAGCACAGTGTTTATTGCATTGAAGGGGGCATAGCACAGTGTTCATTGCATTGAAGGGGGCACAGCACAATGTTCATTGCATTGAAGGGGGCACGCACGCTGATCTCTGCATTAAAGGGGGCACGCACGCTGGTCTCTGCATTGAAAGGGGGCATGTACGCTGGTCTCTGCATTGAAAGGGGGCATGTATGCTGGTCTCTGCATTGAAAGGGGGCATGAACGCTGGTCACTGCATTTAAAGGGGGCATGTACGCTGGTCTCTGCATTGAAAGGGGGCATATACCATCTCCTGTACCATGACCTGTGACATGCCTATACCATATCTGTGCCATGCCTATACCATCTCCTGTACCATCACCTGTGCCCTGCCTGTACCATCACCTATGCCATGCCTATACCATCACCTGTGCCATGCCTGTACCAGGACTTCAAAGTCACGCAATTTTTTACTGCGTTTTTTGACGCAAAGCAATACCTATTACATTTTTCTTTTTGCGCCCCCCCCCCCCCCCCCAAAAAAAAATTTTGAGCACCAGCCGCCACTGCTTGTCATATATAACAACAGACAGTTGTAGGTAGTTCAGGGATTTGAACACCCAAATACACTGTTGCATGGCAGATGTGCTAACTACTTGGATATTTTGGTCAGTTTATTTAATCAAGCTCAAGCTCAAGCTCAATACATATTTGCAACATTTTGCAAAACACAATTTACACAAACATAATCACTTTGTTACATTTATTTCATAATATATGCCACTGATAGTTTCTTAGCCTATCAATTTATATTTAAAATACTCATTTTTCACAGAAATAAATGTTTTAAACACCTATATATAATTTCCAGCATGCAGGATTATTTTTAAAAATTTGTTGATTTTATACAGTTTCACTAAACTAGGTTTATTATTTGGGAATTGTGGTCTCTGAGGTTTTTTTTTTTTTATCTTTATACCAAACATACATGCACTGGCACCTTAAAAATTAATATAGTTTGATTTGATTAGTCCATCAAAAAATTTGAATAAATAAAAATTATTTGAGCTTGAATTGGGTCTAAATAGAATATATAGATATAGATATATATCTATATATCAGACGTGGGAGTAAGTCACACATATGCAAGTCACAAGCAAGTCTCAAGTCTTAACCTTCAAGTCACAAGTTACCGTGGCGAAAAGCAAGCAAGTCAAGTCAAGTCCCTGCTAGAAGTCAAGCAAGTCAAGTCAAGTCATTTATTTTGGTAAAGTCACAAATCAAGTCAAAATACTGATCTACCCCAATTTTCACCTTTAAATCAGTTAAAAGTCAGTGGTCAGGAAAGGTTTTGTTTTATTTTCAACATTAACAAAACTGCTTAGTGCTTTTTTCTTGCATAATAAAGAAACACTTTGAATTCCCAAACAGCTCAAAATCCTTTGTCTGGTCATGTTTCAACACCCCAGTCACTAAAAACATGTTAAGTATTTCCATTGTTAAACAGCCGGTGTCCTAAAAATCAGAACACACTGAGGTGTTTTAAGTGACTGTGGTGTCAGAAACATAACAGGCACATTCATTTTGCTTTAACACATCTTGAGAAAATGCAAATATTTAATAACTAAAAAAAGTAAAGTAATTTCGAGTCATATGTCTCAAGTCAAAGTCAAGTCTCAAGTCATGAATACCAAGTCAAAGTCAAGTCGAGTCTTTTATTAGTTTTAGTCAAGCAAGTCTCAAGTCCTAGTGACTCCTAGTCTCAAGTCAAGTCATGTGACTCGAGTCTCCCACCTCTGCTATATATATATATATATATATATATATATATATATATATATATATATATAAAAAACTTTTTTTTTTTAAAGCACAAATCACACATGCTTTAAAAAAATTTCATTAGCCTCAGGTAGTTAAGTGGTTAGCACAGCTGCCGTGCTACAGTGCATTTGGGTGTTCAAATCCCTGAACTACCTACAACTGTCTGTTGTTATTAGGGATGATCGAACGGTTCGGGTCGACCATCGGTTCGCCCCGAACATTGGGTGTTCGAGGTTCGGCCGGATTTAGAACTTTTTGCCCAAAAAGTTTGGAATTCGGCAACCAGAACCGACCAAAATGCAATGCTTCAGGAAATGGGCTTTAAAAGCCCGTGATTGGACCAGAACCATTAGCAAAAGCCAATTGAGGGGGCAGGAGAATGCTAGGAATGTGATTGGAGTGACTAGGGGGTCCCTAGACCAATCATTAGTGAATACGCCCCCCAGTATATAAGATCGCCCCCGCCATATTCCTAGCATTGTTATACTGGACATGGAAGAGAGTGGAAGCAGTTCTGTTAATTTCACTTTAAAAGTGTCATTTAGCTATTTATTAGTGTGAGGAAAGGGATATCTAGTGTAGTTAGAGTGCTCCTTTACACTTTAGTTAGCTTCAAAAATTTAGTTTCTGTAGGGAAAGTGTTAAGTGTAAGGGGACCGTAGTGTAGTGTAGGGTTAACTGGCAGTGACTGCTATGGCAGGGTGACAAAACCCTTCCATAGCAGGGTGACCGCTATAGAGAAATGATCATTTCTCTGAGTTGCTTCGGAACTGGAATATGGCTTCTCACCAGCCAAGCATATAATTATGTGTGTATATATACCACTATACACAAGTTCAGATGTTTTGCCTGCCTCAAAAGAACCCAAAAAAATGCCAAAAAAACGCTAGCGTCAAAAAAAAATGCCCAGGTGTGTTTTTGCTGGCATTTTTTGGGGGGTTTTGGAGGCAGGCAAAACATCTGAACTTGTGTATAGTGGTGTATATACACACATCCATATATTTATATACACAACTAGACATATATAGGTGTGATAGTAGCAGAAATATATGCTTGCGCTAATGAAATCATTTACACTAATATATTTCTGCTACTATCACACCTATATATGGCTAGGTGTCTATATACATATAATTATGTGTGTATATATACCACTATACACAAGTTCAGATGTTTTGCCTGACTCAAAAGAACCCCCAAAAATGCCAAAAAAAACGCTAGCGTCAAAAAAAAAATGCCCAGGTGTGTTTTTGCTGGCATTTTTTGGGGGGTTTTGGAGGCAGGCAAAACATCTGAACTTGTGCACAGTACCACTACACAAGTTCAGATGTTTTTCCTGACTGCAAAGAACCCAAAAAAATGCCTGCTATTAACCCCCAAAAATGCCAAAAAAAACGCTAGCGTCAAAAAAAAAATGCCCAAAAAAACGCTAGCGTCAAAAAAAAATGCCCAGGTGTGCTTTTGCTGGCATTTTTTGGGGGTTTTTGGAGGCAGGCAAAACATCAGAACTTGTGCACAGTACCACTATACACAAGTTCAGATGTTTTTCCTGACTGCAAAGAACCCAAAAAAATGCCTTCTATTAAACCGGCAAGGTGTTACAGCAGCGAAGCCATACTCCTGTGCTGAAAGTTTTCTAATACAAACAATCTTTTTTTTTATGGTTCTGGACATGCTACAGAGCTGAAACTTCACATGTACACTTTTTAGACCCCCCCAGATACTAAATCCAAAGTAAAAATCAAAAAATCTCTTTTTTTTTTTTAATTTTTCAATAATTGGCTTTTTTATCAAAAATGACAATTTTTAAGAACTTTCTTTGTGTGATTTTGTGTCTGGGGGTCTAAAAGGTGTACCTGTGAAGTTTCAGCTCTGTAGCATGTCCAGAACCATAAAAAAAGATCATATAGGTGTTAAAGGAGGGTCCCACATCCCTGTTCTACTGAAAATGTATCTTTTTTTTTTTCATGGTTCTGGACATGCTACAGAGCTGAAACTTCAAATGTACACTTTCTAGACCCCCCAGATACTAAATCCTTTTTTATCAAAAATGACAATTTTTGAGAACTTTTTTTGTGTGATTAATAGTTAATGGGGCATGACCCAGAACCCTAGGCACTTTTTAGGGGCATTTACTGGGTTTTAGGGCTTAAAAATGGTGTTTTTTGATTACCGAAGTTCGGGTCCCATTGATTTCAATGGGGTTCTGAAATCCGGGCCGAACTTTCGGGAAGTTTGGATGTTCTGTCCGAACCGAACTTTTCAAAAGTTCGATCATCCCTAGTTGTTATATATGACAAGCAACACTAATAGGGCTTCTCCCCAAAAATGAAACATTGTATATGTGTGAAATTAATATATTTTTGGGTTGGTTAGATATAGGAAATAACAATAATATATTGTTTTTTGCACACACATATATATATATATATATATATATATATATATATATATATATATATATATATGCATATGCAAAAACCCATATATTATTGTTACTTTCTATATCTAACCAACCCAAAAATATATTAATTTCACACATATACAATGTTTCATTTTTGGGGAGAAGCCATATTAGTGTTGCTATTCATATATATATATATATATATATATACATAGGCAAATCAATAAATAAAACATATATATATACATATAATTAATTTTTGGGCATCTATATATGTATATATATATATATATATATATATATATATATATATATATGTGTATATGGATAGATATAGATATAGATATAGATATATATATATGTATATATATATATATATATATATATATATATTGTGATTCATATATATATATATAGACATACATAGATATGTGCAAAAAAAAAAGATATGTGCATTTCTCTCATTAGCGTCGGAATAGCGCAGTTTTATTAGCAGAATGTATTTTGGGGTGTAATTGCAAGTATGCATATACTGTGTGTGAGAAATAACTTGTTATGACAATTTTGTGTAAAAAAAAAAAAAATGATTTCTTCATTTTCCCCAAGAATTGTGGGAAAAATTACAACTTCAAAAAACTCACCATGCCTTTTACTAAATACCCTGGAATGTCTACTTTCCAAAAAGGGGTCATTTGGGGGGTATTTGTACTGTCCTGACATTTCAGGGCCTCAAGAAATGAGATAGGCCGTCTGTACATCAGGTGTGATCAATTACAGTACATATACTGCGGCGGTCAGCCCCAGCCAGGCAAAGTGACGTATATATACGTCACTAGCCTGTGACCGGCTTGTGAGCCAATAGCGGGCGAGTGCGCGCCCGCTGAGGCGCGCGCCCGCCCCGGCTCGTTCACTGAGGAGTCCGTGCGTGTGACCGGCGGACCCGATGTCCACCGGTCACACTGCGATCATCGGTAGAGAGGGAGAAAGGCAGGCGGCTAATGTAAACAAGCCGCCTGTCATTCTCCCCTGTGTAAAAATGGAGATCAGACGGTTCTACTATGTAGTAGCCATGTCCCATCACAGTTAGAAGCACGCCCCTAGGACACACTTAACCCCTCCCTCTCCAATACAGTTAACCCCTTCCCTGCCAGTGTCATTTTTACAGTAACAGTGCATATGTATAGCACTGATTACTGCAGTAATGTCAATGGTAACCCCAAAAGTGTCAAAAATGTCAGTCAAGGGTCCGATCTGTCTGCCGCAATGTCTCAGTCCCGCAAAAAAAATCGCAGATCGCCGCCATTACTCGTTAAAAAAAAAAACACCAAAAATGACAAAAATCTTTCCCTTTGTTAGTAAACGTGATAACTTGCGCAAACCAATCAAAATATGCTTTTTGCTAATTTTTTTACCAAACATATGTAGCATAAAACAAATTGGCCGAAAATGTTAAAAAATTTTGATTTTTAAATTTTTTTTTTTTTTTTTAATTTGAAAAATATTGATATTTTTGCAAAATTTACGCTCTTTTTTTGTTTATAGCGCATGATCAAAAAATTGCACAGGTGATCAATTACCACCAAAAGAAAGCTCTGTTTGTGGGAAAAAAAGGACGTCAAATTAGTTTAGGTACAGTGTCGCACGATCGCGCAATTGTCCATTAAAGTCACGCAGTAAAAAATCGCAAAAAAACCCCCTGGTCAGAAAGGGGGTTAAATCTTCCGGGGCTTAAGTGGTTAATGATTGGTACCATAGTTGCAGACTCTATAACTTTCACACAAACTAAATTATAACCACTAATTTGGGTTATTTTTACCAAATATATGTAGTAGTATAAATTTTGGCCCAAATTTATGAAAAAAATTACTTATTTACAAAATTTTATAATAGAAACTAAAACAAAATGTCTGTTTCAAAATTTTCGCTCTTTTTTCACTTATTTCGCAAAAAATAAAAAACCCAGTGGTGATTAAATACTACCAAAAGAAAGCTCTATTTGTGTGAAAAAAATGATAAAAAATTTGATTGGGTACAGCGTTGCATGACTGAGTAATTATAATTCAAAGTGTGAGAGTGCTGAAAGCTGAAATTTGGTCTGGGCAGGAAGGGGGTGTAACTGCTCTGTATGGAAATGGTTAAGAAGCACTGCATGTCATACGTTTTTCACTGACATTCCATTACATATTTGTTATCAATTGTTATTGCAAGGCTGTTGTCACATTTATATATTTTTATTGGTGGATTTATTGCACATTATTTTATTGTATATCAAGTCACCATTGTCACATAATTTTTGGAGTATCACTCATACAGTTTTTTTTTTTCTACCCTTTATCAATATTCTTCACACAATTCAGAATAGTGCTCTGCCATTTCACATTATCTTAGATGTTGTCACCCATAACCATGCAGATAACCTTGAGGCACTTAGGGAAGAAACTCTAACATTACAGTCCCATTTAGAGGACTATGAGAACAGGGCTCCAATGCTCGAACCTCCGCATACGAGTTACTCCAGAAGCTATTATTGACTTGCAGTCCACAGTAACAGCCCTTTTTCAAGAGTTAGCACCTTCTATCCCCAATGAACATTTGGAAATGGACAGGGTACACAGGGCTCTGACACCCTGTCAGTCTAAGGGTCCCCCATGCAACATCAGTTACACTAAGTTACACTATTATCGCAATGAGGAACAGTTCCTCACCGCGGCACATGCCAAGGACCCTCTTGTCTTCCACAGAGATGTATAGTAACTAAGTAGAACTACTTCACTACTGTACTTAAGTACCGAAAGGCGGTATCTGTACTTTCCTAGAGTATAATTTTTTTCTCCTACTTCCACTTTTACTTCACTACATTTTTTCAATGATTTCAATACTTCTACTCCAATATTTTTTTTTTGTGCTGCATAGTTACTCGTTAAAATTATAAAAATTACCACTGCCAGAACAGTAGATGGCAGGTTTCATGAAGCTCAAAACGTGTGTATTATCAGCGCATATGAAAAGCTACTGTATGTATAAATACGTAAAAGTTGCATTTGAACTAATAAAAAACAATATGATGTTCAAATGCAGCTTTTGTTCAAACTTTTGACTTCTTCCTTTAATAACTACATAACACAGTACTTGTACTTTTACTTTCAGTACTTGAGTAGCATTTTTTTTTTCAAAACTACTGGTACTTTTACTTTCAGTAATTGAGTAGCAAAATTTCTTAAAAAACTACTTGCAATACTTAAGTACAAAAAATGTTGAATACTTTAGTACTTCTACTCAAGTCAGTTTTTGATCAAGCACTTCCACTTCAATTCAAGTCACTTTTTGATCGAGCACTTGTACTTTTACTCAAGTATGGGTTTCGAGTACTTTATACAACTCTGATCTTCCATGGCCACATATACAAGCTTTTTCAGGACCTCTCCTTGCTCACAGTTGCGAAGCAACAAGCCATGATACCTCAACTAAAAGTTCTGCCGTAACACCATATTATCTACAAATGGGGGTTTTCCTTTCTCGGTTTGATTTTCCTACAAGAATCACAATTATACCTGCAGATGGACAGAAGACCTACAAGCAGTCCTCCAAGAGCTTTTTCTCCTTCCACGGAGAATGCCATCTGAGAAATCAAATTGTCGTACGGCCTGCTGTTTTTTTGTGTTTATTGAACACAGAAATTCCGGACCTAGAGTCAACAACGATGCTGGATCCCAGAAGGGGGGTTGTTTTACTTTACCTACCACGGCACCATTAGACACTACAGGTCTTTTTTGATATGTACCTTATTCATTACCCTGATGTACATACTTCTTATGCTACTCAGTTTTGCCCAGTCTCTGATTTCACTTTTCAGTATTGTTAGTTACTCTGACCTATAGACCCTGTCCGCAGACCCAATTTTTAAGCACTCCATCCCCTCACCTGCCCTTTTTCACCTTCCTTCTTTCCTTCCCCCCTCTTCCCTTCTTCCTCCCACCCTTTGTACTTCCCCCTCCATTTCCCTTCCCCTTAACCCCTCCTACCTTACTTCCTCTCCTATTATCCCTACACTGTGGTTTGTACCTTTTTAGAATGATTATCTGTGCATGCTCTAGTCACTTAGGACTAATCTGAACATTGGCCACCAAGGTCCATCGGAACACACTTGGTTTCAAATTTCCTCTTCCCTCCTAGTGCTTCCCCTTGCATTCCTGCCCTCCCCTCCCCCCCACTTCTATCCCTCTTCTCTCCCCCCCCCCCCTTTCCCTCTTCAAGTATATCTTCCAATGTTCTATGTGGTCTTGGTCGCCTATGACCCACAATTGGTTTGTCCTTTTGAGTATCTCTCTCCCTTTTATGCTTCTATTAGATGCTAATATATTTAAAACCCTTGTCTTACCTCAGCTTTATAGCCCAGCCTGGGCCCTGGCCCACTTGCCTCACAGGTACATCCTCTTAACTGTATTACCCTTATAATTGTTAGACCAGACCCCTGGCAAGTGGCTTCTAGGCCTATGGCTGCGTTAAGTAGTAAGCACTGTTCTTTTGCTCTATTTCTAACTACTTTGTTTGTTGTATTTACTGCTCACGCAGGGGCATGACCTTGGTCCTCAGGGATGATCCTTTCTCCCTTCACCAACTCTCTTTCTCCCTACAACTCTTTAAATTCTCTGGTCTCTGAGCTCCAACTTACACTGGGCACCCAATAGTTAATGGGTTCTCTTCTACTTGCTTATGTTAGTTAGTGTTAATATTGTTATATCAGCGATTGTCAATGTGTCTCCCTCTGTGCCCATAACTATGATAGGCATCTTTCATGGACAATTTTTTGACCCTTGGACAGTCAGTATTTTTCTTGTCTTGGGGTCCCCATTTCATCTCCTTTTCCACCAGTTACGGCTGGTGGCTTGTCCTGTCATTCTTATTATCCTGCTCTATCCTTCCCTTCCGCTTTTCACCCACCCTTCCCCTTTCTAGTACCAGGCTAGAGATTTTTACAGTATTTGAGTGCATTGCAACTATTTCTTTCTACTCATTATGGGACCACTCAACATTCTAACTTTAGTGCCTCAATTCCTCTCATAAGTGCTCCAAGGCCTTCCACTCATTTGCCTCTGTCAAGGTCCACGTAGT
Source organism: Pelophylax lessonae (assembly GCF_965119305.1). Lineage (NCBI taxonomy): Eukaryota > Metazoa > Chordata > Amphibia > Anura > Ranidae > Pelophylax > Pelophylax lessonae. The sequence continues at coordinate 630,840,130 of NC_138771.1, forward strand.
ATGCCTGCAGGAGACACACTTTACCCCCATACCACTCCTAAACATTTTGGTCCTCTTTACCCACAAGTTTTCACAGCCTCGAAGGACTCAAAAACCAAAAGAGTCCTTATTGCTTTTCATTGCCCAGTTCCCTTTACACTCCTGTCAGAGATTAAGGACCCAGGAGGCCACTACCTTATTGTAGCTCGACCCCCACGGGGGCTGCTGAATATGTTCACTTCCTCCGCACTCCCTGGACCGTGAAGTAACTCCGACCTGCTAGGCCAATGGTTCTTAACCTGGGTTCGATCGAACCCCAGGGGTTCAGTGAGTCAGTCTCGCGGCTTCGGCGGAGGCACACCCGACTCATATGAATCGTGATGACACGCACAGTGGTGGGATTCAGCCGGTTCGCACCGGTTCCACAGAACCAGTTACTAAATATTCGGAAGTTCGCAGAACCGCTTTGTGAGTTGTGACCATCTGTATATCATCCTCCTGATCCGCTGACCACTCTGCTGCTCTTTCTGTCCTCTGTCGGCGCTCTCTCTCTGCAGGGATGCAGCCGGATCCCACACACTGCACTGGTTGCAAGGCTAGAGCCGCTTAGCGTCTAGCAACCAGTGACGTCAACCCCTTTCTCCTCCAGGCCACCGCCTCACAGACAGTCCCTGACTCCCCATGTATTACAATTTGGCTCTAGTAGGAAAGGGTGGATCCACGGCGCAGAGCAGTGCGCCCCGAGCCCACCCATTGTGTGACAATAGCGAATGAAAATTCGCTATTGTCACACGGATCCTCCTCCTCCTCGGCCAATGGCATTGGCCGAGGAGGAGGCGGGAGGACTTGAGTAGATGCGGGGACTGAAGAGAAGAAGCCGGGGGGGGGGGGGGTTGGCAAGTTGGCACGCTGTTCACTCTGCATTGAAGGGGGCACGATGATCTCTGCATTGCAGGGGGCACGATGATCTCTGCATTGAAGGGGGCACGCAGCACACTGGTCTCTGCATTGAAAGAGGGCACGAATGATGATCTCTGCATTGAAGGGGGCACGCAGCACGCTGGTCTCTGCATTGAAAGGGGGCACGAATGATGATCTCTGCATTGAAGGGGGCATGCAGCACGCTGTTCTCTGCATTGAAAGGGGGCAAGAATGCTGATTTCTGCATTTAAGGGGGCACGAATGATGATCTCTGCATTGAAGGGGGCACAAATGATAACCTCTGCATTGAAGGGGGCACGCCACATGCTGGTCTCTGCATTGAAAGGGGGCATGCTGGTCTTTGCATTGAAAGGGGGTACACTGGTCTCTGCATTGAAAGGGGGCACGCTGGTCTCTGTGCATTGAAAGGGGGCACGCTTGTCACTGTGCATTGAAAGGGAGCACGCTGGTCACTGTGCATTGAAAGGGGGCACGCTGGTCTCTCTGCATTGAAAGGGGGCACGCTGGTCATTGCGCATTGAAAGGGGGGCACGCTGGTCACTGTGTATTGAATCGCCCATGGTGTTGTCTTGTGGTACGGAGGGCTGCATGCACACAGAGCACTTTATCTGAAGCACTTTTGGATGTTTTATTTACTGAAGCCTTCACTGGGAGCATGTTTGTTTTTGGATTTATGGACTTTTTTTTGTTTCATATATGGAAGTTATATGTGCATCCAGAGATTGAAATTTATCTTTAGAGCATTATTGCACTTTATCACTGTATCCACTATTTCACTGGGAGCCATTTGTATCATAGATTATGAATTGTGTATTTGGAAATATATTTTTTTCTTTAGAAGACTTATCATTGAGCAATTGTAGACACTATTACACTTTATTATTGGACTTACACTTGATAAATTTATAGGGTGGCGCAGCATTATTTTCCCCACAATTTACTCCAATCCTGCCACCTACGACCATTCCGAGCCAAAACTCTTCTGTCCCATGCCACTCTTTACCACCTCAAAGCTTCTCACCGGGAAGAACTGGATAAGCAGATAACCCTTGAAGAGGTCCTGGTAGTCATAGCATAGCATTAGGCTACAGTGCCACACTTATTAGCATTGGCGGCCGTCAGACTAGTGGTATTAAGTGTGGTTAAGTCTGTCTGAATGTCCTCACTGGCATATACCGGCAGGTAGCAGTGTGACCGCTTTATGGGGGGTGCCAGACTGGACACTGCCCTCTGGCTAAATTAGTCCCAAAAGACTGGCACTATACTAAAAGTGTAATGCAAACCACCGGGGACTCTTTCCGAGTGGGAGCCGGGAGAAGGCAGTTTTTTTTTTGTGCGGGCTCCTGCTAAGTGTTGCCCTAGGCCTGGGCGTTGTTGGTCTTGGCATACAGCACTGACCTAAATAATTATTTTTTATTTGAAATACCGTACATACATTTAAAAAAATGTATATTTTTGCCAGGATCCTTGCAATTTAAAATTATCCAAATTGGGGGGCGGAGCCGGCAGCCGGAGCGGATGGACGGAGCGGTGTGAGCCCTCTGCTCTAAACCTCGGGTCTTACATAGCAACACACAGCGGCATCTACAGCAGGGCTTTCTGGCCACAAAGCGCCTCACAGCACCCCGGACACCCGTGGAACATAATGGCATCGGTGGGGAAGAGAAAGGAGAGAGAGAAGCCGAAGAAATTGTCCGACTTCTTCACTCCAGCTCCGGGCCGCGCCAGGCAAGAAGGCACCGCCGCCAGACACCGCAGCAGGTCTCCTCGAGGCAAAGGGAGCATCCATCCATCCCCATCCGACCGGAACCAGGGTGAGTCGGCTGACTTTCAGCCTTTACAGTCATCCTCCCCTACTGCTAGCCCTGCAAAGCAAAGGATGTGGTTTTCAGGGGCTCAGGCTTCAGACTTTATGGACACTGTACATAGGGGGGAGATGGAGGAGAAGCTGGATGCTTTCCCCACCACAGGGCAGCCCATTACAGATAGCGCTATGAAGGACTTAATACAAACACTAAGAGGGGCCCTTCAAAAGGACATGGAGTCGTATATGAAAACTACTAATAGGAAACTGTCTGATATGGAGGAGAGAGTGGATTATGTGGAGACAAAAATGGATGAATTCACTGGGACCCACAATGAGCTGGTAGATGAGCACTTTGAGTTGGAAGAGGAGCTGAAGCAGCTGAAACTGAAAGTGGCAGATATTGAAGATAGGTCCAGCAGAAACAATATAAAATTCAGGGGGGTTTCTGAATCTGTGAAACCGGCAGAGCTCACTCCATATCTGCAGCAGCTGATGATTAAGACACTGCCAGACCTCACTACTGCGGATGTGATTATTGACAGGGCCCACAGACTACCTAAACCAGCACATATCCCAGATTCAGTACCAAGAGATGTGATAGCCAGGATTCACTTCTTCCATGTGAAGGACCAACTAATGAGATATTCCAGACAGAATGCCTCTCTACCTGACCCTTATGGGGGGATCGCGCTCTATGCTGACCTTTCACAAGCTACGTTGGCAGCCCGCCATAACCTGGTCCCTATCACTAAAATATTACGGAACCACAAGATCCTCTATAAGTGGGGATTTCCTGCAAAGCTGATGGTTTCTATAAATAACTTGTCACATGTGATCCAATCAATGGCTAAAGGTCTAGATCTCCTGTGCCAATGGGGGCTTCTCCCTAGAGAAGAAAACCTGCAATCTAGGGCCTCTGGTACCAGGGGCAGTTCTAGTGCAAGCAAGCAGACCTGAGGGTCGCAGACAGCTCTCCGAAAGTTGTTGAGAACAAGTCACTTGACTTTCAGTAGTTAACGTGTTGCTGTGCACGTGTTAGCTGGTGCCCTTGGACCCGGGCATGGCTCATGTTTCTTCACCCCAGTCTTGATTGCGAGATTTCTCCCATCCTGACAGTTCTGGACAGTTACAATATAAACGCTATGCTTACAGCAAAATACCAGCTATGTTGGCCAATGGTTATGGCCTGTTTTTGTTTCCAACCCCTGACCTACACCTGTTCTTTTTTCCCTGCCTTCCCTTTTCCTGCCACTGGAGGGAGCCGGAGCACCTCGGAAGGATGTCATGTCACTTAGGTTGATGTCTTTCAATGTCAGAGGCCTGAACCACCCAGCAAAAAGGAGAAATCTCTGGAAGACTGCATTGGAAACTGACTGTGATATCGTCTGCGTTCAAGAGACACACTTTTGTAAGGACCGAACCCCAAGCTGCTCTCATCCCAAGTTCCCGTACGTCTTTGTTTCCTGCGCATCAGCCAAACGTAATGGAACATTGATAGCGATTAGGGACACAATATCTTTCAAATTGCTTGAGGAACAACATGATGACATGAGTAGATATGTTCTACTGGTGGCGGAAATTAATGGGTCTCCCTATACCTTGCTGAACATATATGCACCCAACAAAAAAACAGTTAAATTTATCAAGAAAATGGTAAATATGGCAAATAGTGTTAAACAGGGATCTCTGATTATATGTGGGGACTTTAATGCTGTTATGTATTCTGATATTGATTGTTCTTCAGTGGGGCGGAGACGCAGGCAGAATATAGGTCCTTTCTGTTATGGTGAGGGCCTGTATGACCCCTGGAGATGTCTCCACACCACTGAACGAGACTACTCCTATTTTTCAGCAGTACATGCTAGGTACTCCAGGATAGATTTTTTTCTGATGGACAAGTTTACTCTCCAAAAAGTCTCCAATGCCCGTATCCATTCTATTACATGGTTGGACCATGCACCGATCACGTTAGACTTGGAAAAACGAACCAACACTGTTCATAGGCCACTGTGGAGAAACAACACGTATGTATTATCCCATCCGCAACACAGTGCAGACCTACACAAGAAGGTGACAGAATATTTTTAAATTAATGCTGGGGGCTCATGCTCTCCTGCCACAGTCTGGTGTGCTCACAAGGCTGTGGCAAGGGGTCTTCTCATACAACAGGCGGCAAGGGTAAGGAGGGATAAAGACCGACGCATACAGGGACTGCAAAATGACATTGCCGCTTTAGAGAGGCAACATAAATCGACGCAACTGGGGAATGACGAGATACATACGAAACTAACGGCCCTGAGGTTGGAACTTAGGAACATACTGACTGCAGAGTATGACTTTCACTATAAGAGGATGCGGCTGTCCTGGTATTCCCATAGTAATAAGGCGGGGAAGCTTTTGGCTTCCCAGCTGAAACAGTGACGCATAAAGGCCCGTATCCCGTATATTAGGCACCATCGGATGCACAATGTGGTCTCTAACCCCACAGATATTGCCGCAGTATTTAAGGACTACTATGAGTCTCTCTACAACCTCGCAGACTCTGACCCTAATTCGGTGCCCACTGGGGCAGCTATAAAGAAATTCCTAGACGCCCTCCACCTCCCGAGTCTGGACTCAGCACTTACTGAGTTGAACTCCCCTATAACACAGGACGAAATTCTTTCAGTGATTAAATCACTCCCTCTCCACAAATCGCCAGGGATAGATGGCTTCTCCGCCGAGTATTATAAAACATTCCCTCAAAGTTTGGCCCCTCACCTAGCTAAAGTTTTTAATGAAGCACTCTCTACGGGTTCCTTTCCTAAGGAAATGTTAGAAGCAGTGATAATCACTCTCCCCAAACCGGGGAAGTTGACAGACGCACCCCAAAACTTTAGGCCCATTTCACTCCTTAATGTGGATATTAAGATATATGCCAAGGTGATAGCTAACAGGTTGCTTCATGTTACCCCGACCCTCATAGGTCTGGACCAGGTGGGCTTTGTCAATGGAAGGCAGGCGCCTGACGGCACGAGAGGTATGATCGATCTGCTCTCACACTTGCAGATCCATCGGACGCCATCGGTGCTGTTGGCGCTTGACGCCGAAAAAGCGTTTGACAGGGTCCACTGGGGGTATTTGTCGGCTACTTTAGAGAAATTTGGGTTTGGGGGTGGTATCCTCTCGGCTATAATGGCTTTATACTCTGCTCCTTCGGCGAGGGTTTACACGGACGGCCTACTATCACAAAGCTTTACACTTTCCAATGGGGCGCGTCAGGGGTGCCCGCTCTCTCCTGTTTTGTTCTCACTGGCTATTGAACCGTTAGCGGAGGCCATTAGGGCGGACCCAGAAGTTGTAGGTATACAAATAGGATCCACTCAACACAAACTAGGACTGTTCGCGGACAAAATAATCCTTACCTTGACCAACCCTGCGACCTCCTTAGGGGCGGTTCAAACTGTCCTAGATGATTTCGGCAAGGTTTCCCTGTAAAAAGTGAATAAGACTAAATGCTCTGCTCTCCCTGTATGCATACCCAAAGGGCAATTGGCAGCTCTCAGGGGCTTATTTGCATGTGACTGGGACTACCCCTCTATCACCTATTTAGGGATACAGCTGACATATCCGACTGAAAACCTCTATAAGTGTAACTTCCCACCACTGTTGTCCCAAACAGAGGCGGAATTCCAAAAGATTAGAAAAGTCCATCTGTCCTGGCTAGGAAGAATAGCAGCTTACAAAATGCAAATTCTCCCCAAATTACTGTATTTTTTCAGAACTCTCCCCATTCCTAACCCCCAAATGTTCTTTGAAAAACTGGCTTCCAAACTCAGGCAGTTTATCTGGGACGGAAAGAGACCTAGGATAGCTATCTCCAAACTTTATGACTCTAAAACTATAGGTGGCGTGGGGTTACCGGATGCTCAAGCTTATTATTATGCAGCGCTTTTAAGCCACACGCAATTCTGGTTCTCAAGTCAGGAAGATAACTGGTGGAATCAAATTGAACGACAGGTGACTGTGGGCCATGACTTACCGGCTTTGGCAATGGCTGCATGCATTGCACACAACGTTAAGAGACCTCCATACCTGACTGTTATGGCCTCTATATCTGCGTGGCAGAGATTTTTCAGGACTGACTTTGGCGACTTGAGGGTAAAAAAGCTTTCCATCCCGTTAGCTGTCTATCCACACTTGATTCCGGGTCTTTCAATTGCGACAGCAGGGATTCAATTTTCAGGAACCTACTAACCAACAGCCCAGTGTATTGGAAGCATTCACTCTGCACCGTATACACTCATTGCGTAAAAGCACCCACCTCCCCAATCTTACTGTGCCTCTCCATATCTGGAAATTTCTTATAGGCTCCCAGGAAACTAAAACTAAGGGTATCTTGCTCTTCTACAAGCTGTTTCATCAGTGTTCGCTTGTGCGTAAAACCCAAACTATGCTAAAGTGGGAACAAGTTTTAGACAGGGAATATCACATAACTAGGTGGTCGGCCGCCATAAGAATTAATACCAAGGCCTCGGCCTGTGTTGACCATTGGGACAATGCCCAAAAAATACTACATAGGTACTACATGACCCCCTCTAGGCTGAACGTGATAGACTCTAGCATCTCATCTATGTGCTGGAGGGAGTGCCAAGGTAGGGGTAACCTGTACCATGTGCTATGGGACTGCCCGAAGATCCGCCCATTATGGAGACGGGTTTCCTCTCTACTATCACACATTTGTGAACGTCAGTGTACCCTGAACCCAGCTATGGCGCTCTTAAGTATAGGTGTGGATGAACTCCCTTTTCATAGTAGAATAATAGCGGCGCACATATTGTTTGCCACCTGAATAGCGATAGCTGCACTTTGGAAGTCCCCTATGATCCCTTGTATTTCTGATATCAAGAGGAGAGTACATTCTCAATGTGAAATGGAAAGGATGCTGGCGTATAAAGAAAAAAGGGCGGGTAGGTTCCATAAGAATTGGGACTTTTGGCTAAAGGCTTCTACTGACAAAGTTTAGTGTTGAGTACAAATAGTTAAGGAACCTCTGGTTCTCAGGACCTCTGACGCTAACTTAACTTAACGTGACTCTGAGCAATTTCAGGGCTTTTCCTCCAGTGGCAGGCACCCAGTTGTCCCTTCCTCTCCCTATCTCTATCCCCCCCTCCCTCCCCCCTCCCTTCCCTACCCCCCCTCCATACCCTCCCTTTTTTTTTACCCTCTATTCTTACCCTTGTCCAACCTAACCTAGTACCTAGGCCCATGACGGGCTCCAGGAGAACCCTATGGTAGACCAGCCTGCAGGCGATGGTTGTTCTTTTAGCTAAAGTTTTGACGAACTCAGCATAACCTAGTTGGGTTAAGGAGGCAGGTAGTGGCGCACTTGACTCCTCTAATAGCAGTACTAAGGGGTACTCGATCACAGTGTGTTCCCTTTGGGGGTGATGAGTATCTCTCTGCTGTCCATTCCAAGCCTAGTAGGTTATCCGAAAAGAATGAGTAGTTAGGATAGGTAGTGGTTATTAGTGTGTGGAGAAAGAACTACCTTTACAGTAGCTACGCAAGAAATGATAGGGTTCAACAATGTTTTTGTTATTTCAGCGACACTTGCTAGACTGTATCCGTATAACTTTTTCATGCAACTTGTTACGCTGTTAATGCACAGAAAAGTTTGATTTTTCTACTTGTACATGTCTACTTTACTTCAATAAAAAAAGTTTGGTTAAAAAAAAAAATTATCCAAATTATTTAAGGAATAGTGTTTTTAAAAATGAAAGGTTCTCTTGAAGTATTGTTACAGTAATTAATTACAGAGAAATGATGAATATAATTGATTTCTCCTTAGGAGATGTCTCCGGTGATGAAGATGAGCCGTACTGTACAGAGCAACCTGACTCCATAATGGTAGAAGAGGGGGAATCGGTGATCATCCCTTGTAACTTCTCCTATCCTAATTATTATAAACCAGCAGAGGTGAGAGTGTACTGGAGACAAGCAACAGGAGGTAGATGTGGAAGAAATGAATTTATTTATAATCACACTGAGAAGAACACACTTGCAGCCTATACAGGACGGATCAGCATGGAGGGAAACCCGGAGCTGGAGAGAACAGCAACAATCAGAATCAAGGAACTGAGGGAAAAGGATGGACCCATGTTCTGCTGCAGGATCTCACTTTACTATAATGGGAAACCAAAGGAAGAGTGGCAGAACAACCATGGGACCTATATAAGGTTCAAAGGTAAAATGTGTAAAATAAGTAGATTTCTTATGTCACCCAAGGAACATATCTCCCTTCTCTCTGTGTCACCCTGCAAGAGGAGGACAGACTCATAGCTCCCTTCTGTCTGTATCACCCTGCAGGAGGAGGACAGACTCATAGCCCCTTCTGTCTGTATCACCCTGCAGGAGGAGAACAGACTCATAGCTCTCTTCTGTCTGTATCACCCTGCAGGAGGAGGACAGACTCATAGCCCCCTTCTGTCTGTATCACCCTGCAGGAGGAGAACAGACTCATAACCCCTTCTGTCTGTATCACCCTGCAGGAGGAGGACAGACTCATAGCTCCCTTCTGTCTGTATCACCCTGCAGGAGGACAGACTCAAAACCCCACTTCTGTCTGTATCACCCTGCAGGAGGAGGACAGACTCATAGACCCTTCTGTCTGTATCACTCTGCAGGAGGAGGACAGACTCATAGCTCCCTTCTGTCTGTATCACCCTGCAGGAGGAGGACAGACTCATAGCCCCCTTCTGTATCACCCTGCAGGAGGAGAACAGACTCATAGCTCCCTTCTGTCTGTATCACCCTGCAGGAGGAGGACAGACTCATAGCCCCCTTCTGTCTGTATCACCCTGCAGGAGGAGAACAGACTCATAACCCCTTCTGTCTGTATCACCCTGCAGGAGGAGGACAGACTCATAGCTCCCTTCTGTCTGTATCACCCTGCAGGAGGAGGACAGACTCATAGCTCCCTTCTGTCTGTGTCACCCTGCAGGAGGAGGACAGACTCATAGCCCCCTTCTGTCTGTATCACCCTGCAGGAGGATAACAGACTCATAGCCCCCTTCTGTCTGTATCACCCTGCAGGAGGAGGACTTTTTCAGCCCATCTTTATTTAGCCTGAAGAAGGTGGAAGTAGGGTGGTGGATATAACACATGTTTTATGTGTTTGGTGATACTCATGGGTAAATTTAAAAAAAAAAAAAAAACCTGTGTACGGCCGTTTCTCATTTTTTTTGTTATAGCTCAGGGGACCTGAACCGGGGCAAAACGCTCTTCTTTAATGATGCAATGCCAGCCTCCCTGCAGCTCTGTTATGTGCTGTACCTTCTTGGTGTACGTTTTTGTTCAGGTGGACAGAGGCACAAAACCTCATTTATTCTGTCAGGATCAGGGCAATACTCTAGATCAGGGGTCCTCTAACTTAGTAAACAGGGGGCCAGTTCACTGTCCCTCAGACACTTTTGGGGGCTGGACTATAGTTTGAAAAAAATATGAATGCATTTCTATGCACATATACCTGCTCACTCTGTTATATAAATCAGATATGCACAGAGTTGTATAAAGTACTCGAAACCCATACTTGAGTAAAAGTACAAGTGCTCGATCAAAAAGTGACTTGAGTAGAAGTACTAAAGTATTCAACATTTTTTGTACTTTAGTATTGCAAGTATTTTTTTTTTAAGAAATTTTGCTACTTAAGTACTGAAAGTAAAAGTACAAGTACTGTGTTATGTAGTTATTAAAGAAAGAAGTCAAAAGTTTGAACATCATATTGTTTTTTATTATTTCAAATGCAGCTTTTATTTATACATACAGTAGCATTTATTTTCATAAATAATACACGTTTTGAGCTTCATGAAACCTGCCATCTACTGTTCTGGCAGTGGTAATTTTTATAATAGTAACGAGTAACTATGCAGCACAGAAAAAAAAAATATTGGAGTAGAAGTATTGAAATCATCGAAAAAATGTAGTGAAGTAAAAGTGGAAGTAGGAGAAAAAAATTCTACTCCAGGAAACAATTCATTTCTCCTGGGAGACTTGTACCACCATGGCCTCAGGAACTAAAGTGCAAGCAGTGCAGACAAGTCCCTGTATGAACCCCTCGGTGCTGAGGACATGACCCCCCCCCCCAGCAACTAGTGAATAACTACAAGTCCCAGCATGAACCCGTTAGATCTAAGGGGTCGAATTCTTAGATCTCAGGGGCTAATGCTGGGACTCATAGTCCTTCGCTAGTTGGGGGGCTGTCATGTCCTCAGCTCTGAGGGGTTCATGCTGGGATTAGTAGTCCTTCACTTTTGGGGGGGGTCACATTCTTAGATTTTAGGGGCTCATGTTGGGACTTGCAGTAATTCACTAGTTAGGAGGGGGTGTCACGTCCTCAGCTCTGAGGGGTTCATGCTGAAACTTTCAGTCCTTCACTTTTAGGAAGTTCATACCTCCCAAAAGTGATGGACTAGAAGTCCCAGCATGAACCCCTGAGATCTAAGGATGTGACCCCCCCCCCAAAAAAAAAAAGTGAAGGACTACTAATCCCAGCATGAACCCCTTAGATCTCATGGGTTCATGATGAGGCCTGTAGTCTATAACTAGTTGGGGAGTATCGCATCCTCAGCTCTGAGGGGTTCATGCTGGGACCTGTAGCCCTTCACTTATGGGGGGGGGTCACATCCCCCAAAAGTAAAGGACCACAAGTCCCAGCATGAACCCCTCCTCTTTGTATGGGTCTCTGCAGTGCCTGGCCCCCCATGACACACATGATCCATCCTCGGTGCTCAGTCAGCCTCACCCAGGCATCCCAACTTGCAAAAACTAATTTCAAGGAGGTGGCACTCCCCCGCACTAATTTTACCCAACTAAAGGATGATGAAGTGGAATTGAATCAGTATAAAGAGGTTTACTTCTTCTGAGAGATATTAAAGGAGCACTCTAACCTATTATGACCACTTCAGTGATTTGAAGTGGTCATGGTGGTAGGAGTCAGAAACACTGCACATGCAGGGATATTTACAGTTATGTGCTGGGGGCTATTTTCCCTCCTAGCATATGTCACTTAGGCAGCCAGAAAATGTCATGTTCGTATTCATACAAGTATGGACACGGACATGACATATTATGACAAAACACAACTAGTTATTAAAAAACATATTGCAACAATTTACGCACGCTAATGCACATACCTTTTCTTCTTATTTTGCAGACTGCTTGCAGTTACTGCTGGCAGTTACTACTGGCGGTTACTGCTGGTGGTTACTACTGGTGGGTACTGCTGGTGTGGTTACTGCTGGTGGGTAATGCTGATCATGACATCAGGTACTGCTGGAGGAAGCAGTGGCTGCAGTAGAGAGCAGAGCCGCTGCTTCCTGTATGGCTTGTGTCACAGGTGGAGTGCATTTCATATCACTCCACCTATGACAGAGCCAAAACTATACAGGAAGCAACAGCTATGTTACTGACTGCAGCCATCCTAAGTCTTCTGCGGCAGCTGGGAGGTCGCACAGCACTAGCGGGTGTCTGTGAGCCGCCGGCCAAAGGCGGGAGACTCCCGCAAGTCGCGGGAGACTTGTGATGTCTGGCCTCACCTCAGAACAGACAATAGCTCTCGAGTCCTGGCAGTTCTTTCCTCTCTGACCATGCTGTCTGAGATGATGGAGGAGGTGGGTGGAGCTAAACCACTTGGAGCGAAGCGAGGGAGGAGGAGGAATTTAAATCCTCCTCCGCTCTAAATGCTGGGGCCTCAGGCTATTAGTAATCTGTGAGTAAAGTGGTGCTGGCTGCGGCAGGCCGGGTTCAGGACTCTGTTAGTTTGAGGACCCCTGCTCTATATCATCTGCTCCTTCATTCCATAGAAAGTTCCTTCTTAAAGCTGATGTCCAGGCAGATAGAAGACACACAATAATGCAAGTCTGTGATCATTAAAGTGGTTGTATACCTCTGACATGAAAAATGCACAAAGCTTATCCTTCTATAGTGTGTACTTGCCACAATCTATAGCACTTAGTGTGATTTCTGTCTGTCGTCTCCTTCCTCTGCTATCTGCATCACTTCTGACAGGTTATCAAGTTACCCCAAAATCTCTGGAGACAGTCTCACCCCTCCTCCCACACACAGCTGGTGATTGATAGCCACAGCTCTGAATATTTCCCTATTTGACTGTGTAAGGGTGGTGGTGGTGGTGGGGGGGGGGGGGGTGGGGTGTCCATCGCTTCTACTCAGGTGTCAGATTACACTCAGCTCTGTGCTATGCAGTGTGTGACAGCAGCTCTCCACCCCTTCTTTTCTGAAACTCAGAAATACCTTTTGATGTGCTTACAGGGCTCTGAAGATGAGACGGCAGATAAACAGATACAACTCAAGTGGGAGGATTTGCTTCATCTCTGTGTATCACCTGTCACTTCACTATAGACATGTGTGATTTGTTTCAGTCTGAATATAAATGCGGATTCATTTTTGGGTATTCGGAAGATTTATCCAAATCTATCAAAATAGAAACAAATTTCATTGAAATTCGTTTAGTTTAGTTTTGAATATTCCTTTTCTATCAAATTCCAAATTTTTAGAGCGATTACGAATTTGTGATTTGGAATTTGAAATTCATTAGAAAATGAATAAATGTAACAAAATGAACCGACACAAATTTCGAAACGAATAAATGGAACAAAATTAGTAACATAAGGAATCTATATAAAACAAATTTTTGCAATCTGCACCTGTCTACTTCACTGGGTATATGAAAGGGTTTACAATCATTTTAACCACTTGCCGACCACTCGCTGCAGATATACTGCGGCCGGCTGACTCGGCTGCGTGAATCGTCGTACCTGTATGGCGATCCACGGAAGCGATCCTGGGGGCCCCCATTAGCCATCGGGGAAGCTGACTCACGGGGCCGGTGGCCGCGACTGCCACCAGGCACCCATTATAACTCCCCGTGGAGAGAGAACGACGGTCTGCTGTAAACACAGCAGACCGTTGTTCTCTTAGGAACCAGCACAGAGCGCCTATGATCCTCCTATTTAGGATCACAGGTCTCTGTGTTGATTCCACAAGCCCACCCCCCTCACATTTCGAAAACACACCCTAGGCTCACACTTAACTCTTTGATCGCCTCTGAGTTAACCGCTTCCCTGACAGTGTCATTATTACAGTAACAGTGCATATTGTTAGCACTGATTACTGTAGTAATGTCACTGGTCCCCCCCAAAAGTGTCAAAAATGTCAGTCAGGGGTCCGATCTGTCCGCCGCAATGTCGATGTCCCGCTAAAAATCGCTGATCGCTGATCACCGCCATTACTAGTAAAAAATAAATAAATAAGACATAAATCTTTCCCCTAGTTTGTAGATGCGATAACTTTTGCGCAAACCAATCAAAATACGCCTATTGTTTTTTTTTGCCAAAAATTTGTAGCAGAATACAAATTGGCCTAAAAGGATGAAAAAAATCAGATTTTTACATTTTTTTTATTGGGAATGTTATATAGCAAAAAATTAATTTGCTAAGGTCACTGGTGAGGAGCAGATAACATGAGAGTGGGAACGTCTGTGCACAGATTAGGGGTGTAAGTAGCATTTTCCCTGTAGAAGAGTAACTGTAGGAGAGCAGGATCAACAGGAATTCTGGTATGGTTACCCAAACAAAAATTGTTACCTACCAATGGGGGTAAAGGATGGACAGAGAAACCAGGGGGTAAGATGAGACAAACGGGACAGCAGAAGAGAAGAGGGAAAGGAAAAAAGGGGAAGAGTAAGAATGGGATACAAATACGCCATGGAGGTCCCAAGAGCCACTAACAGGGTGAGATAGAACCCTTAAAAGATCAGCGAGGTGTGTGTATAAGTAGCCCAAGGTTCCCAAATAGTCTCAAATTTTTGGTATGTATTCAGGAGACTACTAGACAGATCCAAGAGATTTTTATTTTAAGCAAGGTGAAAGAGATCGTAGGTCTCTTCCATGCTTTAGCTATGGTTAATTTTGCCCCTAAGAGCATATAATGAATCAGCATTTTTCGGCCCTTGGTGGCATTGTCCGGAGCGAAATTTAAGAGGGCTATCGGTGGAGTTTGAGGTACGGATATTCCAGTAACCTTGCAGATCCGATGAAAGACCCTGTTCCAGAATCCTCTTATTTTCGGACACTCCCACCATGTGTGCAGAAAAGTGCCCTTAGGAGAGCAGTCCCTGAAGCAGAGTGGCGAGGATGAGGGAAAACAGCGGTGTAAACTTTCCGGAACAAGGTACCATCTGGTTATGACTTTCAGACTGGCTTCTATTAAGGTAACATGCAAAATCCCCTTGTATGCCCGTTGCGTAGCTTAGTACCATGTCTCCGATTCCCAAACCCGAGATAAATCCTTCTCCCAAGCCTGAGCATAGCTCAACTTGGAGCCACTCCCCGGAAAGTGACTCGTAAATAGAAGAGATCCCCCTCTGCTCCATGACTACCACACCACCCCTTATAGGCCGAAGCCGTGGGAGGTAATGGCTTAGTTTTCCATATGGAATGTAAGAAATGTTTAATTTGGTAAAACCTGAAGAGTTCTGAATTGGGCATCTTGAGTTTACTTTTTCAGTAAGAAAGAGGGATGGGTCCTGAGGGGGTGAAAAAGTGTCCTATCCTGTATAAGCCTTTGTCTAGCCACCATTTGAATTCTACGATATTTAAGCCCGGCGGGAAGCTGCAGTTTTGGAAGAGGAGTAAGAGTGGGCGTAAGTGAGGTGAGTTCGGATCTACCCTTAAGCCTGTCCCATAGAGCTAAGGAATGTGAGAGTATTGGGGCTAAAATGGCTGGTCTGTATTTAGGGAGGCACCACGTAAGGAAATCAATGGTGTGCAGTGGCATTCCATGTGCACCCAATCTGGTTTCGATGCACGAGAGTAGATTACCGATATCTGTGCCAGTTGGGCAGCCTGATAATACCATATTTGATTTGGGACACCTAATCCCGCTCTTTTACACTATCTGAACAATAGCCCCTTCGCTAATCTATGACCTTTTGATCCCCAAATGAAAGATATGATTCTAGCCTGGAAGCGTTTAACATGGTCCCTACCAAGGGAATGGGTAGCGACCTAAAGAAGTAAAGAATTCTCAGCAATAACGTAATTTTCACTGCAAGGATTCTTCCCAGCCAGGATAGGGGAAGGTAAGACCAGCTTTGTAAGTCTTGACTGAGTTTACGGAAAAGAGGTGGATAATTGGCTTCATATAACCCATCTATTCTATTCGTGAGGGAGATACCCAGGTATGGGATGGAACTTTAACTCCTGATAAAGGGAAAATGAGGCTTAATGCCAGATAGCACCTGTTCTGGTATATTTATATTTAAAGCGTGGGACTTGGACATGTTAATGTGAAGGCCAGATAAAGTGGCAAAAGATTGCAGGAGTGTATAAATGTTCGGAAGGAAGATGAGTGGAGAGGTGATGAAGACGAGCAGATCGTCAGCAAAAAGAGCGCATTTGTGAGTGTGCGGGCCGCATTGGACCCCGTGTATATCAGGGTGTGATCTAATCGCTTGTGCCAAAGTTTCCATCGCTATTGCAAACAGGAGGGGTGAGAGAGGACACCCCTGACATGTACCCCTTGATATAGGGAGTGGGTCAGAGTAGCAACCCTGAAACCGCACCCTAGCCACCGGTTTGGAGTATAAAGCTCTAAGGATATTTATGAAATTAGGACCAAAGCCCAATTTGTCCAAGACCAAAAAAAGATAATGCTAGGAGATAGAGAGGCGAGGTAGTGGGGTCGCTGAAGCAGAAGCGTCACCAAGGAGTGGTCGGACCAAACCACTTACTTGAGGTCAGCCTTGCAAGCTAGGGGGACAAGCGAAATTGGTAAGAATATATGATCATTTCTCGCGTAGGACTGATGAGGATGTGAGAAGTGTGTGGAGTCCCTCTGAGAGGGATTGAGTTCCCTCCAAATGTCCACAAGGCCTTGATCATAAACCAACTTAGCCACATTTAAGCTATGTTTGGTGGATCTTGTGTGTTGAGAACCTACCGTTCGTTTTTTGTCGATACACATATCAAATGCGATATTTTAATCCCCCCCCCCCAGATAACGGTGCCTTCAACTAGCGGAGAGAGGGAAGTGAACATGGAGCTAAAGAATCTGTCTTGTGCTAGATTGGGTGCATAGTAGGAGATAAAGGAGAATATGTGGTCAGCAATTGAACCCTTAACCAAGATATAGCGACCTTCAGGGTCTCTGTAATAAGGGTAGGAGCGAACTTACAGCAATGAGAAAACAATATCGCCACTCCCTTAGTTTTTCCATCAGCATTAGTTAGAAAGAAAACGGGAAATTTAGGGTGGAGAAATTTGGGACTGAATTGTGTGGGGGGGGGGGGGTGGGTCTCCTGTAGGAGCATAACATCTATTTTCTGTGAGTGGTAAGATTGAAAAGTCTTCCTCCTCTTAGGCCCTGATCGTTGTGGGTACCTATTCTGAGAAGTGGAACGCGTCTGTTGTCATCAGCCATGGAGAGAGGGAAGGAGGAACCAGAGAGAATAAGAGTCACTTACCACTCTATCGAAGGAAGGGAGGGCTCGGAAGAACAACCTCATGATTTGGTATACCGTAGACTGGATATTGTGACATGTGAGACCTCCAGGGCATCTATAAATACAGAGAAAGGTTAGAAGAGAGGAAAACAGAAGAGACAGAGAGGGACACACAAAAGAGAAAATTCCACTCAGGGAATGAGAGGTAAAAACCCCTCACCCCCCCAAGGGAAAAAAATGGCCAGTTTCCTCGCTAAAATCGCGAGGGGGAACCAATCAAGGGGACGGAACATAACCTAGTCCTCGAAATTGATAAGGGCGCAAGGTCTGCAACCCGGCCGCAGCGCCCATGTATCAATTATATAAAAACAATGAAACAAAGTAAGTGTTTGCAAGCCAAAACATGTGTATAGTGGACTAAAAGTCCTCAACAGACAATATCCTGAGAATACAACAGTATATCTAAAATAATGCTTGGGTGGAGATAGGAACGGACATCAGGGAATCATGCCACGCGTGATGTTGTAACGTACATCAGGTGGACAAAAAAAAAAAAGGGGGGGGGGGAGATTTGAAGGTGGAGGGGGAGGGGGGGTAGAGAGGTGGGGGCAGGGGTTGGGAGGGAGTGGGGGAAGGATTTTGGTATAGTGGGTGGGAATAGGTCCCTAAGCAAGTTCTGGTGAGATCAATATCAAACATATCATAATGAGGATATGACACATAGGGACAAACAGGTCACCAGGTTAAAAAAAATAAAAAAATAAAAAAGGGGGATAGCTCTTAGTTCAAAGAGGGCATAAATGGTGAAATAAATTGAGCAGATTGGGGAGGAATGGGTGGAGAACCTCCCGGAACCAGGGCGGCTGCTCAGGGTAAAAACGGGCACACGTGCAGAGTTCCTTGGGCAGGGGTCAGCCTGTGGGAAAACAGTTCATCCCGGTCGCTTGGATACCTTGGAGCGCTTGTGCTTGGATTTCTGCCAAAGAGGTGCAATAGGACTTGTGGGCAACTGTCTTTTAGTTGATCCAGAAGGCAGGAGGAGGTGGTGAGGTGGTGAGGCTGGAGATCAAATGTAGATCCAAAAGAATTTTTTCACAATCAGAGAAGATGGAGAATGTGTAGAATTTGTTTTTATGGGAGAACTTCTGATTGAAGGGAAAAAGCCACCAATATTTTTTCTCTTTTTGAGCGAAAGAGAAGGGTTTGAGAGATCTGCGTCTTTGTATGGTAAATGGTAACAAATCAGCAAAAATTTGAATAGGGTGGTCCTGGAAAGAAAGCTGAGCAGCGGCACAGGCCTTTTTCATCACTTCCTCCTTAATGGAGTAGTAGTGGGGTTTAACAACAATGTCCCTGGGTAGTCCATCTGAGCAAGGGGTGCCCAGAGCTCTGTCCAGCTCCAGCTTGTGTGAGGGAATGTTAGGTATCAGCATTTTTATGAGAGCTTGGACTGTGGCAGCAGTGTCAGTGTAAGATTCCGGCAACCCTCTGATTCTGAAGTTATATCTCCTTGCTCTGTTCTCTTAATCATCTATTTTGGAAAGCGCTGAGTCCAATTGGGAGTGTAATTCCTGGATCCTGTCAGTGTTCTGGTTAATCCGGGTCACTGACTTGTCTACTTTTGATTCAATGGCCTCAATCCTGGAGCCTAGATTCATTAAATCTGCTTTGATATCAAACAGTAGGTCCACAACGTCAATTGGTAGGTCTGTGCGGGAGAACCTCAGACCAAACAGGAATAAACATAACCACCAATCACGTTTAACTTCATTAAAACTAAGAGGGGTATATGCTAATGCCAGGAGCCTAACTAATAAAATGGATGAGTTGGAAATGTTAGTACATGAGGAGGACATAGACCTTGTGGGAATAGCGGAGACTTGGTTCGACCCCTCACATGACTGTCTGGCATATATCCAAGGGTATTCGGTGTACCGGAAGGACAGGGTAGGAAAAAGAGGGGGAGGGGTATGTCTCTACGTCAAGAACAATGTAAGGGTGATAGAGAGGTGTGACATTACGGAAGGGATGAGTATGGAGTTAGAATCTGTATGGGTAGAACTCCATAGGGAAGGAGAAAAGGCAAAAGTAATTGTGGGGGTTTGCTATAGGCCACCTAAACAAGGGGAGGAGGTAGAGCTGGAATTTTTAGCACTATTGGGTAAAGTGGCAAAGCTAGGATCAGTCATCATATTGGGGGACTTCAATTATCCCGACATTGACTGGGGAGAGGGGACTACACACTCACATAAGGCCCGTCTATTCACGGAAACCTTACAGGATAATTACATGTCACAGTTGGCGGATTCTCCTACTAGAGAAAACGCAATCCTGGATCTATTGATCACTAATGACCCAGACCTAATCTCGGAGGTAGGAGTCCAGGACTACCTGGGCTCTAGCGATCACAGGATGATCACATTTAGCGTAAATAACAATATAGCAAGGCAAGTGGGGAACATAAGAACCCTTAACTTCAGAAGGGCAAACTTTCCAAAATTGTACTCATTGATGGAAAGGGTTAACTGGGACCAAACCCTGGGATCACTGACCACAGAAGAAAAATGGGAATGCTTTAGGAACATATTAAGCAAATGCATCTTGCAGTGCATTCCTATGGGAAATAAATTTAGAAGAGACAAAGCCAAACCTGGCTGGCTAAACCGTAGCGTTAAAAAACTTATTAGGGGAAAAAAAATTGGCCTTCAGGAAATATAAATCAGAGGGCGCAGTATTGGCTTTCGACCAATACAAGGAGGCAAATAACAAAAGTAAACACGAAATCAAGATGGCTAAAATAAACTTTGAGAGACAAATAGCGGAGGATAGTAAAAAAAACCCAAAGAAGTTCTTTAAATATATCAACAGCAAAAAAACTAGAGCAGAGCATATTGCACACATAATTAACGATGATGGGAGGATGGTTACAGAGGACACTGAAAAAGTAACCGTGCTGAATGCTTTTTTCTTGTCAGTATTTACACAGGAAACGGAGGGGTACACTGACCATGACAGTATGGTTAGTAGTAATACACAGGACTTGTCACTATGGCTAACAGAGGGTGAAATCAGGGAAAGGCTGGATAAACTTAACACAAACAAATCACCAGGCCCGGATGGCGTACATCCCAGAGTACTCAAGGAACTCAGTAAGGTTATATCTAGACCACTGTTCCTGATCTTTTCTGACAGTATTAGGACAGGAGATGTACCAGGGGAGTGGAGAAAAGCAAACGTGATTCCGATATTCAAAAAATGTATGAGGCATATATAGGCCTGTCAGTTTGACATCGATAGTATGTAAACTTCTGGAGGGGATGATAAGGGACTATATCGTAGAGTTTGCTAAAGACAACAGCATCATCAGCAGTAACCAGCACGGGTTTACAAATGGGCGTTCTTGTCAAACCAATCTCTTAACATTCTACGAGGAGGTGAGCTGTCAGCTAGATAGGGGCAGACCAGTGGATGTAGTGTACTTAGATTTCGCTAAGGTGTTTGATACAGTTCCCCATAAGCGCTTAATTTATAAAATAAGGTCTGCAGGTATCGACAGCAGGGTTTGCTCTTGGATACGGAACTGGCTAAAAGGGCGTGTCCAAAGGGTGGTAATAGACAGCGCATACTCAGACTGGTCTGAGGTAGTAAGCGGGGTCCCCCAAGGCTCAGTCCTGGGACCAACCTTGTTCAATTTATTCATAAACAGCATTGAGGAAGGGATCAGTAGTTCAATATCAGTTTTTGCAGATGACACAAAATTGGGCAGGGCAATAACTGCACAGCATGAAGCAGATATCCTACAGGATGACCTGGACAAAATAATGGAGTGGGCAACGACTTGGCAAATGAGGTTTAACGTGGAGAAGTGTAAGGTTTTGCACTTGGGGACTAGAAACACAAAAGCACAATACAAATTAGGAGGGGAACCCTTGGGGGAATCAAAAATGGAGAAAGATCTGGGAGTCTTGGTTGATGATAGACTAGGCAACAGCATGCAATGTCAAGCGGCAGCTGCCAAGGCCAGCAGAATATTAGCATACATAAAGAAAGGGATGTATTCCAGAGATAAGACTATAATCCTTCCACTTTATAAAACTCTGGTCCGACCACATCTGGAGTATTCTGTCCAGTTCTGGTCGCCAGTCCTCAGGAAGGATGTGTTGGAGCTGGAGAGAGTCCAGAGAAGGGCAACTAAGCTAATTAGGGGATTGGAGGACCTTAATTATGAAGAGCGTCTGCAATCGTTTAATTTATTCTCCCTGGAGAAGAGACGCCTGAGGGGGGACATGATAGCAATTTTTAAATATCTCAATGGGGATCTCAGCATAGAAAAAAAGCTGTTCAGTCAAAGGGATTGCATGAGGACTCGGGGGCATACAATGCGATTAGAGGAGAAGCGTTTTAACCTCAGGCAACGTGGGGGGTTCTTTACTGTTAGGGCTACAAGATTGTGGAATTCTCTACAACAAGAGGTGGTTTCGCCTGGTAGTATGGTGGCTTACAAAAGACTATTAGACGTACATTTCAAGGATCAGAACATTCAGGGGTATGTGAGATGATTACAGCCACACACACCTACACAGGTTGAACTGGATGGACTGTTGTCTTTATTCAACCTCACCTACAATGCAACTATGTAACTATGTAACTATGTAATATCTGAGGTGATTCTAGCAGCTGTAATGGAGTTGGAGAGGCCCCTGTCAAGCATTTCCGAAAATGTCACCATCATAAAGTTGGAGTCAAAATGCATGTCCGTGGGATGAGGTGGTGGGGGGTCCCTGGACTGGTGTGAGGATGTGGCTGACTCCATAGGGGACATTAGTAACTCATCTAGAGTCTGTCCAATGAGGGATTCAGTCCAAGCTGGGGAGGCTGGAGAGTTTAAAATGTGGAATGGATGTGTCACCTGAGGCAGATAGTGGTGGGATGAGAGGGGGGAGAGTTGGGGTGACCCAGAGAGCGGGTCAGGCTGCCTGTGGGGCTGAGGTGCGGCCGCCATCTTGGAAAGTTAGGCCTGAGATTAAAGAAGGCAGTATCGGGGTTTCCGGAGCCATAGGTTGTAAAATATTAGTCTCTGGGGGTGCATTGGGAAGTCAGCTCGCCCCTGATATGAGTGATGTCCTTGAGAACGTCATTTTCTGACGAAACGTACGTCGGTCGCGGCGTGCTGACGTCACCTCTACGAGACGCTCAGGCGGGTGTTTGAAGCTGTCTGGCCGGCAGCTTTAATTCAGCGCATCTATAGATGCTTCTTCTGTAAGTGCATTTCTTTTAAATTTTGGTTCTTAATAAACAGTTTTACACTATGGGCATCTCCATTATCATTTTTATGTGAACCTCGGAGCCATATTTGTGGATCAGCCTCTATACCACCAGGGACCGGACCGTTCACAGGGGATAGGATACCATATCCAGTGCCATCCTGACTCGTGATATATGCACTAATTTGCTTATTTCTGGTAAGCAGGGATTTATGGTGACGGTCCTAACGGGGTCACGAACTATCTGAGTGATCTTATACACTTGTCATATCTGCACAATCTGGTAATTAAATTGGAAATAAGGTGGTGGCTCATTTTACGGCTTATTTCATTCATTTGGGATTGCTTTGGATTGATTTGCTTTACTTTTATTCTGGTAAGCAGCCTGTGATGGTGGTGGTTTCTATTAGCACCTTTCTTTTCTGATACACACGGGAGTGGTTAATAAACACCTTCATTATACAGTATCACGCTATGTTTTTGCATTTGTTTTTCACTCCAACATCCACCTAATTGTAATCCTGGGCTATTGCTGGTGATGAATCCTTCACAGATCTTCATCTGGCTTGGCTAACTATACGCAAGGCTCATAATACTGCTACATCTGGTAAGCAGTAACTTCATTCATTGTCTGCACCTGTGGATTTTTGGCTGAATGTTTGGCCTTCTTTTTGTTGATTCAACTATTCATTTACTAATCAATATTTTTGGGACTTATTTTGGACTCAATTTCATTTATGTTTTGTGTCACTTCCCCCATTTACTGTTTTTTGATGTTTGTCACATATTAAGTTGCTGCTACCCTTTTCTTTGATATTTAGCGCAGTTTCTTCACCCCTTTTTTCCATGAGTGATGTCCTTCCTTGTGCAGGATGCAGGGAGGATGGCAGTTGATGCTTCCGTGCCTCGGCGGGAGTTCGCGTCTATGCGGCCATGATGGGGTGCTAGGCCTGAAACAAGGCTGAGCCGTATCAAGGTCCCTGGTGCCCTGAACTGGGCAATAGCGATACCTTGGGGTGCCACGGAAGCTCCTCTCTCTCCTGAGGTGGTTGGGGTCTGTCGGTGTGCTGGCTGCTGGTCGGATGGGGACCGACACGGCCGGGCTAAGGCGGGAGCTTTGCTGCTATGTGGCTATAGGGGAGCTCTTGCGCATGCGCACTGCGTACGCATATTTTGCGCTATAAACAAAAAAGAGCGACAATTTTGGGAAAAAAAACAATATTTTTCACATTCTGCTATGACATCCCCCCCCCCCCCAAAAAAAAAAATGCAAATCTAATTTTTTAACATTTTAGGCCAATTTGTTTTCAGCTACATATTTCTGGTAAAAAAAAAAAATCGCAATAAGCGGATTTTGATTGGTTTGCACAAAAGTTATCGCGTTTACTAACTACTGGAAAGATTTATGTAATTTTTATTGTTCTTTTTTTTACTAGTAATGTCGGCGATCTGTGATTTTTTGCGGGACTGCGACATTGCGGCAGACAGATTGGACACCTAACTGACATTTTTGACACTTTTGGGGGGACCAGTGACATTACTGCAGTAATCAGTGCTAAAAATATGCACTGTTACTGTACTAATGACACTGGCAGGGAAGGGGTTAACACTGTTGGTGATCAATGGGTTAAATGTGAGCCTAGGGGAGTGATTATAACTGTAAGGGGGCAGGGCTTATGGAATGACCTTAGAGATCTGTGTTCCTACATAGAAGGATCATAGGAGCTCTGGGATCATTCCAGGGAGAAGAACGGTCAGATGTGTTTACAACAGCCGACCGTTCTTCTCTCTCACCAGGTCGCCTCACAGGTCGCCTTAGTGTGAATGGGGGACTTATAATAAAGTTGTTGTTTGTTTATTTATTTATTTTTTTTTTTTCTGCAGACCAGTTTTTTGTAGAACAGCCGGATGTTGTCCCTGCTGTGATGGGAGAAGATATCTCTATACCATGTGCTGTTCATAATAGATCACCTGAATTTATAAATGAGATTATCTGGAGGGTAGGAAAAAGTGATCTGTGTTTTGAAAATGTTGAATTTTTTATATGGAATACAAACAATATAACACAAAAGGTTGGACGATGGACACTGCAGAAATCGGAGAATATCTTCTTATTACGCATACAGAGTGTTACAGATTCTGACCATCTGCAATACTGCTGTGAGGTGAGGACAAAAACAAGATCAGGTGGACGGTCATCCACACACGGCACCCAGGTAGTGATAGCAGGTAAGATCATTTCAGTTCTAAACATTGAAATACTCATTGATTAGATACATCACAGAGCAGGAGCAATGTTTAGTGTTCTTCTTTCTTCCTTTGCCGTCTTTGCTCTTGTTGGGTATCTCCCAGGTTGGCAGATGTACAATACTTGAATGTTTTCACAGAGCAGCAATCAATCAAGGATCTTTCTGGGAGTAATCACACAGCAAACGAGTTTTTCCTGCTGCCAGAAGAGGGAGATCACATGGGGCTGAGTTACCTGGACTCCAACACATGGGTGGCTGCAAGTCCATGGATAATAATTACAGACTGATCTCTGCTGTGTCATTTAACCACTTAAGCCCCGGAGGATTTTCCTGCTAAAAGACCAGGGGGTTTTTTGCGATTCGGCACTGCGTGAATTTAACGGACAATTGCGCGGTCGTGCGACGCTGTACCTAAACGAATTTGACGTCCTTTTTTTCCCACAAACAGAGCTTTCTTTTGGTGGTATTTGATCACCTGTGCGATTTTTACTTTTTGCGCTATAAACAAAAAAAGAGCGTAAATTTTGCAAAAATAGCAATATTTTTCACATTTTTTTATAAGAAATTCCCCCCCAAAAAAAAGGAAAAAATCAAAATTGTTTAACATTTTCGGCCAATTTGTTTTATCCTACCTATGTTTGGTAAAATAAAATTGCAAAAAGCGTATTTTTATTGGTTTGCGCAAAAGTTATCGCGTTTACTAACAAAGGGAAAGATTTTTGTCATTTTTGTTGTTTTTTTTTTTTAACGCGTAATGGCGGCGATCTGCGATTTTTTTGCAGTACTGCGACATTGCGGCGGACAGATCGGACCCTTGACTGACATTTTTGACACTTTTGGGGTTACCAGTGACATTTCTACAGTAATCAGTGCTATATATATGCACTGTTACTGTAAAAATACACTGGTAGTGAAGGGGTTAACTTTATTTGGGAGGGAGGGGCTGTGTGTGTCCCTAGGGGCGTGCTTTCTACTGTGATTGGCTGTGGCTTGAGCTGTAAGGACACTGATCAACGGATCTACATAGTAGATCCGTGTGATCAGTGTCTTTACACCGAGGAGAATGACAGTCAGCTTGTTTACACAAGCCGCCTGACTTTCTCCCTCTCCCCCGCCGATCGCCGAGTGACCGCGCGGGGGGGTCCGTGACCGCGCGGGAGCGCGCTCGCTCCCCAGACCCTCCCAGGCTAGTGACGTTAATTAATGTCACTCTGCCTGGCAGGGGCTGACCCCCGCAGTAAATCTACTTGCCTACCGGGCACTTTCACCCCCTTCCTGCCCAGGCCAATTTTCAGCTTTCAGCGCTCTCACGCTTTGAATGACAATTGCGCGGTCATGCTACACTGTACCCATATGAAATTTTGATCATTTTTTTCACACAAATAGAGCTTTCTTTTGGTGGTATTTAATCACCTTTGGGTTTTTTATTTCTTACAAAAAAAAAAAGAAAAAAGACAGAAAATTTTGAAAAAAAAAAAGTTTGTCTTATTTTCTGTGAGTAAATTTTGAAAATAAATACATTTTTCTCCTTCACTGATGTGCGCTGATGAGGTGGCACTTATGGGCACTGATGAGGTGGCACTTATGGGCACTGATGAGGTGGCACTGATGAGGAGGTAGTAATATGCCACATGGGCAGCACCATCAGTGCCCACACTCAGTGCCCATAAGGCTGCCAGTCAGTGCTCATCAGTGCCTAGATGAGCAGGCACTGATGGGCACTGACTGGCAGCTCTATGGGCACTGATTGTGGGCACTGATAGGGGGCACTGTGGGCACTGATGGTGAACACATTGTATTTTATTTACCTCTGTTCACCAGTGCCCTGATTACACTTTGCTGTGTCCCCGAACGGCTGATCGGCTCTGCTCCTTCCTCACACGCAGTCTCTGTGTGAGGAAGGAGAGCTGGCGATGAAAGATGATCTCATATGTTTACATATGAGATCATCTCTCATTGCATGGGCCAATCACGTGGTAAATGGCCGCTGTGATTGGCCATTTACCACGATCTGTGATTGGCTGTGTCCAAGGGACACGGCCGACACAGATTTTCCCGATGCGCGATCTCAGGAGCGCGCGGGGAGCCTGTTACTGGGAGGCCGTTTAAAGACGGACTCCCGGAAATTCGAGTCCGCGCTGTAGCCGTCTTTCGGCTATAGTGCGGACCGGAAGAAGTTAATATACTTTGTTATATGCATAAGTATGCATTAAATGTGCAGCGATATCACTTATTACACAAAATGATGCATAAAATGATGCAAAAAAAAATATGGTGCTAAAAAAAAAAAAATGTGATTGTGTGCATATGTGAGTCAGATTATTGTGATCTCCTAATCATCATATACCATTCCAATAAAGTCCACATAGAAAAGACCAAAATAACATAGTTCCAATATTCCAAACCGTAACCACCGGTGTGCAAATGAAAGCAAAACAGTGCACCTAGACCTGAAAACACACTCCAGTTTCTTATCCAAGAAGCCTATCCAAGATAGCCACAATCCCATAGTGTAATACTGTACAGACTGTTTTATTTAAAAGTGTATAGTGCACACTAACAGAAATGATGAACATCAAAGCATACAGTATCTCACAAAAGTGACTACACCCCTCACATTTTTATAAATCTTTTTTTTATATCTTTCCATGTGACAACATTGAAGAAATGACACTTTGCTACAATGTAAAGTAGTGAGTGTACAGCTTGTATAACAGTGTCAATTTGCTGTCCCTTCAAAATAACTCAACACACAGCCATTAATGTCTAAACCGCTGGCAACAAAAGTGAGTACACCCCTAAGTGGAAATGTTCAAATTGGGCCCAAAGTGTCAATATTTTGTGTGGCCACCATTATTTTCCAGCACTGCCTTAACCCTCTTGGGCATGGAGTTCACCAGAGCTTCACAGGTTGTCACTGGAGTCCTCTACCTCTCCCTCTTCCACTTCCACAGCTCCAGACCATGACACTCCCACCACGATTGTCCTTAATCCACAGCGATATTCCCCAAATGATTCAACATATGGTGTAACAAAATGATAATCAATTACTACTAAGATAACACAAAAAGGAAGTCCTTCAAAATGAATAAAGTGTTGGAATGTAAATGTTTGTGGTGAAATTAAATATAATCGTGGTTAGGTGTTGTGCAGGGACAATTCCCCATCACCAGTACTTGAATTTCCCACAGATTTAGGGTGCAATGTATCCCCTCCACTCCCGTGACCCCCCTTCAGGTGGGTATCTCACCTTGGGGGTGTATGACCTAGCGGCTAACCTTGGTCAGACAGAGCTTGAGATAGTCCACGGATGTATGGGATGGCTCCTCTCCTTCATCTTGTGAGCTCTCAGCTGGTTTAGAACACTCTGGGATGAAACACGCATGAAAAAAAAGTGTAACATAGTGCAAGTACTGCTTTAAAATCCTCTATTTATTAAAACATAAAAAGCACTTACATTGGCACCAAACTATTGGCACAATGTATCGAGAACTGAAGCGTGTAAATAGATGATCCTGGTCTGCTACTCGTGTGCTGAGTTCCTCTCACGGCCGCGCTCTGCAATCACCGACATGAATCTAGCCCTTCCCCTATGTGTGTTCGACACAAGGGACTTGCGTGTCTTCATTGGGGGGTTATGATTGGTCGGTGTGCTGGCATGCTTTTAAAGCGGAGTTCCGGGCACAGATGTCATTTTTTAATGAACATACCCCCGGGACAGTCAGGGCTAGCACATTCCACAATGGCTAGCCTCTGATCTGTCCCGGTTCGCACTTACCTTTTAGAAGAAATACTTACTTATAAAATTTCTTCCACAGCGTTTCCATCTCTGTTGTGGGCAGCTGAAGCCGGCGCGGTCCTCTTCTGCGTCTTCTTCCGCGTCTTCTTCTCCCAGAATGCGCCGCACCGGCCCCTCTCGTCACTTCCGGTTCGGCGTCGCCCGGAAGTGACGAGCGGGGCCGGTGCCGTCGCATTGATTCCTGGGAGCGATGATGTTTAGCTCCCAGGAATCATCGCAGCGCAGGAAGTGACAGCGGAGCCGCGGCGCTGAGGGAGGAAGTACCCTGAGGTGAGTTTTTAAAAAAAAAAATCTAACTATCCAATTCCTTTTCAGGTTAGGCTGAACTAGCGGACGGGCACAAAAAAAAAAATATCGTTTTTGTGCCCGGAACTCCGCTTTAAGGAGAAATGTATGTGCCAGGGTTGCACTAAACACCTGGTACTAATTAATCATTAAGCTACCTTAGGAACCCAATGTGTACGCTATACTTATCCATGTCGGGAACCAGTGCCGGACAGTGAGAGTAGAGGGATCATTTTAACATACTCAATTACCAGATTTATGCAGTGATGTCTATACAGTGTACAGATTTATAATAGACCTTTCAGGTGTACCTTCCTATGTTTACTTCTCTGAATTGAAAATAAATCCATGAGACACACATATGG
The DNA here is from genome assembly GCF_965119305.1 of Pelophylax lessonae. Taxonomy (NCBI): domain Eukaryota; kingdom Metazoa; phylum Chordata; class Amphibia; order Anura; family Ranidae; genus Pelophylax; species Pelophylax lessonae. The sequence continues at coordinate 630,869,320 of NC_138771.1, forward strand.
ATTTGTCCTACTCAATAGTATGCCGAATATTCGCAACATATACAATCAAGGATTTACTTTGTAATCTCCACTAAAAATTGTAATTTTCTGGCTAACACTCACCTAAAAGTATATGTCCCAAATATGCATCCATTATATATTGTTGGGTGTGTTATTAATGGATTTATATATATTGGTTGTATGATTAAAAAATATATCCACCCAGTATATAGTTTGGTTAGGTGTTTATAATCTTTCCGCACTAAGTAAAACAGGTAAATAATGTAGGCTGTATATAAATGTATCTATTTTTCCATCATGTGTATACTTAATGTATACCTTATAGAGGGAACGGTTTAATAGTAGAGATGGGAATTATTTTATCTGTTATACTATGGTGTAAAATTTGAATAATAGCACCATTGTAATGTAATGTACTATAGTGTACCTAGATAATGATACATTATTCATACTACAATATAAATGATGATCATCTCTAATATACTGGTGTTAAATTGCTGTTATGTAAAGTGGGGGGTTAACTTATTATGTGGATGGATTATTCTGGAGTGAGATGTATACTTATAGACTCCTATATAATGTGACCTAACAATATGTGCATATCGCTTAAATTTACTTCACCTCTTAAAATGTGTGTGTAAGGAAGGGGGTCTGAACCCATTACTAAATAGGGACCCTTTTAATTTTTTATCATTAACTGTTGCCTAAAAAAACACCCCAAGTCAAAGTTTCTATTGAGACCCCCCGACATGAGGGATCCTAATTGGTGGATCCACAAGGATTCCGTCTTATTGAATTGTCTCACAAAGTTTCCTCCCCTCCATTGTTTCTTTGGTGCCTCTATTCCCCAGAATTGGATATCAGTACTGCTCTGGCCATGCACCACTTTAAAATGCTTATATAGGTGATGTTTCTCAAACCCTATATTAATATTGTGCACATGCCCCCTCATTCTCTCTCTCCGCTTACTTTTTGTGCGTCCAATATACAATAAATTACATGGGCATTTTATTGCATAGATTACACCTTTAGTATTGCATGTGATTAAATCTCTGATTTCATACTCTATTGAATTCCTTGGGTTTATGAAGGTATTGTGTTTTTAAATGTTATTCGGAACCCTTACGCAACTATAGCAGTGTCCACACCCTTTTAATCCTTTTACCTCCCATGGGAAGAATTGGATCTTTTTCGGAGGTTCTATTATATTCTTTACTAATTTATCCCTGATATTGGGGCCCTTCTGTACACAAATATTGGTTTATCAGGAATATGTTGGCCTATGATCTTTGATTTATAATAGCATTGGTGAGCAACACATTATATCCATTTTTAACACTTGTCTTCCTGCTGCACAGTACTATGCCTGAAGACAAGTCCTCATCAGTTGGTTGGAACATCCAGCAGTACACTTCTCAGTACTGCTCTGTGAGAAGCGGCTGCACCAATTGCGGCACGCTTTAAATGAAGCCATGTTCTCAAATTCAGCCAAAAAGTCCTCTATGTGATCATCAGTTAACATAGGCTGTATGAATTCAGACACACAGATCTCTTCTTTGTTGCCACGGGCAACCACCCCCACCTGTGCAGTCCTTGTACTGAGTGATGGCTTAATTTCCTTTTTCCTCTTGCTCCAGTGTGGCCATATGCATCTTGCACTAGTCTGGGGCTTGTTCTGTCGGTAAAAACCCCTCCAGCCACATAGCTCTGTCTCTCATTTCAGCAAATCTTGCTTCATAGTTACATAGTTACATAGTAGGTGAGGTTGAATAAAGACAATAGTCCATCCAGTTCAACCTGTGTAGGTGTGCGTCACCATAATCATCTCGCATACCCCTGAATGTTCTGATTCTTGAGATGTAAATCTAAGAGTCTTTTGAAAGCCACCATACTTCCCGCAGAAACCACCTCTTGTGGTAGAGAATTCCTCAATCTTGTAGCCCTAACAGTAAAGAACCCCCCTCATTGCCTGAGGTTAAAACGCTTCTCCTCTAATCGCATTGTATGCCCTCTAGTCCTCATGCAATCCTTCCGACTGAAAAGCTTTTTTTCTATGCTGAGATCACCATTGAGATATTTATAAATTGCTATCATGTCCCCTCTCAGGCGTCTCTTTTCCAGGGAGAATAAATCAAGCGATTGCAGACACTCTTCATACTTAAGGTCCTCCAATCCCCTAATTAGTTTAGTTGCCCTTCTTTGGACTTTCTCCAGCTCCAACACATCCCTCCTGAGGACCGGCAACCAGAACTGGACAGAATACTCCAGATGTGGTCGGACCAGAGTTTTATAAAGTGGAAGGATTATAGTTTTATCTCTGGAATACATCCCTTTCTTTATACATGCTAATATTCTGCCGGCTTTGGCAGCTGCCGCTTGACATTGCATGCTATTGCCTAGTCTATCCTCTACCATGACTCCCAGATCTTTCTCCATTTTTGATTTCCCCCAAAGGTTCCCCCCCCCCCCCCCTAACGTGTATTGTGCTTTTATGCTTTTAGTCTCCACATTAAACCTCATTTGCCATGTCATTGCCCACTCCGTTATTTTGTCCAGGTCATTCTGTAGGATATCTGCTTCATGCTGTGCAGTTATTGCCCTGTCCAATTTTGTGTCGTCTGAAAAAACTGATATAGAGCTACTCATCCCGTCCTCAATGCTGTTTATGAATAAATTGAACAGGGTTGGTCTCAGGACTGAGCCTTGCACTTTGACCACCCCATCTCTGCAGTCAGGGACACTGCTGGTGGGTATATTTTTGGTGTTCAGTCTCCTTAAGGCTGAGAAACAAACAATTCTTTGCTCACACAGCAAAGCACAAACAGACAATCTCTTGGCACTCACGGTTTCTGGCATGCGAGGATCTGGACCACCGCCAACTGTGCCCATAGCATTCCTCCACCAATTATGAAGATCCGGGGTAAATACACTCTAGTGGTGCATGCGTTTCCAAGAAATTGTGCCAGTCCAGACTGCATTTTTTAAGGGCATGGCAGCCCACTTTTACATATGGAAAGTTCACAAAACAGCAATTTTTCCCCAGGGGGTTTCACCATTACTGTAACTTGTTACTTTAGCCTCCTGGCTTGCTCACTTGCCACAGGCCTAGGCCTTAAGTCTGCTCCTCAGACCAACACAAAAGTATCCTTCAGTCAAGCTCTCTTGTAGCTTACTTGGGATCAGCTTTGTGCTGCGCTGTCGAAGACTACATCTGCCTCCTACAGACCTGTATGCTCTTGCTGCCACCTTCAGCCTCTGACTCCTAGAGAGGATGGGAGCCCTCCTCACTCCCATGCACAGACCTCCTGTCTGTTGGGTGGGGTCCTCCTGACTCCTGGGCCAGACCTCCTGTCCGCTGGGTGGAGCTGTCTCCAACTAGGGAGCCCTGAGTGCTAGCTCCGGGACTATAATAAACCTAGCCCCCACCTGTGCAAACAGCATGCCTGCCTCTCCAGAAATCAGGTGTAAATTGCTAATAAACAATGATGCGGCTCACCTTTCTACAATATATATATATATATATATATATATATATATATATATATATATATATATATATATATATATACACATTTTATTTATTTATTCATTTTGCTTTTTTGCTTTGTTTTGCTCAAAAAGTGTGGGGGTGAGGAGGGGGAGGGTGGGGGTCCCCCCTGGTCTTGGACTCCAAAGTGAGTTCACTGACTAAAGTAAATGTTTTGAAATGTGTATTTCTATGGTTTATTCATGTACAAGAAGTCAGTCGTATTTTCTAATAGAATACTGTGGCTCTACTTTCTGCTTAGCAGAGCTACCCAATGGTTGTATTTTTCTGCCCCGTCTGACAAGGCAAGTCTACAAGTCTGTTGGGTCAAACACATTGCTTCCTCTAATGGGCAACATTCACATTTCTATATTTGTTGTAGAAAGTGTAGAAGAGTAGAGAAGAGCCAACGGTTCAGTCTGGTTTGCTTGTTTAGTCCCCTGTACGGCAGGAGCTGAAAATAATATCTATAAGTTGTATTTCTACTGCTTCTATATCTGATAGGGACAAAGACAAAAAATAAACCTGACCTTCCAACCATTCTATGCTCAGTGTGAAAAAAACCCCTAAAAATAATTTTGCATAATATTTACTTTACTAAACAAATTGTACATACCACTGTGGTAGTTTTGCCAGTTTTGTATGGTTTCACCAATGGATTTGAAGCTCCAATAAAGCATGTAAAGTGTAAAATTTGCATTTGCTCACTAAATATTTTCTCTAAATGCAGCACACATTCTCTTCTCAGATCCTACTCAGAATGATCTCAAGTTCAAAGTCACTCAGTCTGAAAATATAATGGCTAATGAAGGAGACTCTGTCACCATCACCTGCTCATACACCATCCCACCAGACCAAAACCTTCTGTGGAGTGGAGTTTTCTGGAAAGTGGGCAGCCCAAAAGGACCCTACGCCTATCACCCCTCCGATCTAATGATTCATCCCAGTTATAGTGGAAGAACTCAGCTGAGTGGATCTTCTGATCTCCAGATAAACGGAGTCCAAGATACAGATTACACCACCTATTACTGCTTGGTGATGCTGAAATTCTGCATTGGAACCCACAAGACCAACTCAGTAGTAAAATATGGGAGTTGGACGCAATTAGGTGTAAATGTAATAAATCAGACACCCACAGGTATAAATTACTTTATATTTTTCATTTTTATTATACGTGCACAAATTGTTTTGGGTTAAAGGACTTAAAGAAGAATTTTATCTTTTTTCAAAAAAATAATTTACTTTACACACTCATATTATTGTTTTTGCATTTGAGCCTGAAAAGTATTGCAACTGTGATCAGTAAATCATTGGTGCAATGCTTTACCTCCTTCAGACTCCTCCTTCAGCTTGGGTATTTACAGAGGTACAAACCTACAGTTGTGGAGCTGGAGGAAGTGTTAAAGGACTACAAACATGGTGATGTTACTGCACTTGTGCTCTATTGAGTCCCTCTGCCTCGATGGCTCCAGACTGGGGTGGCTGTCAGCTACACGTTGAAAGATGGAGCCAGCTGTCAATCAGGCAGGGAGGTTGATCCAGACATTCATTTTGTTTCCCAAGCCACTTAGTTATCACTTTTGCTTTATGGAAGGTGCTCTATCATACTGAAAAAGGCATTGTTCCTCACCAAACTGTACTTGGATGGTTGGGAGAAGTTGTTCTTGGAAGATGTTTTTTTTTACATTTCTTTTTTCATGGCTGTGTTCTTAGGCAAAACTGTGAACCCCTTTGCTGAAAAGCAATCTCAAACATGAATGATTTCAGGATGCTTTACTGTTGGCATGACACAGAAATGATGGGAGCACTCACCTTTTCTTCTCTGGACAAGGTTTTTTCCAGATGCCCCAAACAATGGGAAAGCTGATTCATCAAAGAAAATGCTTTTTTTTTTTTTGTTTTTGTTTAATACTTTATTAATCCCAAAGGGAAATTGTAACATTGTTGAGATTTCCCCACAGTCCTTGGCAGTCCAATCCCTGTACCTTTTTCAGAATATCAGTCTGTCCCTAAGTTTTTCCTGGAGCGAAGTGGCATTTTGCTACACTTTTTCACACAAGGGCATCCTCCAAAAGTCTTCTCCTCACTGTGCATGTAGATGCACTCACATATGGCTGCTGCCATTCCTGAGCAAGCTCTGCACTAATGGTGCCCCAATCCCGCAGCTTAACTGTAGGACACGGTCCTGGTGCTTGCTGGACTTTCTTGGGCGCCGTGAAGCCTTTTTCACAAATGCAGTGGAAATGTTTTTATAGAATTAAGTTAATTTTCATGGCAAAGAGGGACTTTAATTAATTGCAATTCATCTAATCACTCTTCATAACATTCTGGAATATATGCAAATTGTCATTATAAAAACTGAGGTAGCAGACTTTGTGAAAATTATTATTTATGTAATTCTCAAAACTTTTGGCCACGGCTGTACACTCTTTGCAAATTAGGGAAAAACAAATGTTCTATAGATTATTATTCTTCTGAATAATTTTTTTAATTTTTTTTTTTATTAGTAAAATATTGCATTATGGTTACTAGATGGATCTAAGCTGCACTGGAAATACATATGTCTTTAACAAGAAATACAATGTAAAAATAATAGAGACCACTAGATGGAAGCTGTCATTCAGCTAATGGTACCATCTGGTTTGGACGATGCACGCCCGGTCATCAGGGTTTTTTTTTTTTTTAGGTAAGTTAGCAGGCGGCCATTTTTATTCTCCAAGATGGCCAAGTTTATTAATATTATTATGGATATACAAGATTTATATAGTGCTAATAGTTTGCGCAGCGCTTTACAACATGAGTGCAGACAGTACAGTTACAATATAATTCATTACAGGAGGAATCAGAGGGCCCTGCTCATTAGAGTTTACAATCTAAAAGGGAGGGTCAACTGATACAAAGTTAATAACTATAGGGAATGAGCTGATGAAGAAAATAAAAGTACAGTTTTTAGGTGGAGGCGGAGTAAGAGATAGTCTGACAGATTGGGGTAGGGGATTACAAAGGATGGGAGAGGCTCAGGAGAAGCCCTGGAGGTGAGCATGGGAGGAGATGACAAGGGAACTAGAGGGCAGGAGATCTTGGGAGGAACAAAGAGAACAATTTGGTTGATATTTTGAAATTAGGTTAGTGAAGCTGGGGGCCGAGTTGTGGATGGCTTTGTAAGTTATTGTTCATATTTTGAATTTAATTTGTTGGTGAGTGGCAACCAAAGGAGGGATTGGCAGAGAGGAATAGCAGACACTAAGCGGTTTGTAAGATGCATGAGTCTATTTAAAGGTAAGTCAGTTTAGAAGAGGTTGCAGTAGTTGAGGGGAGAGATAAGCAGGGAGTTTCCTAGGACCTCAATCACACAGGGGTACTATAGCATATGTAAGGAATGCGTTACCTTCACAGAGAATTACAGGTGTTATATGCCTTCCCGTGCAGGCAGTCCTATCTATTTCAAATGGAACGCAGTGGCTACATAGACACTGCAAGTAGTGTTTCAACTTTATAGGCAGTAGCAAGGTTTCACCTAAAACGTAATGTAAGAAGGATACTGTCAGGAACCATGAATCAGACTGAGACAGAAAATGCAGTAAAATCCCACCTTTAATGTGATGGTAAAAAATGGTACAGAACAGTAAACGTTGTCAAAACATAAGCCAGGGGTGGGAAGCCAAAATGGGAATTCAGACAAGTCAGTCACCAGCAAACCAGAAATCAGTGTAGTCAGGGGCAGAGGAACAGGATCAGGAACCAGACAGAATATCAGCCGGGCAAAGTCTTTCACAGGAACACAGCAGAGAAACGCCAGATATGTTGACACCGCGAGAGGCAGGAAAGGAATGAACAAGGCAGCTTAACCTCCTGCCATCCGCGCTACAGCCTATATACGGCTGCAGCGCGGACTCGAATTTTCGGGAGGCCGTTTTTAAACGGCCTCCCAGTGACACGCCCCCCGCGCGTGAATGGTGAATGGCCAATCACAGCGGCCATTCACCACGTGATCAAGCCATCCAATGAGAGATGATCTCATATGTAAACATATGAGATCATCTCTCATCGCCGGCGCTCCTTCCTCACACAGAGCCTGCGTGTGAGGAAGGAGGGAGAGCTGCACAGCGCCGGGGACACAGAAAAAAGTAATCAGGGCACCGATCACCAGTGCCCTGATTACTAGAGGTACACCAAACACACCTTCAATCCCCACAGTGCCCACCATCAGTGCCCCCCATCAGTGCACACAATCAGTGCCCATAGTGCTGCCAGTCAGTGCCCATCAGTGCCTGCTCATCTAGGCATTGATGAGCACTGACTGGCAGCACTATGGGCACTGAGTGTGGGCACTGATGGTGCTGCCCATCAGTGCTCATCAGTGCCGCCCATCAGTGCTCATCAGTGCCACCCGCCAGTGCCCATCAGTGCCACCCGCCAGTGCCCATCAGTGCCGCCCGCCAGTGCCCATCAGTGCCGCCCGCCAGTGCCCATCAGTGCCGCCCACCAGTGCCCATCAGTGCTGCCCGTCAGTGCCACCTCTCAGTGCCCAGCAGTGCCACCTCTCAGTGCCCAGCAGTGCCGCCTATCAGTGCTCATCAGTGCCGCCTATCAGTGCTCATCAGTGCGGCATATTAGTACCTCCTCATCAGTGCCACCTCATCAGTGCCCATAAGTGCCACCTCAGCAGTGCCCATAAGTGCCACCTCATCAGTGCCCATCAGTGCAGCCTATCAGTGCCCATCAGTGCCGCCTCATCAGCGCACATCAGTGAAGGAGAAAAATTTATTTATTTTCAAAATTTACTCGCAAAAAATAAGAAAAACTTTTTTTTTTTCAAAATTTTCTGTTTTTTATCTTTTTTTTTTATAAAAAATAAAAAACCCAGAGATGATTAAATGCCACCAAAAGAAAGCTCTATTTGTGTGAAAAAAATGATAAAAATTTTATATGGGTACAGTGTAGCATGACCGCGCAATTGTCATTCAAAGTGTGCGAGCGCTGAAAGCTAAAAATTGGTCTGGATGGGAAGGGGGTTTAAGTGCACAGAAGGCAAGTAGTTAAATAGCCAGAAGGGGCTGGCTGTAGGCAGGACTGATGAGCAGATAATGATAACCAGGTGAGCCACTGAGGAAACAATGAGTGCTGATGATTATCCAACAGCTGAGCAGCCTGAGCACAGAGAAGAGAGCTGCTGCAAGCCCAGCCCTGACAGCTACCTGGTCTTTGCTCCATACATTTGTTGTTTACTCAGCGGACTTGACCACTGTTGACTTTGGACAGAGCGTTATTAATTCCGTTACTGTTTGTGATAAATATCTTTTGTTCTAAGCATTCCCCTTGTATGGCTAGTAATTTATTTGTTATATACAGTATGTGTGCTGACATGGAGCTGTCAGGGAAGACAAGAAAATTGTTCTGCCATTCCCGACTAGCTCTATGAGAGCACATTTGCCGGCCCAGATGGAGAAAGCTAGTTATACAAAGCAGAGGCAATGTTACAATGTGAGTTTATGAGTTATGCCCTGTCACTGTAGGGCAGGATGGGCCTAAACCCATATGTGTGCTGCCACGGAACTAGTCAGGAAAGGGAAATTGCATTAAGTATGAAGAACTCAACAGTGTTTTTTTTTTTTTTTTTTTTTTTTTTTTACAGATTCGGTGTCCTATATACCCGCATCCTTTATTTATTCCATACAACACCAAAAAATGAGTAGCCTTTAACATTTTAAGGGCATATAGATGAAAACACTACATAGATGTTTATATAAAAGTATAACGTTTATTATACATCAAATTAATTAAATGCCACATTTAACATATGTCCATTATAAGAATTCACACATTGTTTCATTTAAACAATCCACATGTTGACTCAATGTGTTTCAAATTATCTTCTTTAGGAGCACATATCAATATAATGGAACGCCAATCTTTAAACATCGAGAAAATACATGGTCTGCTGGAACCAACTCAATGTGAAAGATCCTTTCCCAAAAGGAGGGTTACAGAGAGCATCACAAGGATCATAGGGCATCAAATTGGGTTCCCTTATATTAATATCATTCACAGGTTTTCCTGAAGAAGATCATTCAAAACATGTTGTGTCCACATGTGGATTGTTAGGATGAACAAATGTATGAACCCTTGTAATGAACATATGCTATATATGTCATTTTAATAATTTGATGCATAATAAACTTTATGCTTTTATATAAAACATCTACAGTATGTAGTGTGTTCACCTATATGCCCTTTAATGGCCCATGGCTGCTCGTTGTTTTTGGTTTACTGATAGGAGAGGTCCAGCCTAAATTCAACAGGGGGGTGTCTTACCACTACAGAAAGAGCACTGCTTCTACACAGAGAGTGAAGGACCTTCTCTACACCATGCTGGCAGGGGACAGGCTTTTCTACTCAGGCTGTGGCTGCTTCCAAAGAAAACAAACCTTGTATACGTTTTGTTTTAATGCACCTAGAATGTATTTAGCTGATTTAACCACTTAAGCCCTGGAAGATTTTACCCCCTTCCTGACCAGGGCCTATTTTACGATTCGGCACTGCTTGACTTTAACGGACAATTGCGTGGTCGTGCGCCACTGTACCCAAATGAAATTGACGTCCTTTTTTTCCTCACAAACAGAGCTTTCTTTTGGTGGTATTTGATCACCTGTGCGATTTTTTTGATCTTGCGCTATAAAAAAAAAAGAGCGACAATTTTGCAAAAATAACAATATTTTTCACATTTTTTATATGAAATCCCCCCCCCCCCCCCCAAAAATGTAAAAATCAAAATTTTTTAACATTTTTGGCCAATTTGTTTTTTGCTACATATGTTTGGTAAAAAAAATCGCAATAAGCGTATTTTGATTGGTTTGCGCAAAAGTTATTGTGTTTACTAACTAAGGGAAAGATTTTTGTCATTCTTGGTGTTTGTTTTTTTAACGAGTAATGGCGGCAATCTGCGATTTTTTTTTTTTTTTGCGGGACTGCGACATTGTGGCGGACAGATCGGACCCTTGACTGACATTTTTGACACTTTTGGGGGTACCAGTGACATTACTACAGTAATCAGTGCTATACATATGCACTGTTACTGTAAAAATGACACTGGCAGGGAAGGGGTTAACTTTATTGGAGAGGCAGGGGTTAAATGTGTCCCTAGGTGCGTGCTTCTTACTGTAAAGGGGCGTGGCTTTTCATGTAACCACATAGACATATGATCCTAAATAGCAGGATCGTATGATCTCTGCAGTTACACCAGGGAGAATGACAGGCAGCTTTGTTTACATCAGCCGCCTGCCTTTCTCCCTCTGTAACGGATGATCGCGAGTGACTGGCGGACATCCGAGCCGCTGGTCACTCGCGCTGGAATGTCCGAGAACGAGCGGGGACGGGAGCGCGCCTCCGGCGGCGGGCGTTTGCCCCCTATTGGCTCGCGGGTGAGTGACGTATATATACGTCACTTTGCCCAGGAGGGGCTGACCGCCGCCGTATATAGTCGTGCGGTGGTCGGCAAGAGGTTAAACTAAAGGTTTAATTTGGCTTTATAGAAATTACGTTCATAGTACAATTCTGATGTCCCTGGCTATGGCTAACCAAAAGCCACATCTCCAAACATCCTTAGATCCTCCCAGGTTCAGGAGAATATTATGAGCATGTATGGTATCACTGTGATATCATTTCAAATGTTTGCAATATATAGTTTCATCAATAATTCAATGATGTAAACTGGTAATCAAATAAGAATCCATTTGAAATATTGGTGATTAAAGCCTAACTCCATTTTTTTTTTTTATTTGAATTAACACCCATCGAATATAGGAGGTGCAATAACCCAGATGGGGACACAGACAGCAACAAAGACTTGACTGACATTCTAACGCTGTCCTAATTTATAAAACAAAATTCTGTAGTGGGACTTTTATTTATAATTCACTTAAAATTATGTTATTGTTGATGAGTAGGGGGTCATTCATTGGAGTTTTTTTTTTACTTAAGCTGGAAAGTGCAAAATGAGGCTAACTTCTGCATAGAAACCAACCTCAGCTTGTTTAATTAAGCTTTGGCAATAAAACCTGGAAGCTGAATGGTTTCTATACAAAAGTGAGCCTTTTGCACTCTCCAGCTTTAGTAAATAAACCCCCATTGTATTCTAATATTTATTTTCTGTCTCCCTTAGATTCCACTGACATCACAAGCCAGCAAATTGTAATACTTGCAGCTTATTTTGGGATCAAAACCTTTTTACTTGTACTGAGCATAATACTGTGTGCCATCTACATGAAGAGAAAGTGACCACACAACCGTCCATTGTGAACTGATAAAACTGAATAATTCCGAGGAGAGCAGCTTGGACTTTGAAATACCTAAAAAGACAACTGTGAATTGCCGATTTGAGATGATGGGGTCTCCAGTATCTGTTCCTGGGAAGTTTTCTTAAAATATCAAAATGTGAAGTCCCTCCTTTGCTTGTGGCCTAAAGGCTTGGGTGGTGTCTGTGGGCTCCATGTGCCACAGTGAGCATTTCAGATGAAAAAATATTTATATATTAGCTTTTTAATAAAGAAAAGAGTCAGGAACTAGGTAAAAGGCAACAGGATACAATCTTAGGCTAGGTTCATATTGATGTGGCTCTGTGAGACGCGTTTTGTGTGGGCACATGCATGGGCTGCCACGCCTCCTGGAAGGCAACGAAAGGGTCCCTGCCCCATTTGTGGAATTGCAGCCCACACGGGAACCGCAAGTGCAGTGTGGTCCCCATTGTGGGTGCTATTTCCATGTGGCATGCCATTAGTATTAAAGCGGAGTTCCGGGCACAAAATCGACCTAATCGATTTTGTGCCCATCCGCTTGCTTTGCTTCACCTTTAAAGGAATTGGATAGTTAGGGTTATTTTTTTTTTTTACTTACCTCGTAATTGTAGAAAGAAATACTCACCTATTCTCCACTTCCTCCCTCTGTGGCCGCGGCCCGCGCCGTCACTTCCTGTTTGCAATGATTCCTGGGAGCTGAACGTCATCGCTCGCAGGAATCAATGCGACGGCACCGGCCCCGCTCCTCACTTCCGGGGCGACGCCGCATTCCCTGCTAAACAGCTTCTGGGCATGCCCAGAAGCTGTGGAGGAATGTGGCGCCGCACCGGAAGTGACGAGAGGGGCCGGTGCAGGTGCATTCTGGGAGAAGAAGACACGGAAGAGGACGCAGAAGAGGATCGCGCCGGCTTCAGCTGCCCACAACAGAGATGGCAACGCTGGAGAAGAAATTTTATAAGTGAGTATTTCTTCTTGCAGGTAAGTGCGAACCGGGACAGATCAGAGGCTAGCCATTGTGGAATGTACTAGCCCTGACTGTCCCAGTGTATATGTTCACTGAAAAAATATTTCTGTGCCCGGAACTCCGCTTTAATGGCACCGGTGCGTATCCTGCACATTTTTCTGTGCAGGTGTTTATGGCTGTGGGAACAGGTGGGGACCCGCAGCAGGAACCAACTGAACAGATGTGAACCTAGCCTTGCTGCCTATCCAAGACTATACCACTAGTGCAAATATGAGCCCCTGGTAAGTTTTTAGCTTAAAGTGGTTGTAAACCCTTATATATGCCCAATGCAGTGACTGGCATCAGGTGATACACAGGGATTAAAGAAATCCTTCTACATACATTAAGTTGTACTTATTTATCTATAGCATCCTTTCTTCTACAGCCATTCGAAGTGCAGCAGAATTTACAGAGAATCGCTCAGCTCTGAAAAGCAGGGGGTGGAGAGCTGAAGTTAATTTGGTGAGGAGAGCTCTGAGAACTGATTGGTGGGAAGGGGCACCCCCCCCCCCCTTCACACACCATAAAGAAACAGAGCTGAGGCGGTCAATCGTCTGGAGGTCCCTCCCCTGTCACCTTTTTTCTATTGATGTCAGCAAATGTGTCAGAAGTGACTCATGCTGATAGAGGAATGAGGCAGTGGACAGAAATGACACTTAGTGCTCTGGACTATAGAGGTATAGCTTTGTTCATATTTCATGTCTGAGGTTTACAACCACTTTAATCAGTATTTGAAGGATATAATAGTCCAAGATCTTAGTAGTAAAAAAAAAGAAGAGGGGAGAAGCGCTCTAAGTGCAGACAATTTATTGCAGATAACAAGGCAGGTGATATACACTCACTAGACATGAAGACTGAAAAGCTGTATGTGTCAAAGCAATCCTGCAGCCATCCTCTGGAGGGTGTCCTCTGGTCACAGGAAGCCGTATGCAGTACTGTCACTGGCGGTGGGAGGGAAGAAAGCCGGCTGTCTCCCACAACATCAGCGGTGAGCGGTCAAGCGGCTCGGATCTGCGGTTCCGTGTTGCGAGTGATGGATGGAGGCACTCTCACCCACAGGGATGGTGGGATCTGTCCGATGAGTTACGGCATGCAGCTTTTCAGTCTTCATGTCTAGTGAGTGTATATCACCTGCCTTGTTATCTGCAATAAATTGTCTGCACTTAGAGCGCTTCTCCCCTCTTCTTTTTGTCTATACAGATTCTTCCTCCTCATCTGTGGAAGAGCAGCTCAGTGCCCACGGACTTTATCCCTTTTAGGATCATCATCAACCTATTTATGGTATCCCATTGTCCCCTATTGTATGGTACCATTTTATGCCTATGTCTATTTGCAGCTACAACCTTTTTTATTGCCTGTTTTTTTTTGTTTTTTTTTTTTTTTTTTTTTTTCCCTTCCCTCCCCTCCCCCCCCCTCCCTGGATTCAGCTGCTTATTAGTTCTGTTCATCCACCCTTCATATGCTGGAGGTCTTCGTAGCGCTCTGTGTTTTGTTTTTTCAAGATCTTAGTAGTGGCATTATGAAAATATATTTGGGGTATAAAATAAGAGGGACTGTAATTCCATATACAGTAGCTAGTAGCTGTGCACATACCACCCTATTATAGTTATATGCTATTTAGGGAACTAATTCTTAGTATTATATATCTATTATATACCGTGTACAAAACCTGTGTCCTTTGTATATGTCTTTCCATTGCATATGGATTCATCATCCTTCTAGTTACACTGCTTTATATAATTTTTTACTATTTTATTACATCATGTGGGTTTTCTCAGTTTTTCTTTCGGCAGGAACGCAGAGGAATTCAGTTCCGGCACCTCCAGCACTGAATGTACTGTATGCAATAGCAAGAGGTGCGGGGTGCGCTGGAGGGTCTTTTGATGCTGGGGAATCTATTGTTGCTGAAGGGGATGTATTTTTGTGAAGGGAGGGGGTCTATTATTTCTGGGGAGTTCTTCTGTTGCTCGTTGGGGATTATTGTTACTGGGGTGGGTCTTATGTTGCTGGGGAGGTCAGTCATTGCTGGGGGGTATGTACTGTTGAGGAAGGGGTCTTTGTTGCTGGCTGCTGGAGGGTCTAATAATGCTGGCTGCTGGGGGATCTATTTTTGCAGGGGGGGTCTGTTGTTGCTGTGGGGGGTCTTATGTTGCAGGGCATTAATCGTTGCTGGGAGGGATATACTGTTGAGGTAGGGGGCTAATGTTGCTGGCTGCTGGAGGCTTTATTGATGCTGGATGTTGGGAGTCCATTGTTGCTGGGGTGAATCTATTGTTGCTGGGATTTCCATTGTTGTTATATCTATTTTACTGCCTTTCCTGTTATCATTAACACATTCTATACCAATTACTTAATAATAAACAAGAAGGAGAGGCAACTCTAAGTGTAGGAGTAAAACAATTTAATGGAGACCATACAGTTGGCAACTCACATGACGTAAGATAAAAACAAGCACATCTTTAGGGTGGAAATCCCAAGGATGTCCTAAGTAAGCATTATGTCTATCCACCAGCAGCGCATTTGCAGTTGTTTCTCCCGTTGATCACGGCTATAGGAAGTCGGCTGTGCAGTGGATGAGAACCCAGAATGAGGCTTGGAGCACAAGTGGCTAGACGGCGTGGGGCAATGTCCTCACTGGAGTGCGACCGAGCATGCGCGCTGTGAATGTTACGGCAGCCACACTCCTTTATCAAGCATCTAAAGCTATCAAGCAGAAGCCTCGTTCTGGGTTCCCATCCACCGCATGGCAACTTCCTTTAGCAATGACCAGCGGAAGAAACATCTGCAAATGTGCTGCTAGCGGACAGACATAACGCTCACTGATAACATCCTTGGGATCTCCACCTTACGGATGTGCTTGTTTTTTTTATCCTACTTCATGTGAGTTGCCAACTGTATGGTCTTCATTAAATTGTTTTACTCCTACACTTAGAGGCGCCTCTCCTTCTTGTTTCTTTTCAGCCTTGCTGAAATCTGGCTTCTATTCCTATGTTGATGGCAGCCCTCAGTGAATGGACTTTTAAGTTAGATACATTTTATGTCATATGGACTTCTCCAATGGACTTAATTCATTGTTATAGGTCATATGTGAACAACGATGTTTGCGCCTTTTCCTTGTGTTCATACAAATTACTTAGCACCACAAATAAATACTTGGTTCTGTATTCCCCTAAAATGTTAGTAATAGGAGGTGGGTAAGGGGTGTAACCAAGGAAAGGTGCTCAGAGGTGGGTAGGGGGTGGAGTAAAGGAGTGACTTTGGAAAAAAAAGGCCTATGTTTTCTAATTGCTTGTATCTGGTATTATTTTGAATACATGCAACTCAGTTTAACTGAGAAATTAATTCTATAATGTTGAAAACAATAAATCTTTAAAGTAGAACTAGAATCTCCAGCACTTCCTGTCGGTTTCTCCTTTTTTCTACCTTCAATCTGGAAAAAGATCCACACTGGTATGGTGTGTTTGGAACCAAAGGCATATGCCTTCTTATATTCAGGGCTATAGCTCTTCGAGACCACGTGCAAAGCCGTTTAAACATAAAGGTGTTTTTTTTTCTGTACATGCAAACAAAACAGCAACACCGAATTTACTTAATTTCAGAAAATATACCAGAAAAGTCTGCTTATCTTCAGCACAAACAGCATAAAGGAAACCTAAGGTCATAGATGGGACTTACTCCAAGGTTAGCATAGTCCAACTCTGGATGTTTGGTAGCTCCTAGCGCATGTGCAGCACTCCAACAGGTCTCTCCCTCAAAACTCCTACTCCCCACCATCATTTATACTAAGAGCTTTCTGTTTTATGTGCTGCTACCTAGAGGCTGCTTAACCCTGTAGGGAGCGGAGTCCCCATAGTCAGGAGTGGAGGTTCTTTTTCCACCTAAATGTCACTCCGAACCTCCAAAATTCCGGGTCCCAATTACATCTCTACTAATACCAAGAGGACTGCGAGTCAGTCCTCTCCTTCACATGACTATCCCGGAATTCCTCACCCATCACAGGTGAGACCCCTGTGTACACACACATTTCCCTTAAAGGGACCATAATCCAAAATATTGGTGCCAAATAGCAACCGACCAGGACCCACCCTTGATGTCCTGTACAGCCTACATTCATCCATGCCAACATGCCTCCCACCCACCCTGCTCTGTTGATTAAAAGCAGCTATGAAATTACTGGTCTTGCTGAACATCGAACAGCTGAGTTGGTCAGTAGGGATCTGAGCTACGGTATATTACTGAAACTTATTTATTTTAAAAACTTTATTTGCTGAAAAAATTAAATCTGACTTTCCAACAACATTGTACTTACTTCCCTGTGGTGTGTGGCATTAATTCAATTCACTGGAAAAAAGGTAGAAAATAAATGTAGTTTACATTTAAAAGTTTAAAAAAAAAAAGTGATAGGCTTTATTACAGTGTGCATTTTTAGAACTGTGTTCACTGATACTTACATTTTAGGTGCCTCTCCACTTGCGGTTTTCTCCTAGTCCCACAAATGCCTTTAAACCTGCCAGTGATGTCCACCTATCACAATGTCCTGTGATGAGGTGGCAACAATGCTGCACTGCTTCTCAATTCAAAGCAGAGTTGTCACGTGTTGTCTCATAAAGGTTGTGCCTGCTTGTACTACAGTAGGATAAGAAAATGTTTAAGAGGGTGTGGCTATTACCATTGTGACTGCTGATTCACAAGTCTGTAAATTGTCAATCAACACCTGGACATGCCTAATTCTGCTTTCTGGATTGGCAGCACTGCTTCTGTCACTGGAACCATCCCAGTGTCTGGGAGTGGGAGTGTGAGACACAAATAAAGAAGGATTTGGATCAATTAGATTAGGGAAAGAAAGATTTTTGTTCACATTGAAGCTTCTGCATCATATTATCACATACCCGGTGAAGGCTAGATTGTTGTAAAGGCCTCTCCTGCACCTCCCGCCCAACATTCCTGAAGGTGGAGACAGAGTGTGTGAGAGCACGGGTGTCGTAGTGGCTGTCTGGTGATGTCCACTCTGTAGGTGGGTAGAGCTGGTAGTCTCTGTCCTTGGAACAGGATACAGGAGCAGCTTCACATCAGAGTGAGAGACAGAAGCAGAACCAGGAAACGAGCAGCAGTCAGCAGCAACCGAGCAGCAAGGAACGGAATCAGCAGGCAAAGCAAGTCCAGGAAGTAGGCCAACGTCAGGAACAGCCGGGAAAATCGGTACAGAATCTGAAGGCAGATCAGGTCCAATAAACAGGCCGATGTCAGCGTAGTGAGGTAACAAAGCTAGAGTAAGAGCAGAATTGAAGTCCAAAGGCAAGTCGGGTCATACACGGATAAGCAGGTACAGCGGATCAGGTCTCAGGAACAAGCTGAAGACCATTTAGCAACTGCTCATAGTGATAGATTAGTTTAAATAGGCCACTAGGCACCAAGTGCTAATTGGTATGCACACGTGCTTGCACCCACGCACTAATATGCGCACAATGAACTGGCACATTAAATGTAACATAAGCCTTTTGCTTATCAAAATGAGCTGGTGTGCAATGTGCACGAGCATGAGTACAAACACAAACCCGCAGTGGCTTTCAAATGCTAGGAATCTGATTTACTTTACACATATACAGTAGTTACTGGATTTGATACTTGTACTATTAACGGTTCCTGTATGACGGTTTAAACTTTATTGGCAAAGCATGTGTAGCGCTACCCCCCAAGAAGCCGCTCGAAATTGCCCAGGTTCTTTTTCCCAGTAATTACCCTGCAGCCAGGCACACAATCACAGTCACTCTTTGGCTCAATGACAAGCCCTTGGGTGTTTTTTTCTTTTTTTTTTTGGAGTAACTTGGATAGGGATGGGGAATTTCAGTGGGATACTCCAAAAAGAACTATGTACAAGATGAGGACAGTAAAATTCCTTCTATAAAACTGAAGCAAAAATCCTTGCAAAAGCAAGTTGTGAACTTGGTTTTGTAGTAGAAGTAGTTAAAAGCTTCTTCTTTAGCGTAATCAGAGCAGAGTCCCTTCACAAAGAGTTAGATAGACTGAGCTCTTCAGGACACCAGCAAATGTCCCCTTTAAACAAACACACATCTAATTCTCTAGCACCAGAGGGGTGGCAGCAGCCCAAAAGTCTCTAAGATCTCTTACAGTAATCTGTACTCACAAATGTCCTTGGAAAGTTGGTTGCTTCCTTCCAACATCCATGAAAGACTTTTCTCCTGTGATACCAGACTAGATCTTAAGAAGACTGCCTCCCAATTGGCTCTCTTTAGCTTCAGCATCCAGGTCCCTCAGCTAGCCCAGCTGAGGCCTCACAGACAGAAAACACATGGAAGGGCTGCCCAAGGCAGTAAGCCCTCCAGGCTGGACCTCTCCTCTCCAGGACAAGAACTGGAAGCTCTGTGTCACAGAGTACTTATACAGACTCCCAGCAGCCTTCAGGGCCACCCTCCCTGGGATTGGCCAGTGCTGTATAAATATTCATGCTGTTATTTGCATTGCTCTATACTTATGTTTTACAGAGATACACAGTTATCTGGAAAACAGAGGGAACAATCAAACCTGCAGCAGCTGAAACAGTGAACAGACCTAACTAATTATTACATTACCAGTTGCCCGCTCACCCGAAAAATAGAAAAAAGAAGCTCCTGCTTTTACGGACACTTCCCGCGCTCTGAGCTGGTTTGATTGTGACAGCTCTTTTATAGGGATCTGACATCACAAGCCGTCCCACAATGCACTGCTCAGGTGCAGTGAATAAATTACTGATGTCATATCCCCAGAAGAAACCAAACTGGCCATGCTGGACTTAAAATCTGGAAAAAGTCTGGGTCCCGATGGCTTTACCTCCCAGTATTATAAATTATTTGAACATATTATTACCCCGCCCCTTACTACGGCTTTCAATGTTCTTACTAAGAAGCATCAACCCTCAAAATAATTTTTATTAGCTCATATTTCTGTGATTCCGAAGGCAGATAAGGATCCAACTTGTTGTACTAATTACAGGCCTATCTCACTTCTGAATCTTGATTTAAAATTATTATCAAAAATGTAACAAAAAAAAACAAAAGATTATGAGCAATGGGAGTGCAGTCTCCTAATAATATAACTGTATTTAAAAACAGCCTAGTGTGGGGCAAATGCCTAACAGTGTGGGAATGAATAGGAATGCGAGCAGAGTTTCCCAGTAGAGGGCCAGCATGTGAAAACATTACACAATAACATCATTACCATCAATATTTACTCTGCTAAAACATTTGGGTAATCAGAGGAAGATAACTGTCAATAGGCAACAAAAACCTGGTAACTGTATGGGGCTGACAAATTCAGCTGATGTATAACCCAATAAGTATGAGGAAGACCCAGGCCAGAGCCCCGAGTCTCATCAAAGCAAATGCTAGTAAGGAATGCCAATACGTATATATCCCTCATCTTAGACATGTAACTGTCCAAGAAAATGTGAGGAGGGAAAACGTAGTAGCAACCAAAAAGCATTAGGGAGTCGGGTTGGTCTCAAGCCCTGGTCCATATTGGAAAAAGCAAAAAGTAAAAGATAACAAAGCAAGAGGATGCAGAGCAATACCATACATATGGTGGCTCAAAGTCAGTCCATCACCTAAGCAGGACATAAAGGTCCTGGTGCAGGCTCAAAGTTTATGATAAATTTGCTGGGCCAAAGAACCATCCACTACTGCGGGTCAGTAAAGATACGAGAATGCATCCATAAGTAATAAGGTGAGGGAGGGAAGCAGCCAGGTAGTTCCACCCCTTGCCAGGGGATAAATGATCTGCCCTCTTTATTACACCAGCAGTAGGGGGTAATGTACTTAGAATGATCCCCCCCCACCTCCCAATAACAGAGTACCTCCATATCGCAAACCGTCCATGTCGAGCCAGCAGATGTCCATCTATGATGAAACCCATGATGCAGACGTGTAGCTCCTACCATGCTCTGGGAAACAGCACTGGATATGTAAGAAAAACAGGTGAGAATGGAACAGTTAACCATGTAAAACAATGAGGAGCAACAAGCAAGTTACTAAGGATAGAAACACCATGGGTGCGATCCCACCCAGGGGGACAACTCAGGTCTCCTGGGGGTACATCGTGTCTGCATCCAGGCTCATGTCATGAAGGCTCTAGAGTCTCCTGTTTCAGAACCCCATGAGCAAACTTGGTGCCAGTCTGATTTTATGAAACTTCAAAAGAAAAATAGTGCTTTGCTGCTATCTAGTGGCACAGAAAAAGGTAACTTATAAAAGTGAGACATGCCTTAGCATGTTAGCAGTTCAAAAAAAAACATAGAGCAGAATAAAGGTGAGGAAGTAATTCAGAACAGATTGATGAATATAGGAACATATATACCCAATATAGTAGTGGTTAGGTTACCTGGTTCCCTGTTAGGTTACCTGGTTCCCTGGTTTTGGAAATTTTGGGCGGTGAGGCAAATATGTTATCCAGGTCACGCTGTTTCTGTTTTTTCCCCTTATGAAGGGGAGATCTATGAGGAGATGAGCTGGAGGATGTGGATGTAGATGCAACAGGTGGAGGCAGCAAAAAATCCTGATACCATTCCGGAAGGTCAATCAGGCCAATCTGGAGGTTAGCACAGAAGGCTGAAAGGTCCTCAGGTTTCCTCAGCAGGAACTGTCTCTCATTGAAGGTGGCCTGGACAGCAAAGGGAAATTTCCACCTATATGGTATATTTTTCCCTCTCAGGACCTCCAGGATAGTTTTAACAGCTCTCCTGTTTTTCAGGGTAATAGGGGAAAGATCCCGGAAAAGCTGGATTGGTTGGTCATTAAAAATAATTTGGTCATTCTGCCTTGCTTTGTGCAGGATTTTTTCCTTTAATGTGGGACTTGTTAAACAACATATTATATCTCTGGGGGGGGGGGGGTGCTGTGTCTGGGGCTCCATGTCTTAGGGCCCTATGATCTCTTTCAAACTCAATAGGTAATTCCACAGGCCTCTCCAAAAGACCAATGAAAATGGAGCTTAAAACCCCTGAGTCTTATATTATTCCTCCTGCCCCTGTTGTCCAAATCCTCCAACTGTCTGTTCATGGCAATCAAGTGGTTAGAGTGGGTAAGGGTGACTTCTTTCAGCCTCTTAATAGCTTTCTCACTGTGTTCCCAGCCCTCTCTCCCGCAGCCATTTGGTCAGTCAGCCTGATAATGTCAGTCTTCAAATCTGTTATTGCAGCAGAGAAAGAGCCCTTAATATCAGCAGCAATTGCCGTCATATCATTGAATGTCAAAGGGTGATCAGGGTGGATGGAATCCCCTACCATATCCTCAGAGGCTGCCAGCGATTCCACCTCATAGTCCTCCTCCTCCTCGTGGTCAGGGGCCCGCGCCATCTTGGATCCCGCTGTGCTTCTCCTCTCTTGAGCTTGATGCTTAAACAGGTCGGGTATATTGCCTGTGGCTGGTTCGACAGAGCGCTGCTTGCTTGCCGTGTATGCCTGACTTGGAAATTCTGCCCATAATGTCTGCTGTTAGGCCGTAATGTGGACAGAGAACTGCACTGGTCCCGGAGCTCCTTCACCAAGCGGCCATCTCTCCTGCGTGCCAAGCCACGCCCCCACAAATCTATCCCATAGTTTGTAGACACTATAACTTTTGTGCAAACCAATCAATATACATGTATTAGGATTTTTTTTTTTTTTAACCAGAAATATGTAGCAGAATACAAATTGAGCTAAAATTATGAAAAAATTAGTTTTTTTAAATTTTTGTATTGGGAATGTTTTATAGCAGTAAGTAAAAAATATTGTTTTTTTTTTTTTCATTTTTCAAAAGTGTCAGTCTTTTCTTGTTTATAGCACAAAAAAATAAAAACCGCAGAGGTGATCAAATATCACCAAAAGTTCTATTTGTGGGAAAAAAAGGACATTAATTTTTTTTTGGTACAGCATCGCACGACCCCGCAATTGTCAGTTAAAGCAACGCAGTGCCGTATCGCAAAAAAATGGCCTGGTCATTAAGGGGGTAAAACCTTCCAGAGCTGAAGTGGTTAAATAACAAACATGTTATACTACCTGCTCTGTTGCAGTGGGTTTGCACAGGTGGTTTCTTCTGTGATACTGGCCCCTCCCTCCTGTTGAGTGCCCCCCACAGCAAGCAGCTTCCAATGGGGGCACCCAAGCCGAGTCACAGCTCCCTATGCGACCCGGCCCTGTCCCCCTCTCTCTCCTGATTGGATGACTGAATTTTATTGACACACTGCTGTCACAGTCAATGAGAAGGGGAGTCCCGGGCAGAGGAGAAACTCCTGCAACATCGCTGGATAAAGATGGCCTCAGGTAAGTATTAGGGGGGCTGAGGGGGCCTGCTGCACACAAGAGGTTTTTTATCCTAATGCATAGAATGCAAAAAAAAACCTTTAACCTTTACAATCCCTTTAATGTTTCATTTAAAGTATTGTTGATGAAATAGGGATAATCCATTGCAGTCAGAAACACAATACTTTATTGGTCCCCATAGGGAAATTGTTCAGTTGCAGTTGCAAAGTAGTCACAGTTAAAAAAAAAACAAAATATATAATCACAATATAAAGCACTAAAAATATACAGTAACCATAAATGAATAATACATATACATATTAAAAAACTAAGCTATTAAATTCTAATATTTATTTTCTGTCTCTTAGATTTCACAGGTCAGCAAATTGTAATACTTGCAGCTTATTTTGGGATCAAAACCTTTTTACTTGTACTGAGTGCAATACTCCCCCTGTAGGGACTGCTGGATACTGACTCTACGGGCTCACCTGGTTGCGAGCACACAGTTACAAATAGATACAGTTCCTAACTCTCTCCTTGCTCCTGTTGGCTCTTTAAAAGAGTAAGCAGTCTAGGGGGATTGTTTTTTTTTTTGTTGTTTATTTTGTAATTGGAATAGGAGAAGGGAATAGTGGGATACTACAATTAAACTATTCACAATATCTGAGGACTTCTATCTTCACAACTTTGCTGGTAAATATGGAACAGCCATGCTGTTAATTCATCCTGCCACTTTAGATGTATGGGGTTAAGTTTCTTGTTTTCTTTACTCTCTCTTACAAGATGACTAGATGAACAATATCCTATCTTCAGGATACTCTCCCTAGCACCCTCTTTCTGCTGACACCCGTCCACTGACTATCCTATGAGCACGGGTGGCCCCCCACAGGTCAGGCCCCTTGACACAAGTTCCTGTACTCATGATACTGCAGAAACAGGATCTCCAGTGTCTCCCCTCTCAGTCAGCTTTCCTGGACCTCTGGGTTCAGCTCCTGTCGACACCTCCTCTGGTCCTCAGAACGACCTTCTGAGACCACATGGCACCTCTACAGAAGCCGCCCCCTCCCTCCTTCTGGCACTTTTATACAGTATACCAACATGCACTGAGGCAGCCTGCCTTCTGCCAATCATCAGGACTGTATAAAAAGCCTATGCACCGTTAGGTTTCCTCCCACTGTCCAACATGCTCCCCCCCTATTGGACCAGCGTCTTTCTAGACTGAATGAATTGCATACTGAGCACAATGATCAGACCTTACTAACAGATCCTGCTCTCTGGTAGGTAGAGAATAGTGATGAGCTGAACGCCCCCCTGTTCGGTTTGCACCAGAACATCTCAAACAGGGGAAACGTTCTAGCAAACATACGAACATGAACAATCACAAGTCCTCATTTTAAAGGCTTAAATGTAAGGGAATATTACAACCGCTAGCCAGGGGAGATTCGAACCCATAGTCTCTAACTTGCAAGCCCATTATTCTACCAGCTATGCCATTGAGCCAGATGATTAACCTAAGACTCTCTCTCTGCCTAACTAACTTCTATCTGAGTTGGCAGCTCTTTTTAGGGCTCTGACGTCACCAGCACCCCATAATCCACTGCTCAGGTACAGTGAATAAATTACTGTACCTGAGCAGTGGATTATGGGGTGCTGGTGACCTCAGAGTCCTAAAAAGAGCTGTCAAACTCAGATAGAAGTTAGTTGGGCAGAGAAAGTCTTAGGTTAATCAGCTGGCTCGGTGGCGTAACTGGTAGAATAACGGGAGAGGCTGGGGGTTTGAATACCCTGGCCAGCGGGTGGTCAATATTAGTTATGGATTTTAAGTAAAACATATTAATTGTCACGCCCCTTCTGTCGTGCCATCAGTAATTTATTCACTGCACCTGAGCAATGGATTATGGGGTGCTGGTGATGTCAGAGCCCTATAAAAGAGCTGCCAAACTCAGATAGAAGTTAGTTAGGCAGAGAGAGTCTTAGGTTTATCACCTGGCTTGGTGGCGTAGCTGGTAGAATAACTGGCTAGCAATTGAGAGGTTGAGGATTTGAATACCCTCGCCAGCGGGTATTCAATATTAATTATGGATTTTAATTAAAACCTAGTAATTGTCCCCACTGCTTCTGACGTGACACCAGTAATATATTCACTGCACCTGAGCAGTAGATTATGGGGTGCTGGTGACGTCAGAGCCCTATAAAAGAGCTGTCAAACTCTTTAGATAGAAGTTAGTTAGGCAGAGAGAGTCTTAGGTTAAACAGCTGGCTCGGTGGCGTAGGTGGTGGAATAACGGGCTTGCAAATGAGAGGCTGTGGGTTTGATTCTCTGGCCAGCTAATGATTAATATTAATTATGGATATTAAATAAAACCTATTAAATTAATACTCGGACTCGAACACAAAGCTCATCACTACATCACTAGTAGAGAACAATATAGATCTACCTGCAGCCCCTCTGGTAAGCAGACAGAGCTCAAAACTATACTTTGTCACTAGTACCTACCTCAGAGGGTGCTACATGAGTATAATACTGTGTGCCATCTATGTGAAGAGAAAGTGTCCACACCAACATCCAAAGTGAACGAAGCAGAGGAGAGCAGCCGAGACTCGGATCATCTGAAAAAACAAATGTAAATGGTCAATCTGAGGTGACAGGGTCTTCATGTTCTGCTCCTGGGAAGTCTGTTTAAATACCAAAATGTGAAGCCTCCATTGTTAGTGACCCAGGGGACTTGGGTGGTGTCTGCAGTCCCATGTGTCCTGGTTGGTGCTCCCCTGGGCCTTTCGGATATATTCAGTAACACCTTGGACGCTTTGAGGAAATCTAAATGTATCTGACATGATGAGGTCTCCCCTGTGCTACTCCTCCATTAACAGATTGCATTTAGATAGTTATCTTCAGTAAAGAAAAAAGATTTGAAAATTAGTCTTCTATTCATCTTCTTAAATTCAAAATCATTCTGCCATCAAATAACTTAAGGACACAAGGGATGGTCTGTCGGAGGTGGCTGGTGGTAAGTAACGGGCACTAGAATGATGAGAAGTTGACATACTGTGTCCTGTGATCTTCTCCCAACTATTAGGTATCAGGGGCAGTAGACATGGATGGACAGAGGGACCAGGTGCAGGATGGTAGCTGATAAGGAAAGCCTTAAGCCCCGTACACACGCAACGATTATCGGCCGACCGATCGTCCGTCTTCTGTCCAGAGTTGTGTTTTGTTGGTTGGAATGTGCCTAGACTGCACACGAATTTTCTCGTCCAACAAAAATCTACTTCAGAAGTGATGTCATGTGTTGGTTTGCTTTCTTTGTGTTCTTTCTTCACTGAGCATGCCCAGACTTACTCATCAGATTTTTCCCTGTCGAAATCTGTACTGACTGCATGAAAATCGGCCATTGTGTTGACAGCCAACAAAAATTTTATAGTCTGCACACCAGATTTTTTTCGCCCGAAAAGTCGGAGTTGGTTGTCGGAAGCATCATACTAACAAGCCGAAAATCGGCAAATTGGTAGTCGGATGAAAATTCCCTGCCAATTTTCTACGCGTGTGTACGGGGCTTTAGGAAGCAGATGTTTAGTTGATTTCCTCCTGTCCTGAGTGTTCCTCTGAATTTTTTTTCAACAATAAAGTGTTTTGATTTATTTAATAAACATAATGTACTGTGGGGTAGATTTTAAAACCCAGAAAAGGTCTGTTCAAATCTACAACAAAATCACTGTATAAAAACAATGAGAAGGAAATGATTTAGGCACTCACCAATTAAAATATATTATCATTTTCATTGAATTATATAAAGCTAAATTTTAAAAACAAATGATACCAAGACTATGGTATGGCTTTACATCATTTAATCACTTGCCGATCTCCCACCGCAGATATATTGCGGCAGGCTGGCTTAGCTGTGCGAACCGATGTATAGGTACGTTGGTTGGCGGGAGCACTGCTATGGCACCCCCAATAGGCAGCAGGGAAGCCGATCCACAGGGCCGGCGGCCACGATTGCCGCTGGGCACCTGCGATCGCTCCCCATGAAGAGAGAACGGCGGTGTGCTGTTGTAAACACAGCAGACCGTTGTTCTCTCTGGAAAAAAACACAGAGCGCCTGTGATCCTCCTATTTAGGCTCACACGTCTCTGCGTTGATTCCACAAGCCCCTCCCCCTCACAGTTAGAAATCACCCCCTAGGCTTACACTTAACCCTTTGATCGCTCCTGAGTTAACCCCTTCCCTGCCAGTGTCATTATTACAGTAACAGTGCATATTTTAAGCACTGATTAGTGTAGAAATGTTACCCCAAAAGTGTGAAAAACGTCAGTTAGGGGTCCAATCTGTCTGCCGCAATGTCGCAGTCCTGCTAAAAATCGCAGATCACCGCCATTACTGGTAAAAAATAAATATATAAAAATGACATAAATCTTTCCCCTACTTTGTAGACACAATAACTTTTGCGCAAACCAATTAATATACTCTTATTGGGACTTGTTCCGAAAAATATGTAGTAGAATAGAAATTGGCCTAAAATGATCAAAAAATGTTTTCTTTTTTTGTTTATAGCGCAAAACCTAAAAATTGCAGAGGTGATCAAATACCACCAAAAGAAAGCTCTATTTGTGGGAAAAAAGGACATCAATTTTTTGTTTAGGTATAGTGTCGCACGACTGCGCAGTTGTCAGTTAAAGTAACGCAGTTTCGAATCACAAAAAAGTGGTTAAAAAAAATCCCAATATTTTAAGACATCTCCCAGAAACTGGGATAGACAGATCGTATAATTACCCATAAAGGCTTCAATCTTAGCAGACTTCAAATGTTTCAATAGGGTTATATTTAAGCTTCAAATGTTTCCATAGGGTGTATAATACAACTAAAATCAAAACATATTCGAGCGAAGAAGGTGTCGGTGTAATAACACTTAAATATGAGGGTACCTACATCCTGTTAATTTGAAGGACAGGAAAAATGAGGCATATATGGACTTTAATGGTGCCGTAAGAGGCTTAACAACAAGGGTTTATTTTTTTTTTAATCAATTTATTAGCCAAAAGTATTAAAAAAAGAACATCTCCATATTAAAACATAAACACAGATATTCTGTATTTTTTACAATTATACAGATAATGAATCACAGATGGAGTCACCCAAAGAATATCGTGACTTTCAGTTGTAACAAATACCATCTGAATTGGTTGTGCTCAACATGTTTTGCAGGACATTCGCCGCTTCTTCAGGAGCTTATTGTATCATCATATAGAGCAGAGTTCAAAATCGAATGCCGAAAAACATTAATCGTATATCAGTTCCCATATTAGGGATAGTATACATACATAACAACACACTTTATGAACATATCAATAGGTATGTAGTATGCAAAGTCATTCCATGCGCACCCCTACCCCATGCGGAGCCCCGCATAGAGAGCACAGGAGACATGTCTCCCCCGGCGGATGTGGGAATCCCATCCCTCAATGGAAGAATAAACAGATAAAGAGATTTGTAATCTATTGGTAAAGTCTATGTCATTAAAATTGTTAGAGATACACACTCTTATCTCATAAAAGAAGGTATCAATAAGTACACACACCATATTCGTGTATGCTGAATAATTACTCCGTGTCCTCCAGGGTCACATATCAATGATATAGGGCAGGGGTCTTCAAGCTATGGCCCTCCAGTTGTTCAGAAACTACAATTCCCATCACGCCTAGTCATGTCTGTGAATCTAAGAGTTTTACAATGCCTCGTGGGTAGTTCTGCAACAGCTGGAGGGCCGTAGTTTGAGAATCCCTAATATAGGGTATCAAAACGACTTGCAAAATGTTTGCTGGCTGGGGTATCAAAGCAACTACCCGGACGCTTGCTGGCTGACAAAGCAATAGTGATATAGACCCAGATATAGATTTTGAACTCTTCTATAATAACCATAAAAGGTTTTTCGGGGACAATAATATATCCGCAAATTACTTTGTAGGTTGACTAGAAAGGGGTATTTTCGGAGAGAAAAAATATATTTTATTCCAGAATGGGGCTCCGGACTCCACAGTCAACTTCCTATGATCTAGAATAAATGGGCATAGAGGTCTATCATGATATATAATATTGTACTATCAGACCATGACCTCTGGTTTGCACGTACATCCCGCCATTTCGAGGCCGGGCCCGGTGACGTCACACGCCGAAACTGCGGAACGTACGCCACTGGGCAGGAATCCCATATAAACAGGGAAAGTAGTGCAATGAATGGACATGAATAGGGTTGAGCAGACACCTGGATGTCTGTGTTCTGCGGGTTCGGCCAAACTTGAAAAAAAAAGTCCGGGTCCGTGTCCCGGACTTTTTCCGAACTTTACCCGGACACCGAACCCCATTGAAGTCAATGGGGACCCGAAATTTCAGGCACTAAAATGGCTCTAAAACACCAATGGAAAGGGCTAGAGTGCTGCAAATGGCAGCAAAATGTAGTTAAGAGCATGGCAAGTGCTCTGCAAACAAATGTGGATAGGGAAATAACTTAAAACAACAAAAAAAAAACAGAAAAATAAAAAACTTTCTTCATCTGTGAAGGACGAGGCCCATATGGAGTAGGAGGGAGGTTGAGGTGGCGGTGGATGTGGCGGTGTAGGTGGAAGCGGCGGTGGAGGGGGACGAGGTAGCCAACACTGCTTTTTTTCAGTCATTTTAAATTAGGGTACACCCCAAAAGAGTGAGAAAGATCAAAAATATAACAATGGCTGGGTAAGGTCGGTATCCATCTCTATTCTGCACAAGATACGGAAAAGTCCTGTGGGATCCATGCCTGGTTCATTTTAATGAACGTGAGCTTGTCCACATTGTCTCTGGACAGGCGGCTGCGCTTGTCTGTGATAACGCCCCCAGCCGTGCTAAATACACGTTCAGATAATACACTGGCTGCAGGGCACGCCAGCACCTCCAAGGCGTAAAGGGCAAGCTCAGGCCATGTGCCCAATTTGGAGACCCAGAAGTTGAAGGGGGCAGACCCGTCATTCACTACATGTAGGCGTGTGCACACATACTGCTCCACCATGTTGGTGAAATGCTGCCTCCTGCTAAGACGTTCCATATGAGCTGCTGGTACTGCTGTTTGTTGTGGTGTGCTGACAAAGCTTTTACACATTTCGGCCATGCAAACCCTGCCTTCTGAGGTGCTGGCGGTGCCCTGGTTGCGTTGGCGGCCTCTTCCTCCTCCTCCTCCTCTGCCTTGGCCTTGTGCTTCCACTGTGGCCCCGCTGTCAGGTGGGAATGCCAGCAGCATCGCGTCTACCAGGATGCGCTTGTACTCGCGCATCTTGCGATCACGCTCCAGTGAGTGAATTAAGGACGGTACGTTGTCCTTGTAACGGGGATCCAGCAGGGTGGCCACCCAGTAATCAGCACAAGTTAGAATGTGGGCAACTCGGCGGTCCTTGTGGAGACACTGCAGCATGTAATCGCTCATGTGTGCCAGGCTGCCCAGAGGCAACGAAAGGCTGTGCTCTGTGTGAGGTGTATCGTCTGTGTCCTCTGTATCCCCCCAGCCACGCTCCAGTGATGGCCATTAGCTGGCCTGGGTGCCACCCTGCTGTGAACATGGTTCCATTTCCTCCTCCATCTCCTTCTCCTCATCCTCCTCATACTCCAGAACTGTGCCCCTGCTGGACAATTGTGTACCTGGCGTTTGTGGGTGCAGGAACCCACCCTCGGAGCCACTTGTGAATGACTGCCCTGAAAGCCTTGGAAATGATCCCTCTTCCTCCTCCTCCTCCTGTGCCACATCCTCTTCCATCATTCCCCGAATCATTTTTTGAAGGAGGCATAGAAGTGGGATAGTTAAGCTGACAACGGCGTCATCGGCACTGGCCATGTTGGTGGAGTACTCAAAACAGTGCAACAAGGCACACAGGTCTCGCATGGAGGCCCAGTTATTGGTGGTGAAGTGGTGCTGTTCCGCAGAGCGACTCACGCATGCGTGCTGCAGCTGAAACTCCACTATGGCCTGCTGCTGCTCGCACAGTCTTTCCAGCATGTGCAAGGTGGAGTTCCACCTTGTGGGCACGTCACATATGAGGTGGTGAGCGGGAAGGCCGAAGTTACGCTGCAGCGCTGACAGGCGAGCAGCAGCAGGGTGAGAACGCCGAAAGTGCGCAAAGACGGCCCGCACTTTCTGCAGCAGCTCTGACATATCGGGGTAATTTTTAAGGAACCTCTCCACCACCAAATTTAGCACATGCGCCAGGCAAGGGATGTGCGTCAAACCGGCTAGGCCCAGAGCTGCTATGAGATTTCGCCCGTTATCGCACACCACCAGGCCGGGCTTGAGGCTCGCTGGCAGCAACCACTCATTTGTCTGCTGTTCCATGCTCCTCCACAACTCCTGTGCGGTGTGTGGTTTTTTCCCCCAAACAGGCAAGTTTTAAAACTGCCTGCTGTCGTTTACCCCTGGCTGTGCTGAAGTTGGTGGTGAAGGTGTTACGCTGACGGGGATGAGGAGGCGGTAGAGGATGAGGAAGCGGAGTAGGAGGAGTTAGGAACAGGAGGCAAACTGAAGCGCCCTGCAAACCTCGGTGGTGGAAGGACATGCGCCAAATTGCTACCCGCCTCAGGCCCATCCGCCACTGCATTTACCCAGTGTGCCGTTAGGGAGATATAACGCCCCTGACCGTGCTTACTGGTCCACGTATCGGTAGTTAGGTGGACCTTGCCACAGATGGCGTTGCGCAGTGCACACCTGATTTTTTCCCCACTTGGTTGGGCAGGGAAGGGATGGCTTGCCTGGAAAAGTAGTGGCGGCTGGACACGACGTACTGTGGGACAGCCACCGACATAAGGCTTTTAAAACTGTGGGTCTCCAACAGACGGAATGACAGCATTTCAAAGGCCAAGAATTTTGAAATGCTGGCATTCAGGGCCAGGGATCGTGGGTGGGTAGGGGGGTACTTCCTCTTCCTCTCAAGTGTTTGGGAGATGGAAAGCTGAACGCTTCCACGGGACATTGTGGATATGGTTGGTGACCCAGGTGGTGATGTTGCTGATAGATCGTCTGTTTGCGGGGTGGCAGGTGCCGGTATCACTACAGAGGTGGATGAAGAGGCCGAGACTGCAGCAGAAGAGGAAGCAGGAGGAGTCAGAGATCTTTCTTGGTTTTGAAGGTGTCTACTCCACTGCAGCTCGTGCTTTGCACTTAGATGCCTGATCATGCAGGTTGTGCTCAGGTTGAGAAGGTTTATGACTCGCTTCAGGCTCTGATTGCACAGGGTGCAAACCACTCGTGTCCTGTCATCAGCACATTGTCTGAAGAACTTCCATGCTAGAGAACTCCTTTGAGCTGGCTTTGGTGCGCTCAGTCCCTTGCTGCATTGGGTAGTAGCAGGCGTAGTGTCTAGGGCACGGCCGCTCCGCTTCTGCACCCTGCTCCCTCTTCTGCTGTGCTGGTGGCTCTGTGCGACCACTGCCTCTTCCTCCAAACTACTCAGGTCACCTGCATGACCTTCATTCCATGTGGGGTCGAGGACCTCATCGTCCTCCACATCATCTTCCACCCAGTCTTCACCCCTGCCCTCCTTGTCAGTCTCCACAATTCTGAGTGCCGCAGCAGTTGGCACCTGCGTTTCGTCATCATCGGAGACGTGCTGCGATGGTCCTTCCATGTACTCATCTTGAGAAATAAGTGGTTGGGCATCGCTTCACTCAATCTCTTTCACTTCTGGGGCTGGGCTATGTGGATGGCCCTGGGAAACCCTGCTGACAGAGTCATCAAAAAGAAGAAGAGACTGCTGCATGACTCGGGGCTCAGACTGCTTGCCTGATTTGCAAGGGGGTAGGGTGAAAGACGGTTGGACATCGGCTGCAGGTGCCAACTCTGAACTTTCTGCAGTAGACTGGGTGGGAGACAATGTGAAGGAACTGGAGGCACTGTCAGCAACCCAATCTACTATCGTCTCTACGTGTTCTTGCCTCAACACTTGTAGAGGCGCATGATGCCCTACCAAATACTGCTGCAGGTTCTGTCGCCTACTCACACTTGAGGAAGGTGTTTCACTTGTGCGTGTAGCTGGCACAGATCGACCACGTCCTCTCCTTGCAACAGGAGCTCTACCAGCAGCACCACGACCCAGGCCACGGCCCCTACTTGACGTTCTCATATTTCTGTAATTTATGATCTTGCCCTAGAAAGGTGTTTATTGAATAGCGGAACAAAACAACAACAGTATCGCACGGGTGTATCTCACAGACAAATATGCAAACTATGCCGAAATTTAATTTTTTCTACCCCCAAAAGGGTGTTTATTAAATAGCGGAATAGAAAAACAGTATACAAATACAAAGGGTGTATCTCACAGTCAAATATGCAAAGTATGCCGCAATTTAATTTTTTTCACCCCAAAAGGGTGTATATTGAATAGCGGAATAGAAAAAAGGATATAAAACGGTGTATCTCACACGTACAAACACAGACTAGGTCCCGATTACAATTTTTTGTACCCTTAAGGGAGGATGAGGAAGAGGAATAGGAGGAGTTCGGAACAGGAGGCAAACTGAAGCGCCCTGCAATCCTCGGCGGTGGAAGGAGATGCGCCAAACAAATTTAAAAGGTGTATCTCACACATACCGATACAGACTATGCCGTAATTTAATTTTTTTCACCCCAAAAGGGTGTATATTGAATAGCGGAATAGAAAAAAGGATATAAAACGCTGTATCTCACACGTACAAATAAAGACTAGGCCCCGATTACAATTTTTTGTACCCTAAAGGGAGGATGAGGAAGAGGAGTAGGAGGAGTTCGGAACAGGAGGCAAACTGAAGCGCCCTGCAATCCTCGGCGGTGGAAGATGCGCTCCAAAAATTTGGAAGGTGTATCTCACACGTACCGATACAGACTATGCCGCAATTTAATTTTTTTTACCCCAAAAGGGTGTAGATTGAATAGCGGAATAGAAAATATGATATAAAAAGGTGTATCTCACACGTACAAACCCAGACTAGGCCCCGATTACAATTTTTTGTACCCTAAAGGCAGGATGAGGAGTAGGAGGAGTTCGGAACAGGAGGCAAACTGAAGCACCCTGCAATCCTCGGCGGTGGAAGATGCGCCCCTAAAATTTGGAAGGTGTATCTCACACGTACCGATACAGACTATGCCGCAATTTAATTTTTTTTACCCCAAAAGGATGTAAATTGAATAGCGGAATAGAAAATATGATATATAAAGGTGTATCTCACACGTACAAACCCAGACTAGGCCCCGATTACAATTTTTTGTACCCTAAAGGCAGGATGAGGAGTAGGAGGAGTTCGGAACAGGAGGCAAACTGAAGCACCCTGCAATCCTCGGCGGTGGAAGATGCGCCCCAAAAATTTGGAAGGTGTATCTCACACGTACCGATACAGACTATGCCGCAATTTAATTTTTTTTACCTCAAAAGGGTGTAGATTGAATAGAGGAATAGAAAATATGATATAAAAAGGTGTATCTCACACGTACAAACCCAGACTAGGCCCCGATTACAATTTTTTGTACCCTAAAGGCAGGATGAGGAGTAGGAGGA
This sequence comes from Pelophylax lessonae, assembly GCF_965119305.1. NCBI lineage: Eukaryota > Metazoa > Chordata > Amphibia > Anura > Ranidae > Pelophylax > Pelophylax lessonae. The sequence goes on from NC_138771.1 coordinate 630,903,951, forward strand.
GTTCGGAACAGGAGGCAAACTGAAGCACCCTGCAATCATCGGCGGTGGAAGATGCGCCCCAAAAATTTGGAAGGTGTATCTCACACGTACCGATAAAGACTATGCCGCAATTTAATTTTTTTTTACCCCAAAAGGGTGTAGATTGAATAGCGGAATAGAAAATATGATATAAAAAGGTGTGTCTCACACATACAAACCCAGACTAGGCCCCGATTACAATTTATTGTACCCTAAAGGCAGGATGAGGAGTAGGAGGAGTTCGGAACAGGAGGCAAACTGAAGCACCCTGCAATCCTCGGCGGTGGAAAATGCGCCCCAAAAATTTGGAAGATGTATCTCACACGTACCGATACAGACTATGCCGCAATTTAATTTTTTTTACCCCAAAAGGGTGTAGATTGAATAGCGGAATAGAAAATATGATATAAAAAGATGTATCTCACACGTACAAACCCAGACTAGGCCCCGATTACAATTTTTTGTACCTTAAAGGCAGGATGAGGAGTAGGAGGAGTTCGGAACAGGTGATTTATTTTTCAATAGCACATGTGAACACAGCAGTGTCTTATGTTTTAGGTCACGGTCAGCTCAGCAGTAGGCTATGAAGGGAAAAAAAAAAATCCCCTTTAACTTTGTAATTTTTAAATAGCAGATTAGAACAGCAATCTGTAGTAAAATATAGCTGAACGCTGCACACAACAGACTGATAAAAATATATTTTTTTCTCCCTCCTCCTCCTCCTCAGTGGGCTCAAGTGAGGGCAAAAAGATCGTTCACTGCACCACCCCCCACACAGCAAAATCGATGTAGATCGCTAACGGACGATTGTTCTGTCCTGTGTCTCCTATGTGTCCCTGCCTAATCTCTCCAGCCTGTCCCTAAAATGCTCAAATATCTTTCCCTGCCTACACTCCGACCTGTCCCTGCATTGTTTTCGGGCACAATTTTTCCCTGTCTGTCCCTAATCAGCAGCAGCCAGCACGTACGATGTGTGCTCTCTCCCTACACTACAGCAGAATGACGCACCGCGCTGTGACTCTCGAGCTTATAAAGACATGGGTCACATGCTTCAGATGGCCAATCACAGCTACTAATACATTAGTAGGCATGGCTGGGATGGCTTAAGGCACACCAGTTAAACGCTTGTTGATTGGCTGTTGAAAGCCTGCCATTAAAAGCGCACCATTACATACAAAACAGGAAATAAAATTACCGAACACGGATTTTAAACCCGAACATACAGTAAAGTTTTCGGGTCCGTGTCCGGGTAGCAAAAATCCAATTATCCAGTACCGACCCTAACAATACAGTCCGTGTACGCTCAACACTAATCAGGATTAAAACATAATGTTAAAATGTAAAAATACAATTCATTATTTTGGCTTGATGCTTTCATATTTTACTTTATGTTTTAGCCCCGATAAAGAGGACAATATTTGAGCCCCAAAATGTGCTGGACTCAAACACTTTGGTGTGGTGCTCAGACTCATGTATCAC